>NC_090927.1:724898296-725518796 GCF_040938575.1 Ambystoma mexicanum
ATAGCTGGTAGGGAACTGTCGGCTTGTGCTGGGAAAGCTCGAGCGTGTGCTGTGCTCAGAAGATCCACTTTGTCCCGTGCTCAAAATGTGGGGAAGGGAAACCCCTTGCAATCACATCCTGATTTACTATTTGGAACACTTTTTCTTGATTGAAACCCTATCACACACTGGGCCTCATTACAGGTTTGGAGGTACACTTGGCTATAATACAAGCAGGCTACCTCCAAACTTGCAAAAAAATGTGGCACCCACGAATGAGCAATTACCGGGTTATTACGGCCCAGGCGGACCCAGTAAATGCCCATCCGCGGGTGCCGGAATGGGATGCTTCCCATTCCCGTTTGAGCCTCATAGGGTTCAATGGGAATGGGGAGGTTGGATGCATCGGCAACGTTTATAACGCTGCTGTGCTCACAGGTGCCTTTCATTCCGCCAGGTCAGACCTGGCGGAATGAAAGGCACCTGCGAGCACAACTCAGCGTTTGCCGGTCCAGATACAACGGTACCAGCAAGCTTACCGGTACCGTTGTATCAGGACCAGCAAACTCATAATAAGATCCACTCTTTCTGTAATTAGTTGTAAGGGATTGGCAATAGGTTTTTCTTAGTATATGCCATTTTATTTTGACACAACACCACAAGGACTGCCTTATTTTTCATTTGATGGTCTACGCTTGCTCCCATCTTAGCTTTAGGTTTAGAGTAGGCGTTTTCAACCCTCAATTTACAGTTTAATAAACACCCTTGAAGTGTGATCACTTGTGTCTGCCTTTACTGTTGCCACCATGAGTTCCTCACAGCCCTTCTCTGGGATGGGGGTCAACCCCACATTGCCCTGGCTACACTGCATCGTTCAGTGTGGGAAGAATGTATTGGGCTCCCTAACCTGCGCAGCTACTACTGGGTTGTACTGGCGGTTGTAAACAACTGGTTACACCGTGACATATTTCTGCCGCATGTTAGGGCAGAGAAGGGATGGATGGCAGTCTCCCTCCCCCCAGCTTCTTTACAGTGGTCCGAAAAAATGGCTGCTTCTGCCTATGATTCAGCGTACTATAGAGGTGTGGAGGGACTCCCATTGACATGTTGGATGGGGAGGCAGGGCTACCCTGGTACAACCCCTATGGGATAACGTCCACATGCAGCAAGTGAACAAGACTGGCAGACTTGGGGTATGGATAAGGTGTAAGGTGTTGCGTGTTGCAGATTTGGTGAGGGAAGGTGCACTGGTCACATTTACTGAATTGCGTGACAAGTTTGATCTGCCGGACACTAAGAGATACCACTATTTGCAGTTTTTGCATGCCCTATCGGCTCAGTTTCAGGTACTCCAGGATGTGCCGACCTGCTCCCTGCTACAGGCTTATCTCCTCCCGGAGCACATAAGCATGAAGGTTATCTCCACCCTATACCAGGTCCTCACTGCCTTCACCACAAAGGAGCTGATCAGTCTTAAGGCACGGTGGGTACGAGATGTGGGCCCGTTGGAACCGGAGGACTGGGTGGAGGCTTTGCTGTCACCTAGGGAAATCTGGATTTCCACTCGAATACGGTTAAATCAGCTCAAGGTACTTCACAGGGTTAATTATTCTTGCACTGCCTTATTTAAATGGGGTTGTAAGACCATGCTGACTGCCTTAGATGTGGTGGGATGGAGGGCACCTTCTTTCATATTCTTTGGGAATGCCTGCGAGGTTCGCTGCTTCTGGCAGAAATGTCTGGATAAGTTCCATTATGTTTCGGGACTGGTAATACCCAGGGATCCGCGGCTACTGCTCCTTGGGGTGTGGGGTGAAACTGCCTTCAATAGGTATGAGAAACTGTTTGTATCTACGGCTGCCGGACTGATGAAACAAACTATTGCATCAATGTGGTGGGCAGCTGATAGCCCTCGGTTGGCAAAGTGGGTCTCTGGAATTGACAGTTGTATGGCCCTAGAGAAGGGAGTGTTTAATTCAAGGGGTTGTCCGGAGAAATTGGCCAATATATGGGGGAGGTGGGAGATGGAGGATTAGGAAGGGGGGACCCAGACCTTTTCAAAGGAATTATCTTTGCTTTGTTTTTTGATTTTCTGATGGTAACCTTCCTGGTCTTTTGTTTTTGAATCTCAGTGTCACCCAATCGTGTTATATTGTTCTCGTTGGTTTGTTCTCATTTTGTTTCAAAAGTAAGAACGATAAAAAGAGTACTCTTCAGGAGTTTACTTCAGATGGCAACTTTTGACACATTAACAAAATCCTTTCCTATTATTTATTAAGCCATCTCTTAGTTATTCCTCCCTCCCTGGATGGAATAAAATAAAGTGAGAGAAAAAATGAAAGAAAGAAGGAAAGAAAGAAGCAAGGAAAGAAAGAAGTATAATTGGTTGATGGAATAAAATAAAGATAGACAGAGAATGAAAGGCAAGAAAGGGGAAAGAGGTAGAAAGAATGGGAGAAAGTGAGAAAGAGATACAGGGCTAAGAGGGGTGAGATACAAAAATACAAAGGAAGTAGGAAAGAAATAAAGAGATGGAATGAAGAAAAGAAGGATATGAAAAAAAAGTATGAAAAAAGGCAAAAGAATGAAAGATGGAAAACGGAAAGTAGTAAATAAAGCTACAACAGTGGAATGAAGCACATACGGACTAAATGAAAGAAAAAGGAAATTAGAGAAAGAAAGAGACAGAAAATAGAAAGCTATAATCATAAGTTAATACATGCAAAGAAAAATAAAGCAAGGAGGAAATATAGACGGAAAGAACGAAGGAAATTAGTACAATTAGAAAAGAATTTTAAAAAGAAAGAACAAAATCATGAAAAAGGAAGGAAAAAAGAAATGAGACAAAAAGGGACGGATCGAAGGAAGGAATGCTAGGTGGAAGGAGGGTAGAAATATTGATATATAGTAATAAGAAGGACAGACAGGTGGAAGCAAGGTAAAAATAGCACTTATATATAGTAGTACACATATACAACTTGTGAATGAATGAATTTCAGAAAAAAGGTTTCCTACAGTCAAATCCATTACTGATACATTGTAACAGTAGTAATTATCTCTCATTGGAGAACGTTTCCTCCAGTGTTCATTTGAGTCTTTAATTGATACTGTGTACCCATGCAGGGCAGTTGGAAAGATGCTAGCCACAGGAACCAACGGGAGGGCATTTTGATGCTCTTTAACATTTTCTTTACAAGTCTGTTAGAGTTCTTCCAGATGACACTGGCAATTACTACAATGTTTTACAAATTAAATATTTCATGACACTTCCCGTGTCGAAGTTCCATCAGACACAGGAGGTGGTTTTGCCAGTGTTTGATCCCCACCCTTCGTCACCAGAAGTGGAGATTTGGAACCTGCTAAATGTTAAAAGGTCAGTACTGTTTTATCTGGCCATGACACAGGGTAGTGTTTATCATTTTTGCGGAGCTACTCGGTGGCCCCAACCAGCAGATGGATCTGAGACACCAATGCAGAAGCCTATAAGATAGAAGGGACTCCTTTGCCAGGAAGGGTGCATGGGAGGTGCACCAGAGGAATGGCAGCTTCCTCGGCAGAGGTCACAGGGGTTCCTCTACAGGACATTTGTCGAACAGCCACACACGTTTGTGAGGCAGTGCCAGCTGAATATTCACTTACATGCTTCCACAATGTTTGGTACTAGTATGTTGGGGGCGGTTGCAGAACACTAACTGATGTTACTAAATAAAGGTGAAGGGCTGCAACTTATGGTCTGAGTGGTGATCGACCCAGGCATCTTTTGCTGGGGCATCTCTCATATAGCAAGTAAGGGGACGAGGATGAGGGATGGGGAGGTAATGTGGTGATTACTTAAGAGTAATCTTCATTACTCCTATTCCTGCTCTTCCTCATCACATTACTTACACCCCACCGCTCCCCACCCTGCGGTCTCTGTCTGGGTCTATAACCAAGTGGGTACGGAACATGAAGAGCAAGGCCAGGCATGGAGTTATACACTATGTAGTAGAAGGAGGTGGGAGTGGAGGGAGAACAAAGGAAATGGAAAAAGTGGTCCTGCCCAGAGGCGGAAAGCCTCATAAGTAAGTAATTGGGAATTACTTAACAGTAATCTTCTAGTCCAACTGTTCTTCAATCCAGTACTTATGCATGCGGTGTCTCACCTCCCCAGGAATCCTTTTCTATTTTTATTTCTCCTACGTCCTGCCTCTCCCTGGGGGCTAAAACCCTCCTCCGACCTGACAGTACCCAGTTAACCATAACCAAGTTATATCCCCATTCAGACATGTTGGGAGGGAGAGGTGGGACTAAGGTACTGTGACAAGGAAGAGTTGGATTATGAGTAATGAAGATTACTGGTAAGTAAACCCCGCATTACCTCCACATCCATCTACTTTGTCCCAGTACTTACTTCTAAGGTATACCAAAGGAAGTGTGCTAAATGGACAAGAACCTCACACATAACCAATAAGTCCTGTGAGCACCCAACACCCCTTTATTTACCATGAAAGAAGAACAAACTGCCCTGACTCAGAGGGTACCTAGCCCTAGTGCCCTAGAACCAAAGGCACCTGAGCCTACTCTGTGCAAATTATCCGATAGTGTTGCACAAAGGTATTCGGATTGGCCCAAGTGGCACACCCCGAGCCTCCACCCAGGAGGTCACCATGGCTCTTGTGGACCTGCCCTCTATGCCCGCCGGGGAAGGGGTACCAGTGGGCTGATAGGGCAGGGATATGGGCTCCCCAACCCATTGACTAATGGTAGGAACTGAGGTCTCATATGGGGTAACCCTGGATGATACCACCCCCCCAAAAAAAACATAATAAAAAGGTTATCCGATTTCCGGAACACCAATGGCTCCACTCCACTTCCTGAGGGGATCCTGGGATAGAAAAAAAGGCAGAAGAACAATTTCCTGAGCGCAGGGGAATTTCAACGATATTTTTGGGAGAAAAGCTGGGTCACACCGGAGGAAGAGCGCTTCTTCCTGGACTATCAAATATCGAGGCCTACACAGAAGTGGCCACATTTCACCAATCCTCCTGGATGAAGTAATAGCTACCATGACGGCTGTCATGATGGTTGGTACTTTCAATGGAACCTCCTCCAAAGGTTCAAATGGAGCTGCCTGAAGGGCTTTCAGAACCAGTGCCAGACCCCACAGAGGAAATCGCGACACAACCATAAGTCTAAGCAAGGAAAAACCTTGCAATAACCTGGTAACCAATGAGTAGTCATTGGCCCTCCGCCCCGCTCCCTCTAATTCCACCTGAACTGCTCTGATTCTGACTCCCTGATTTTGACTAAGACTCTCAGGGTCAATGGAAGAGGAGGAAACGTGTAGGGAAGGCCCTTCGGGCCATGGCATGGCCATGGTGTCCGTCCCCCAGACTTCCTAACATGGAATCTGTGAGCAGAACTGGGAGGTCTTACTTTTCTGGTAGAAGGCAAACAGATCCATCCATTGGGATCCAAACCTGCTGCAAATAGCCAAGAAGACTTCTTCCCATAGTTCCCAATCCCTAGAGGGGAAACCCCTGCTGAGTCTGTCTGCTAATGGGGTGTCCAGGCCCCTGATATGTACAGCTCTGAGAGACAACAGGTTCCTTTCTGCCCAGTACATCAAGTGGGACTGACAACTTCCCCTGTCTGCTGACATATGATACAGTTGTAGTATTGCCTGTCTGCAGAAAGACAGCTCTCCCTCTCAGAGCCAGTCTGAGAGGCTACCACCATTTCCCTCCAGTAAGAACACTGGGAAGCTTCCCAGACCTGCCATTCTCCATGTAGGGACCGTATCACCCATCATGGCACCCCAACCCTTCTTGCTGGTATCGGATGTAAGAATGATAAGCCAGGGCTCGGATGGGGGAAACCTTTTAGTAGAACCCTATTTCGCAGCCAACACTGAAGCTTCTTACATAGGGACAAATGGCTGGGATCCAAGTCCTGTTATGTTTCCATTCAGTATTGATGCATGTGGTCCTATAATGGCCACAGTTGGAGCCAAGGACATGGGACAGGGAACACACAGGAGGCCATATTTCCCAGCGTCCTGAGAAACTCTCTTGCCGGTGCCCTTGATGGGAACATTAAAATAAAAAATGTCCTTTCCTCTGGACAGGAACCATCAAAATCTTCCTGGAAGAAGGCCTTCCTCATGCCACTTCCAGCAGGACAGAGGTAGAGCATGAAGGTTGGTGTGCAGGATAAATGTATAGCCTTTAATCCAGTTTTGGTATCTCTGCCTTAATTGTCTTACACTAGCCTTCTATTCCTCAACGGCCAAGCCCATTCCCCCTAAACTCCTTATATCTCTTCTTAACACTTTCTTTGTTTCCTGAATTATGGAATCAAAGTGATGGGTTAATGGTTGCACTACCATTTTAGCACTTACAGGTTCCCTCTTAAACCTGTCAAAAAAGGCCTGAAAGAGATTTGGTGCCATTACTGACTTATTTTTTTGATTGAAATCCATTGATAAAGAAAGTTCTTATATTTGTGTTATATTTGCTAATATTTCCCACATAGCTGGCAATTCTATTACCACCGACATTGGTCGATAGATTACTGAATGCGTCATTCGTACAAAGGACGACCTCGTATTTCATCTGCGCTATGACCATTTTATGGGCACTGAAAGGAATATCCTTGCTCTTAACTTCCTCGCAGAGATCAAACAGCACTGGCGTCATTACCAGGTAGTCAAGGAATTATGTTTCCACCCAAGACCACCAAGTAGGGTTTGGTGGAACATCAACGCAAATCGCACCATTTGCAAACCTTAGATTCCAAGCACCAAGGAAGTCAACCCATAATTCCCCAACCAGTCTCATTCTCCTTTTCAATTTCTGTTCATCTATCACTAGCGAACTATCATTGTGCAAACTGAGGATACAATCAGAATTGAAATCTCTCATTAAATGCAAACTTTTTTCCCCCAGAAAAACAGCATAAGTCTCAGACAATTTATCCAAAAAGACACACATATAGCTGCACCAAGGATTCCGATAGATGTTAAAACGGAGGAGGGATTTGGTTAAGATTGACCGCTTCAACCGAACCTGAACAGCAAACAGACCGTAGGTAGTGTTAGACACAACTTCAAGACTTTCCATTGTGGTATTCTTGATGGCTATAATAACGCCACCTGGCGCTCGACCACTCGCACCCTCCGAGGCCATTTCCTGGCTAACAGTGTACCCATCCAGCACAATCAGATCAGTCAACCAAACCTATTGTAAAAATATAATATTAAATCATAATCATATAATGTCTTTGTTCTTTCCCCAGTGCTTAAAAAGCTATTGAACCCCCAGGAGTTCCAGCTCATTATAGCTAGCTTTTTAGGGGCAATAGTGGGAACTAAAGCCCCGTCCCATACTCACCCAATTTTTTAAAAGATCTCATCAATGATTCAGACAACCATTTCCAGTCGTGTTGACCATTTCTGGAGGATAGCGTCTCTGGCCGTACAAATTCCACCAACCTCCTATTTTGTTGCCCCATTATGCATGTAACTTTCATCAGAGGGCAAGAACCAAACCAAAAAGGTTCATCAATGGGTCCTCATCTGTTGTGTATCCAAATCACTGTAATCATCAAACAAAAGATCATATCCCAGCATTCTGAGAGAGTCAATTTCTGCCATTATCATTTGTACGACAGATTGGGATTTAAAATCCAATTGAACGTAATCCATCCTGTCGTCAAAGGGGAAATAAACCCTCTCAATATCTCGCAATACAAGAAGTTGTGGCTGGGGAACTTCATGGAGTAAGTTGATCACATTGATCTATTGAGCAGAATAGTTGTATTACCCTTTTGCAATCTCTCCAGAAGAAGTCTGATGGATTTCTCAACTAATAAGGATTTCCTGGATATTGACGGTCCCTGTCCGGTCAGTACCAGTAGGGTAGTAGGGAAACACCAACCTCTCTCACTGTAGGGTAAGGCCGATATACTTGCTGGGTTATATGGCTCGGACATTGATCTTTACTCGATTCTTTGTGAAGAGATTGGGTGGCCATGATAGAACCATCCAAATAAAAGTAATAAAAGTATTCTCTCACTGGTGGACGTTCTGATGCTCACCCTGGGTAATTTCCCTAGCTTGAACTCCCTGTGTGACACCCAGTGCGGAGTATAAATTGGGCCCATAGACACTTCGAGACCTGTCTTCAACATCAAGATGGCATTGTGTCCCTGACTCCCTCTTTTCGTTCCTCAGTGCTAATCGTTGTTTCTAATAACTGAGAAACAGCCTTGGGAACCGCAATTAAAATTGCACAATCACACTTGGTTTGTCCACCATCACCTTGGATGTAGCATTGTGAGAGATGTCCCTTTTCAAAGTCTCAACATAATTTCCGGCTGCAATCGTGTTAACACAATCTTTCTGCAACCAGAAGTAAATATGGGGTAACATCGAAGAACCAACATTCACTTCATTATAATTATGCATCACACACTGTGCCCCGTCTCCTTTAATTTGATAACCAGGTATTTCACTGCATAAGGTACATCCACAATTTCCTCTAAAGATGTAGTCGTTCTAGTGGTGATGACACTCGAAGGCTCCATAGGCAGTGATTGGATCACAGTAGTGGAATCTATCACCTTGTGCTGAACTTCTACAAAATCCAAGTCAACAATTTCATTTCCACCCGCTTGCTCTGAAATGTTGCCCTGCATAGTCACCTCTCGTGCAGAAGCAGCAGCTTCTTCCTTCAAATGAAGGTTATGAAGAAATGTCCTTGAATTAGTTCTGCAGGGTATGTTTTCTTTCTTACCAGCCCTGCAAGTTTTCCTGGTAAAAGGCCAACTATTTGTGACCTTACACTGGTGGAATGCTCAATCTGATCTTGATTCAAGATTTTTGCACTATTTCCAGATTAACCTTGACATCACTAAGTTGAAGAGTGTTCGTGGTTAGTTCTAAACGAATATTATCATACAAGTCCGAAATAGAACTCAAAATCATATTCAAAGCCGATATCTGGGGTTGGTTAGTCTAATCTTGCTATGCAATTCCCTAAGTGTATGGGCAAATACTGCTGTGGCACTATTGGACTATTGAATCCTCCATAGGAAGTGTGAGGAATCCTGCAGATCCCTTACAGGGTCCCTGCCTAAAGTCTCCTCCCAGGTGGCAAGGGTAAGGAAGACGCTTCCTGATCCCAACCCTGGGGATGGTGTACTGCGGGAGGATCACCTGGGTGGAGACAGGCCCTGGGGTAGTGAGGAGATTCTGTGGGATGAGACACAGTACTTTTCCTCTGACAGGGAGATTCCTACCACTGTGCCTAAATAGGTTATGGTTTATTGCCATTGTAATGTCTCTGAACCTTCTATTACATCTAAGGTTGTAAACCCTAAGGTTGCTACATCAAAGCACACTATACCAAAACAAAGACACTTTTTGGTAGTTAAATCCCCACCTCAATTCCAAAGGTGCACTACAAAGGATTGTGGAAATGTTGTCATCTCTAAACCATCTTCCTCTGTAAAGGTAAAAACCCACAGCCCCTCTGTTAAACATATGAAGGGAATTAAATCCACCTTTATAAATAATCAGAACGCAGGAAAAACTAATTTTGATTAAATAAACTACATATCCCTAAATCCTAGAGGGACTGAGATCAGGAAGAGGGCTGAAGAGGCATGCAGGTGTAGCAGTCAGGTAATTAAGCCTAATAGCCACTTCAGGAGTCGGGCAATTGAGGCTGATGGCTCACACCTGAAGCCAAATGTCAAACCTGTGGAGCATAAAAGGCCCCATCAGGAAAGAAGAGAAGAACGGAGCTTGTGCAGGAGTTGGAAGGCTGGCAGTAGTAGTAGAAGAGGAGAAGCATGAGGCTGACAATTCAGGAGGAAGTGGGAACATAGAAGGGACGCCGGAACGTGAAGACAGCATATTTCACCTGCACGTTCTGAGAGGGTCCTATGTTCTCAAAACCTGTATTGCAGAGGCTGCGAAGGGGAAGATGTGGGAGCAAAGTTTACCCATTTGAGCCGAGTCGCTGTAATTGCAGAGCCATGACCATGCAGCAACCCAAGGCCAGAGGCAGAAGGCAAGCCAAGGATTTAGGGAGTGAGACTCCCAATCAAGGTGAATGGACCTGAGACACCCGTGCTGGAGAAGGGTGTGGGTGCCAAGTGAGCCCGAAGAAGTAGCAGTGGTCGAGGAAGTCAGGGAAGCAGAGCAAACCGCAACCGCAGTGTCCCTGAAGCCGGTGAGTCAAGCACTGCATTCAGATTCACGCAACAAGCCTTTCCTGTAACTGTAACCGACTCCAAAGTGGGTCGCATAGTGTTGAAAGCGAGTAGAAGTCGTTTGTTCATTCTAAACTGACTATTAACAATGGAAATGTAAAAAGCGCGGTTATGCTGAAGGCTGCAGTGTTTACGTGAAAGTAAAATCCATTTACATCCACTGTTGAACTTTATCTTATTACAGAGTGGTCGCGTGTCCTTCATTATCTACAAGGAACGCTTACCAACTCCATTCCGAAAACATGACATTAATGTTTTTTGAGTTACAAATGAAGCATCAAAGGAAGGTCGAGTGTGACCAATTGTGGTTCCCGAGGGAAGTGAGAAACTGCCTCCTTGAGATTATACGGAAATACAATTTCAGTCAATACTTTAGTGCAAGAATCTACCTTAAACAGTGGTCGTGTGTGCCTAATTACGTTTTCACTTTGAAGCCTGAACTCTCTATCATATAGAACATTTTTTATTTCAAAAATGTATAATACTGAAGAGAACCAGCATTACCCAAGCCAAGAGGCAGTCCCTTTTACTAGTGAAACAAAGCCTGTTAAAACTCTCCACCCAATCTATGATGTTGTCAACCGTCCCGAAACCTCACATATAAATGTTGCATTGTTATCTGAAGCTGGGAGAGTGGCACTACAGCATCTGGGTAATTACTTGGGCAGGAGAGTTGTGAGGGATCTGGGGAAGGAAAGCTGGGTGCTTGTAAAGAACTTACATAAGTTAACCTGTAATGCTAAAAGTGCTAAAAGACTGCTGAAGTTGAAAGGAAGTAAGTATTGTGGGGAGAGGCAGGTTCTCCTTACAGCAGTTAGACAGACAGAAGAGGCAAAGAGGCTGCCCCCTTTTAAGAAGTCATTAAAGGGACGAGTGCCTTACCTAACTGAAGAGGTTGAAGCGATAATTCTGAAGTACAAAGCAGTGGTAGAAATACTTGAACTGTGGTGGTATACAAAGCTGCCAGTGGATTTCACATTGGAGTGGTTTTGAAGTAGTGGCCGACTGTGAAACAAAAGTAACTGCATTCATAGTAACAACAGTAGAAGAGTGGTTGTTAAAAGTAAGTAGCAACCCAAAGAAGAAGCCTCCTGACAAATATACCAAATGTATTGCAGAAGTCTTAACCACTGTAAAGTTGTAGTTGGAGGAGTCATATACCTATTCATTTGAACTGTGGCAAATAATCTTGAAGAGAAGATAACCAGGATTACCATTGGTACTATTTTGTGATGAAGATTGGAAAGGGAACTTTTCAACCAAACCAGAGAATTGTTACCAGTGGATTTTTGTTTGAAGAACTTTTGGTTTGACTTGGAACTGATAAGTACTGGTTCAAGACTGTTCTTTTCCTTTGAACATTTAGAAGCTGACTTTAAAACCTGGGGAAAGGATTTTACCCAGGACAGGTGAAGGTCATACAAATATTGTTTAATTATTATTTGCTATCCTGTTTTGCTTTATCATTTACTTTGAATGTTTGTTCTGTGAGTGAGGGCCAGTTTACCCATGCTAGAAATTGTTCCCTTAGCCTTTAGACCAGGTAGGGAATTCCTCTGTAGTGTAGTGCAAGCAAGGCTTCATTTATAAATCTTTATTTTAATAAAATGTCTTACTTTGAGAAAACTACAAGCAGTTGTCAGCCTTGCACTAATTATCCCTCCTAGTAGACAGATACAACTATTTGGGTGCTCCATTAAAAAAGAAAAGGCATCCTCACTCTCAATCATGGCATTCATATTTGCTGGTTTAATTGTTGTCATTTCCTCATTTGAGTTTTGATCAGTCTGTAAGTCTAATTCAAGGAGAGCCGGGTCCCTTACAAAGTTCTTATGTGAAGTCACTATTCCTTTCCCCATCCTAGCAATTGGCGGAGGCCCAAGGACAGTACTTATGGATGGCCCCTGTGTCTTAAAATACTCAGACATTGTTTTCCTAGTGCCAATTATTTGCAGCACTTCCTCACTCAAAGAATTGCATTTTAGTATAACTCATATTTTAATAAGGTGTTTGAATAGCTCCTTCAGCCATGCCATTCCCGGAGGCCATTTCAAATGCTATGAGGTAAGGATAGTCGTCGTAGGGCTCCCTACAAACGGGGTCCGCACACAACCTCCACCATTATGGAGGTGGGGTTTGTCTCTCATCCCATAGTGCCCATAGTGGTGTTGCTCAGGCGAACATTTAGTACAGGAGAAGCAGCTCCTCTCTCTTCTTGAAACAATATGCCCACACAATCTCTACCATTTTGGTGAGGAAGGACATTGTAATCTCCCACACAGGAATTAGACAGACAACTGATGCATTTGTAACATTTTCACTCTTTTCTTGTGATTGCTGTTCAACAGTGCATGTAAATTTCTTGTTGAGGTGTAGGTCAACCATCCAAATTTGTTACATATACTTCCAAAGTTAACAATAGAGGGGAACATGCAATAATGGAGTTTGGCAAGGATAGAGATACAAAGTTAGTCATATCGGCCACCTCGGAAGGGCTATTAGCAGCCAATCCCTTATTAAAGACCAACTTGGCCCCCACACCATTACCAAAACACATGTTAGGTTGTGTCAGTCATGGTCATCGGGCCAAGAACACAGACGGGGCCCGGATGGACACAGTCCTGGCGCCTTTAGCACCAGGCTCATAAATAACAGTCAACAAGAATATTTATTCAGGACAAAAAGGCTTTTATTGTGAACATAGCCCCTCATTTCGGGTGCAAGGTGTATTTAACATAGGAACTTCCATTACTAAAGCAGCCCCACGTGTACTCTTGGGTGGGGCTGCTATTATTGGGTTCCCTTGCACGTGCTGACTAACTAGGAGTGGCAGGGTGTGGCAGACAATCCAGGCCTAGTGGGCGTGCCTACGAGAACAGCTATATAAACTGCTCCAATCCACGAGGCAGACGCTTGGCATTATTCTGCACTTCCATGCAGCCTAGCACTCACCGCCGCCTGGGATTAAACTTACCTTGGAAATCCTGCTTCCTGCCTTTATACTTACCACCTGGGGAATCTGCTCTGACCTGTGCGCGTCTTCTTTAAATCTTCCGGAACGCCGAGCTTCATCTTGACACTGCAGCTCACCTTCAAATCTTCTGCAATGCCAACATCTTCATCTTGGCACAGCAAATCATCTTCAAAGCTTCAGGGACGTTGAAATCTTCTTCTTGGCACCGCAGCACTACGCGCTTCGTCCGCGACCGCAGAACCTGCAAGTAAAAGCGAGAAGCAAGGTTAGACATTAAAAAGACTTTAAGTTTAAGGTTGCGCTCTCACCGCACCTCGCGCTTTTCCTTAAACCATCACTCACCTGTTGTCGGACATTGCGGTTTCATCCATCTTCTTCCCGGCCGCGTTCCTCACCTCCACAGCTGCTTTTGGGTCGCAATTCCATCTATTGGGAAGAAAACAGAAGAGAAAACGTTATTCAGGAATTAACAACAATATCGAGAGCAGTAACACAAGACAGAAAGCGAGATGAGGCAAAGAGAAATCAGAAAGAGGAAAAGACAAGAGACATTGAGAGACACTACCAACCAAGAGAAGCATAGTCGCAACTGGACTGGACTTTTACTTACCAGAGATCATTGAAGGAACTAGATCCCATCAACAAGCGCCCCTGCCAGAAGTAGCAGGACGGAGAGCTCACCATCAATAATTAATAGGCAAGCCTTATGGGTCGGTGCATGCTCACAGAAATCACACCTTGGGTAGAAGGGTTTGAGAGGTACCATAGTCACTGATGAGCGCACTCACGTTTTGTCATATCCGCGCAGGAGCAGAGTCACCAATTGGCACAGTCCACAGCAAATCAGCAGGGGGAGAGATCTGACAGGGGTGATATAATTCCTGGGAGGGCTGCAACCATGCCCCAACGCCTCCGCAGAGACCAAGTGAGCATAACAGGTTGCCAGTCCGCTCTATGAGGCTATTAGTTATCACTCCTCTAACCAAAGCCACCACCTCAACCTCTCCAATTTGCAGTAGCTCTGCAGTCCGCTCAGCAGCAGTTAGGCATGCTTCACTCAGATGATATGCTCCAGACAGTTGCAGTAACATAAATGTGCTAGCTAAGCCACGGTCTCTGGATTGCATTAACGTTGGAACTAAAACAAGTTCTGAATATGATTTCATCTAATTCCCGCTGACCTCCTGCACCCCACCCCACCAGTGCCAACTCCAAAACCCTCTTCGTCAGTTATAGGGTTACTTCTTAAGTTGTAACTCCAATACAATACTAGATATTCTCAGAGTCCAAGCAAATAATGAGCACTGAATACTCCCCAACAAATACAATGAAGCAAATTTCAAGGTGATGTGTGTTTACTCACAACGCAATGACACTGTTTTTGTGCTCCACCGGGGGAGGAGGGGCTGGCACTGGTCACAAAAGCCTTTTGGTCGCCAGTAGTATCCACAGCGCATCTCCAACTGCCTCTAACTGTCTAACTGTAGTACACTCTTCACATTCTGGACCGCTCCACTGGTGTGGGAGGGTTTTGACACTGCCGGTGTTGCACCACTTCTGGCTCCCAGTACAACAATCTCTCCACTGTCAGGTTCGAGCAACTCTACGCTACAACTGTTCACTTCAGTGCGGGCAAGTGAAACAGCAAAGGACAGCTTCAGCCCTGGTATGGTTTTTATAATTGAGGGCTCAAAGGGCTCTCCACCCAGCAGGCACCCTATGGTGAAGCTGGTATATGTAGTAGCAGGCTCATGGTAGACAGCACACAGTAGCCGTTCAAGTGAAACAGCAACAAAAAAAAGAAAACAGCAATTGGGGTTGGAGAGTCAGTGTGCTCTGGTGTGGCTACTCCTCTCTTCCAAGGAGTGGCTAAAGATGGCACATTGTAGTTCAGGGATCTCATTGGCTTGAACATCGTCCAACTAAAATGTTGCTCATTGGGAGAAAATAAGTCTAATGTATATAGCACTAAAGGATCACAGTTTAGTTTATGAAAGACTTTTAAAAAAAGAAAATAGATTCTTTATCCCAGGGGGACGCTAAGGATATCGGCATTAAGGAACATGAAGCATGTCTTCCTCCTCTTCCTTAGTAGAACCTTCCTCAGGCTCTTCCACATGCCCCTCAGACCTTGAAGGGGAGGCAGAGAGCATTTAATGTTTGGGGGCAGTGTTTGTTTGTTTATTTGTATGTTTTATTTATAATGCGTGAGCGTACCCAGGGGTATCAGGGCGCAGCATTTACAAGAAATTTCAAAGCTTGGTTACAATACACAGAGAATATACATGATACAAAAATAAGGTACATAGTGTTATATACAAATCAGCAGTCATATTATAGGGCCGTAATGTACAAGTAAGCAAGAAGGCACATGTGGTTACAATGTGTACGGGTAGCGCAGGGTGTCAGGGGTGTTGGTCCAGGGTGGGTCTCAGAGCGAGTGGTGGCTTTGGAATGTAAATCGGGCAATATAAACTCACCCCCAAACAGGGTCTCTGTTTGGTTTCTGGCATTAATAATTAACATCTTTCAGGAACAGAAGGATCCCAAACTTGTACCGCTTCCTGGTCAAGTGATATCCAAGGACTGGGCCGAGTCAGTATGCCCTACACCCAGACCCTTTCACTAAGGGCAGGGATTTATCCAAGCCTGATTTCTGGTTTTAATAATTAACATGCTTCATGGATGGAATGATCCTGACCATGTCCTGCTAAATGGCCAAGTGATATCAATGAGAGGCATTTTCTCTTGGAAGCAGTTGATATTGATGTAGGTCTGTTCAGGCAGTGGTTAGGGATCTGGTGGATATAATGTCAATGCAGCTCTGACGAAAGTCAATGTGTGTGCCAATCTAGCCCTTGGGCTAAGGTATATAGATAGCCAAAACAGTCTGACAGGCTTCTAGTAGGGGAGTAAATATATAGAGGATGGTGTGGACTGTATTCCTATCCTAGTGGATATGCAGAAGAAGGTGGAATATTTCTGACTGGGTTTAGGAAGGGCTTGGGGTATAGCCCTGGTCTGGTCGAGGATTGGCAGGAGCTAAGAGCAGCAGCAGGCCTCTCTTGTCCCTCCCCCAGCGGGTCAGTCGTAGGGCAAGAATATTGGTATGCTCTTGGACCCCATGCAGGTCAAAAGGGGTCCAATGAGCGGAAACCCACGGGTCAGGGACTGGGACCAGGCAATAGGCCATACACCCAAACACTTGTGCTAAAGGCGGGGGGTTCTCAAAGCCTAGATGTGGAAATCTTCCAAGCGCAGTCAGTAATCCGGCCAACTATAGGAGGCCGGTGATTGGTAGAGTCCAGCTCTTTTTCAAAGCCTGGGGAAGGTGTTCTGAAGATGCCTGAACAAATCAGAGCGCTGCGAGAGGAGGGGTCAACGTGCAGGCCTCTTGAATGTGTATCAAGGAAAAAACGAAGTATGGAAACCATGCAGATGAGCATCCCGTTGGCTGCTAAAGGGGGATTGCCTTTGTCAGTAGCCTGGCAGAAAGAGTATTATCATGGGCATATCAGCCCTGCCAGCAGCAGTTCCTCAGGTCTGCAGTGACAGGGAGACATTGCTGATTTTAGGCACCCTCCCTTTGGATTGAATACAGCTCTGGGGGCTTTATGAAGCTGCCACTCCATTGGTTGACCTTGTTCTTCTCTATGGGATTCAGACATTTCCCTACCTGGATGATTGGTTGACTAAAGCTGCGGAGAGGACGGCTGAACACTCTCATCTTCTCCAAGAGTGCAGGACGTTATTTACTTATGTTTTTATTTATTTATTTTAATTTTAGAGCGCACTACAGCCCACAGGCATCGAGGCGCTTTGCATGTAAATGAAAGGAAGTTTAATTGTTATTACAGTGATACAGTCTTGGTTACAGGCATGTTACAGAGAACAAATGATAACATGGAGTTTAGGATTAACAATTCAGACAAATAACCTGGTTTTGATGGCTTTGCAGAATGCCACATGGGAGTCAATCATCCTAAAGTGGGCAGGAAGGGAATTCCAGAATGAGGCGGCCATGGAGGGGAAGCTAGTGCACCTGCCCACACTTTCCTGCTTTTGGGAGTGGAGATCAGGTTGGAGTAGGCCACCCTGGTAGGCCTTAGAGAGGAGAGTTTCTGAATTTGGGTGGCCAGGTAGGGAGGTGTGAGATCAAGGAAGCATTTATGCATGAGTGAGAGAGTTTTGAAGATTATCCTTTCTTTAACTGGCAGCCAGTGCACCTGCTTCCTTGTTGTGGAAATATGATCCTTCCTGGAAATCCCAGTGGCAGCCCAGAGGGCATTGTTCTGGACCACCTGTAGTTTGACAAAGTTTTTGCTAGAGGTCCCTACCAGGAGTACATTGAAGTAGTCAAGTCTTGATCCGGTGATTGCCCTGGCAATGGTGAGGCAGTTGGGCACGGAGAGGAATGGTCTTGCTGCTTTCAGTAGCTTGGAAAAGCAGGCAGACGAGGAGACAATGGCGCTGATTTGTCTATCAATGGCCAGGTCTGAGTCAAGGTAGACGCCAAGTATTTTGATTGGTTGGGAGACCGCGATGGGGATGTTATTGACAGCGAAGGAGCAATATTGATTGCCCAGTTTGCCGAGGATGGAGGGGGATCCAATCAACCGAAGTTCCGTTTTTTCACTGTTGATGCATAACCAGTTCTGTGCCATCCATGACTGGATCTTGGAGTAAATTGAGTTGAGGGGGATGCTGTCGACCTGATAATCACCCGAGAGCGGGATAAGTACCTGTGTGTCATCTGCATAATCAGTATATGAGATGCCCAGGCCGTCCAGTAATTTCAACAGGGGCCTGGTGAACAGGTTGTACAAGGTGGGTGCAATGCAGGACCCCTGTGGGACTTTGCATTTGATAAGGCTCGGGGTGGAACAGGCGGAGTCGGAGAAGACTTTCATAGCCCTATCTTGTAGGAACGATGTGATCCAGTCACACGGCTTAGGGGAGGAATTGGCCATTTTGGACTGAAATTGGACGTTACATGATTAGGGGTTTCTCAGGCACCAACCGAAATCTCATGAGTTCCTAAGGTTCAGGGTCACATGACATCTTGTGTTCATCCTGGTTCTCTGGTTGAGTCTTCTCCTCCTGCCCCTGGTTCCCGTCTTCTAAATCAGTGTCTCCTGGCCTCCGGATAGTGTATGCTTGGGCCTTAGTGGCTTCAACAAAGGCTGGATTGTGGATACAAGCCTATGTCCACACCACACTGAATGCTTCCAGTTCCATCTGATCTCGGATGCTAAACAGATTAGGAGAAGGGGTTTGGTCTGAATTCCCCAGTCTACATAAGGATACTTTGTTTCCTGGTTTTCTTTATCATGCCATGGCCTCATATAGAGTGCTATCATGTCAGAGCTCAGGCAATCACTGAAATGTGCATCAATTGCACATCCTCAATGCATTAAAGTAATCAACAAGACCCAATGTTTGTGTCTAGAAATATTTTACTTACATATATTCTGTGCAAAACATACCATTTACTCTACATATGACTGTAAATCATTATTAAAGTGCTCAGTAACCACAGAAGAAAAGGTAAGAAAAGAAAGTTCCACTTCCCCATGTGACTAAAGCTTTGTGCATAAAACTTTGTTGCTCTAATAGTACTATGTAGGTGTCTCAATGTCTACCAAGAAACACTCTACTGTACATTTCTTTTAAATTTCTAATACATTTTTTTGCATTTAATTTCGCAAAAGTAAGAAAAAAACATTGTCCATTAAATTACACCTTCTATTTGCCACATTATAGATTTCTATATGCATTTATGAACTCTGATTAAATCCTGTGGAAAACACCCTATTTTTTTAAAAGGGCTACCTACTGATGTAGTCTATGTACTATACTAGGGATCATGTTGGCGGTCGATGTCTCTGACGTCTCCGTGGCAGTTGGTGTTGGAATATCACCTCCTTCCAGGAGGCTTATCTAACTAGTACACATAGGGACGCATCGGCGAGATACCGCCTTGCCTTTGTCAGGACGACAGAAATACAGGTTGCCCTTTACCCATGCGGTCTTGGTGTGTCGACAAACACTGGCTGGGCTGGCAATTCTCAAAATGCTAAAGAGCTGGCTAGAGCAGAAGGAGTTGGTTGAAAAAAATTGAGACTTCCCATGCTTCGAAGAGAGACCCAATAAGAAATGTTCTCTCTGCAATGTGTGTTATACCAATATTTTTCATCTTTGGATAGAAGGCAGCGTACTATTCGGGGCATCACTGGGGATGAACGCTTACGTTCATTCCTCTATGCGACTGATTCGCCGAACATCTTCCCTTCTGATCGGGACTCCCCTGTCAGCAGCTTGGTGTGAGGTGCCACTTAGGGGTTCGAGTGCAATTCAGGGGAAAAGAACTTAGGAGGAACTATGCATTTCACCAAATGGGAGGGACTTGTATTCCATTGGCAAATCTCCAAAGGTGTTCGTTGGGAGGTTGGAAGCCCAACTGTGTTGGGCAGGACATACACCTAATCAAGCATGGCATATCAGTGATCAGGGGGGATTAGGATCAGCATCCATGAACACCTGCGCGGAAGCTCCACTGAAGTTCCTAGAGGCAGTCCACATCCGGGGTGAATAGAAAATGTCAGGTCAGACAGGCTCAGCAGGGTCTTCCCGAGCTCATGTGTTATACAGGTTGGCTAGATCCTTTAGGGGCAACTATCGAAGGTTCAAAACTCCCTTGATAGACCTGCTTGCCTCTCATACATCAGGTAACAAAGAGGGACAGCCCTGAAGCGGGAAGGACAAAGGGCTGGGAAAACTCATCAATGAGTTAACATTAGTTAAATGACAAGTGATAAAAGAAACATATAAACTGTTATATAGGTCCTATCATGAGGTCATACTTCTGCCAGGCATAGGTGCACCTCGACCGAGGTCTCCTTATCAGAGTACTAACTCAGACTGTAGAATCAATGCATCAGTTTATGTGTTTCTTTAATGATAGTTCTCTTAATGATAACTCGCCCTTAGCTATTATCGTCCTGATCTCCTTCCTGATCAGGTTCACCTTTGCTATTGGTAAGCTGAGTGTGGCTGGTCTTGTGTATATCACGAATCCCAGAAACTCCAACGCTTAGGTTGGTTTAAATTCCGATTTCTCAAAATTTCTCGTGTCTAGCACGAATCCCAGAGCCTCCATCGCTTGGGTTGGTTTCAATTCGGATTCCTCGCAATTTATAAAAAATCCCAAGCTCTGTAATGCTAGGATAGTCACTTTTGTAGGTTGTTTCATTCTTACTTTGGGCATCATCACGAGTTGGGCGGTAGCCTTTTAATCTGGCGATAATGGTATTGGCGCCGCCAATACCGTTTCGCTGGATCACGACTAAAATCCAGGCCTCAATAGTACAGTCGGGTGCTATTACAGCCAGCTGTAATAGTGCCGGCTGTAATAGCGCCGGCAACCTAACGCGCTATCACAGACCTATCACAAGTACAGTATCAGCGCTCTTAGGGCCGTAAATTCGGCGCTAATAGCGCTGAAAATACCCCCAGCCAAATGATGGAAGTAAAAGAACACAGGTGAAAGTAACAAAGCCACAGGTGGGAACAATGCACAAAAGAGGCCTACAAAAGACCCACCCAGGTCCCACACACCTTTCCCAACACCATGTTGCCATTAGGCGCAGGGAGGTGACAGCAATAAAGGCACAGGTGCACACAATGCACACAGACCCACCCAGGCCCCACACACACATCCTAACCCCATTTGGCCATATGGAGCTGGGAGCCTTGACATGGACCTCTACATGCTACGCCAGGAGCTACAGAGGCCTGGCAACCGGGCCAGGGCACAGGGAGCAGAGGGGGGGTGGCGAGGAGGAAGTGACAGCCCCAGCAAGGCAGGCAGCCATCCCCAGGGCCAGGCCAATACCCTGGGCCCTGACTGATGGTCAGTTGGTATCCGAGTACAGGCTGGACAGGGCTATCATCACCCAGTTGCTGGAGACAATCCATGGTGTCATTGGTACAAGGATTGCCATCAGCACTGCTGTGCCCCCAAGCTGGTGTCAGTCCTACAATACCTTGGAAGGTGCAGCTTCCAGCACACAGTTGCCATGAGGCATAGTATGGCCCAGTCCACATTCAGTGCCGTCCTGGTCCAGGTGCTGGATGCACTGCTGTGCCATGTGAATGAACACATTGCATTGCCCACCACCCAGGCACAGGTGAACAAACTCAAGGCACAGTTCTATGCCATTGCCCAAGTGCCGAACGCGAGTGCAGCCTTAGACTGCACACATGTTGCACTGGTTGCGCCTCGGGACAATGAGGCAGCCTACAGGAATCGGAAGCATTTCTATTAATTGAATGTGCAGATGACCTGTAGCCCAGACCTGACCATCAGCCACTGCTGCGCTCGCTACCCAGGATCTACCCACAACTCCATGGTGCTGCACAACAGGACACTGCTAGGAGGGACACAGTGCCCAACACACATGGACAGTGGGTGAGTACAAACTCTGCCTGAAATGCATGCCAAAAGTGTACCAAATGTAGGGGGGTGCAGACCTGCAGGAAGCCACCAGGAGCCACGGCCAACACCATCACAGCACCAGTACCATATACATGTGGCACACAAGGACACCTGCACACGGCCACCCCACCTGGACCCACAAAAGGTGATGGGCACACACTTCTCAAAACACCATAGCACATGGGACCACAACAACCAGAATGCACCCTGCTTGTGTTGCACTGCTGCTTTACACCTTGACACACCAGAGTAACCTCACCCAGGGCAACCCACAGTAATGCAAAGTGAGAGGAATGCAATGCCCATTCACAAAACCACTGTAGATAATCAGGAACAAACCCAAACATGAACATCCCCGAGAGGGTGACCCATGCATGCACATTTCCATGCATCTAATACAAAAATAAAAACTAGTTCCATGTAGCTAAAGCCCCATCATCCACTGAGACAGCCACAACCAAATACAAATCAACACTGGCCCTGAACAGGCAGTCATGACGGGAGCCTCATCCTGACGGTATGGATGCGCCACTGTGCCAATCAAACCCAGGGGGCCGGTCCATGTAGAAAGTGAGCTACAAGGGACATGGCGCACATTGCATAGCAAACCTGTGGCACATGAATACAACATAATTAAAGGACAAGTCGTTATATGGCAGTACTTGTTGAGCATGAGTGTCCCACTCAATCCCATATACATAGGTCATCATCCACTGCTGCGAGTCCGGTCATCCCAAGTGCAGGCAAATGTAATCTGCCACAGGACAGCCCACTCAATCACAGAGGGTGCATGTATGGGTCAGGTGATGCATGTCTTGAAAGATGATGGATGCATACCAATCAGCCAATCGCATTGCATGTTCCCATTGCACACAAAGATGACCATAGTGTATTGATGCTTATTCCATGCCCATTCAGTGAAGCAATTAGGGCTCATGTACACATTTCATCCCATGCAGGTGATTCAGGATACCCGTAGCTCACACGGCTGAGGGCCTGTTAGGCAGAATCCAGTGCAGTTCCCTTAGGGAGAACTACACCAGATTAGGACTACAGGTGAGAGCAATACATCCCCTTTGGTATCAGTCTGTTCCACAAAGATTTAGTTGGTAGCTGTGGCTGAGCAGTCAGACTTATCTCAAGAGGGAGATGAGCAGTAATCAGGGTTTACACAATAGGCAGTACAGTACTATGGAACAAGGAAACACTGACCAAAGCTTTGTATCAAAAAGAAAATATTTTTATTCTATACACATCTAGTTTCAACACATATATCACAGTTGATAAAGTACATTAAGTTTAGTTAAGGAAAAGCATATACAACTCCTTATTCCATTGTAGAAAATGTTGTGGTAGAGTGAAAACTGAGCAAAACGGCACAGTAAAAACCAACTACAAATGGCACTCTAGCAATTCAACGAAAGGGAGGGAAAGCACAAGTTAAACCGAAATATCTTCAGACACCCCCTAGCAACACTTCCCTGAAGTTTTGTGAACAGGTAATGCACAGTAACACTTTAGCCAAAAGATAAGTGAATGAAAACTGAGCAAAATGGCACTCCACAAGTTAAAACAGTAGGAAGGAAGAGAGGTTTAGAAGATTTAGGTGCATCAACACATTTCCCAATGAAAACCAATCTAGTGAGAGCAGATCTAACAAATCAGCTAGTCAATAGTCCTGAGCCAGAGTCAGTGGTACAGGACCAAGAGCTTAGGAGCAAAAAATGTTCTTGTAGCTGCAGTCAAGTCATTAGTAGAAAAATATTGAAGAGGTAGATGCAAGGCGAAAGACAATGTTAAGAGAGAGGGCGGCCGACCCCAAAAGTAGTTAAAGGATTTAAAAACCCTTTTAGAGCTACTACGGAGAAAGGGCGGCCTGGCGGAACAATGTACCTTAAACGTGAAGAAGTGGCTCCTGCGGTGGCGGTTGTTCCTGGTAGTTCCTGCAAGTCGAGGGGGGAAGAGAGGCTCTCGTCGTGGAGGAAGGTTCGAGTCGCTGCACTACCCAGGGATGAAACCAGCCGCGGTGCTGCCAAACGAAGGTCCGGGTCGATAGCTGTCTGGCTATCCGGTCTCCAATTGCTGGGCACTGTCGATTCAACCAAGGCAGGTCCGAGGAAGCAATAGGTGAATTGGTTGACCCCACCAGCTCAAGGGAAGGAGGCTCTTTCGCTGAAGATCTCCTCTCGTCGTGTGGAAGAAAAGTGGTGAGACGATCCGGCAGGGCTTCACCGGTGGTGTAGATGCTGGAGATGTCTCTGGCTTCGGTTCCGTAGTTCCAGTGGCGACGTCTTGCTCTTCCAGTCCTCAGGTCCCTGCTTTTATGCAGAAAGAAACCCATTCATACAGCCTAGCTGTCACTCACACAGTGGAGTGGTCTTCTTGGCGGGAGACCCTCCAGCCTATCAGGTTAGAGTGCGACCTGAGTTGCTGCGGCAACTCTGTCCAGGGGTTCTACTCCCCCTCCCTAACAACAGACCCACCCCAGACTCAGAGGCACCGAAAGGAGGGCTTCTTGGCAGAAGCCCACCAAAAGAGCGAACAAAGGATCCCCGACCTGGATTAGGAGTTTAGAGTAAGACACGAGAAAGAAATTATATCAAAGTTCTGGCAAATAAAACCTACCGGAGTAAAGTTAATAATAAAATAAATCTGCGGTATGTTAGAGGCTGTCAGTAAAAGTGTTAGCCTCGAACAATGGGAAAATCCCATAGGGAAATATTCGCGGTCGAATATAAAAGGTAGTAACCACTGCCACCAGCCAGAACCTTTGCAGAGGGGGACTTTAAGGTACCCTCTCGAAAATGAACATAGGGGAAAAACTATTAACCCCTTCAGTACTTCCATATTAAGATGACTTGTACTGGTTAAGTTCATAGAGATTGACTAGTAAAGTCAATGGGGACTTTACATGCCCTGGGAGACAGTAGTCAGTCCCAGGGTATGGAGTCTCTGTTTGGGGGTCGCTATAACACCCCTATGTCACTGCACGGAGGGTGCTGTGTAATACAAATGCATAAAGATGGTTCCTGTGGGGGAGAGAAAAGATCCCATAGGCATTAAACACAAAAATAGCCTAGAACACACATAGCAAAGATGCATAAGTGTGGGAAAAAGAGTCTCACTCTTAGCAGGTAAAAAGAAATAAAGCCTTCAAATTCAGCAAAGCTGCTGGGGGACTCTATAGGTAAAGGAAATTAGCCATGAAATGAGAATTCTCCCTAACACTCACCCCCCACAGACTAAGGGACAGGAGGATCTAATCCACTCCTGGATGAGTCGTATACCTCTAGTCGGTTATAAACATCCTAGAGAGACCATCAGCATTTTGGAGGTGACATCCTGACCTGTGCTCAATGGTAAAATCAAAGGTTTTCCTTTGTAAGCTATATGACCTACAAACCCTTTGAGAAACATCTTTCTTTATAAATCTATAGGGGATCTGGTTGACCAGTCCCTCAGAAGTTGGTACAACTCCTGAACCTGTGATAGGCTTTTTCAAGGGGTCCTTATAAAGGATTCCCTTAGATCTAGAGGGGCCTCCAGGGTTCCTCACTGCCTCTCTTGTGGGAGCAGGTTGGGTCTTAGGTATCTTGGTTGGAGGGGCTGGGGTTAGGCAATGTACCGGCTTCACATTCCTCTTAGATCTAACCTTACCCACTTTAGGAGTTTCCCTCCTAATACTAGGATTTGAGTTGGAGTTATCAGTAGAAGGTCCAACAGTCTGAAGGTTTTTGGCCTTAGACTTTTCTTTTCTGGTTTTCCAACAGCACTGAGAATTACCAGTTTCCTTCGGCCTAGAAAGGGGGCCAGTTGTTCTATCCACCTCGTCCTCAGAACCAGGGGGAGTCAGAGACTCTAAAACTGGGGGGACAATGATGGAGCTTGGTTGAAGCTCCCATTTCCCTAACAACCTAGCCTGAAATTTGTCTGGGTTAGAGGTCAACTTACTAACACCAGGGCTTGTTTTGGAGTTCTCTGTAGAGGTTCCCACAGGCTTAAGAGTGGTCGCTTAAGGTGGCCTCTCTAGCCAATTTGGTTTGGTTCTGCTTCTCCATACTGGGAGGCCTGGGCGTACTGGATACTACTCCTAGAGTTTTTAGATAATTCCCCAACAGGACTCTTCCAGGCACCTCAGTCTGAACACTGACAGGAATCATCACTGTCATGTTATTACACTGAAGGAGGGCTGGTAGAATAGGAACCAATTGGACAGGGCCTCCGGAAAATTTAGTGGGACCTTTGGGTGCCTTAGCAACATCCTCAGGCTTGAAAAAGCTTTCATCCACTACTGTTCTGCTGGCCCCAGTGTCTCTCCTGGCAGGAGTATCCTGGCCATTGACAAGAACACTGTCCATGTAATATACTTTAGAGTGTTCTGGAAGAGAGTCATACACATCCCTATTCTGTTTGCTAACCAGACCTATGGACTCTAAGGATACAGTTGCTTGAAGATTCAAGGGTTCTTCAGCAAAGAATTCAAAGTGAGCACTAGCCATTTGTACGTCCTCCTCAGAAGTGAAGGCTAAGGAAACTGTGCTGATCCCTGCAGGCTTACCCTTACACCTGGGATCTCCTTTGATATAGTCAGTTGCCCCACAGACATAGCATGTTCCAAATGCTCTCTGGAATGGGGGCTTCTGCTGACCTCTCTCTGGTTGAACACCAGAGGACTCACTATCCCTATTTGGTTTCCCTTGGGGCTTAGCCTGGTTATTTTGTTGTTTGTGGCCCTCTTTGGTATGGGAGGTATTAGAATTCTCTTGTTTCTCTTTTGGTGGCTGCTTCCCCTCATCTTTCTTCTGAGTTGCCCTAGATTCCTTGTGAGTAGCCCTGTTGGAAACCCACAAGTCAGCAGCCTCGCCTAACTTTCTAGGATCCAATAACTTAGAATCAGCCAAGTGCTGTCTGAGCTCAGGAGAGCAGGCATCATAAATAGACTCCAACATTACAAGATTTCTCATTCCTTCATAAGTGTTAACTCTATAACCCTTAATCCATCCCTCTAAGTTCTTCAAACATTCATTCACCCAAGTAGCCCAATGGGTATTATCATGCTTTTTGAAGGTCCTAAACCTCTTAAGGTATTGAGAAGGAGTCTTCCCAAATCTAGCTATCAGGGCTAGCTTTACACATTCATAGTCTATCCTATCCACCTCCCCCAACTCCATTACCACATCAGATGGAACAGGGGGGAGCCTAGAGAACAACCAGGGGATCAACTGATTCCCTGTGATATCCTGGAGCCCATGATTATATTCAAACATAGCAAGCCAATCTTATACATCCAACTTAGGTTCATACATACCCACAATCTCTTTAGGCATCCGAGGTCTTTTTGGACTGGAAGATCTAGAGGATTCGGGGAGAGAAGCATTTTCCAAAGACAATTTCTTCATCTATAGCTCACGGTTGAGCTCCATTTCTTTGAGCCCTAGTTCTTGATGTCTCTGTTCAGTTTGGGCACTAATTCTTTTGAATTCAAGTTCAAGTCTCATTTTTTCTGGGATATAAATTCAGGACTTAATGTGGGACCTGGTAAGGGTCCAGTAGCTACAGGTTGAGGTCCTTGAGCAGGCAGAGGACCAAAGGGGGTGACATTGTTATCCTCCTCTTCCTCATCTGACTCAACAATGACATTTGGAACAAGTTACTTACCTGTAACTGTTGTTCTCCAGCATGGGTCTGGCATGGATTCACATGCTCATGAATATTCCCCGTCGTCAGGCTGGGAATCCTCGGTAAAGAAAAAACCAGTATCAGTTTCGTTTCTGATCTGTCTTTCGTAGTAATAACCAATCACTGGTCTCTGCGTCATACTGACCACAGCCAATGACTGCCCTCTACCTAAGCACCGCCTCTGGCAGCCATCTTCAGATTTGGAAGCACGTGAAGTGGCAGTATGACCAAATGAAGAGCCGCAGAGGGGTAGGCGGGAGGGTTCGCATGTGAATCCATGCCAGACCCATGCTGGAGAACAACAGTTACAGGTAAGTAACTTGTTCCTTCTCCAGCATGGGGTCTGGCATGGATTCACATGCTCATGAATAAAGAATACATAGCAGTACACACATGCACAACCACGGGAGGTGGCAAAGGCTCAACATTAAGCATTACATCAAACTCAACATTAAGCATCTTACCTCCTCACCAGGCTCACCTCAGGCGAACAGGTTGCGCAGCACTGCTTGGCCGACCCTGGACTCCTCCCTGGAATCCCGATCGACGCAGTAGAATTTCGTGAAGGTGTGCGTCGACCTCCATGTAGCAGCCCTGCATATGTCCAGCAGGGGCACACCAGAAAGGAACGCCGTGGTAGCTGCGATCGCTCTGGTGGAATGGGCTCTCGGACGGCCAGGCAGCGGTCGGTTTGCCAACCGATGACAGTACATGATACAGCCGGAGAGCCATCTGGAAATGGAAGCCTTCGAGAGAGCCTTCCCCTGATTGACAGGTCCAAAGTTCACAAAGAGTTGTGACGTCTTCCGAAAACACTTTGTGCGGTCCACGTAGAACTTCAGCGCTCTAGCCACATCCAGCGAGTGCAAAGTCCTCTCAGCCGGCGACGAAGGCGACGGGAAGAACACAGGCAACACCAAGGGTTCGTTGAGATGGAAGTCCGACGGTACCTTGGGCATGAAGGAGGGGTGCGTCCTGAGCACTACCCTCATGTCGTGAAAAGTCAAGTACGGGGCCTTGCAGGAAAGGGCCTGGATCTCTCCCACCCGTCGTGCGGAGGTGATGGCCACAAGAAACGCTGTTTTCCACGACAGAAACTTCAACGGGGCCGAGTGCAGAGGCTCGAACGGAGGTCCCATGAGCTTGGTCAGCACCACGTTGAGCTCCCACGCCGGGGCCGGAGCCTTCACCGGCGGGAACGATCTGAACAGCCCCTTCATGAACTCTTTCACCAGACGATGAGACCACAAGGACGTCCGGCACGTGGTTCTGGTGTATCGGGAGATCGCAGCAAGATGAATCTTGATGGACGCGTGTGCCAGTCCAGCTTTGGCCAGCGTCAGCAGGTACGGCAGTACCTGGGGAGCCGTTATCCGTAGAGGGTTAATCTTCTGTGCGTGGCACCAGACAGAGAACCTCTTCCATTTGTGTCCGTAGCATTTAAGAGTCGAGGACGCCCTGGCCTTTGCAAGAACCTCTCTGCAGTCGGCCGGTATGTCGTATCCTCCAAACTCTAGCGCTGCAGGAGCCAGGCCTGCAAGTTCAGCGATTTCGGGTCGTGGTGGAGGATGGCGCCTCCTTCCCTGGAGAGTAGATCCGCGTCTACCGGCAGCTTGATTGGCGGGGACGCTGACAAGTCCAGAAGGTCCGGGAACCATATCTGCCTCGGCCACGCAGGTGCGACGAGGATCATCCTGCACCGTGACCTCTTGAGCTGGTTGACGAGCCGGATTAGCAGTGGCAAAGGAGGGAACGCGTAGAGGAACAGGCCCTCCCAGGGGAACGAGAAAGCATTGCCCATGCTCCTCGCCTGGGGAAACCTGCTGGCGAACCTCCGGCACTTGGAGTTCGTCGCCGTCGCGAACAGGTCGATCTGGGGTGTGCCCCACCGTCGGAAGAGGCGATCCACTAGATCCTGCCGTAGTTCCCACTCGTGGCACGAGCGCAGCTCCCTGCTGAGTGAGTCGGCGATGGTGTTTTTTATCCCTGCCAGATGAAACGGCACCAGAAACATCCTTTGGGCGACGCCCCAATGCCACAGGTCCTGCGCCTCCTTGGACAGTGCTGGGGACCTGGTTCCGCCCTGTTTCCTGATGTAAAACATGGTGGTGGTGTTGTCGGTGAAGATCCTCACCACCTTGCCCTTGAGGGACGGAAGGAAGGACCTGAGGGCCCAGAACACTGCACGGAGCTCCAGGACGTTGATATGGAGGGACTTCTCCGTCGGGAGCCAAAGGCCTCTCGCGTGCAGATTTTCGGTGTGCGCTCCCCACCCTTCCAGGGAGGCATCTGTGGTCACTGTCTCCTGGTGGTCTGGGGTCTGGAAGTCCATGCCCGCCGTCAGATGCGCGCGGATGCCCCACCACCGGACCGCTCGGCGGAAACTCTCGTCGAGTGTGATCCTCTCCTCGAAGCCGCCCGTCGTTTGGATCCAGCGCGCGTCCAGGAACTCCTGCAACGGGCGCATCCGGAGCCTGCACATGGGAATGAGGTAGATGCAAGAAGACATCATTCCGAGGAGGGACTTGATGGACCTCACCTTGGCCGCGTCGGAAACCAACATCCGCTGTACCTTGCCCAGGATGGACCTGGTCCTTTCCTCCGACGGGGAGGCCAGAAGGGACACTGTGTCGAGCTTCGCTCCCAGAAACAGTGCGTTTTGCGCGGGTACCAGGTGGGACTTGGCGTAGTTCACGGAGAATCCCAGGTCCGTGAGAAGTTGGACGGTCCTTGCCGTGTGATCCACGGCGAGCTCCCTCGTCTTGGCTCGGATGAGCCAGTCGTCCAGGTAGGGGTAGACGTGGATCCCCTCGCGGCGCAGCTGCGCCGCCACCGGTGCAAGGCACTTGGTGAATACCCTGGGTGCCGACCGTAGTCCGAAGGGGAGGGCTTTGAACTGGTAGTGACGCCCTTGGACCACAAACCTGAGGAATTTTCGGTGCCCCTTTAGGATGGGAATATGGAAGTAGGCATCCTCCAAATCCAACGACGACAGGAAGTCTCCTTCCTCCAGCTGACCCAGGACGTGCTGGAGGGTGACCATCCGGAAATTTTGCGCCTTGATGAACTTGTTCAGACGTCGCAGGTCCAGGATGGGGCGCTATCCCCCCGTCTTCTTCTTCACGAGGAAGTATCTCGAGTAAACTCCGGAGCCCCGAAGCCTCTTTGGGACGAGTTCGATGGCGCCCTTCCTGAGCATCGCCTTTACCTCCAGGAGAAGTTGAGGGACGTGAAGTTCTTTCCTGGCCACGGGGGGGACGCGCGGACACCTTCTTTGAAACTCGAGCGCGTGGCCCCGGGCCAAGGCGTCCAGCACCCAACGGTCGGTGGAGATGGACTCCCACACGCTGACGAAGCTCGCCAGCCGGTCTCCCACCGGGGTGCTTCGGTGGGGGCCCGACCCCACGGCCGGTTCAATCCTGCTTCGACGAGGCTTTGCCGCCTTGACCTCCTTGGCGACGACGGCGGGGTCCGCCAGACTTGCCTCGTCCTCTGTAGGCCTCCTGAGCCGACGAGCGGGCCACTTGACGGTAGGTGGAGAAACCGCCGCCGGAACTTTTGGAGGCGCCGTTGCCTCCGCTGCTCCGAAAGGGCGTCCGTCGTTGTTGCACAACTCCAAGGGCCCGGGCCGTCTCGGTGTCCGCTTTAATGGCCTGAAGGGAATCGTCCACTGTTTTCCCAAACAGGTTGATCCCATCGAAGGGCATGTCCAGGACTCTGGTCTGAACGTCTTGACGGAAGTCCGTAGCCTTGAGCGATCCACGCCGCCTAAGGCAAATGCCGTTGCCTAACTGGCGGAACCCAGTGTCAGCGATGTCCGTCGCAACGGTAATGGCGTGGTCCGAAGCCACCTCACCTTCCTGCAGGATCTCCAGGGCCTCTGCTCTCTTGTCGTCCGGCAAGAAGTCCAGCAGGGGAGCCAGTTTGTACCAGAGCTCCCTGTCGTAGCGGGCCACGATAGCCAAGGCGTTGGCCGCTTTAATCGTCGTCGCCGCAGACGAGATGACTCTGCATCCCATAGCATCCAATTTCTTTCCCTCGCCGTCCGGTGGGGAAGTCGATGTGGAGGCCGCACCCCCCCCCGCTTTTTTCCTGGCCGCCGCGGAGACGACGGAGTCCGGGGTAGGCTGCGCCCGGAGGCACAGGGGGGCCGTGTCCGGGACCCGGTACTTCTTCTCGTACCGGTCTCTTCTAGCTGGCGTCGTGGAAGGGTTCTTGAGGAGGGTGAGGCCCTCATCCCAAATGTCGTCCAATAGAGGCACTGAGAGGACCGTCTTCCTCTTGGCCTCGCGCCGCTGATAAAGGAAACCTTCCTTCTTCTTCTCCTCAGGGCAGAGTTGAAAAAGCTCGGATGCCCTGGTGATCATGGAGTGGAACGATCCAATCTCGTCGGGCGGAGAAGCCCTGGTGGGAGGCGACGACGGTACATCCTCGTCGTATACCTCGTCGTCCGTACCCGTCGCTGCCGTGTCAGTCCCCGTATCATCCCCTCGGGTGGACGGGGAGGAGGGCTGGAAGGGGCGCGACGGCTGAAAAGGAGGCGGAGGGTGGATCCTTCTTTTCTTGGTAGGGGGAACACCAGAATGTCCCAGTTCTGGGTCCCCCGACGGGAGAGGTTCCGTCGGCAACGGTAGTCTCGTCCTTATCTCTGAGCATAAGGACTGTATAGCCAACAAAATGGCCGCCGAGTTGTCTCGCGGCGCTGGCAGAGGGGAATCCGACGGGCGATCAGGGGCCCCGTCGGTACCACCTGCTTCGGGATCCATCCCGACGGGCCGGTCTTCTTCCACGCCGAGGCCGTGGCTTAAGACTTCGACCAGCTCCTCCTCCGAGGTTGAGGCCGAATCTACGACGACGCCCTGCCCCCCCTTTTTCTTCCCCACGGGGGATTTCACGGGGGTCCTATCGATGGGCACAAAAGAGGACTCCCTCCGAGGTGGCAGGGAGACTCTGAGCCCCGAGGTCGCCACCACTGGTGTAGCCTCCACAGGCTGAGCCAGGGCCGCCGCGACAGTTTCGATAGAGGGCTTGGCCGGATGGATTAAGGCCTTCGCCACCTTAGGTGCGCTCACCGCCTTATCCTTGAGGGGGGGGACACTGCCTCGCTCCCCCTCCGCCTTCGAGCTCGACCGGGGCCTCTCCAGGAGCTTCGCCGGGTGCTCGGCCTTCCTCTTACCCGACCCAGAGCGTTGGCTCGTGGTTGATGGTGCCGGGGAGGGTGCGCCCTGCCGGGCGCCCGTAGAGCCCGACCGTTCGGCGCTCCCGGTGCCAGCGGACTCGCGGTGCTTGGCCTTATGTTGGACCCCCGTCGCTGGGGCGTCCTCAAAGGTCTTAGAAGACCGCTCGGCTTTCTTCCTCTTCTTCTCGCCGGACGGGCTCTTCCCTTCCAGCCAGTTGGCGAGACGTTGATGGCGGTCCTTCATGGTCCGCTCCGACATGTTGCCGCAAAACGCACAGTCCTTCTCCACGTGCGTCTTGTCCTCATGTAGGCAGTAAAGACAAAAAGAGTGTTCATCCTCCTTGAAGACGTTCTGCAGCTGGCATCCAGGGCAGACCCTGAACAGCTTTCCGGGCGTCGAGCTCCCCTTCTCCTGGGCCATGACCGGGCCTGAGAAACTTTTGGAGTCCTCCAAAAGCGTAGCTCGACGAAATCTTCACCCTTGAGGGGTGCAGACGAATCCGACACGGGTCCCCTTTGATCGGATGGAGAATCGGTGGAGCTTGAGGCTCTTTTGACCGAAAAAACAAAGTTTTTGAGAAAAAACGTGAAAAAAATAGCACTAACGCTCGAGAGCAATAGCACGAGGATCCCAACACATGAACGTGCAGTAAAAATCTGAAGATGGCTGCCAGAGGCGGTGCTTAGGTAGAGGGCAGTCATTGGCTGTGGTCAGTATGACGCAGAGACCAGTGATTGGTTATTACTACGAAAGACAGATCAGAAACGAAACTGATACTGGTTTTTTCTTTACCGAGGATTCCCAGCCTGACGACGGGGAATATTCATGAGCATGTGAATCCATGCCAGACCCCATGCTGGAGAATCAACATTACCCTCATTACTGTTTGCCACATTTGCTGGAGTAGTGGGGCCTACAGCACCACTATCCAGACTTTGTTTCTCTAACAGTCTATCAATCATTTCTGTTTTCTTGCCTTTCACAGGAAGACCTTTCTGTCTGCACAAATCTTTAAGACAATCAGCAGTTTTTGCAAGGAGGGTCTCCGGACTATAACTTTCCATACTTGATTTTGTTAAAATAACTTTTTGTGATTGTTAACCTTGTGGTTAGTTGCACCAAGGTACTAGTAGCACACTAACATGTAAATCTAATACTTTGATCCTCACCGCTGTACACCAGTGTTCGGCAGAATCCAGTGCAGTTCCCTTAGGGAGCACTACTACACCAGATTAGGACTACAGGTGAAAGCAATAAATCCCCTTTGGTATCAGTCTGTACCACAAAGATTTAGTTGGTAGCTGTGGCTGAGCAGTCAGACTTATCTCAAGAGGGAGATGAGCAGTATTCAGGGTTTACATAATAGGCAGTACAGTACTATGGAGCAAGGAAACACTGACCAAAGCTTTGTATCAAAAAGAGAATATATTTATTCTATACACATCTGGTTTCAACACATATATTACAGTGGATAAAGTACGTTAAGTTTAGTCAAGGAAAAGCATATACAACTCCCTATTCCATTGTAGACAAGTTTGCGGTAGAGTGAAAACTGAGCAAAACGGCACAGTGAAAACCAACTACAAATGGCACTCTAGCAATTCAACGAAAGGGAGGGAAAGCACAAGTTAAACCGAAATATCTTCAGACACCCCCTAGCAACACTTCCCTGAAGTTTTGTGATCAAGTAATGCACAGTAACACTTTAGCCAAAAGATAAGTGAATCAAAACTGAGCAAAATGGCACTCCACAAGTTAAAACAGTAGGAAGGAAGAGGGGTTTAGAAGATTTAGGTGCATCAACACATTTCTCATTGAAAACCAATCTAGTGAGAGCAGATCTAATAAATCAGCCAGAGTCAATAGGCCTGAGCCAGAGGTACAGGACCAAGAGCTTAGGAGCAAAAGGGTTCTTGTAGCTGCAGTCAAGTCTTTAGTAGAAAAATATTGAAGAGCTAGATGTGAGGCGAAAGACAATGTTAAGAGAGAGGGCGGCCGACCCCACAAGTAGTCAAAGGATTTAAAACACCTTTAGGGCTACTACGGAGAAAGGGCGGCCTGGTAGAATAATGTACCTTAAACGTGAAGAAGTGGCTCCTGCGGTGGCGGTTGTTCCTGGTAGTTCCTGCAGGTCGAGGGGTCCAACAGAGGAAGAGAGGCTCTCGTCGTGGAGGAAGGTTTGAGTCGCTGCGCTACCCAGGGATGAAACCAGCCGCGGTGCTGCCAAACAAAGTTTAAAAGGTATGCTCCTTTTAATTACGGTCCGGGTCGATAGCTGCCTGGCTATCCGGTCTCCAAGTGCTGGGCACTGTCGATTCGACCAAGGCAGGTCCAAGGAAACGATAGGTGAACTGGTTGACCCCACCAGCTCAAGGGAAGGAGGCACTTTCGCTGAAGATCTCCTCTCGTCGCGTGGAAGAAAAGTGGTGAGTCGATCCGGCAGGGCTTCACCGGTGGTGTAGATGCTGGAGATGTCTGTGGCTTCTCTCCCCTTTGGTTCTGTAGTTCCAGTGGCGACGCCTTGCTCTTCCAGTCCTCAGGACCCTGCTTTTATGCAGAAAGAGACCCATTCATACAGCCTAGCTGTCACTCACACATTGGAGTGGTCTTCTTGGCGGGAGACCCTCCAGCCTATCAGGTTAGAGTGCGACCTGAGTTGCTGCGGCAACTCTGTCCAGGGGTTCTACTCCCCCTCCCAAACAACAGACCCACCCCAGACTCAGAGGCGCCGAAAGGAGGGCTTCTTGGCAGAAGCCCGCCAAACGAGCGAACAAAGGATCAAGACCTGGATTAGGAATTTAGAGTAAGACACGAGAAAGAAATTATATTTTTAATTTTTTTTCTTCTTTATTTTATTGGTTTATACAAACCTTTAAAATGCATTCAGTTTGTCAGAACCCAATAGCCAATACAAAGCAAGACAAGACAAGACAAAGCAAAACATAGGCATGAGATAAAGTTCCGTCCTTTTGACAGGGATCAAGCCTTTGGTACCAAAGGAGCCTTATCGAGGAGTGCCCAATGTACTTCATCTGAAGGTTATGCAATGTTAAGCACTACCCTGAAGTCCCTGTACTGCGGCATCAGATAACTCAAGGCTCCTTTCAATCTAATGCAGAAACAAGGTCAACACCCTTGTCAGTTTTGTATTGGAGCCCATAAACATCAAGTGCCACCATTCTTCAGCGCTCCTCAGTGAGTATTCATTTAACATTTGGCCTAGGTGTTTAGTTCTTAGGGATCTGTGGAAAGGGCAGAATAGGACAAGATGTTTAAGTGTTTCAATGCAGGCTTTACAGAACCTGCATACTGTGTCTGACTTGTCCTTTCCAGCCCAGTTCTTTATTCATTCTTTTGTTCTAAACAGATTTAGGCGAAATCTCATGAAGGTGGCCCTCCTCCTGTTGTCTGGGAATAAGATCACGTAATTTTGCAGTTTGTTAAGCGCTCTTGCTTCGCTAGGGGCATCTCTCATTGTTTTCGAAGACCTTCGGTCTGTGCTGGTTTGAATCCAGTCTAATTCCCAGATCTTTTTCTTTACCAAAAGTGGATTGTCCTGCAGCGTTTTAGTATTGGTCTCATACATGGTCAGGAGCTCTTCACATTTTTTTGACCATATGGCTAACAGACAGTCTGGGTTCGCGTTTCCAGGATTGCTCAATATTTTATATTGTGGAGCGGCGTCTGGCAGCGTGATTTTCCTAAATAGAGCCAGGGCGTTCCACACCATCCGAGCCTCAATGGATATCAAGCCTAGCTCAGAAATTATATTAAAGTCCTGGCAAATAAAACCTACCGGAGTAAAGTTAATAATTAAATAAACCAGTGGTATGTTAGAGGCTGTCAGTAAAAGTGTTAGCCTCGAACAATGGGAAAATCCCATAGGGAAATATGTGCGGTCGAATATAAAAGGAAGTAACCACTGCCACCAGCCAGAAACTTTGTAGAGGGGGACTTTAAGGTACCCTCTCGAAAATGAACATAGGGGAAAAACTATTAACCCCTTCCAGTACTTCCATATTAAGATGGGTTGTACTGGTTTAGTTCATAGAGATTGACTAGTAAAGTCAATGGGGACTTTACATGCCCTGGGAGAGAGTAGTCAGTCCCAGGGTATGGAGTCTATGTTTGGGGGTCGCTATGACACCCCTGTGTCACGGCACAGAGGGTGCTGTGTAACACATGTGCATAAAGAAGGTTCCTATGGGTGAGAGAAAAGATCCCATAGGCATTAAACACAAAAATAGCCTAGAACACACATAGCAAAGATGCCTAAGAGTGGGAAAAAGAGTCTCAATCTTAGCAGGTAAAAAGAAATAAACCCTTCAAATCCAGCAAAGCTGCTGGGGGACTCTATAGGTAAGGGAAATTAGCCATGAAATGAGAATTCTCCCTAACAGGGCCCCTGTGCGGAGTCCACAAACTCCGGCAGAGCTGACATATAACAATGTCCACAGTCATATGCGCATACGTGTGGAAAGGACATTTGGTTTTTGAAGGCACGGTTCTGGTGCCTGGACCATACTGGACGGGCACAGATGTATGCACCAGAAAAAGGTGACAAGATTGTACTCACCTGTACCATGCTGCACAACATCTGCTGCAGTAGGAATGTGCCACTACCCCCTACAGCTGACGGGCAACACCCAGGGGATGGGAGTTACAATGACCATGTGCCCGTTGCCAGGGCTAATGCACACAGGGATCGGGTGAGGGAGGGGAGGTTGGCCAGAGAGGGCTTGATTGAGAATTTTGTTCTGATTTGGTGGATGGGCACATGTCACGAAGAGCACTTGTAAAATAAATAACACTTGTGCAGAATCATGAATGTCAGAGCTTCCTGTCATGTGTCAACACGCTTTAATTAAAGTGGAACTAAACGCCTCCCCCACCAATTCCCAGCACACATCCCTTCTCCCCCAAAACAGTGCATATGGGTCCATCTGCCTGGCCCTCAGGCCAAAAGTGCATTGTCCATCTAACAAGGACGTTGTCGCTTTCCACGTGCTCCGCCTTCATGTGAGCGCCATTGTGAATGCCGCAGTGACCGTCGCCTGTGTGACCACTGTAGGGAGCACTCTGTGGGAGTTGTTGAGGTGGATGGCATTGATGCAGCCAACTGTAGCTACTGGCAGAGGAGATTATTTGCCTCACGCATTTGTTCTGCATGCGCAGATTGCACCTCACATATTACACGTACTCGCTGGCCAAACCTTGTGAATGCCGCAGTACATCCCTCAACAACTTTACATGGGCGGGTATTGTCGCACGCCATGGTTTTTGCAGCCCCTCCTAAGTGCGTTGCTAATGGCTTTGATGTGGCGGTTGTGTTCACTGGCCATGCCCTCTATCCTCATCTGGCGTGCCTCCATCACATCCAGGCGTGCCATGAGTACATTGGCCGGACCTGTTCCTGTGTCCCAGGTGGGGCTGCTGTGCCTGGCAGGTTTACTACGTGGGGTGTGGGGCTGCTGTTGGTTGTGGTGCTGGCCTGTCTGGTGGGGGTGCCATGGATGGAAGGGTTGCAAGCAGGTAGCCCATATGGGGGGGTGTCCTCATCCACCACTGGTGTGAGTGCGCGGAGGCAGGGTGCACAGACATGTGGACTTTGGCTGGGACTCTCAACATCCTCAGGGGTCCCTTCGGGTGTGTCCATTTGCTGCACTGGACTGTGGATTGGTGTTAGGACTGGTACAGCATGCTGCTCTTCACAGGATGAGGCACCCTCCTCTGGGGTGGTTGCACTCGTGGCAACTTAAACATCCTGTGAGCCCCCAGTGTCTTAGGATGGGCTTGTGCAGAGGCCCTTGTGGCTTGTGTGCGCCAAGGTGGTGAATCCCTGGTGGCTTGGGGGCACCAAGGTATTGAGCACCTGGTGCGGTGGGGTGGGTCCTCCGCCTTGGCGTATCCTGCTGGGCGCTTTGCAGGGTGGTGGTGCAGGTGGAGGAGCGTCTAGGCAGACGTTCGGATGGGCCTGCCTCATCGTCATCCACGTTCCACTCGGGTGATGCGTTAGTGCCTGTATAGTACATAGGGTATGGGAAGAGGACAGGGAACATCAAATTAATTTCATGCATTTCAAGGCTTACAGGGGGTGTTGTACAGGACAGTTTCAATCATGCTCGGGGCTGACCTGTTTAGTATTCATGATATTGGTACTACTGGAGGATACTACATGGGGGGCATGTGGTCAATCACACGCACTGCACCCACTCACTCACAGTGCCCGGCTGTGAGACATTCACACTGGCGATGGAATGGTGGCCTATTTACAATGCAATTTGCAAGGGGAGTGACTCACCTCCAGCCTCCTGGGTTGCCAGTGCTTGCCTCCGCTCCCCCCACTCCCTCAATGGATGACATGTGAATGAGGGAGGTGCACTGCTCCTCCCATGGTGTCGGCTCCGGTGGTGGTGGCCCTCCACCACTCCACATGGCCACAATCCTGTGCTTTGTCAGGAGGCCCCGGACACGGACCCGCAGGTCGTTAAATCGCTTGCGGCAGTCCTCTCCATCCCTGGGGACACGGGCCAGAGCAGTGACCTTCTGGCTGATGTCTTTCCAGATGTGGTTACGCCGATGTGAGCCCGTCTTTGTTTGTTGGGGGCCACAGAGCTTATCCTGGTGAGAAATGACCTCCCCCACCAGCATTGACAGTTCTGAGTCTGAAAACTTAGGTTTGCGCACCCTGTGCAGGGCAGACTTGCCCTTCACCGCTCGTGAGACATTTTTGGTGGTTTGTTGGTGGATTTTGGGTGGATTGTGATTTCCAAAATGGCCACGCTTTGTTTCCTGTTCCAGTGGTGACGCATTGTCCGCTGCGCTAGCGCGCACTTAGCGCCAGACACTCGCGGTAACGTAATGTACGCTAGGTTTTCGGGTTCTCTGTCACTATTACCGCCAAACGCTATTTGCGTTAGTGCCCGGTCCATGTGCGCATGCCCGCCAACTCATGATGGGGTGTTGTTTGCGCCACAACTCATGGTGTTAACACAAATACTGCTCAGTAATATATGCGCCTGGATGCCGCAAAACTCGTGATGAGGCCCTTTGTCTTGCCCCATCAGACAGAAGTCATCTAAGTACACTATCGACCTGATGCCCTGCTCTCTCAGGTGACTGACCACTGTTCTTATCAGTTTCGTAAACGCCCAGGTTAATGACGCTAACGCAAATGGGAGGCATGTGAATTCCCACTTTTGACCTCGCCACCAGAGTTGAAGAAACATCCGGTGTTCCCTTGCAACTGGAGTCGTTAAAAAGGCATCCTTGAGGTCTATCCTCACTAGCAAATCATCTGCTTGTAATACGTCTCTCAAAAGATGGATTCCTTCCATCTTGAAATGGCTGTATATGATGAATGTGTTTAAGCCTCTAAGGTTCATCAGAGGTCTTTGTTTTCTTTTTCTCTTTACTAAAAACATATTACTAATGAACCCTTTCATTGATTCTGCCACCTGAGTGATGGCTTCCTTCCTTTCTAGTTCTAAAATGTCTTTGTTTGATAAGGCCTTGTCCTCTTAACTGAGCCTTATAGGTCTTGGGTAGACTGTTTGTACAGGCTCTTGATAGAACTCCAACTGGAATACCGGTTCCGCCTAGTCTACCGAAGCATCCCCTGATAACTGTCTCCACTGTTCTAAGAACAGTGCCGTCCTCCCCCCTATCTCTGGGATCTCTGATTTCGTTGGACAATCGGGCACCCTTGCTTTTAGTCTCACCTGTGTTTGTTTGCTGGCCTCTGCCACTTCCTCTCCAGCCTATGCCTTTACCCTTTCCTCTCGACTGAAAGAAGAGGTTGGGTCTGTGCTCTTCCTGGTCTCTCCAATTGCCCTTGTTTTGGTAGTTAGACCTGTATGATGTGTTGCAGCTGGCCGAGTGGCCCCTTCCTCTGCTAGCCCTTCCAAAAACCTTCTGTCCAAACACTCTTTTCAGAGATGTTTGGACTTTGTCTATGGCAGCATATGTATTGGCGAATTTCGCCATGTCCGTAATGAATGCATCTCTGAAGAGCTTGCCTTTGCTGTCTACTGACCATTTTATGGTGGCCAGTTCACTCATTTTACAGTCAGTTTTGACCAAGATAGACCTGCGTCATTCTGTTGTTAATGCATTGTTGGCATTGCCTAATAGGTATATTGGCCTCTGTGCTCATCCGGCTAATTTGTCCGGATCTACCTTCTGCTCTGGCTGTTTTGCCTCTTCAGCCATCTGCCATATTTTTGTCTAGGGCCCAGAACATCTAATTACTTGTCTTGACATGTACGCCAGATACCATCAATGCCTTTCTTAATGTCCCTGCCGTACCTTGCCATTAAGGATAACATATGTTTGATCAATCTCTGGGGTCTCTGCCGCAAAGTATGGCACCTGTGGTCTGGGACATTCCGCCCGGAGTTTACTCCTGGCCTCCTTTGTTAGAGGTTTTATAATCCTCCTCTTAATATAATTGGCAGTTTTGGCAGGGGGCTCCCACTATGCCTACCTGGGATGGATGAAAGAATCCGGGTCAAACACCTCACCCATCTCTTCCTCATCCATTTGACTTTTTCTTTTCTTGGCAGCAGTCTGTTTCCTAGGGGGGCTCGGTGATGAGCACTGTCATTCCTCAGAGCTTTCTCCGGACGTTGCGTCCCACTCTTCCTCATTCAGTTCCTCAAAATTGGGCTCCTCATCTGTGTAACCCCTGCCTCTCCTTCCCCACGACCTCACTCTTTTTTCACCATTCCTCTTTCTGTATGGTGTGCCCGGGGGTGTGTGGCTACTGCACGCTTTTCGGGCTTTCTTTCTTCCCCCTTGCCTCTCATGGTATCTCTCTGGGGCTCTCATCTCAGGACTTGCATCGCCTGGGAGAAAGATATTAAGTCGCCCACCAAGCTCCTGCCTAGGGCCAATTAACCTAGGCCTGCGCTTAGTACCCTCTGTACTGCTTGTCCCCTGCGGGGCTCAGCCCATTTTCTGCTGGCATGGGGTTCTTCGTATTCCTCACTGGAGTGGTGCCTTTCTGACACTTTGGTGGGTCACCACAGGGTTCTTGGGCCTGCTCCCATCAATGTGCAGCTCAATGTGGGTCTGGGGTTTACCTTTATGTTCAGTTTTGCTTGGGTATGTGCACGTCTGCTGTGCTGTGCACCTTTTGCTTTCAGCTGCCAATTCTCTGCTTCTTGCTGTAAATAATTTGTTCTGGGAACAAGATATCATTCGCCAGGTGGTGCTAGCTCGCCTCACTACAAGCCCATCTCACTCTTCCGAGTGTTGAATATTTGTTCCCTGCTCTGACGCAGGGCCTCTGGCACACCTTCCGTGCTCTTGAATTTTCTCGGGTTTGTTTCACCTGTAATAATACGATGCCCTCAGGGAGCTCCGGGTACATTATCGTGGATCGCTCTCCAATACAGAAAAGACCTGGGGCCGGTGCCGGAATTGTAATCCTGTCGCGCTGTGCCCTCTTCCGTGTGAGAGCACCCTCTTCCAATGAAATATAGCGGCGCCCGACCTTTACCCGGCCCTTCGCGCCTTTAATTCCCAGAGTTTTACACAGAGAAGTTCTGTCGTAAAACTCCTTTAATGTCTACTCACATGTGTGTGCAACTAATCTACTGTCATATTACATATCCTATAAATATGAACAGTTTCTCATACAGTCATTCCCATAAGCATATTAAAATGACTACTTAACTGCTGCCCGAGCAGCAAAGAAAAAAGAAGGACAAAGAGATGGAGGAAAGGTTATGGGGCTGGTAGTGAAGGATTGGCTGGATATATCACAGGTATCAAGTTAACATATCAAAAAAAGCACAGTTTCTTGGGAAATGTAGTTCTTTATTGTGTTACATTTTTAATATATTTGTTGATTTTATTTTGTTGCTCGAGTTTTGAATAAAGAAATAAAAATCTGAGCCTCCGGTTTTGACATAGAATAGCATACATGCCAACATGCTCAACCACCTGGGACGGAGATTTTCCAACAGAAAGTGGGAGATGGGAATGTCCCCATATGATTACATTGGGTATTTCATTATTTTAGGTGGGAGTAAGTAAAAAATGAGCAATATTATTCACCAAAAAATCGTGAGTCTCCCGCCTCATTCGGGAGGGTTGGCATGTATGGAATTACATTCTCCCGATTTAATCAGCTGACTTACCTGCCACAGTTTAATGGCCTTCACCTGGCAAAAAAACAAAATCGGGTGTTGTCACCCGCGTGGCAACACAAAAGCTTGATAGCTAGGCATGGGTAAGTACTATGACGAGGACGAGTAGGGCTAGGATTAGAGAATAATACCGGTAAGTAATCAGGATATTTCTCCTAGTCCTACTTTTTCCTTGTCACAGTACTTAATGTTAAGTAATATGATTCTATGTCAAGACTCTGAGGCTCTGATTATGCTTAATTCTTCTCTTTACTACTCGAGCAGCAAATAAACAATAACATATGAACAAACACAACTATTGTTATTTTACTTGTAACGCACCAAAGCCCGTGGGCATCTAGGCGCCGAGAGACAGAAGAAAGGCAAGATACCAATGAAAAGATTGAAAAGATTGTGCTAATTGAAAAGATACGTCTTCAATTGTTTTCGAAACATGAGTAGATCTCTAGTCTTACGCAGACTGGCTGGCAGGGCGTTCCAGGCCCTAGCCCCTTGGGTATGAAACGCTCTACCGAGCCCACGAGATCGTTTCACTCGGTGTTGGACTAGTAGGAAGTCGTCAGAAGATCTGAGTCTTCTTGTTGGCTGATACATACTAACAACATCTTTCAAATAAGTTAGTGCTGTCCCAAAGACGCAATTATGGCAAATCGTTAGTAACTTGAATTGAATTCGAGCGTCAACAGGGAGCCAGTGTAATAATTTTCTTGCAGCGGTAATCGGCTCTGAGAATTTCATCTGAAAGATGATACGGATGGCTTTATTTTCTATTTTTTGTAGTTCATAGATGTCAGCTTTACTTGCCCCACCTATCAATGAACTACATTTCCCATAAAACAAAGTGAACTTGTAGTTTGTTTTTCATAGGTCCATTAAAAACATGTGACCCTTCTAGTCCAATCACATAACAGTTTCCCATATAAACACTAACAACCTCTGTGCTTCTTCCTCTTTCTTTGCTGCTCGAGCAGCTGATCTAATTACTTTTCATTTCTTTATTACACGGGTGTGTGAATGTGTTGTTATATATAAACTGTACGCACGTAGGATTGTTGACACAAAAGCTTGGCGTGGCAAGGGGATTTGGCAGAGCATATCCGCATTAGAATAGGAACGCGACGGGGCTTGATGCTCTGGCGTTCAAAAGCCTCGTTAGGAGGCACTCTTCAAAGGAAGTTTGCTCCGAGCGCGACGGGACTTCTGGGGTTCCGGCGCCTGTGCGAACTTCCGTAGGGAGAGACGAGAGGAGTGATTTACGAGCGAAGTTATGATCAGTCATACAATACTAGCGTTTACAGAAGGAGATAAAGTGAAATACGATAACCACGGCACACGCTGTGAGGGGATAGCTGTCGGAGCACACGACAGAAGCAGAACAACAGACGGCACCTTGTGGTCATTAGGCAGCAACACAGGCAAAACTGCCACAGCTGCAGAGCAGTAAGTTGACGGGTACAGTCCCAAGGAAAACTGTGTTTCAGACCCATATCTGCCAAAACAGGAGGTGAAGCTCAGTATAGAGCAGATATATATATATTATACAATATATTAAAAAGCATAAAGACGGACGGAGTCCCAAGGAAAACTGCAAAGAGATAAAGACACCCACCTTGCTACAAAGAAAAGCATATATAAATTTGACGGGGGCAGCCCAAGAAAACTGCAATAACAATACACGGCACGATTGCATTAATGAGTGGATACTCAGAAGACTCAGAGGGACCCCACATTAGCGGTCTACGAATGAGTCAGGCGGTACAAAGTATGGACAGTGCCGGCAGGCCTCACAGGAGAGAGGAAAGGAGCATAATGGAAGACCTGGAGGCTCTGTCTTGGAACCTATTAGATCTGAACAGATCGCACAAGGATAGAGGGGGGAAGAAAGAAAAAGACCCGCAGGGCACGTAGCACCCAGACTCCCCCCCCCCCTTGGTTCACCGCAGAGGTACAAATCTGGCAAGAGGAAGGCAAGATCACGAGATGAATAAAATTTCAGCTCAGATGAATCAGCTGATGAAGACTTCAGGAGCAGTAGCAGATCTGACTATCACAGCTCATCAGAAGTCCAAACCTCCTCAGCAAGCGAAGTGCGAGAGCCCAGAAACACAAGAGGCAGAAGGGAGGATGAAGGGTCACGAGGAAATGAATTTGACCCTGATGAGCTGGTACACCCGAGATCGAATGAATGGGAACCCCCAGAGAACATAACAGAGTACATAAGGAAGAGGCTTAGGACACCACTAAGCAAACAGGCCAGAAATAAACTAAGGTCTGAATGCCCCAGGCCCAGAGTACCGGAGGGGGTGGGAGACACGGCAGAGATCGATGAAAAAATACTAACGTTCCTGGGGAGGTACGGGAGAGATGTGAAAAAAGGCATAGACCGGTCTTGGAGATCATGCCAAGACAATCTATTGGACATGCTGGGCCCTATCACAAGGATATGGCAGCTTGCGGAGGAGGCCAAGCAGAAAAAAGAAGACATTGATCCAGAGATTATTGCAGGATGGGCACAAAGGACATTATGCCTGATGGGTAATGCTAATACAGCAATAGCGACGGAAAGAAGGAGATCCATTTTGATGAAGTGATGAAGATGGACTCCAGATTAGGAGAATTGGCCTCATTGGAACAAGCGGCAGCAGCCAAAGGGAAACTATTTGGAGAATTGTTTATAAAAGACATGGCTAAATTCGCCAATATTTATGCATCCATGGTTAAGGCTCAGGCATCGCTCAAAAAAATCTTCGGAAGAAAGATTTTTGACAAGGCTGGAAGAGGAAAGGGCCGCTCCTCCAGCCGCTATCAGTACCTCAGGTCCTACAGTGACAGATATCACTGGAAAAAACAGGAGGACCGAAGGGCAAACCTTTCTTCCCCTCCAGAGGAAGAAGCAGAGGCAGAGACTGGAGAGGCAGCAGCATACAGCAGCACCAAAATGCCACAGGTGAGAAAGGAAAACGCCCTATCGAAAGAATTAAAACCAAGCATACATCCAGTAAGAGGGAGAGTGAGACTGCACATGAAATAATGGGGGGAGATATCCTCAGATGTGTGGGCTACATTGACCCAGTGAACAGAATTTCTCCATAACCAAGCTGGGCTTCAGCAGAAACAGCAAAATGGCTGTGCTGGTTCCAGTGAGAACCGTTGCACCAAAACTGCTTTTTGCAGCAACAAAAAGATAGCTGCACTGTTTTGCCAAGCGCCATGGGGCAAGATGGAACAGGAAGTAACCCGAGAAAGGCTACTAGGGTATGTTCTTGTTTGTCTTAAAGAAATGGAGTGAAAACGCACTGCTGCTTTGCTGCAAGCCCAAAATTCCCATTGAAAAAGGGAATATGTCACCTCTAAAATGATGCCGCTCTGATGCTATTTTTCCCTGTTTTCACCAAACTGCTTTTATCAAAAAGACCCTGTCACGCCCAGCCATATTCACATTCTGCTCCATCAGAAAAGAGCATTATTCCTGAATGAAAGGCTGTGCCAGCCAAACCTGAGAAACACAACAAAAACCTTCCTTCAGCTACACGAGAAACGCTTAAATTGTGCTACAAAATGTCAAAAATCACTGCTTGAAAAGAAAACAGCTTTCTGTGGACTTGTCAATTCCAGGAGACCTTTGCCTTGTACAGACTGTTGTGTACAAGAAACTAACTATGGCTGCAAAACAGTGTGGGAATCTAGATAGAAAAACCAGATTTGCAAGAAAAATGCAACTTCCAGTCACCACATGTTAAATGTACTTTTGCAAAATAAAGGAAAAGATCTGTTTTAAATGGGCATGTTGGATATGGCCCTGCCCTTATCTAACAATGTGAAAGGGGATTGTGCTGTGACAATACATGGATGAGATGGTTCTATTCAACAGGTTTTCTTTCAATTCAGAGCAAAAATAAATACAATTGAATCAAACTGCAATGGCTGCTTGGGGGGAAGTCAGCCCAAAAATAGGTTTCTGCAGTGGCTACATGGGGGGAGATCCAGCCAAACAGGTCTGTTGGGAGGATGCTAGCAACATAAGTACCCCCACAGTAAACTCCTTGAACACACAAATGATAATTGCTAGGTTGGACAGGCTGTTGTCTGTGCACCAGCCTCGTTCAATAGAATTCTAGGACTCTAAATTGCGAAGTGAAAATTCACACCTCCTTGTGATTTCCACCAGAAACTTCAAAGGAAATCTCTGTGACATCCTGGGGTGAGGGGGTAGCCTTGGAAAGGTATGCCCATACATGGCGAACAATACTGACATTTGTTTCCAAAGACTATTTATTAATAAAAAATTTTAGAGACTTTTATCTCTGCAGCAGAACTTTGCAAAAAAGTGAAAATGTCACTGTTTAAATGTGATTTATAATTTAAGACATTGTAGCATTCACTGACCCCTTGGGAATAGAAATGGCAGAGAATTGGGTATTATAAGGAAAGTAGCCATGATGCCATTGCAAATTTTAACACTGATATGCCTAATGATAATCTATACACATGTGTAAAGTTATAGAATTTTAAGTAATATAATTCTCCCTGAAAAGCGCGAAAAACTGGTAGAAGGGCGAAACAAGGTCCCACAATCGTGAGGATTGGTCTGCTATGCTCTACATACAATATGAAATCTGCCCATGTGATTTATTAAAATGCCACAAATGTATGAATATGTAAATTAGGTTATGGCTGATTTTGGGCAAAAAGGACTGTGGGATGGCTTTTTACCTCATAAAATGCAACCTGATAAACTGTGACTCCTCCCTGAGGAGGCAATCGACATTGATTGTCCTATCCGCTTCTTGAAGGTAGGCCTAGGTCAGTTCTGCCCACCAATAATTCTGTGAGGTCACCATGCTCTATATAAAGAGTAGCTGACAGAACTAGGAGACACTCTTCCTGAAGTTCCTGCGCTGCGTTCCTGATCTGCTCCATTCATCTTGCTGATTCCTGCGCTGCGTTCCTGATCTGCTCCATTCATCTTTCTGATTCCAACTACAAGGCCAAAGCATTGCTGACCCTACTCTAGAGCCCACTGCAAATCTCCCATTAGAAAGGGGAAAACTGTGGTACCTTTTGCATCCTGAAATTAGACGGCTTGCTGCCCACTAACTGCTTGCCCACTGACTGCATCCAACGGTACCTGTGCCATACAGTGACCTGAATTGCCCAGCTGTTCGCTACCCGGTGAACAGACCTTGCCCAGCTGACTTTTGCCAGGCACACTGCCATGTGGTGACCAGACCCTGTTGACTGTCCAAAAATACCAAAACTAAAATGTGGACTGTGAGTATAATCCCCACCCCCTAGAAAAACATGGCCTATCTTGTCTTGCCTTTGTCACTATCACACTCTCTAAGTAGTCATATTTATACCATGATAACTTGTTGAAACATAGAATTATCCTAGTATTCTGTCTTTATTGTTTAAGTGCTAGTGCCATCTCTTTTCAATTTTGTCTGCTCTAAATTATAAGCCCTTTGTTATATTTGGAGTAATCAAACTCATTTCCATATATTTTATTGTTGGGGTTGAGCACTGGGGTGACAAGGTTGACCTCGCGAATCAACCTTGGAGCTTACTGTGTTCCTCTTTATCAATATAGCCTAGATAATTTAGTACAAGTAACATTTTCCTTTCTTTCAAAACCGATTTTCTCACTGTTATCAGCCCTATTTTCCTAAAAACGAACCTCACTCTACTTTCCAAATCTCTCTCAATTCACCAGCTAGAGACCTATTTTCACCTCTATATTGTTCCTGTGATATATATCTATTCCCCAGACCAAACGGCACTCCAAATCAGAGTATTTCACCCGTTTTCCAAAAAAACAGTTTTTGACATTTTAAACGAGAATTGGGTAAATTGCAAATTTTTCAACGTGTCATTTGGCTGCAGCTGTGTTAACTTTCCACTAATTTTCTAATTGTAAGCTCCTTGTTGATCCATTGCATTGTGATTGTTAAGTGTCTATGCATTGTTGCCTCAGGGAGAAATCATATTTACTTCAAGGGTTTAACCGCATATTAATTATTTATTTGCCATTTCCCGGTGTTATTTTAGGCCTTTGCTAATGGTTTACAGTTTTTGCCTCTTATCCCTGACTACCTGCTGCTCCTTTCTAGCCACTCAGAATTCGATTATTTGTGGGTTGAGGGAACATTGCAGGGGGAAACCTTAACTTGGGTGCTATCTATCCTCATCCAAAAAGTGCTCCTAGGAGGCACTCTTCAAGGGAAGTTTGCTCCGGGCGCGACAGGACTTGTGGGGTTCCGGTGCCTGTGCAAACTTCCTTAGGGAGAGACGAGAGGAGTGATTTACGAGCAAAGTTATAATCAGCCATACAATACGAGCGTTTTACAGAAGGAGATAAAGTGAAATACAATAACCACAGCACACGCTGTGAGGGGATAGCTGTCGGAGCACATGACAGAAGGAGAACAACAGACGCCACCTTGTGGTCATTAGGCAGCACCACAGGCAAAACTGCCACAGCTGCAGAGCAGTAAGTTGATGGGCACAGTCCCAAGGAAAACTGTGTTTCAGACCCCATATCTGCCAAAACAGGAGGTGAAGCTCAGTATAGATATATATATATATATTATACAATATATTAAAAATCATAAAGACGGACACAGTCCCAAGGAAAACTGCAAAGAGATAAAAAGATCTGCCTAGCTACAAAGAAAAGCATATATAAATTTGACAGGGACAGCCCAAGAAAACTGCAATAACAATACACGGCACGATTGCATTAATGAGTGGATACTCAGAAGACTCAGAGGGACCCCACATTAGCGGTCTACGAATGAGTCAGGCGGTACAAAGTATGGACAGTGCCGGCAGGCCTCACAGGAGAGAGGAAAGGAGCATAATGGAAGAACTGGAGGCTCTGTCTTGGAACCTATTAGATCTGAATAGACCGCACAAGGATAGAGGGGGGGAGAAAGAAAAAGACCCGCAGGGCACGTAGCACCCAGACTCCCCCCCCCCCTTGGTTCACCGCAGAGGTACAAATCTGGCAAGAGGAAGGCGAGATCACGAGATGAATAAAATTTCAGCTCAGATGAATCAGCTGATGAAGACTTCAGGAGCAGTAGCAGATCTGACTATCACAGCTCATCAGAAGATCAAACCTCCTCAGCAAGCGAAGTGCGAGAGCCCAGAAACACAAGAGGCAGAAGGGAGGATGAAGGGTCACGAGGAAATGAATTTGACCCTGATGAGCTGGTACACCCGAGATCGAATGAATGGGAACCCCCAGAGAACATAACAGAGTACATAAGGAAGAGGCTTAGGACACCACTAAGCAAACAGGCCAGAAATAAACTAAGGTCTGAATGCCCCAGGCCCAGAGTACCGGAGGGGGTGGGAGACACGGCAGAGATCGATGAAAAAATACTAACGTTCCTGGGGAGGTACGGGAGAGATGTGAAAAAAGGCATAGACCGGTCTTGGAGATCATGCCAAGACAATCTATTGGACATGCTGGGCCCTAGATTTGACGGGGGCAGCCCAAGAAAACTGCAATAACAATACACGGCATGATTGCATTAATGAGTGGATACTCAGAAGACTCAGAGGGACCCCACATTAGCGGTCTACGAATGAGCCAGGCGGTACAAAGTATGGGCAGTGCCGGCAGGCCCCACAGGAGAGAGGAAACTGGCATAATGGAAGACCTGGTGGCTCTGTCTTGGAACATATCAGATCTGAACAGACCGCACAAGGATAGAGGGGGGAAGAAAGAAAAAGACCTGCAGGGCACGTAGCACCCAGACCCCCCCCGGGTTCACCACAGTGGTACAAATCTGGCAAGAGGAAGGCGAGATCGCAAGATAAATAAAATTTGAGCTCAGATGAATCAGCTGATGAAGACTGCAGGAGCAGTAGCAGATCTGACTATCACAGTTCGTCAGAAAATCAAACCTCCTCAGCAAGCGAAGGGCGAGAGCTCAGAAACAAAAGAGGCAGAAGGGAGATTGAAGGGTCACGAGGAAATGAATTCGACCCTGATGAGCTGGTACACCCGAGATGGAATGAATGGGAACCCCCAGAGAACATAACAGAGTACATAAGGAAGAGGCTTAGGACACCCCTAAGCAAATAGGCCAGAAATAAGCTAAGGTCTGAATGCCCCAGGCCCAGAGTACCGGAGGGGGTGGGGGACACGGCAGAGATCGATGAAAAAATACTAACTTTCCTGGGGAGGTACGGGAGAGACCGGTCTTGGAGATCATGCTAAGACAAGCTATTGGACATGCTGGGCCCTATCACAAGGATATGGCAGCTTGCGGAGGAGGCCAAGCAGAAGAAAGAAGCCATTGATCCAGAGATTATTGCAGGATGGGCACAAAGGACAATATGCCTGATGGGTAATGCTAATACAGCAAAAGCGACGGAAAGAAGGAGATCCATTTTGATGAAGTGATGAAGATGGACTCCATATTAGGAGGATTGGCCTCATTGGAACAAGCGACGGCAGCCAAAGGGAAACTATTTGGAGATGTGGGATGCTTTAACCCACTAGTCCATGCCCTGCAACATTGCTGTGCCCTGCTTGCATCAGAAACAACAGGACGGCCGCCAAAAAGATCTTTGCGCTAAAAATCTCTGAAGGTGCACAGGAAAACCTGAAAAAAGGCCGCCAATCCATTTTGCCTATGTCAGTGGTAACACAGAAGACCACTGCCAAAACCTATCATTGGGCTACCCACACAGTAACATGAAACATCTTGAAAAAGCAATGCTGCCTTGCAAGGGAAACACAAACTGTTTTAAAAATCTGTTTTTCCTTGGCTGTTAAATGTGCAAAAATCATGGTTCTCAAACATCACAAAAGATCCAACGTCCTTGTTGGGTGTTAAACATCCCTTTATCAAAGAATTCACCTAAGCAAAATGTCAGCAGAAACATCTTTTATCAGAAGAAAATCCACATTTAAAGATGCTTGCTTGGAAAAATATGTCAAAAGTGGGCGTAGTACCGCCGCTCACCTGTGTCAGAAGCTGGCTTTTACTTAACCTGTCATTTTAAACTTCTACATTAAAATCAAAGTATGCAAAAGAAAAGAACTCCTATCAAAAGCAAAAGAGGTGGATACAATTCAAAACTATATTTTAAAAAGGCCGGAATTAAGAGATTTGTGGATATATTTGTAAAAATGTAAATTGTATTTTAGAGAAAGACAATTTTTTAAACATTGCTTCAAAAGTAAGTTAAAGCCAGCCACACTGAGCTTCAAAGACATTCCACAGTTTCTCCCCAAACAAAGGAATCTTCCCCCCTGCTCTGCTGAGGAGCTGGCAGGGAGGTGTGAAAGGAAATGGGAGGGGACTTTGGCCTGTGGCTCTGACAAGGAACAAAAGGCTACTTGAACTGAAAGAAAATGTTAATTTGGGCGTTAATAGAAACCAGCTGCTGGCAGGAACAAGCTCAGATCGCATCTCTGGCTCAGCCAAGCCTTGGGGGCGGAGACAAACTGTTTTGTTTATTCAGAGAGCACAGAAAATATGTTTGAGAAAAAGACGTATAGAAAACTGTGCTAAACTTGTAAAAATCTGGAATTTATAGATTGTTAAAATGAAAAGGTTGCTCACAAGTAGAAACTACTCTGGAAATTGTGCAATGTTCAGAGACTGAACCACGAAAATATTGACTTTGTAGCAGTTGTGATAATGTTAAAAATATGAAACTTCACAGAAGTATGCTCAGATGTTATGTGCATGTATCTGGAAAAATTGGTACAGATCTGACACTGGGTAACCAACCAAAAGTGCGAAAAACTGTCATTTGTGAACCGAAACTCTCAGGAAGATGAGACTTTGATGGATATGTGCCTTATTTAATCTGTAATGTAAATATGTATTATTAACAAGTTGTTGATATTGGAAATAGGTTTTATATGAAAAACAGATTTTCTGTATAGGAACAAAGGGGAGGTTTCTCCCTGGATTGTAAATGGCAGCATCACTATGACACATTATGACACACTGTTTCCTTCTCAAATCAGGGGAGAGGAAATTTCCTGACCTATCAGATTCTTAGAGGGTTGGGCATAGTATAATCAGCCTACCCACCCCTTTGGGAAATACATAAATAGGGACTGTTGAGGACCTAGAGACACACATTCTCCTATCAACTGATTTACTGGCGAAGCGCTCTGCAGGAAGAACCCAGATCCAGACTCCAGACCCAGACTCCAGAACTCTGAAAGCAGAAGGCCCAGAATCCAAAGCTGAACCCGTCTCAGCTGGCCTTTAAAATCTTGCAACCTGATTTTAACCCCAAACTTCCAAGGGGCACAATTCAACAGCCTGGCTATGCTGTTTTTCTGCTTCTTGCTAGAACCCAGAGATCCAAACCAGTAGAGCAGAGAGGTAACCCAGAACCAACCCGTCAGATCCAGTCCAAGAAGCGGTGCAGAGGCAGAGTGCCGTGCGGAGAGCAGAACTAGGTGCCCTGAATCCTGTCCGGTGGCGAGCAGATTCTGGTCAGAAACCTTTGACCAGATCCTGACGGGCATATTCCAGAAACATAGTTGTGAGTATTTAGCATAGAACTGTCCATAGTCAATCTCTTATCGTTAAGTAATCCAATCCAACCCATTCCATCATATCCAGACTGCATTGTAGAATTTATTTTGTCTGTCCTGAATCCTTCTCTCATTCATATAGTCCTGTGATAATTGTAGTGATAAATCATCTTTGCGCTAAATATATTTGCTGAAGAAAGACAAGTGTCTCAGCGGGCAAAAGTCAGAGCGCAGGCGGCCTGTTCTGTTGGGTGTATTGTTGGGTATCTTGCATCTTCATAGCCTCTTAGTGTAAGCCAATCCTTGTTCCTAATCTTCAAAAGGGCATCTCTCATTTGAAATCTTGACTCTTTTTGAGAAAAATCAACCTTTACTAAAACCTCTGTAAATTGTGAACCGTACATGCTAGAAACAAAATTTAAATGTCATTTTGAATCTAACATCCTCAGCTTTCAAACTCCTTATAGTCTTGCCGCAATTGCGTTTCCCGCACACAGAAAAGGTTGCCAAGAATCTGCATTTGGCTAAATTTCACCACATGTAAAATTGCTATTTCTTGCATTCAACCTCTGAATTCAATTTCCTATCTGCCAATCACCCAACTATCATTGATAGTGTGTACCTGAACCTAGCCAAAGCAGCTCCCACTAGTTTTGAATCCATTTAGAGAATTAAAGTAATTTTCAATATTTTTTCCATTCATTCAAAGCCACATTCAAAGCAATTGACCTGTTTTTAAATCATTCCTGTTTCTCTCTAATCTTGCTGGGGGGAACGGGGATTGAAACTGCATTTGTTGATTGTATATTCCTGAAACCTGTGTTCCTTCATTCCATCCTTTCATACTGCATATTAGGGGGGAATTGAGTAGGATCAGGGGGAAAGAGGGATTATATTGCATTTGATTGAATTCATATAAAGTTTTATTTTTGCGCTGCATTAATCTCATATCATTGCATTTCATTGCACCCACACAAAGTTTTAGTCTATGCGCCATTATTCTTTTCCATCATACTCCTATTGATTAAAGAGATGGTTGATTGTTGTAATATCACCCATTGCTGATCAAGGTATAAATATTAATCGTGTGATATCCAGATATAGTTCATAATTCATAAAAGTATGTCATATATATATATATATATATATATATATATATATATATATATATATATATATATATATATATAAATATATATATATATATATATACATATATACATGGGATACATTACTCACCGTAATCATATTTCTGATGCTTGTATCTGCTTAGATTCACATGCTGTGCATAGGCCGACATCTAGTGGAAGCTGCGGAGTATTACAGTTTGTTTTTTGAAACTCGAAAATGGGCGTCGACACAGGGCGTGCCAGTAATACTATCCCTAGTGTGACGTCCACTGTACCCAAGATCCCTCACGCGTCTAGGATCCTCAGATTGTATTTTTTCTGACATGAGGTAGCATGAGGAGTAGCGTGAGTACAGATAATCCAAGCAGATAGGCAGAAAGGTAAGACTACAAGCAATCATGCGCCTTCTCTCAGAGGGGAGGAAGGGTGGGTCGCATGTGAATCTAAGCAGATACAAGCATCAGAAATACGATTACGGTGAGTAATGTATCCCTTCTGAGGCTTGTGGAATCTGCTTAGTTCACATGCTGTGCATAGATTAGCGAGCAGTACCTGAAGAAGGAGGTGGGATGTGAGAAGGGTCATGAGCAAATAAGTGTCTTAGAACCGCTTGTCCCACTTGTGTATCTGCCTTGGAATGGGTGTCAATGCAGTAATTCTGAGTAAAAGTGTGAATAGAGCTCCAAGTAGCTGCTTTGCAAATGGTGTCAAGGGGTACATTTGCAATGAAAGCCAGAGTGGCCCCAATGCCTCTAGTAGAGTGGGCTCTTGGCGTGAAAGGCAGAGTTCTTTCAGAGAGTGAGTAACACAGCTGGATACAGTTAATAATCCACTTCGAGATGGCACCTTTAGAGACGCGATCCCCCTCTCTGCCTGTAGCTACGGAGACAAACAGTTGATCTGTTTTTGTTAGCGGTCTGGTCTTATTTACATAGTAGAGGACCGCCCTACGCACATCTAGGGGATGTAGTTTCACCTCAGCCGAGCTTTGCGGGTCCTGGAAGAAAGCCGGAAGCTCGATGGACTGGTTTACATGGAATTTTGATATAAATTTAGGTGAGAACCTAGGGTGTGTGCGTAAAACCAGTTTGTCTTTATGGACAGTAAAGAAGGGATCCTGCACTGACAGAGCCTGAATTTCACTTACCCTTCTTATAGAAGTAATAGCTACTAAGAAGGCCGTTTTATAAGTCAGGTGTTTGAGACTGCTTTTATGCATGGGTTCGAAAGGGGGGCCCATGAGCTTGGCTAGCACCACATTAAGGTCCCACCCTGGTGGTGGGTTTGAAATAGGAGGGTGAAGTCTCTTTACTCCTTCCATGAAGGCTTTAACTACTGGTACTTTCTACCACGAAACCTTGCTATGGGAAGTGGTGTAAGCCGACAGGGCTGCCAGGTGTACTTTCAGTGAGTTAAAAACCAATCCTGCATCTAGCATGTGGAGCATGTATGTAACAATAGTGGAAGGAGTGCAATCAACCGGGTTGATTTGTCTACTCTGGCACCAGATAACGAACCTCTTCCACTTGTCAAAGTAACAGTGCCTTGTGTTTGGTTTCCTAGATTCCTTTAAGATGTCCATACACCTCTGTGGCAAATTGAGATGTCCAAACTCTATGACCTCAGGAGCCATGCTGCCAGGTTCATTGAGTTGGGTTGCTGGTGCACTGTTTGACCTTGGTGCTGGGACAGTAGATTGTACCAGGCTGGAAGTTTGATGGGCTCGCACATCGCCATCCTGCGTAGGTGTGGGAACCATGGTTGTCTTGCCCACATGGGAGCAACTAGGACGAGCGTCATCGACTCTCTGTTCATCTTGTTCACCACTTTCCTGATGAGAGGAGTTGATGGAAAAGCGTACGCAAACATCCCTGACCAGTTCATCCACAGGGCGTTCCCCTGGGAGTCTGGTTGGGGGAACCTGGATGCAAATCCTGGGCATTGTCTGTTTTCGCTTGTGGCGAATAAGTCTATAGTGGGGAAACCCCACTGAGAGAAACTATCTTCTACGACCTCTCTGTGTAGAACCCATTCGTGTTCCTCTGGAAGGGAGTCTCTGCTCAGAGCATCCGCTAGGGAATTGAGCTCCCCTGGAACATGTTGTGATGACAGGAAGATGTTCCGTCTGAGTGCCCATATCCAGATTTTCTGGGCAAGCTTGGACAGATTTGGCGAGCGAGTCCCTCCTTGCTTGTTCAGGTAGAACATGGCTGTTGTGCTGTCCGTCCGGATTTGCACTGACAGGTTTAGTAGGTGGGGCTCGAACGCCTGAAGCGCTCTGAATACTGCAAGAAGCTCTAGCAGGTTGATGTGGTTCTTGGCCACTGAGTGAGACCAGAGACCCTGAGCTGTGTGGTGGAGATGGTGAGCTCCCCACCCCGTCAGACATGCATCTGTAGTGACTACTGCCTGTACTTCGGGATCGTAAAGGGGTTTCCCCTGTGCGAGATTCTCTCTTGTCCACCAGTGAAGGCTTTGTACCAGTGTTGGCGAAACGACCACTAGATCGTCCCACTGACCACTTGCCTGAGACCACTGTTTCGCCAACCATTCCTGCATGGGACGCATGTGCAGGCGCGCGTGGGGGACCAGGTAAATACATGACGCCATCATGCCCAGTAAACGCATTGCTTTGCGTACCGTTATTTGTTGACCGGACTGATAATGCGGAATTTGCAGTAGTATATTCCGAATTCTTTCTTCTGAAGGAAAGGTCAACCCCTCTTGAGTATCTAGGATTGCTCCTAGGAATTGTTTGGAGGTGCTTGGCACCAGGCTTGACTTTTTCTCGTTGATTGAGAAGCCTAACTCGTGGAGGAGGTCGATAGTCCTTTGAATGTTTCTCCTGCAAATTCATGGGGTTTCCCCCGTTATGAGCCAGTCGTCCAGATAAGGGTACACTGGGATTGCCTCCCTGCGTAGGTGCGCAGCCGCCACCGCCAGTACCTTGGTGAATACCCTTGGTGCCGAAGCTATCCCGAAGGGCAGTACCTTGAATTGGTAGTGTCGACTGTCCACCTTGAAGCGCAAATACTTTCTGTGCGCTGGGAACATGGAAATATGAAAATAAGCATCTTTCATATCCAAGGTTGCCATGTAATCCCCCTTTTTTAGGAGGGGGATTACCTCTTGAAGCATGGTCATACGAAACTTTTGGGGCTTGACATACTTGTTGGCAGGCCGTAAGTCCAATACTGGGCGCATTGTCAAATCTTTCTTTGGCACAAGGAAGTAAGTTGAATAAATACCCTTGTTTACCTGGTGTCCCGGGACGAGTTCTATCGCGTCCTTTTCTAGCAGAATGGCGATCTCCTCGAGGAGAATCTTCTGATGTTCTAAAAAGTGTACTCTTTGTCGTGGAGGATGGTTCCGGGGACGCTGCAGTAGCTCTATACAATATCCTGTGGATACTGTTGACAGCACCCAACTCTCTGATGTGATCCCTTCCCAAGCCTGGGTGAAGTTGGAAATGCGTCCCCCTACTGGGGTTGCGTGAGAAGGGACCCTGAACTGAACGTCACTGCTTTGGTGGAGGCGTGCCGCCTCCCTTGCTGGGGCTGCCTCTGCCTTTACCACGACCTCTCCTATTACCCCTGCCGTAACCCTGGGTAGACTGTTGGTTGTTGTTCCACTGTGTACCCTGCCTCTGGGAATAGTTAGATCCTCTCTGGGAATTTTGGCCGGTGGGCGGCGAAAATTACTATTCCCTCTCTGGTTAGGGGGTTTATTGGTTAACTGGCCAAGGGACTTGAGTGTTTCGTATTCGTCCTTGGCATTCTTCAGTGCGTCTTCGACCGCCTTACCAAACAACAGATCGGTTTCCACCGGTTTGTCCAACAATGATGCCTGGGTTTCTGCCTTAAAACCAGACTGCCGTAACCACGCATGTCTTTTGATAACAGTGCCTTCTGCTATCAATCTGCCTGCGTTGTCCGCGGCGTCGAAGGTTGCTTTCAAAATGCAACCAGACACGGCTCTACCCTCTGCGGAAATCTGAGCTAACTGGCCCTTTAAAGGTTCAGGAGCAGAGGCTATGAGTGCCGCGACTTCTTCCCACTGATGGCAGTTGTAGCTGGCCAACTGGGTGGTGGAGTTTGCAATCCTTGCTTGATAGGCGGACGTTGAGGCTACTTTCCTGCCGAAACCGTAAAGTTTTTTGCTCTCCTTGTCGGGAGGAGCTTCGGACGATGACAAGGGTGTTCTAGCCCTCTTACGAGTGTTGGTGACAACTAGGGAGTCTGGCTTCAGATGTCCTCTTATATAGAGATGGTCAGACTGGGCCGCCCTGAAAAGTTTTTCAACCCTGGGATTGACTGCTCTGGTGAGGTTCGGGTTCACCAGGGATGGGTCTATTCTTCGCTGAATGGACTTAAGGATAGGGATGGTCTGGGCAACAGGCCTCCTTTCTCCCACTAACTCTTCTGCGAAGTCCCTCTCCTCCTGGACACCGTGGGTGTCAATATGGAAATGTTCTGCTGCGCGTGCGAGAACCTCGTTTAGGAGGGGTTGGTTATCGACCGGGGAGTCGGTAACCGGGGCTTCGTTCTCTACCGGGGAATCTACTCTGTATGTTTCCGGGTCTTCCTCTTCCTGGTCCTCATCATCCCCATAGTAGTCCGTCCCGGTTTGCTCTTCTACCATGCCAAATTCTTGGTCCTCACCAAATGAAGCCTCTCCTTGTTACAGTGAGTATGGTCTTGAGTATGGTTGTACCTCGACGGGGTCTGACCTCATCGGTGTTTCAAAGCGGGGCTTTTTACTCAGGGGGATAGGATCATTAGAGCCTGAGGGTGTCGCCCCTTGTGGATCATACGAGAGGAAATGTTCTGGATTTTTATCATAAAAATCAGCCAAAGAAGACATCCTTGACATGACCCTATCTATGTCTTCACTCGACCATTTTCTGGAACTCTCTCAGCAAGTCTATGGGATTTATCTTGAGTAGATTTGCTGGTTTTAGACATATCAGCAGCCCTGGTTTTGTCTGTCTGTTTAGGGGGAGTGGTGTGTTTCACAGGTGTGGAAGAGTGCAAAGGCTGCTTCTTCTGCTGTTTTCCCCCCTCCCCGTGAGTGGAAAAATGTTTTCTCTGTCCTTTAGTGGCTCCGGAGGTTTTCGACACCTGGCGTCGAGGATCGGGGGTGGGGTCCCTGTCCTTCGAGCGTGGGGCCTCGCTGATTTTGACTGCGGGCTCCGACTCCTGGAGCGCGGCCTGGGGGTGGAAGTCGTCTTCGTCTCCCGACGATCGAACTTCTGTTAGCCTAGGGAGCGAGGCACTCTTGGCAAGAGTGGATGATTGCCTGGAGTCATGCGGCGATCTTGATCGTGAGCGCCCAGAGGACACCGAATCGGACCGTTCTGTTTGTGCCTCTTTTTGAGAACTCGACGTCGTCGAGTCTCGGTTGGACTTCGTGTGTTTAGTGTGTGTAGTGTGTGAAGCGCTTGTGTCGCCGGGGATCTTCCCCATAGCCGCCCTGCCGGACGACCTTCCGAGGTCGGGGACCTGCGCTCAGGTGTCTTTCGACGCCGTAATGCCCTCGCCGTCTGAAAGTACGGCGTCGCTGCCGTCGCTGAAGGTGCCCTCCGCTGCCATGGCCTCCTGCCTGGCGTGGTGGGCCCAACGCTTCGTCGAACGGTCCTTAAGTGTCTTAGGTTTAAACCTACTACACGCTCTGCAGTTCGCTTCGGGGTGGTCACTCGGCAAGCAGAGATTGCACGTGGCGTGCCTGTCGACCCAAGGGTATTTGCGATTGCACTTGGAGCAGAATTGAAAAGGGGTACCCTCCACACGCACCTTGAGGCAGCGGGCTGTTAAGTGTAGGAAATGTATAAGGTGTACCTCTATACAAAGAGTATGTACAACCACCCACTCTCCCTACTTGCAGGGCCGAGGCCAGAGGCCTTCCAAGGCCCGGGCCGAGGCCAGAGGCCTTCCGAGGCCCGAATCCGTCGTGCAGCAGCCGACGGTCAGCTTCCACTAGATGTCGGCCTATGCACAGCATGTGATCTAAGCAGATTCCACAAGCCTCAGAAGGGATACATTACTCACCGTAATCATATTTCTGATGCTTGTATCTGCTTAGATTCACATGCGACCCACCCTTCCTCCCCTCTGAGAGAAGGCGCATGATTGCTTGTAGTCTTACCTTTCTGTCTATCTGCTTGGATTATCTGTACTCACGCTACTCCTCATGCTACCTCATGTCAGAATAAATACAATCTGAGGATCCTAGACGCGTGAGGGATCTTGGGTAAAGTGGACGTCACACTAGGGATAGTATTACTGAATATGAAATGAATATTTCCAGAATGGCGACATTGATAGAGATCAATATGGCTAGAGAACACCTTTTGCATAAGTTATTTGTGATAGGTGAATGGACGGAACAGGATCAGAATGTGTGGTTGCAGACTATCACACAACAGATCACTGCAACAGGGTTAGATATATGAAAAGACCAGGGTCCCTTACATGTGGCCCTGAGTGAACTATATATGGCCCCTAAGGCAAAGGATGAGCAAAATAAGATTGCAAAGATAGTGGCATATCTATATTTATCTATTGGAGCCATACAGGATAAATATGCTGAAGGCCAAGATCTGGCAAGTAGGGAACTGCAGGCATTAGGAAAGGCCCAAACTGACCTGGACTCTTCTGAGCAGAGGCTGCAGAGAAGCCAGTAGTCAGAAAATGAAAGTAGGCAGTATATAGTCAAAATAAAAGAGGACATGGGTATCCTACAGCACGAAAAGGCAGAACGGGATACCAGAATTCTGGCCTTACAGAAGGAGTACCAAGAAAGTTTGGACTCCCTACTGCAGAGCCAGAAGAAGCTGGAGCTATAGATCAATTTCAACAGGGCATGCGCAGAGCAGGTAGTCACCCTGCAAAGCCAATTAGATAGAGAAAAGAGGAGAGCAATACATTGATTTTGAAAGACCTGGATACCCAGGCAGAGTTTGATGAAGAGCGCCAGAAAGCTGGTGCGCTTCAAAGACAGAGGGACGACATGGCGGCACAGAGGAAGGCTCTTAGTCGGGAAAGGGACACCTTAGGCCAGGAAGTCTGTCATTTAAAAGAGAAACTGGAAGAAAATAACCTGGCCCTCCAGGGACTGGGTGACCACCAAAAAGACCATCAAAAATTGTTAGAGCACACCAGGAGTCTGGAAAATGCCCTAGCAAGGAAGGACCAGGCCAATATGGACAGGACTCAGGAGGTAACCCCCTTGCAGCAAAGACTGGCCAAGTACTCAAAGACAACCCAGGAAGCACAGAGAGAAAATGAGGCTCTCTGTGAGAACAATGATAGGCTCCACAGGCAGGTAGTCATGCAAGAGAGATTGATAGAGACTAGTAAGGCCTTGAGTGAGCAACAGAAAGCTCAGGTTCTTGCATGGCAACAGGGAGCAGGGGCTGATAGAGATGAGGTTCGCTGGGAAAGGGAAACACCTGAGCATAACCTCAGGAACTGTAACGCTCACCTGACTCCCACGGGGGCGCTGGCCTGGTTCGCGCTGCTGTGACCTCGTCTAAGGTGATGCGCAGGGTTCGGAAGACGGACTGGACCGGGCCCCAGATCTGGCTTGTCTGACTCGCAGAAGTATCCTTCTGTAGGTGAGAATAGGGGGTTAACTGTCTGCGGGGTAATGCAATCGGCCTCCCACTTACCCCTCTCACCCTCCTCAAAACCCTTCTGTGCTTCCCCGTAGCGTCTCACCTTAGGGTCTGGAAGGACGAGCTCTCCATCCTGCTTCTGATGCAGGGGCGCGTTGGTATCCAGTTACGTCACTGGATTTTCGGATGGGTGAGAACCAAACTTGCTTGGCTTCCAGGTAAGTTTTTCTATAAGTGGTTCCCCTTGTGTCCATGCATTAATGTTCTAATGCTAGTGTCATTTTCCCCATAGGGGCCGGGGTACGGAATGCCGGGGAACAGGCACCGACCCGAGGTGAGCGGTGAAATCCTTGTGGAAATCAGGTAAGTCTTTAATGAGTGTTTTGGTAATGTCTTTTCATTCACTCATTAACGCTGATGTCTTTTTCCCCTTAGGGGCCGGGGTCCGAAAATGCCTGGATGCGGCGCGGACCCGAAATGAAAAGGGAATGACCCAACAGGTAAGTCTTGACATGGAGTTTTTGCTTCCCTTTTCCCTTCTTTCTCTCACCTTTGTTCTTGTCTTTTTCTCCCTAGGTGCGGGGGCGAGACTGCGAATCCGGATGGTCGCTGCTGAACAAGGAGGCGCCCTGTAAAGGTGAGTAGAATGCGGCGCTGCAGCGATCGATGCGATGTGCTTTTAAAAATAAATGTCTTCCTTTTCAGGATTGTCGGCGAAATGTCTCTGGGATGCAGATTTAGCAGGTGAGGCCTTTTCCTTCTTCTGTTCTCTTGTTCCCTTCCTTTGCAGGTGATTCAGGATGCTGGCAGGAGTGGCAGAAGTCAAGATGCAGGAGCAGACACGGTGAACGTCCAGCTGCTAGATGCAGAACAACGCGAAGCACTTGTGGCTGATCGGGTGTGGTTTAAATAGCCTTGGAAGAAGTTCCTAGAATGTGTCCTTCCTCCAATCAGGTATGTATCCTTCCCCGACCACGCCCGGGTGGTAAATGAGTCCCACAGGTAAAGTAGTTCCTTTCAGGCCTCAAGGAGGCCGGGGTTCTGCAGCATGGTCTGCATCAGGTAAGTGCACCCAAACACTTTCATAATGAGCCTGGTGCCTATGGCGCCAGGACTGACGTTTTCTATGAGCCTGGCGCCATAGGCGCCAGGACGCTGTCCAAAGGGCCCCTATAAGGGGTTGCTGGGACCTTCCCCAGGGACTTGATGTCCGCTTTCGGGGACGCAGGGCCTGAGCCGGCTCCCCGGGAGCGGGCATCGTGACAGCACTCCCCCCCAAGGCCCCTCCCAAGGTTGTTCCCTCCGGGGGTTTTGGTTTGTTTGGGAAGAGTTGGTGGAATTTCCTGACTAATCGAGGTGCATGCACATGGTCACTGGGTTCCCACGACCTCTCCTGAGGTCCGTACCCCTTCCAATCAATTAGGTAGAAAAGCTTTGACCTAAACATTTTTGAATCTAAAATGTTCTTCACTTCGAATTCGGGTTCCCCATCTATTTGAATAGGTTCTGGAGGTTTGAGTAGTCGGGTTCCGGGGACCACTGGTTTCAGAAGTGACACATGAAAAACAGGGTGAATTTGCATATTAGATGGTAAATCAAGTTTAACCGCTACTGGGTTAATTATTGCCGTAATAGAATAAGGTCCCTGTCATGATCTCTGCTTCCAAAAGGTCAGGACTTACCCAACTCCCTTGGAAGCAGACCTATAACCCAGGTTCCGAGGGCCAACCAGTCCCAATTGGGACCTTTTGGACCCTGTCCTGGCGCCAGTGGCACCAGGCTCATAAATATGCCCAGTCCCAGCGCTGGAAGCGCCGGGCTCATAATGCTTGGGTGGACTTACCTGCAGCAGACCATGCTGCTTACTTACCTGCCAGTTGAGCCTCTAATCCTCTTCTGTTTGGGACTACTTTTCCTGTTGGCTGGGGCAGGAGCCACTCCCTAGGTTCAGAACACTGGAACTCTTCTGGAAAGCAGGAACTCTTTTCTTACCTAGGCGTGGCTGTGGAAAGAGACACCTAAGCACCACAGGAGGCTATTTAAACCACACCCGATGGATGAATCTTGCTTTGTGTTATTCTGCATCCTCTGCAGCAGAACGCTCATCGTGTCTTCTGCATCTGATCCTGGGCCTAAGGGAAAAAGGCTTACCATCCTGAATCCAGTCTTCAGCAACACCTATAAAGACAAGAAAGAACAGGTTAGCATTACGGTCTTCAGTGACAGCGCTTCTCTTACCTGGTCCATCGGCTGTCACCAACGCCTCGCGCTGCATTCCGGCATCTGAAAGACAAAGGCTTACCTACTCTTCGCGTGCTCCGGAGGTCTTCGCACTGCATTCCGGCATCTGAAAGAGAAAAGCTTACCAACTCTTCGCACGCTCCGGAGGCCTTCGGCGCTGCATCCCGCATCTGAAGACAAAAGAAGGTGCGTTTAAAGACATTGGGTAACTTTATTACTCACGTGCCATTACTCCTTCCCACGCCGAACCCAGTGGGTATTCCGGCACCCTTCAGCAGCTCCGAACTTGTACCTGCAAGATAAAAGGACAGTTAGTGCGCATCGTGAAGCAGGCAACAAGCGCTTACTTACGTGCTTCCAGGCGCTTCTATTCCTCACACGGGTTCCATCCTCAACTCACTTCAGCCCGTCATCCGCCATCGCCAGAACCCTGCAAAACAAGAGACATCATTACAGAAGACTTTTAAAGACATTTGAAATACTCGGAACTTACCGTTCGTGCAGTAAACGACGGACAGCAGTCCTCTGAGGTCAAGAGGCCTGCACCCTTATCCAGTGAAGAAACTGGTTACGGCACCCTGCCCCGAGGCAGATGGAGAGCTCGGCGTTCACTTACCTAAGACATCTTACTCTTCGAGTCAGACATACAGTGCACAGAGGTCCAGCCCAAAGAGCCAATCGTGTGTTACACATCACCTTTGAAGATACGGTATTCGCCCAGTCAAGACCGGCGCCTCTGCGGGAATCAGGTCAGCGTTACAGTCCCAGATATTTTGGGTTAAAAGTTCGAGGCCCTTTGAGCGGTAAATGTCTGGTAGCTAACCACACTTGATCCCCAATCTGATACGGAGGTGCTTCACTCTGATGTAGGTCAGCATTCTCCTTGTATTTTCTCTTGGCTTGTTGTAAATGCGTGGTTGCCTCTTTGAAGGCTCGGGTAATGGTAGAATGCAGATGTTCTACTGCGGGCACTCCGAGGTTCTGAGGTGAGTCGAGGTTTGAGGTTCGAGGGTGATGTCCAAACAAGGTATAAAAAGGACTATGGCCAGTTCTAGAGTGTATCGAATTATTATATGCGTATTCGGCTATCCAAAGAATGTCTTTCCAGTTGCTTTCAGATTGCTGTAACATACACCGTAAGTACTGCTCAAGGGTCTGATTTGTCCTCTCGGTCTGACCATCGGTCTGAGAGTGGTGACTGGTCGATAATCTTACGTCGATTTGTGCCATTTGACAACATTTGCCACAGAAGTGGTAAATTAATTGTCTTCCCCGGTCAGAGATTAGTATAGATGGGAATCCATGTAGCCGAACAATATTTTCGAGGAATTCTTTGGCTAGGACAGAAGCTGAAGGTAAACCTTTCAAAGGAATGAAGTGGGCCATTTTGGAAAACAAATCCACAATTACCAGAATGGTATTGTATCCCGAACAAGGAGGCAAGTCCGTAATAAAATCCATTGATAGGGTGTGCCAGGGTGCTGGCGGTATGTCTAGAGGTTGAAGGAGACCGGCTGGTCTTTTCTTTAAACCTTTATTTTGGGCGCAAACACCACAGGACATCACAAAAGATTTAACATCTTTTCGCCAAGTGGGCCACCAGAATTGTCGTTTCACCTTTTCCATTGTCTTGGCAATACCTGGGTGTCCCTCTATTAATGTATCATGATAACCTGAAATAACTAGTTCGTGTAAATCCTTGTGCGGCAGGAATAAGCGTCCTTGGTAATAAGGTAAACCATTATCTATGGTAAAGTCTGATCCCTTTTGTATCCAATCCTGTAGGACTGTAGGGTCCAGGAGTTGTTTCACTCTGACTTGAATGTCTTCAAGTGTCTGTAACGAAGTCATGCCTAGAATTCTCTGTTCGGGAATTATTGGTACTGGTTCTGAGTTTGTATCAGATTCTCCCATTCCAATTCGGGATAAGGCGTCTGCTTTGCGGTTCTTGCAGCCAGGTCGATAGGTAATCACGAAATCAAATTCAGTGAAAAACAAAGCCCATCGGAGCTGCCGTGATGACTGAGCCTTGGCGGTTTTCAAATACTGTAAATTCTGGTGATCAGTGATCACCGTGATGGTATGTCGAGCGCCAAGCAAGTAATGCCGCCAGGCTTTAAAAGCAGACTTTATGGCTAACAGTTCTTTGTCAGTGATTGCGTAATTAATCTCTGGTGCCGAGAATTTTCTGGACCAAAATGCTACGGGATGCAGTTGGTTGGTTTCAGGATCTCTTTGAGACAGAACTGCTCCCATGGCTAGGCTGGATGCGTCAGTTTCGACGACATACGGGAGGTCTGGACGTGGGTGTTTCAATATAGGTGCGGAGGTAAACTTAGCTTTTAAATCCTGGAAGGCCTGCTCGGCTTCTTCAGACCATTCAAAACGTTTATTTTTCCTCAAGAGTGCAGTAATGGGTTGTACTATGCGTGAAAATTCCGGGATAAACCTGCGATAGAAATTGGCAAAGCCGAGCATGCTTTGAACCCCTTTTACAGAGCTAGGTGATGGCCATTTGAGGATGGCATCCACTTTTCTTGAGTCCATTCGGACTTCTTTGGGTGTCAGGATGAAACCGAGAAACTCAACTTCTGTGGTATGGAAAACACATTTCTCCAGTTTAGCAAATAGTTTGTGTTGGCGCAGTTTTTCCAGAACTGCCCTAACGTGTTTTTTGTGGTCAGATTCCGAAGAGGAGTACACTAGAATGTCATCGATATAGACGACAACACAAACATCGATGAGTTCCCGAAGGACATCATTCATGAAGAATTGGAAGGCAGCAGGCGCATTGCACAACCCGAAAGGCATTACCTGGTATTCGAATAATCCATATTTTGTACGGAAGGCTGTTTTCCATTCGTCGCCTTCTTTTACTCGCACCAGATAATATGCCCCCCGGAGATCTAACTTGGTGTATATGCAAGCGTCCTTCACCTGGTCAAGGAGTTCAGGAATCAGAGGCAGAGGATAACGGTTTTTAACCGTTATCTGGTTCAATGCGCGGTAATCGACACAAGTTCTAAGGTCGCCTTCTTTTTTAGGCACGAAGAACAAAGCCGAGGATGCCGGGGACTTTGACGGGCGAATAAAACCATTGGCGAGGTATTCATCCAAATATTGTCTCAAATGCAGGTTCTCAGGTTCGGTAAGGGCATAAATCCTGCTACAAGGGGGTTGTGCACCGGGCACCAGATCGATTTGGCAATCGTACGATCGGTGAGGAGGTAACGTGTTGGCCTGTTCCTTTTGGAAGACGTCCTGAAAGTCCTGGTATTCCGGAGGTAATTGCATGGAGGCAGAAGTTACATATGCTAGATTAATCTTCAGGTTTTCTGGGTAGCATGTTTGTGCACAATCCGGGAAGGTTATTCTCTTAGCTCGCCAATCAATTCGAGGATTATGTGTCTCTAACCAAGGAATTCCAAGAATAACCTGAAACTGTGGAGCCTTGATTACATCAAACACAACTGCCTCCCGATGGCCGTCAGGACCAATAAGAGTCACCCCAGTAGTGGAATGTGTTACCGGTCCAGAGGCAATTTCAGTTCCATCGACTGTGGTGATGACATCTTTGCTGGTTTTAGGACGGAGAGGGAGGTTAATCCTAGAGGCCAATTCACGATCCACATAGTTTCCAATAGCCCCACTATCGATGTATGCCTTTATTGCATGCAACCGCTTAGGCTTTTCTGGATCTACGAGAACCATTGGCACAATGAAATGCGAGGTCTGAGAGTTAGTTTTCAAGCTCGGCAAGCGGACCCCTACGCTTGTCGGGCTGAGTCGTTTCCCGAAACAGAGTCTTCATGGTTTTTATCAGCGGCTCCTACCGCTTTTCGGGGCGGTTTTGCCGGGCAATCTCGTAGAAAGTGTCCAGAGTTCCCACAATAAAGACATAATTTTAACTGCCGCCTCCTTTCACGTTCCTTTTGAGTTAAGGGTTCTTTAACCCCTCCAATTTGCATAGGCTCAGAGACATCAACTCCCTTGGGGTTAGCGTGGGTCTTGACCAACACCCGGGTCTCAAACCTGGACCGATCTGTTTTTCTGTTTTGAAGTCTGTGATCCAATTGGACCACTAAGTCTATATAGTCTGTGCATTCTTGGGGCGGATTTACAACTTGGGCCAAGACATCTTTAAGTTCTCCGCGTAGACCTCGATAAAATAACGTGACTCTTTTATCCTCTGGCCATCCCGTTTCCACAATTAGTCTATTAAAGGTTGCAATATAGGATAGGAGGTCCTGATTGCCCTGTCGCAGGGATAGAAGTTCGTCATCCAGAGCCTGCCCCTGAGAGTGTCGAGCAAATAACCTTCCATGCTTGCTTGAAATCCTTGAAAATCACCGAGAATCGGGTCATCTTGAGTAACCAGTGGAACTGACCAATCGGCAGCGCAGCCGCTGAGATATGACAATACAAAGGCTACCTTGGTCTGATCATTAGGGAAGGCCCCGGGTCTGCATAGGAAGTGCAAACGACACTGATTCATGAATACGGCAAATCGTTTGGGGTCCCCAGCAAAGCGTTCAGGTGGGGCCAGCGGCATGTTTCCAGGTAGATTAATCTGCACAGGGTTACTGGGAACCACAGGAGCGGGGTTCCCTCCGGAACAGGGTAGAGGAGTTTGTCCAGCTTGACCTTGCAAAAGCTGTCTGGCCAGGTCATCAGTTCTTTCCTTTGATATTATTAATTCCCTCTTGAGGGCATTAGTCTCTTGACGAGCGGCATGTACTTCGGCCCGTAATTCCCCCAGTAATTGGGCCAACTGATCAGTCTCAGAAGTTTCCATAGCGCCTGGGTGGGAATTTGTAGGAAGGCTTTGCGTTCTGTAACGCTCACCTGACTCCCACGGGGGCGCTGGCCTGGTTCGCGCTGCTGTGACCTCGTCTAAGGTGATGCGCAGGGTTCGGAAGACGGACTTGACCGGGCCCCAGATCTGGCTTGTCTGACTCGCAGAAGTATCCTTCTGTAGGTGAGAATAGGGGGTTAACTGTCTGCGGGGTAATGCAATCGGCCTCCCACTTACCCCTCTCACCCTCCTCAAAACCCTTCTGTGCTTCCCCGTAGCGTCTCACCTTAGGGTCTGGAAGGACAAGCTCTCCATCCTGCTTCTGATGCAGGGGCGCGTTGGTATCCAGTTATGTCACTGGATTTTCGGATGGGTGAGAACCAAACTTGCTTGGCTTCCAGGTAAGTTTTTCTATAAGTGGTTCCCCTTGTGTCCATGCATTAATGTTCTAATGCTAGTGTCTTTTTCCCCATAGGGGCCGGGGTACGGAATGCTGGGGAACAGGCACCGACCCGAGGTGATCGGTGAAATCCTTGTGGAAATCAGGTAAGTCTTTAATGAGTGTTTTGGTAATGTCTTTTCATTCACTCATTAACCCTGATGTCTTTTTCCCCTTAGGGGCCGGGGTCTGAAAATGCCTGGATGCGGCGCGGACCCGAAATGAAAAGGGAATGACCCAACAGGTAAGTCTTGACATGGAGTTTTAGCTTCCCTTTTCCCTTCTTTCTCTCACCTTTGTTCTTGTCTTTTTCTCCCTAGGCGCGGGGGCGGAACTGCGAATCCGGATGGTCGCTGCTGAACATGGAGGCGCCCTGTAAAGGTGAGTAGAATGCGGCGCTGCAGCGATCGATGCAATGTGCTTTTAAAAATAAATGTCTTCCTTTTCAGGATTGTCGGCGAAATGTCTCTGGGATGCAGATTTAGCAGGTGAGGCCTTTTCCTTCTTCTGTTCTCTTGTTCCCTTCCTTTGCAGGTGATTCAGGATGCTGGCAGGAGTGGCAGAAGTCAAGATGCAGGAGCAGACACAGTGAGCGTCCAGCTGCTAGATGCAGAACGCGAAGCACGTGTGGCTGATCGGGTGTGGTTTAAATAGCCTTGGAAGAAGTTCCTAGAATGTGTCCTTCCTCCAATCAGGTATGTATCCTTCCCCCGACCACGCCCGGGTGGTAAATGAGTTCCACAGGTAAAGTAGTTCCTTTCAGGCCTCAAGGAGGCCGGGGTTCTGCAGCATGGTCTGCATCAGGTAAGTGCACCTAAACATTTTCATAATGAGCCTGGCGCCTATGGCGCCAGGACTGACGTTTTCTATGAGCCTGGCCCCATAGGCGCCAGGACGCTGTCCAAAGGGCCCCTATAAGGGGTTGCTGGGACCTTCCCCGGGGACTTGATGTCCGCTTTCGGGGACGCAGGGCCTGAGCCGGCTCCCCGGGAGCGGGCATCGTGACAGGAACCCTAGTACCAGAGGCCTTCATCTCTCCCAATCCCTGGACTCTGCCACCCCCATGTCCACTGGCGCATATGAGCCCAGGGCCACGGGAATGGCAGAATTCAATCCAATCAGAAGTATGCGACTCATAGAACAGCACCTCCCAGGAATGGATGGGTGGACATCTGGGTATGGGTACCCAAGTACTGTGAAGTTTAGTGGGGAACTCCATGAGAGCAAGCCCACTAAGGGCATCCTGAAAACCTCTGCCCAGCTAGGAGAGTGGGGGGGTACCCATCAAATCCTGGGAGCAAGGAGGAATCAGAAGACTCCTCTGAGTGCCCCAGGACACAGGAGGCTAGGTCCCCATATTCTGCCAGCCATTCCCAGGCTCGCAGAATCCGGGAGAACCTAGAAGACCAGACGGGCACCTCTAGCAGCAGTGCCTCTGAGTCAGAGGAGGAGTGGACCAGGGTTACCCGAACCAAGAAGGCCAATAAGGCAAAAAGGGCCCTGATTAAGGACCCCTTAAAGCAAATCAAGGCGATAAAGAGCGTCATCACGCCTTATCATAAGAACGCTAAGTATTCTGTTTGGGAGCACTTAGAGCTCTTTGAGCAGATGATGGAAACTTTCCATTTGAAGGACAGCAGTAGCTGTATTCAGTATGTGAAATGGACCTTCTTACCAGAATACTCCAGCTTCTTTGCGGGGCTGGAGGACCAAAATCATTCTAGATGGTCCACCTATAGGGCGGCCTCTTGAAGCATTTTTATGTACATAGAAATCTGCAGGAGGCTCGCAAGCCAGCCTACAACTTGCAATGTGGGGAGGATCAGGCCCCACAAGAATTTGTGCAGGAATTAAAGCGTGCCTTTGCGCAGACCACCAGAAGGGTGCGCACGGACAGCAAAGAATTTGTGAATACTTTTTTCTACGCTCTACCAAAGTACATCATGACCCAGTTAGTGAGAGATTTTCATGAGAAAAGATCACTAGACTGGGTCATTGAACAGGCCACCCGAATTTATGAGGTACAAAAGCCCATAGAAAACAAGAATAATCCTAAAAGCCCCAAACCAACCAACACCCCTGCTGCTGCTAAGCTGGCAGAGGTGAAGGTTGCCCCCATTTTAGATTTGGAGATGGGGGGCCTAAAAATCCGCCCGCGCCAAATCAGAGCAATCCCAAGCCCAGAAGGCCCTCATGCCAGTCCCAGACAGGGAGCCAAGGTGGTAGTCCCACAAATGGGGTCACTCACTCCCCTGACTATATAAGCCCCCGCTACAAGGGGAACAGACCCATCCTGGGTTATGTGTGGACTCCTCCAGCCCAAGGGGGGGAGCCAACCAAGCCCCAGCTAACCCAGGAAACTTCCCTCCTCACTTCCCTCAGGAGGACAGAAATTCCCCAATTACTGGACAGAACATTTTCCCCAGGTACCCACAAAACTTTCAACCCCAGAACAATCCATCCTTCTTTCCCCACTTTCCTGAGCCCAGACAACCCAATCCAGGAGAGGGGAGGCCAAGGGTGGAGGGGTACCCAAATCTCCCAAACCCGGGGTATTATCAGAGAAGGGATAGCTACCCTTCCCGGGATCAGCGCAGGGGAGAAATGAGAACCCTATATCAGCCTGAGCATGGTATGGCATGACACAGGATCTTGGTCGCATGCTGAGGGCTCAACAGAACCCTCAGATGAGCATGCCGGCGCAGAATGCCCCAAACTCCGGACCTGGTGCTCCAGAGCAATGTCGGGGGCAGAACCCTGACAAGCCACTGGTTCTCAGGGAGGAGGCACAAGGGGAAGGGAGTTTAAAGCCTTGGAGGAAGCTACCTTCCCCACTTGTAAAAAGCCCCTGGAAACCCAGGAACCAGAACCAAAATCTCCTGGCCCTGAAAGTCTGCCACCCAAGGAGCAGAGAGGGGGTAGGAGAAACAAAGAACCCAAACAGACCCATTTTGAGGAGGAGGTACAGATCTTCCAATTTGAAGGAGAGGGTTCCTCAGAGGATCCTGAGAAAAGGATCTTCTCCTTCAGAGATGGGGGAACTCCTCCCAAAGAGAAATGGGTCCCAAAGGATTCAAATCCAGACTGGGTGGATGTGGGGGCTGAGCTAGCGCCGCCCATCATCCTACCCCAAAACCAACAGCCTGAAAATCCCCTGGTTCAAACCCATCCTGGTGACTGCCTCCAAAAGGTGGGGGGGCGGCCCAGAACCAGAACAGGGGAACCCAAAACTTCTCCCATATCTAGTTGCCACCTTTTTCTTTCGGGTTCCCGAGATTCCCCACAGAATTCTGCCCAAATCACCTCCTTATCAGTGTCCCAAATTAGAAAACAAACCCGCCAGTTGTTCAAAAATGTACATTATCTGTGCCCCTTTGCGGAGAAGGCGGGAAGATTCTATTTCCCGGTACAAATACAGGGGCAGGGTACAATTTCGGCACTGGTGGACACTGGATGCCAAGCTACCCTCTGTCAAAAAGAGCCTTTGATGAACTGAATGCAGGAAGGGGGGAGAATTACCAAATTCCTCTCACCCTTCTTCCTGGACAACTTCAGAACTTTGACGGGAAGGAAATTCCCGTCGAGGGGACTGCGGATTTGGACATTAAAATTGGCAACACAAGGTGAAGCACCCGGTCATAGTTGTTACTCCAAAGGGCACCCCTTGTTTACTAGGGAATGACCTCCTGCAAAGGTTGTCACCCCTAATAGATTGCGTAAACAAGGTCCTCTGGACCCAGACTAGCCGACCAATAAAATTAAAACAGTGTGTCAACCATGTTAGTTTAAACGGCACCTGCCACATGGTTGAACAAAAATCTGACCAAGTAGAATTTCACTTCCAGAACAACGAAATCCCAGACGTGACAGTAATAGCAGTAGAACAACAAACTGGTGATGGGGGGTCCTCTCTATTTCTGAAAATCAACCTTCCTTCCAGTTTAAGGTGGCATTCCACACTGGAAGGAAACACTCTGAAATTCTTTACCAATCCACAATCAGACATTCCCACTCCTATAGTCCAGAAAGATGAGAAATCAGCTCAGAGCCTGGCTGATATTCAGCAAATTGGAGAGCAGTTGTTCATCCCTGTTCAGTTAAATGAAGGTAAGGACTCTGTTCTCGCCCGAGTGTGTGTGAACAACGGTAAGAGCTTCATCAGCAAAGCCATGTTCCGCCAACTCCCAAAAGATCCAGCCATTCCCACATTTAGACTGATAGACAAATGGGAAATGGATCTGGAAACACCCAATTCCAAACATCTCCTGCCAAGCAGGTGTATCCCCAAAATATCCATAGGCAACAAGAGCATAGTCCATAATTGTTGGGTTGTGCGAGACGTCACTGCCGCCTTTTACTTAGGCAGTGACATTCTCAATCGCTTTGCCATTAGTTTGGACCTAATAAACTTTAAAGCTTGGTCCCGTTTAGCGGATAATCCCATGGGCTTTGATGACCCAGAGAAAGCATTTGGATCAGCTCAACTGCTGCCTTATGCAGTTGAAATTCAGATTGGAGAGGAAGTCACCATCCCAGAAAGGACCCGACAATTTTCCCTGGAAGTGAAAGTTAAAAGAGGACAGAAATTGAAAAACCATGATGCCTATATTCATCTAAATGCTTCTCTCTAACAGCAAGGGTTGGGGGTAAACCGAACACCACTAGTCAACATAGAAAATGACACCATTCCAATAGAGGTGGATAACAGCGACTTAAAGAGTATCACTATAGCCGCAGGCACCATTATTGGAATGGCGGTTGATGACCGACATTTGTCCATAGATTTAGGAAATTAACTGTTAGGACCAATCCCCAAGGACTGTTTTGACAGTGACAGTGGTGACAACACAACACCAGAGAGGATCTTTACCCGGCATGGGGGGAACTTCCTGCTGTACACTTCCTGTCCTTATGGTAAGGAGGATGCGATTTGTGACTTCAGGAGGGATGAGGTGATATTCCAGGTCCGTGAGGACTGCCTTTCCCATCTGAAGCCGCCAGTCCAAATCAGCACTTTGACCAGGGACTTTTCCACCCAGCTGGAGGAGGAAGCTGAGATAGCAAAACCAGAAGTCTTTCCAGGTTTCATGCAGATGGTTGAAGAGAGAGTCAACCTAGCTGATGCCTGTGAGACTCTGGAGCAGAAGAAAAAATTGAAACAGGTTTTCTTGGATTTTCAAGATCTCTTTGCGGTGGACTCATATGACTGTGGTCGCACCGACATCCACACAACAACAATTCCCACGGACCCATGCATGACTCCAGTGTTTGTGAAGCAATATCGCTTGCCTCTCTCATCAATGGAGTCCCTTACTGAAATAATTAAGAACCTTGAGTCCCATGGGATAATCCGTCCAGTACACAGCACCTTCAATAATCCGGTGCTGGGGATATTGAAGCCAAACGGCCAGTGGAGACTCTGTGCCGACCTTAGGGAGCTCAACAAATGGGTCCATACTTCCCGATAGCCACTTCCCTACATTGACCAAGGGCTGGCCAAGATCCAGGGGTCACAGGTATTCACTGCAATAGACCTTACCAATGGATACTGGACTGTACCTGTCAGTAGGGAGGACCAATACAAGCTGGCCTTCACCTTTGGGGGGCAGCAGTACACATGGACCCGGACTCCCTTCGGATACATCAACTCCGGCAATTAATTCAACATTTTTCTACATAAGGCAATGCCCGACCTTGGTGAAAGGGGTAACCTGGCTTATGTAGATGATGTTCTCATCAAAAGCTCACACAGTTGAGGGCTGCCGGAGCAAAACTTTCCTTTCAAAAGGCACAGTTGTGTAGAACCCGTGTAAATTTCTTGGGGCATGAGATTACTCCTCAGGGTCTCTGTCCTTAGGAAAAGAAAGTGGAAGCACTCCATAATTTGAAAGACCCCACAACTCTGCGGGAACTAAGGAACCTCCTTGGACTGACTAATTACAGTAGAAAGTTAATTGAGGGCTACGCAGAGATCACAAGACCCCTGATTCACCTTTTGAAGGGGGGGTCAAGTGGGAGTGGGGTCCAGAACAAGCCAAAGCAGTAAAACAACTCAAAAGAAGCCTCTCACAAGCGCCTTCCCTAGCTTACCCTGTCAGAAACAAGGAGTTCTTCTTGGAGACAGGGTTCTCTAATACATGCTTGACTGCTGTATTATATCAAAAGCATGACAAGGTCAATAAAGTAATCTCCTATGCGAGTAAAACTTTATCCTCTGTGGAGGAAAAATTCACCGATTGTGAAAAGGCACTCCTGGCAACAGTGTGGGCATTGAAGAATTAGCGCCCGTTTATCCAGGGGGAACACATCATAGTGGAGACTCCACACCAGCCTCTGCAATATCTCCAAAGTGACAGAATCCGGGCCGGAAATGTAAGTAATTCCCGAATTACTTCCTGGATTCTGTCAATGAAAGGCTTTCCTGTGGAGGTCAGATATGGCCAAAACAAGAAGAGTCCCCTCGCACAAGGTCTGGTTGACTTGCATGATTGTGCCAGAGAGAACTGTCTCGAGGACGAAAGTCTGAAAATCAAGGACAACATGGAGGCATACCTAAATTCCCCACATAAAGTCTTTGAAGAAGACAAGTATGAGGGAATGCCCAGTGTCTATGTGGATGGATGCTCCTACTATGTTGACAACAACGGGGAAAAAGAACTTGTGGCCAGCGTAGGGAATGCATGGGTGAATGAGACCCCAGAACCCTCCTCTGGGTACAAGATTGGTCCCCGAGGTAGTCAAGTGGCAGAGTTAATGGCTGTGCATCAAGCCATCCTCACTGCTGTCCAACATCAACTCCATGAACTGGTCATAATCACAGATTCGGATTATGTACGGAACGGGTTCGTGGAGCACCTGGTTAATTGGAAAACCAGAGGCATGTTATGTGCTAATAACAAACCCCTGAAACATGGGAAATTAATCCAAAATATTGATGATCTGGTCACATCGAATGGGATGACCATCTACTGGAAAAAGATCAAGGGTCATTCTAAAGTAGAGGGACCAGACAAAACTGGAAATGATTTAGCTGATCAGCTGGCCAAAACCAGAGCCACCCAAGGGGGTCTACTTGAGATCGAGTCCCTGTTCGGGGAGATCCAGGTCACTGCTATAACTAGGTCCCAGACAAATGCTCACAATGAACTCTCAACTGCACAATGGAGTAAGGAGACCCCAGATGCTGATTTGATTACGGCTCAAAAAGGGGATCCAATAATTGTTAAGTTTAATCAACACATTGAGGACCGTGAGAACTTTCCCCTGATGGATACCGATTACATTGGGAAAGAGGACCTCAGAGTGTTGATGAAATGTCCAAAAATGTTCCGAATCCAAGACAGTTTGTTGGTGAGGAGATCCCTACCTAGTGGGTGGTCCCTACCTCATTCCGAAGCCTGATGTTAAGTCACGCCCATGATGCGGCCACAGCCGGTCATAGGGGGTTTCATACAACACTTGAAATCTTAAGAGAGGTTGCATACTGGCCACACATGGGGCCGGACCTCGACCAATACTTGAAGGGGTGTCTTGTGTCTACACAATTTCAGCCAACATCCCTCACACATCGTGCGCCTCTCCAAAAGAGGGGGATGACACTGCCTTGGTCAGATTTACAAGTCGACTATATCGGGCCCGTGATTCGCTCCTCTAGGGGAAACAAGTACATGTTGACCGTGACATGCTTGTTTACTAAATGGGTGGAATGTCTCCCGGCACCAAAATGCAAGGCAGAAACAGCAGCCGTCCTGATGATCAACCACATCTTTTCGCGTTTTGGACTACCCCAAAGGATTGAGTCAGACCGAGGTAGCCATTTCACCAGCGAAGTAATGACAAAGATGTGGGAGATACTTGGGGTCAAAAGGAAGCTACACATTGCTCACCGGATAGCCTCTAGTGGTTCAGTGGAGAGATATAACAAAACAATTGTGAGCATATTAAAAAAACTTGTGGCAGATTCTGGGCCAAGTTGGGATATTCGATTACCTCTTGTCCTAATGGCCATCAGATCTACCCCTTCATCTGCAACTAAAATGTCACTGTTTGAGCTGATGACTGGCGCAGGATGGTGCTTCCCCAGCATATGCTCTACAGAACGCAAGAGCAGACATTGATCAATGCCTCCACAACTCATGAGTATGTTGAAAATCTAAGAAAACACCTTCAACATGCTTTTGCCTATGCTCAGCGAAATCTAGAAAGATCTGCAGATAGCATGAAGACCCACTATGACTTAAAGACTACAAGAAAAGAATACAATGTAGGAGACCGGGTCTACTTATACAATTTCCAAAGGAACCAGGCCAAACAGCGCAAATGTTTGCCTTCCTGGAGTAGTCCTTTTGAAATTGTAGACACAATCTCACCAGTCGCCTACAAAATCTGCATCCCCAAAGGCAGTTTGCAGAGGGGGAAGATAAGTGGGTCCATATTAACCAACTAAAGTGCTGCCATCCGAGGCACACTCTGCAGCAATTGGAGGAGTCTTCTGGAACCCCAGAGGGCGTCACTCCAGCTCCCTAGAATCCAACTACAAAATATTCCATATATAGTCCATAATTTACAATAGGAAAAATGTGTCCCGATTTATCAAAATGTATGTGCCCGCCCCACTACATTAATAGTGGTGGGGAAATGTCTACAAATATGTTTTTTGCTTTGTCATCCTAGGATTCCAAAACCATAGTTGATTGGAAACCATGGAAACTAAGACCAAGGCGGACTACCCAGGGACCGGCACAAAGATCCAAGGGGCCCGGAGTATCGCTCAATACTCACATCAGGACTGGGCGAGGAGAACTGATCGATCCACCCCTGATGGAAGAAAAGGTAATGAACTTTGCCATTTTGGAACCAAAAGAAATGAGACTGACATCCCAGTCTTGCGTCTTCCTATTGATGGACGAACAACGCCAAATCGCAAGAGGGGCGGCTTGTGGGATGCTTTAACCCACTAGTCCATTGTCGTAAAACCAAGGGGGGTCAAATGCAAAACTAAAGGTACAAGTAAGACTAAATGTAAAATGGTTGCTAGCACAGTTGGGGAAGGGTCAATGAGTAGGTGTCATCTCTGCCCTTTATGGAGATGTACTTGGTGTGGCAGCAGAACACCTTCCAGGGGCAAGAACCTAGAAAGACTACATGTCACAGTAGCCCTTGGGCCAAAAACTACAGCCTCAGCAGCCCGGTGACCAATTAAGAGAGAATCAGGCACACAGGGCCTGCAAGCGACTCGGGAAACGCCCAAGCCGACGCCTGAACACAATGTGCATGCGCGAGAAGGTTACCACGCATGCACAAACCTCGAACGCTTGTTCGCGCTCGAGAATGCACCCGAGAGGACGCATCATACGGAGCTCCAGCAGAAATCACACGGGGGGCCTGCCCTCGCTGCTAGAACCGCGCTCTCTCGCCCAGCGTTGTCTAAGATAAATGGCAGTTGTTTTTCTAACGTTGCGGAGCATACTTACCATGTTAACTAACTTTGGGAAGACTCTGGTTGGCTAATTAGACAGCCGCGAGTTCGGGACCGCATTTACTGCATATACTAACTCTGATGCATGCCGCAGTTCGCTCGCTGGTTGCGGGTTTTTAGTAATTGTGAAACAAGCACCTATGTCTTGTGAGAGAACAGCACTAACAGTTTCCTTTTTTATCAGGAACAATACTGATAACAGAACAGCAGCTGCCCATTCAGACAGCACTGGCGGCCATCGGAGCACAAGCTGAAAAGCCAGAGCTAAGTGCTTTTCGTTTTATGTCTTAGTGTTTTCGTGTACCTTCTGTCTAGGTTAGCTACTTTCCTGTTTGGGGATAATGCCTGTGTATTAATGTAACTTGGTGTTGTGGTTCTTGCAAAAGACAAGTTTGTGTAAATCTAGAGTGGAATGCTACTCAGTGCTGCTAATAACTGAGTGAGCTCTTGTAACCAAAGGGGGTAAAAGCATGCATGAGACATGGAATTTATGTGAGTGTGAATGCGATGGCTAAGGTGCAAACTGAACCTTACTAAGGTGAATGACAACAGCCTCATCGAAGACAGAGCCAAGGAGCATGCCTTTCCCTTGAACCCCTACCTATCCACCACCACTTCCTAACCCTCAATCCGGTTTACCCACTTCGCCCTACCCATCCAACTCAACTCATGGGTGAAGGGAGGCAAATTGTACTATCTAATTGATTGGGTGGGATTTGGCCCCGAAGACAGATCTTGGGAACCAGCCTCTAATGTGCATGCTCCTCGGCTCTTGCCCCTATTCCATCGTAATCATCCCACTAAACCAGGCCCTTCGGTGGGGAGGGGGTGTACTGTCGTAAAACCAAGGGGAGTCAAATGCAAAACTAAAGGTAAAAGTAAGACTAAATGTAAAATGGTTGCTAGCACAGTTGGGGAAGGGTCAATGAGTAGGTGTTATCTCTGCCCTTTATGTAGATGTACTTGGTGTGGCAGCAGAACACCTTCCAGGGGCAAGAACCTAGAAAGACTACATGTCCCAGCAGCCCTGGGGCCAAAAACTACAGCCTTAGGAGCCCGGAGACCAATTAAGAGAGGGTCAGGCACACAGGGCATGCAAGAGATTCGGGAAATGCCCAAGCCGACGCCTGAACACAATGCGCATGCGCGAGAATGCTACCGCACGTGCGCAAACCTCGAATGCTTGTTCGCGCTGGAGAATGCACCCGAGAGGACGCATCATACGGAGCTCCAGCAGAAATCACACGCAGGGCCTGCCCTCGCTGCTAGAACAACGCTCTCTAGCCCCGCGTTATCTAAGATAAGTGGCAGTTGTTTTCTAACTTTGCGGAGCATACTTACCACGTTAACTAACTTTGGGAAGACTCTGGTTGGCTAATTAGACAGCCGCGAGTTCTAGACCGCATTTACTGCATATACTAACTCTGATGCATGCCGCAGTCCGCTCGCTGGTTGCGGGTATTTAGTACTTGTGAAACAAGCACCTATGACTTGTGGGAGAACAGCACTAACAGTTTCCTTTTTTTATCAGGAACAATACTGATAACGGAACAGCAGCTGCCCATTCAGACAGCACTGGCGGCCATCCGAGCACGAGCTGAAAAGCCAGAGCTAAGTGCTTTTCTTTTTATATCTTAGAGTTTTCGTGTACCTTCTGTCTAGGTTAGTTACTTTCCTGTTTAGGGATAATGCCTGTGCATTAATGTAACTTGGTGTTGTGGTTCTTGCAAAAGACAAGTTTGTGTAAATCTACAGTGGAATGCTACTCAATGCTGCTAATAACTGAGTGAGCTCTAGAGGAACGCTACTCAGTGCTGCTAATAACTGAGTGAGCTCTTGTAACCAAAGGGGATAACGCATGCATGAGACATGGAATGTATGTGAGTGTGAATGCGATGGCTAAGGTGCAAACTGAACCTTACTAAGGCGAATGACAACAGCCTCATCGAGGACAGAGCCAAGGAGCATGCCTTTCCCTTGACCCCTACCTATCCACCACCACTTCCTAAACCTCATACCGGTTTACCCACTTCCCCCTACCCATCCAATCCGTGGACCCTAACCCTCTTTCCCCGTGGGGGTTGCGGTGGCCTGTGTTCACCTAATCCAGGCGCCAAGACCACCAAGGGGAGGAAGGAGTTCTTGCTGCTTCTCCGCTTGACTGGATCACGCCTCGACATCCATACCCTGCAACATTACTGTGCGCTGCTTGCGTCAGAAACAACAGGACGGCCGCCAAAAAGATCTTTGCGCTAGAAATCTCTGAAGGTGCGCAGGAAAACCTGAAAAAAAGGCCGCCAATCCATTTTGCCTATGTCAGTGGTAACACAGAAGACCACTGCCAAAACCTATCATTGGGCTGCCCAGAGAGTAACATGAAACTACTTGAAAAAGCAATGCTGCCTTGCAAGGGAAACACAAACTGTTTTAAAAATCTGTTTTTCCTTGGCTGTTAAATGTGCAAAAATCATGGTTCTCAAACATCACAAAAGATCCAACGTCCTTGTTGGGTGTTAAACATCCCTTTACAAAGAATTCACCTAAGCAAAATGTCAGCAGAAACATCTTTTATCAGAAGAAAATTTACATTTAAAGATGCTTGCTTGGAAAAATATGTCAAAAGTGGGCGTAGTACCGCTGCTCGCCTGTGTCAAAAGATGGCTTTTACTTAACCTGTAATTTTAAACTTCTACATTAAAATCAAAGTATGCAAAAGAAAAGAACACCTATCAAGAGCAAAAGAGGTGGATACAATTCAAAACTATATTTTGAAAAAGGCTGGAATTAAGAGATTTGTGGATATATTTGTAAAAATATAAATTGTATTTTAGAGAAAGACTATTTTTTAAACATTGTTACTAAAGTAAGTTAAAGCCAGCCACACTGATCTTCAAAGACATTCCACAGTTTCTCCCCAAACAAAGTAATCTTCCCCCCTGCTCTGCTGAGGAGCTGGCAGGGGGGTGTGAAAGGAAATGGGAGGGGACTTTGCCTGTGGCTCTGACAAGGAACAAAAGGCTCCCTTGAACTGAAAGAAAATGTTAATTCGGGCGTCAACAGAAACCAGCTGCTGACAGGAACAAGCTCAGATCGCATCTCTGGCTCAGCCAAGCCTTGGGGGCGGAGACAAAACTGTTTTGTTTATTCAGAGAGCACAGAAAATATGTTTGAGAAAAATGAAAAGGTTGCAAGCAAATAGAAACTACTCTGGAAATTGTGCGATGCTCAGAGACTGAACCACGAAAATATTGACTTTGTAGCAGTTGTGATAATGTTACAAATATGAAACTTGACAGAAGTATGCCCAGATGTTATGTGCATGTATCTATAAAAATTGGTACAGATCTGACACTGGGTAACCAACCAAAAGCGTGAAAAACTGTCATTTGTGAACTGAAACTCTTAGGAAGATTATACTTTGATGGATATGTGCCTTATTTAATCTGTAATGTAAAGATGTATTATTAACAAGTTGGTGATATTGGAAATAGGTTTTATATGAAAAGCAGATTTTCTGTATAGGAACAAAAGGGAGGTTTCTCCCTGGATTGTAAATGGCAGCATCACTGTGACACATTATGACACACTGTTTCCTTCTCAAATCAGGGGAGAGGAAATTCCCTGACCTATCGGATTCTTAGAGGGTTGGGCATAGTATAAACAGCCTACCTACCCCTTTGGGAAATACATAAATAGGGACTGTTGAGGACCTAGAGACACACATTCACCTATCAACTGATTTACTGGCGAAGTGCTCTGCAGGAAGAACCCAGATCCAGACTCCAGAACTCTGAAAGCAGAAGGCCCAGAATCCAAAGCTGAACCCTTCTCAGCTGGCCTTTAAAATCTTGCAACCTGATTTTAACCACAAACTTCAAAGGGGCACAATTCAACACTCTGGCTGTGCTGTTTTTCTGCTTCTTGTCAAGAACATTGCTAGAACCCAGAGATCCAGACCAGTAGAGCAGAGCTGTAACCCAGAACCAACTCGTCAGATCCAGTCCAAGAAGCTGTGCAGAGGCAGAGTGCCATGCGGAGAGCAGAACTATGTGCCCTGAATCCTGTCCGTTGGCAAGCAGATTCCAGTCGGAAACCTTTGACCAGATCCTAACAGGCATATTCCAGAACCATAATTGTGAGTATTTAGCACAGAACTGTCCATAGTCAATCTCTTATCTTTAAGTAATCCAATCCAACCCATTCCATCATATCCAGACTGCATTGTAGAATTTATTTTGTCTGTCATGAATCCTTCTCTCATTCATATAGTCCTGTGATAATTGGAGTGATAAATCATCTTTGCACTAAATATATTTGCTGAAGAAAGACTAGTGTCTCGGCGGGCAAAAGTCAGAGCGGAGGCGCCCTGTTCTGGTGGCTGTACCGTTGGTTATCTTGCATCTTCATAGCCTCTTAGTGTAAGCCAATCCTTGTTCCTGATCTTCAAATGCGCATCTCTCATTTGAAATCTTGACTCTTTTTGAGAAAAATCGACCTTTACTACAACCTCTGTAACTTTTGAACCGTACATGCAAGAAACAAAATATAATGTCATTTTGAAGCTATCATCCTCAGCTTTCAAACCCAAAACCGCATTCAAACTCTTTATAGTTGCTGCGAATCTGCATTTGGCTAAATTTCACCACATACTAGTTTTGAATCCATTTAGAGAATAAAAGTCATTTTCAATATTTTTCCATTCATTCAAAGCCACATTCAAAGCAATTGACCTGTTTTTAAATCATTCCTGTTTCTCTCTAATCTTGCTGGCAGGAACGGGGATTGAAACTGCATTTGTTGATTGTATATTCCTGAAACCAGTGTTTCCTCATTCCATCCCTTCATACTGCATATTGGGGGGGCAATTGAGTAGGATCAGGGGAAAAGAGTGATTATATTGCATTTGATTGAATTCATGTCACGTTTTATTTTTGTGCTGCATTAATCTCATATCATTGCATTTCATTGTACTCACACAAAGTTTTAGTCTATGCTCGATTATTCTTTTCCTTCATACTCCTATTGATGAAAGAGATGGTGTATCGTTGTAATATCACCCATTGCTGATCAAGGTATAAATATTAATCATGTGATATCCAGATATTGTTCATAATTCATAAAAGTGTGAGATATATATATATATATATATCTTGTTCAAATACTTCAAATAAATCTTTTTACTTTGCAAAAGAAACCATCTTCTTGGTTCAGTGAGACCGGGGGTTTCAAAGAGAGGGGCGTGATATAAGGGTACATCGTTCAGAAATAAAAGAACTTTTGACATAAAAATATATAATTAAGGGTTCCAGCTGGGCATCTCACGCTAGGCATTGACTTAGTTTGAGTGCCGGGTTGAAACCACTTACAGATAATTGTTTATAAAAGACATGGTTAAATTCGCCAATACTTATGCATCAATGGTTAAGGCTCAGGCATCGCTCAAAAAGATCTTCGGAAGAAAGATTTTTGACAAGGCTGGAAGAGGAAAGGGCCGCTCCTCCAGCCGCTATCAGTACCACAGGTCCTACAGTGACAGATATCACAGGGAAGAATAGGAGGACCGAAGGGCAAACCCTTTCTTCCCCTCCAGAGGGAGAAGCAGAGGTAGAGGCTGGAGAGGCAGCAGCATACAGCAGCACCAAAATGCCACAGGTGAGAAAGGAAAACGCCCTAGTGAAAGAATTAAAACCAAGCATACTTCCAGTAGGAGGGAGAGTGAGACTGCACTTGAAAAAATGGGGGAAGATATATCCTCAGATGTGTGGGCTACATTGACCCAGTGAACAGAAATTCTCCATAACCAAGCTGCACTTCAGCAGAAACAGCAAAATGGCTGCGCTGGTTCCAGTGAGCACTGTTGCACCAAAACTACGTTTTGCAGCAACAAAAAGATAGCTGCACTGTTTTGCCAAGCGCCATGGGGCAAGATGGAACAGGAAGTACCCCAAGAAAGGCTACTAGGGTATGTTCTTGTTTGTCTTAAGGAAATGGAGTGAAAAAGCAGTGCTGCTTTGCGGCAAGCCCAAAATTCCCATTGAAAAAGGGAATATGTCACCTCTAAAATGATGCCGCTCTGATGCTATTTTTCCCTGTTTTCACCAAACTGCTTTTATCAAAAAGACCCTGTCACGCCCAGCCATATTCACATTCTGATCAATCAGAAAAAAACATTATTCCTGAATGACAGGATGTGCCAGCCAAACCTGAGAAACTCAACAAAATATTTCCTTCAGCTACACGGGAAACGCTTAAATTGTGCTACAAAATGTCAAAAATCACTGCTTCAAAAGAAAAGAGCTTTCTGTGCACTTGTCAATTCCAGGAGACTTTGCCTTGTACAGACTGTTGTGTACAAGAAACTAATTATGGCTGCAAAACAATGTGAGAATCTAGATAGAAATAACAGATTTGCAAGAAAAATGCAACTTTCAGTCACCACATGTTAAATGTACTTTTGTAAAATAAAGGAAAAAATCAGTTTTAAAAGGGCATGTTGGATAAGGCCCTGCACTTATCTAACAATGTGAAAGGGGATTGTGCTGTGACAATACATGGATGAGATGGTTCTATTCAACAGGTTTTCTTTCAATTCAAAGCAAAAATAAATACAATTGAATCAAACTGCAATGGCTGCCTGGGTGGATGTCAGCCCAAAATCGGTTTCTGCAGTGGGTACATGGGGGGAGATCCAGCCAAACAGGTCTGCTGGGAGGATGCTAGCAACATAAGTACCCCCACAGTAAACTCCTTGAACACACAAGTGATAATTGCTAGGTTGGACAGGCTGTTGTCTGTGCCCCAGCCTCGTACAATAGAATTCTAGGACACTGAATTGGGAAGTGAAAATGCACACCTCCTCGTGATTTCCACCAGAAGCTTCAAAGGAAATCTCTGTGACAACCTAGGGTGAGGGGGTAGCCTTGGAAAGGCATCCCCATACATGGAGAACAATACTGACGTTTGTCTCCAAAGACTATTTATTAATAAAAATGTTAAAGACTTTTATCTCTGCAGCAGGACGTTGCAAAAAAGTGCAAATGTCACTGTTTAAATGAGATTTATAATTTAAGACATTGTAGCATTCACTGGCCCCTTGAGAATATAAATTGCAGAGAATTGGGTATTATAAGGAAAGTAGCCATGATGCCACTGCGAATTTAAGTTATAGAATTTTAAGTAATATAATTCTCCCTGAAAACGTGAAAAACTGGTAGAAGGGTGAAACAAGGTCCCACAATTGTGAGGATTGGACTGCTATTCTCTACATACAATATGTAATCTGCCCATGTGATTTATTAAAATGTCACAAATGTATGAATGTGTAAATTAGGTTATGACTGATTTTGGGCAAAAAGGACTGTGGGATGGCTTTTTACCTCATAGAATGCAACCTCATAAACTGGGACTCCTACCCGAGGAGGCAATCAACATTGATTGTCCTATCCGCTTCTTGAAAGTAGGCCTTGCTCAGTTCTGCCCACCAATAATTCTGTGAGGTCACCATGCTCTATATAAAGAGTAGCTGACAGAACTAGGAGACACTCTTCCTGAAGTTCCTGCGCTGCGTTCCTGATCTGCTCCATTCATCTTGCTGATTCCTGTGCTGCGCTCCTGATCTGCTCCATTCATCTTGCTGATTCCAACTACAAGTCCAAAGCATTGCTGAACCTACTCTAGAGCCCACTGCAAATCGCCCATTAGAAAGGGGAAAACTGTGGTACCTTTTGCATCCTGAAATCAGACGGCTTGCTGCCCACTAACTGCTTGCCCACTGACTGCATCCAACGGTACCTGTGCCATCCAGTGACCTGAATTGCCCAGCTGTTCGCTACCCGGTGACCAGACCTTGCCCAGCTGACTTTTGACAGGCGCGCTGCCATGTGGTGACCAGACCCTGTTGACTGTCCAAAAATACCAAAACTAAAATGTGGATTGTGAGTATAATCCCCACCCCATAGAAACACATAACCTATCTTTTCTTGCCTTTGTCACTATCCCACTCTCCAAGTAGTCATATTTATACCCTGGCAACTTGTTGAAACTGTTACAATTATCCCCGTATCCTGTCTTTATTGTTTAAGTGCTAGTGCCATCTCTTTTCAATTTTGTCTGTTGTAAATTATAAGCCCTTTGTTATATTTGGAGTAATCAAACTAATTTCCATATATTTTATTGTTCGGCTTGAGCACTGGGGTGACAAGGTTGACCTTGTGAATCAACCTTGGAGCTTCCTGTGTTCCTCTTTAACAATATAGCCTAGATAATTCAGTATAAGTAACATTTTCCTTTCTTTCAAAACCGATTTTCTCACTGTTAACTGCTCTATTTTCCTAAAAACAAACCTCACTCTACTTTCCAAATCTCTCTCAATTCACCAGCTAGAGACCTATTTTCACCTCTATATTGTCCCTGTGATATATATCTATTCCCCAGCCCCAACCGCACTCCAAATCAGAGTATTTCACCCATTTTTCAAAGAAACGTTTTTGACATTTTAAACAAGAATTGGGTAAATTGCAAATTTTTCAACCTGTCATTTGGCTGCAGCTGTGTTAACTTTCCACTAATGTTCTAATTGTAAGCTCCTTGTTGATCCATTGCATTGTGATTGTTAAGTGTCTATACATTGTTGCCTAAGGGAGAAATCGTATTTACTTCAAGGTTTTAACCGCATATTAATTATTTATTTGCCATTTCCGAGTGTTATTTTAGGCCTTTGCTAAGGGTTTACAGTTTTTGCCTCTTATTCTGTGAGGGAAGGTCGGATTGTTGACTACCTGCTGCTCCTTTCTATCCACTCAGAATTTGATTATTTGTGGGTTGAGGGAACATTGCAGGGGGAAACCTTAACTTGGGTGCTATCTATCCTCATACAAAAAGTGCTCCTAGGAGGTACTCTTCAAGGGAAGTTTGCTCCGGGCGCGACAGGACTTCTGGGGTTCCGGCGCATGTGCGAACTTCCTTAGGGAGAGACGAGAGGAGTGAATTACGAGCGAAGTTATAATCAACCATACAAGACGAGCGTTTTACAGAAGGAGATAAAGTGAAATACGATAACCACAGCACACGCTGTGAGGGGATAGCTGTCCAAGCACCCGACAGAAGGAGAACAGACGCCACCTTGTGGTCATTAGGCAGCACCACAGGCAAAACTCCCACAGCTACAGAGCAGTAAGTTGAAGGGCACAGTTCCAAGGAAAACTATGTTTCAGACCTCATATCTGCCAAAACCGGAGGTGAAGCTCAGTATAGAGCAGATATATATATATATATATATATCTTATACAATATATTAAAAATCAGAAAGACGGACACAGTCCCAAGGAAAACTGCAAAGAGATAAAGAGACCCGCCTACCTACAAAGAAAAGCACATATAGATTTGACGGGGGCAGCCCAAGAAAACTGCAATAACAATACACGGCCCGATTGCATTAATGAGTGGATACTCAGAAGACTCAGAGGGACCCCACATTAGCGGTCTACAAATGAGTCAGGCGGTACAAAGTATGCACAGTGCCGGCAGGCCCCACAGGAGAGAGGAAAGGGGCATAATGGAAGACCTGGAGGCTCTGTCTTGGAACATATCAGATCTAAACAGACTGCTTAAGGATAGAGGGGGGAAGAAAGAAAAAGACCCGCAGGGCCCGTAGCACCCAGACCCCTCCGGGTTCACTGCAGAGGTACAAATCTGGCAAGAGAAAGACGAGATCGCGAGATAAATAAAATTTCAGCTCAGATGAATCAGCTGATGAAGACTGCAGGAGCAGTAGCAGATCTGACTATCACAGTTCGTCAGAAGATCAAACCTCCTCAACAAGCGAAGGGCGAGAGCCCAGAAACAAAAGAGGCAGAAGGGAGGATGAAGGGTCACGAGGAAATGAATTCGACCCTGATGAGCTGGTACACCTGAGATCGAATGAATAGGAACCCCCAGAGAACATAACGGAGTACATAAGGAAGAGGCTTAGGTCACCCCTAAGCAAACAGGCCAGAAATAAGCTAAGGTCTGAATGCCCCAGGCCCAGAGTACCGGAGGTGGTGGGGGACACGGCAGAGATCGATGAAAAAATACTAACGTTCCTGGGACCGGTCTTGGAGATCATGCCAAGACAAGCTATTGGACATGCAGGGCCCTATCACAAGGGTATGCTGCTCCTTTCTATCCACTCAGAATTCGATTATTTGTGGGTTGAGGGAAGGTTGCAGGGGGAAACCTTAACTTGGGTGCTATCTATTCTCATCCAAAAAGTGCTCCTTCAGTGTGCTTTGTATGTGTTCTAGGAGAAGGTTAACCAAGTGCATTGATTCCCTTTTCATTGTAAATATCACCCCATTGGTGATTGCTGCCCCATATGAAAAATTTTATGATCTCTTTTGAATTTTTAAATAAATAAATAAATATTGCATTTCTCCAACCGGCCTTGTTCACGGTTCATTGTGACCAGGGTATTTGAAAAAGGGGGTGCGAAACGAGTAGTGTATCATCTAAAATTGAATTTGCATAAAATAAGGAGAAAGGCATCTCAGTTGTGCGCTTCATCCTAGGCTGAGACCAAGATGTGTGTTGCCTGATTGAAATCCTCAAAAGATATGTGGGTGATGCAGACGGTTCAAAGGTTTCAGTTAGAATTCTGGCAGGAACCATTCCAAAAGGTCATACCCAATCAGATAAGATTCAGCAAGGAAGACGAAGGTCTGCTAGACAGAGAAGTAGAACTGCTGAAAATAAAAAAGGCAATAAACCTGGCCACAGAGGGACAGAAAGGTTTTATAAGCAACCGGTTTTTAGTAAAAGGCAAGCACTAAGCAAGACCGGTTATAAACCTCAGGGGTCTAAATTATTTTCTCATATACAGACACTTCAAAATAGAAGGGATTCACCTGTTAATGGACATCGTACAGAGAGGGGATTGGTTAGCGAGAATAAACTTTAGGGACGCATATCTAACGATTCTGATTCATCAAAATCAGGAGAGTACTACAGTTTCTCTGGAAAGGAGAGAAATGGGAATTCACGAGCCTACCGTTCAGTCTAGGATCAGCTGCCTGGTGCTTCAGCAAACTATTGAAACCAGTGGAAGGTCACCTCAGAGAACAGGGAATCAGATTGACTATATACCTGGACGATATCTGTCTAATGTGCAAGGACAGGGAGACTCTGGTGGAGCAGATTCAGAGGACAACAGATTTACTACAACAGTTAGGATTTCTAATAAACACCTGTACCATCCCTATAAATTATTTTAGTTTGTTTACCACACAATGGCTACAATAATGCCCTGCATGTACGAGCCCGAGTATACCGAGGAGGAACTACTGGAAAGGGAAACATGCGAAAAACGATGGGGCTTCGGACGGCAGTTGGCAGGACGATTCAACGGATGAAGACACTGGACCTAGTCGCATGGACGGTGTTTCCACCTGGTGCACATGCAACCGGTGCGAGCTAATGCCAACCGAGGACGAGAACTGCTGCTGCTGTGAAAACTCGGAATGCGTGGCCTACATTTCGGAAAGGGGAGGCACGGCCGCAATGCATCACCGAGCTGCCAGACTTCAGGGCAGCCTGCCTTACACGGTCCGTGTTGAGAATAATGATGGTGCTTATGCACGAATTTTGCACAACTGTTCGTCCTTGTAATACGAGTAACGAGTAAGTATACTCTGGTTGTGATGCCACTACTATTTAATGGTCATCTCCTATATTAAAAAATACATATACATTTCATTGTAACGCATGAAAGTCGTTCAATAGTGTGCAGTGTCTAGATAGCATTTGTCTGAGCAGAATGCCATTAGTTACAAGAATTGTGATTATCAACAAAGGTTTAATAAACTTATCTTGGTCATTTAAAAACAGTTTGTATCATTCTTTTTCACAGGTGGTACAGGCAGGTGGCCTATCGTTCCTTTACATGGTGGCCTCACGGGAGGCTTGGACACCGCGTTCAAAGAGTAATACCCGCCTGTGCCGTTGCTGCCATAAGACAAACTTTCCCCAGTGACAGCGGTCAGTACAGGGGATTTTCCCTCGCTGTGCTGCAACCTGACCTGTACAATGTGTAAAGTTTTGTATTTTTGTGAAGAAACAAAATAAGACACCACATATATTTTAACAACGGTTGTTTCGATTTTTTAATGAATCAAGTGTGTCTCCATTTAAGAGTCTTCCTGTGCCTTGCCTGCACGCCCACCGGCCCATCCACCCCCCCCCCTATCAAAGGCAGTTCACACCCGGGGATGAGCGCTGACATGGTGCGCTGTCAGGGGCGATAAATGCTGAGGTGCCAAACACCATGTACACTTCAAAGCTATCTATCGTTCATGGGTGATTGTTCCCATGTCCACCTTCAGACCCCGTGTCTCCGGCCAGGATGCCCCCCCACGCTGGCCGCCCCCATGCAATCCACATAAGTGTGTCTCCATTCAAGAGTCTTCCTGTGCCTTGCCTGCACCCCCACCGGCCCATCCACCCCCCCCATCAAAGGCAGTTCGCACCCGGGGATGAGCGCTGACATGGTGTGCTGTCAGGGGCGATAACGGCCAAGGTGCCAAACAGCATGTACACTTCAAAAGGTATCCCACGCCCAAGGGCCATCGCTCACATGGCCTCCTCAGACCCCGTGTCTCCGGCCAGGATTCCCCCCTCACGCTGGCCGCCCCCCTGCAATCCACATAAGTGTGTCTCCATTCAGCAGTCTTCCTGTGCCTTATCTGCACGCCCCAGGCCCATCCATCCCACCCCCCCTCTATCAAAGGCGGTTCGCGCCAGTGGATGCACGCTGCCATGGGGGCTGTCAGGGGCGCAAACGGCCAAGGTGCCAAACAGCATGTACACTTCAAAAGGTGTCCCACACCCAGGGGCCATCGCTCACATGGCCTACTCAGACCCTGTGTCTCCGGCCAGGATCCCCGCCTCACGCTGGCCGCCCCCCGGCAAACCACATAATACCACGACATATACACGTCATTCATTTACAAACACACCCCTGTCTCTAACACTTTATAAACCACTTGATATGTCTCATGAGAACATCTTTGTTCTTTGCAAGTCAACTCCTGAACGTGCTACCTGAGAACCACTGAGATTGATGCTAATCTGCTCGTCGTCGTGCTATCTGTGAACTTCTGTGAGCGCTTCGAGCAAACTCGTCAGTGTGTTAGCTGTGGCCATCTACCTGTTCTCCTGCCACAAACTACTGGGCTTGCTGAATCTAACTGTTTGTTGTTCAAGGTAAGGCCATGTATCAGTCATATTTCGGTCATTTTTAAATTTCTATCTATTTGCGAGTAGAGCACTCAATAGTGCTATTTTCATTGGTCTCATTGCTATTGACTTGAGTTTCAATTGTTATGCTATATATAGATCTATTTATTTTCATCTGTGTAAACTGTCATTGAATTGCATCCTTCGCTGGTCATGTCTATAATGTAAGCATGTTTCCTTCTTGTGCAAGACAGTACATCCAAGGGACGAGTCACATGTTCAGAATTTAGTTCCATCATTTTTTAATTTGAGAAAGTAATGCAAATACTAAGCCGCACTTGATGAACTGGTATAGTTCCGGCGACCAAAACAAACCTTGCATTGAACATGGTATGGTTCATTTACTTTTTTATGACATTTTTATTCATCAAGGTTTTATAATAATCTTGATATTTACTTTTCAGAATTTTCAACAATGCCTGCCTGTTCGATTAGCGGTTGCCCTTCGAAGACCCATGCTAAATCTGAAGGCACTACAATGCATGTATTCCCTAAAACTGTTGATCGAATAAGAGAATGGGTCAGACATTGTGGATATCAACTGGATGAGCTTGAAAGTAGAGTCCAACAAGTCTTTGAGGACAAGAGGGGTAATCGATACCGCTTCTGCAGCCGGCACTTTTCCTCGAACATGTACGCCACATCTTGGGTAACAAAGAAGAATAAACGGCGAACGGCACGAAAATTGCTCGCAAAAGGCTATTCCAACTCTATTCGTCCACATTCCGCCACTGGTGAGTCAAGTGTCCGGATTTAGCTTTAGGCCTTGTGGTAGTGTGTAGGTAGCCGAATGGATTAATTGATAGTTTAGGTGTTGTGTCCCTTGCAATACTTTCGATATTGATATGAGTTTATAGCTTTTTGAATAATAACATTTATCAATAAATTATTTTTTGATTTTATAACCCCCAAAGACAATCTATTTATGGACACAGGGAACTGTGCTATATTGCGCATTTTCAATAGCATTATTCTCAAGTATTCTGTCGGCTTACATGGCAATTTTTAATATTGGCATTTCATTATCAAACAATAATTTACCTTTACAACTGCTTGACTATCCACTGAATCTGAAGCAAGAACATTCTACATCCGTGACGTGCCCGCAGTTATCAACCACTTCTAGCACGTATCAGGTAATCTTACTTAGCTATTCCGCTACAGACTTGTTTTATGCATGTCAAGTAATCGTTTTTATGTATTGTGTAATTATTTTACCGAATGTTTGGTTAGTGCTTTCCAATTGATATACACCTTAGTTGTCGTCCCCTGGTGTTTGTTTTCAGTTATAATTAGTGTTATCCATATTAATGCAAGTACTGTCTTTCAGGGAGATGCTGAAGCGTCCACCACATTGACAACATCCATAGATATTTTTCAGCAGCACGAGGTATGGATACTGACAGCTTCATCGAACTAGATCATCAGAGCTGGAATACTTTTCGTTTGATTCTTCTACACAATCTTTCATTCGTGGTTAGCCATTGATATGTACCTATGCGGTCGACCCCAAGTGTGTGTTATGTTTTCACTATTGTAATCCTTACTAATGCAAGTACTATGTTTCAGGCAGTAGATGGAGCGTCAACCACTGCACTTGATGCGGAGCCTGACATTCAAGTAATTCCAGGGGAAGTGGAAGCGGGACCATGCGTATACAAATCGGCGCAACAGCTTTCGGAAGTGCGCACTACATTTACAACCTCCATAGATATTCTTCAGCAGCACGAGGTATGGATACTGACAGCTCCATCGAGCATGATCATATAACATGATTCCATTTGCTATACTTTCTTCCTTATTAACGCAAGTACTGTGTTTCAGGGAGACAACGGAGCTTCCTCTACAATCACAACATCCCATTTAGATGATGCAGATGTAAATAAATCGGAGAAATAAGTCCATTAAATCGGATCATATTTAGATATCCATTGATTCTTTTAGACAATGCATCATTTGTGGTTATCTCTTTATATGTACCTGTGCCGTCGACACCAAGTGTGTGTTATGTTTACAATATTGAAAACCATACTAATGCAAGTACTGTGTTTCAGGGAGTTGCTGAGGTGCCCTCTCCAATAAAATCATTCATGGCAGTCTATGCGGAGCCAGAGGTATGGATACTGGCAGTTCCATCGAACTAGATCATCAGAGCTCGAATACTTGTCGTTTGATTGTTCTACACATTGTTTAATTTGTGTTTCGCTATTGAGATGTACCTGTGTGGTCGTCCTCACGTGTGTTTTATATTTTCAATATTGTGATACATGGTAATGAAAGTACTATGTTTCAGGGAGTCGATGGAGCGTCATTCCGTGCTGTCTATGTGGATCCAGAAAATATAGTCGTTGCAGCGCAAGAGGAAGGGAAAACATGCAGAAACTAATCGGAGCAACAGCGTGCAGATGTTAAAGTTCAAGTCAAGAAAGTTGCAAAGAAAAGAAACAAAAATAAGGTTAGTTACAAACAGGTCATATTTTTAGAAATCGTTTTGTGCTGGGGACTATATTATGTTTTTTTTCTGTCAATTGTACTATACTTTATCTTGTGTTTAAACTGAACATCCCTTTTCCAATCTGTCCTCTAGTTACCCGTGGGTGTACGAACTATACATACACAGACAGTGAAGCAAATGAGAGATGCTGTTTGCCAGACCATTTACACTATGGAGGAACTATTAATTCAGGCGCGGCGTGTTCAGACTCGAGATGCTCATGTCCAATGGCCAGAACATGAATTGAATGTGTCCGGAGAATCCAGTAAAGCTTTATTGGACCATTGCTACCGTGCGACTGCACCACCACAAGAAGATGATACTGGATGTATTGAAGATAGCTCTGAAGTAGTCGCAGTAGTCGCAGATCAATTCACACAATCTACACCAGCAAAACAAATGCCACCCAAAAATCTGTCGACATTGTTGTGCTCTCCCATCAATGTTCAAGTAACAGATGTTGAAATGACAGAGAATGAACCAGCAGCACTATTAACCGATGCATCAGAACCTGATATCAGCGATATTAGTTTCAATTGTGGTGATTTGTCCGCAACGATGCAGTCCGAAACAACTGAGATGCAGGATGACAGCCTAATGAAAGAGGGCAAATACATAGTATTCGACAGCTGTTTGATGGATATTATAAGTTTGCTGAAATGTGGGCATTCTGTTAGAGGGGAAGTATGTGGGAACCCATTGATTCATGTGACTCGTCAAACACAAGGCAGTAACGTCAAAATACATACCGCCTGTACATTACATCATACGTTCTCATGGTCTGCACAACCGATGCTGGGGAAACTGTCAGCAGGCAATCTACTGTGTGCAGCTGCCTCACTCTTTAGTGGGTCCAGTTTTAGAAAGCTAGAGTCTTTCTTTCAGTTTGTGGGACTCCATTTCATTTCTAAAACGCAGTACTACAAATTCCAACATGATTATCTATTTCCGGCCATTAGTGATGCTTGGAAAATTGAACAATTGTCTCTAGAAAGTACATTAGAAGGCAAACGATTATGGCTAGCCGGCGATGGACAGTGCGACAGCCCTGGATTTTCTGCCAAGTACTGCACCTACCACTTTCAGGACATGGATAGTAAGAGAATTGTGAGTTTGGTGGTCGTGCAGGTGTCCCAATGTAAATCCTCAGTGGCCATGGAGAAACTAGGATTTATAAAATCATTGGAATATCTACAATCGAGGGGAATGGACATCGACCTCATAGCCACGGACAGACACGTTTCAATAGCCAAGACAATGAGAGCAGTTCCCACATATTAAACATCAATTTGACGTATGGCATCTTGCTAAATCAATCAATAAGAAAATCTCGGCTGCAGGGGGAAAAAAAGGTTTGGAAAGTATTTCACAGTGGTCCCAGTCTATCAGCAACCATCTTTGGTGGAGCTCCAAAACTTGTGAAGGGTCAGTGGAAATCCTACTTGAAAAATGGCGGTCACTGATGCACCACTGTACCAACGTTCACCGCTGGACAGAAAACCAACATTTCCACCAATGTGAACATGCCCCTTTGTCCACAGAGGAGGCACGTAAGAAGAAGTGGTTGATTCCATCTTCACCTACACAGAAAGCCATTGAGAAGATTGTTTTTGATAAAACTCTAGCAAGAGATTTGAGGGGACTGACAGAATTCTGTCACACAGGAGACTTGGAGATGTTCCACAATATGTGCCTAAAGTACAGGCCAAAGCAATTGCATTTCGGCACACAGGGCATGAAACATAGGACTCTACTAGTGGTCTTGGCCCATAACGAGAATGTGTGCTGTGAACAATCTAGGACTACGGGAAATGTAGAGATGCTTCGCTACACTACGGCCTTTGCAAAAAGAAGAAATGGGTGGTGAAACTAGTATATGAGGAAATGAAGTTCGACTTTGTTAAAGGCCTTATTGTTAATGTACTAGAGAAGCATAGACATGGAATTTTGAGCGATTCTGTGCAGAGCACTGATGCATTGCCACCAAACATTGCCACTGTGCCATGTCCACCCAAAGCAGAGCTTGTTGACAAGTACAAATCCCGGTTTAAATCATTGTAATCTGATTGTCTTTTTGAAAAAAATGTTATTGTACAGTGTACATACAAAGTATGCTAACCCTAACCCCTTCCTTCGCCATCCTCGGTGGCGAACAACCTGGGTGTCATCTTTGATTTCTCTCTCTATTCACCTCATATCGCTGACCTTGTCAATATGTGTATGTATATATTTTTGTTGCTGTAACTACGCTTCGCAATCTCATGTAAATGCTGCGCACTGTTAACCGAGGGGAGGCTTGCGCATTGCAAATAATAAAACAAACAAACAATAAATCTCACTTTCAACTCAACTCCTTGAGTACTTTATACTTTTCCTGACCTTCCCCCAAAAAGTCAATGTCTCCATAGTTATGGTTCTCTAGGGCTGCAAAGCTCGCGGACAACGAGGACAAAATTGGGGGCCTTAAAACGCTCCAAGCGAGGCGTTGCAGATGGGAGAGATGCCAGTTCGCATTAGCACATTGAGGCCTAGTAGAAAGATGGAGTCGAAAATTCAAGTTCTCACAGATGGCTTTACACGGGATGTTGCAAATTAAGAATGTATGCTCATGCAGAGTGAAGGTCAGCGGCTTTGATTTTTTGCTCGTGGGCTGAAGAGTCCCACGACTCGCACTGGCAGTATAAGGTTCTATTGTTTTTTGACCTTGAGAGACAGGGACCATGCCGAAAGGACTTCATTTGAAGGAGGGGTGCAATAACGTAAGAGACGATAAGGCTGAAAATTCTGAAACTACACCGAGTTTCATGTTAGTTCAGTATAAAATAGTTTCACCTCAGCCCTAATAAATGAAATGAATAATAGTAATAAAGATCTGCTGGCGAGACTAATTTCAATTTTTATGTTTTCAAAACGGGTACATCCTACCGTACTGCGACTGCCACCTATTCCAGACCCCGGACGATGGCTTCTTCAATCGCCAGCTGCAGCTTCTTGTAAACAACTGCACTATATTGACTATCTTATGGGACGATCGCCAAGGGCCCATATGCCCTTACGCAGTACTAGCAGCTAGAAGCAACATATCAACCTTTATGGTGGCCTAGTGCCTAGTTGATGGAACGGCCTTGCGATTCACTGTGCGACCAAAGTGCTTCTTTTAACGAAAACCAACACCCTGTGTACCATAAAGGAACAGCGCGTGACTCAAGATAAACTTTAGAGGATTTGCAGATCGAGAGCAAAGAAAAAAAATTCCATTCCGATTTAATATGCCAATTGCTGAATATTCTCTAAACATTTAATGTCAAATAAATGTACTTTACCAAATGTACCGTATTGCTGTTTGATTTTAAAGTACAGTTTCATATTCCGAATTGTGGCACGGTGTGTTGTGAGTTGATCTGTGTTGGTTTCCGGGTTCTGTGTGAAGTCGTGTAGAAGACGACTTGGCGCGTTTACCTATGCAGCACAGTAACGTCACGGAGAGAGGCGGGGAACATGAATGCTTTGATAATGTCAGGCTCAGGGGCGGGGTAAATGATTTAGTGCCGCAAAAGCAGGTCACCCAGGGTGATGGGGCAAGTGATAGGATTATCACAAAATGGATGTTCCCTGCTGCTTGTTTTCGCGTGGACGAAAACTCGGGTAAGGTCCATAGGAAATTGTTCTAATATCGAGCGACTTAGGCTTAAAAACACATGGCCGACCCGTAGGGCCAATCAAAATTTCTGACCGAACCATTCCTTTAAAGACTCGGAGGCGAAAGATTTTTCCACCCAATTCAATCTCTGTAATGTATGTATGATTACAAAATGTACATATAATGAGGTGTTGTATTATTGAAAATGCTATAGTAATGTTGGTTTATGCAATTGCCCACCCGTTCAGGAAGAGATATTTCATGGAGTTTACATTTTTTTGACAGGAACAGAGAATAAGACATCGGCATTCTGAGGAATGTTCTGGTTAAGGATTAAGAGAAGTCGTCTACCGGTTGGGGCGCAAGTTATTCAGAGTTCGATCAGTGGCGGAAAGAGGAAGAAGAACAGAGGTTGTTATGGGAAAAGGTTATGTGATTAGACTAGAAGGGTCACATGTTTTTAATGGACTTGTGAAAAAAACTACAATTTCACTTCATTTTTATAGGAAATTTAGTTCATTGATAGTTGTGTTTGTTCATATGTTAGTTTATTTGCTGGTTGAGAAGAGAATTGAGCATAATCTTTCAACTCCGAGTCTTTAATAGAATCATGACTTTCTGAGGTATGCCAGTCCGACAGCGTTGTATAAATAAGAAGCTTTATTTATATATAACTATCCGGCGCCCTGCACTGCCGCTCACACTCTAGTCTCCCTCTCTCTCCTCTAATCCTCACCAATGGAATCCCCTTCAAGTATAAACATTCCTACCCTCGGGGCAGGCAGGGACGTCGTAGGCAGAACACAAGCAGGGATGGAATATTACACTTTCTGTAACGAATGTGTTGAAAATCTGTATTGATATCCTATCCACAATACATGTGCGAAATGCATACATGCCAACCTGCCTGATTTAGGTGGGAGACTTCTGATTATTCAGCCCAATATTTTGCTATTTTTGACTGTCTCCCGCCTAACGTATGCCGTACCCCAATGCAGTTCAATGGGGAAATGTCATTCTTCTGCTTCCTGTTTTACAATCTCCCTCGCAGGGGATCGAATATGTTGGAAATGGCTGCAATCACTCTATACACGCATCCCCTCTTCTTCCAATACATAATAGGCTTGGTGTTTCTCCGTAAACCATCATTTCAATCGAAATCTTTCAAAGCCACTAAAATACAATTAAAATTATTCTGTATACTGAAAATGTTTTAAAACCATACACAAGGTTATTTAGACTACAATTAAACATGTAAAGAAAACGAGAAGCTTCGTTCGACCTGTAGTTGCATTTAACTACAACACAGAATATAGCCCCATAATGCCCACTGGAAGGGTCTTAACCAGCTTTAAAGGACCAGAGTAGAACTCCAAGCGGAAATTAAAAATATTTCCCTGTGCGAGAAAAAAATGCGGCTGAATACAAAACGGAAGGGATCTCTTTCAAAATCGAAAGAGGCCACTTTCTATTTCCATTGCCGGCACAGAAGAAGTCTGTGACAGCACCTGCGCTGAAACAGGAAAAGAAGGCCCCATGATACAGGTATGACTGAGGGATATATTAGCAGAGTATTTGTGAATCATATTTTTTGGACCGTTAAGTGTATCGAAGGATATTGCCATGTTACAAACAATGGGCCTATCCTTACCTCCCCATGCAGCGCGATTACAACTAACACTGGCTCTGTGTCGATGTCCTTTTTGGTGGCGCATTATAAGCATGAATACTCTTTATTGTTAAAAACGATCGCGTAGTTGTGACAAGAGGCGCTTCCTCTGTGGAGCGTCATCATCAAGGCGATGCTTGATGGCTGGCTGTATCACATGGGGCAGAGAATAAAGTTCGCGCCGGCGCAAGGGCCAAGTTCCACTAGACCAGCAATGTTGGTTTGTATATTGGAGGCCCCTCGTTTCACGGCGTACCTGGTGCTTGAGCGTTGTGGTGAATGTATTGTATGCACTTGCGCCACAATATCAGCACATAAAGACACCATCAGTGAGTTCAATCAATTTTAATCGAATTATTATTGCATATTAGTGGTACATTTAGAGAAAATAAAAAAACGAAACATGCCGGTCTCGATAAGTACGTAGAGAAAGAGCAACATACACGAGCCAGTTACTTAGGGTAATCGTCATTACTCATCGTCCTAATCTACCTTATACAGTACGTGTGAGGTTCCAACCTCTATTCTGTCTTTTTGTTATTACCGTGTGACCAATCTTGTTTACACGGGCCAGCCACACAGTTGCTGGGGGTATCCAGCAAAGACAACTACCGTTGCGGTCACACAGCCACGAAATGCAGGGTCCGTAATCATACGTACCAGGGGGGATATAGTGGGATCACCCAGACACGAATCATGGCATATGTGCAAGGAACCCAGACAGCCGTGATTACACGGCATACACACAATGACAGACATGAACACCAGTTGCCATGCAGGGAGTCTGCCGCCGTACTACCAAAGGGAGCCACGTAACACACTCGCCCCTCCTTTTTCATAACAAAGAAAACACCACAACATGTGAACTTAACATTATAACCTTGAGTGCATCCCGGGACCCATTCTGATATAAGAGGCAAAACAGGCCGCTTGTCATTTGTTGATCCTAGATCCCTGGATCAAACTCCTCACTCCGTGGAATCTTACTCCAGTCCTTCCACACTTGCTGGTGATGCCCCTGATCATCTTCATGAGCACAAACTAGGAAGAACAAACACATCCTCGTCCTCATCTTCCTCCCATGCATGCCCTCTTCCTTCTGTTGGTGTAATCTGAGCCACAGACGTTCTGGGCGGTCTCCTTCCTGCTGCTTGTCGGGTAGACTCCCTGGTGGCTGTTAACGGGGTGACTGAAGGCCGGACAGACCCTTGCAAAGTGGTCAACCTTTCTGCACCTCCCACATGTGTGTCCTTTGGCTGGGCACTCACGTGCGTGCAGCAGGCCCCATCCACACTGTGGGCATAGTGCTGCACCTCTTATGCCAGAATCCTTCCGAGGCCACTCCCCATTCTTGAAGGCCTTGCTTCCCTGCCATTTCCCAATGGCACATATGTCCTCCAGCGTCACTCTCTGTATGGAAATGCCCATGGCAGATGCTCTTACTTCAGCCAGTTCATGGGACCGCCCCATTTCTAGCATCCTGGCCAGTGTTATACCAGGCTCTCTGAGGAACTGCTTCCTCAATTTGGCCGAGCTGCAGACATAGATGATGTGTTGCCTAGTGTCATTGTTGCACAATGCGCCTTGATAGATCAATGTGCTGCATTCTTCCATGGAACGCGTCCAGGCTTACTCCGTCTTCCTGCCTGCTGACATCAACCTGAACCGCTCTTAGTCTCGGTTGATCAATGGCATAAAATAGTCATTCAGCACCTCAGTGGCGGCTGCATACGATTAATCCCTAGGCCGCATTTTCTGAACTGCGGGACCCGCCGAGTATAGCAAGGTCGGCCATTTCGCCCGCTGACTGTTCTCAACAGCCTTGAAGTAGAGTTCAAGAGTCTCTAACCATGCCGTCCACCAAGGCACGCTGGGGCTCCCACTATGTCGAATGCACTCGGCAGTGCTAGCTGACTTTGTTGACCTGTGCTCCATCTCCCTTGACTCCCATGGTGTCTTACCCAATGCTAATATGGCCTGTGCACATACAATGTTGGTGTGCCACCATGTTTCCGTGGGCGTTGAAATGTGCCTGTCACCCCAGTTACAGATGCTGGAGATTGGTGTGAGACAATCTCAGATATCAGCCTCCCTCTGCGTACTGCATGAATGCTAGGAAAAGGGTGCACAAGCGCCCACAAGGAGCCGCAACCCCCAAATGCTTCTGCACTGAGCCCATAGGGTGGAACTGGGCACCTGCAAGGTCTTTATTTTGCACTTTCTTGAATCTTTGGACTGGTGCACACAGCAGGGACCTGCCTTGGGAACACGCATCTGCCAACACAACGGCCACCACCACGTGAACACACCTCGACAAATACTCTTCTTGTCGAGCTCCTGAGCAAGAACAAATACGGTCTTGCATTCTTTACTGTTTGAAGAGCTCCGATCACAGAATGAGTGGAAGAAATGCAAATTTTGCTTTTCCTGTAAGGCCAGACACTGTCCTTTTTAATGCAGCTCCGTGCAAGGAGCCCAACAAGATTCGCCTCCGCTTTATTTTTCCGCACAGCCCGTTAAAAAGCAGCGCACTGACTTCCGTCTCCTTCAATGCGCCATCAGGCAGAGTGCAGGGAGGCAGTGCCGCCAGCGTATATGGGCGAACGCGGAAGGCTGCATGACTTCCTTTCTTTTTTTTCTCTTTGTATGCGACGCTCCAATCAAGAAGAAGACACCAGTCGCCACCTGCAGCCCGCAAACTAATGGGGGTTTCCAATGCTGGCACCGCTCACGGAGCGAGCATGCTCCACTCCCTTCCAAGCATCGAACACAGAGCTGATGAAAATTCACCGCTTTGCGGCCCAGGGTCCGCTCTTTTTCATTGTGAATGTTGTGGCTGGCTCGTGGGCACAAGGGCCAGACACACAGTTGCTGGGGGATCCGAGCAAAGACAACTACCGCCGCCGTCACACAGCCACCAAATGCAGGGGGCATCCTGTTGCTGAGGGTTCATGATCACACAGGGGGGGGGAATATGCTGGGATCACCAAGATGCCAATCACTGGCTCTGTGGGCACACGGGCCAGGAACCCAGCCAGGCCTTGATAACACGGCATACACATAATGACAGACACATACACCAGTTGCCCTGCAGGGAGTCTGCCACCATACGACTGCACGTGCCGGCTGAGGCTCTTTTTTAAAACATTTTTTTATTTTTTTATTTTATTGAAATGTTTTGTTTGATTTTACAAACTTTTCATTTATGATTCTCTCTCACTTTCATTTTATTTATACATTTCATTTATTTTAGTCCATTAAGTCTCTTTTGTAATCTCCATCCAGAATGTAATTACTGTAATGATGAGCCATTGGTCCTTTCCTTGTAGCAAGTTTGCCCATCTTTCTTCTGTCGTCATCAATTTTTTCGAGATCTTAAAAAAATCTCTGAACAGTTCTCTTTTTTTCTTTCAACGCTGGACAGACCATGATCAGGTGAAATAAGGTTTCTATTGCTTTCACTTCTTTACAGAATCTACAATTCGGGGATATGAAGTCTGTTTTATCTATCATCGCTAGATAGTCTCGAGTTGGTAAAATATTCAATCGAAATCGTAAAAATAAAAAGTCACAAATCGTTCTATCTGGAAATTGAATTAGATAGTGGGGTAGTTCATTGAGAGCTCTTACCTCGTTTTCACATTTAAGATAGCGTTTGTAACTTGTTTGGACCTCTATAGTTTTTAGCCAATCGTTGGTTTTTAGTTTTCGTTTCGCCTGCTGAGGTCTTTTGATCAACATTTTGTCTGGTGTTTCTTCTAGTTGCATTTTTCTTTAAATTCTTTAGTCCATTTCGAAAGAGCTGAAGTTTGCAGGGCTTTTTCTTTTAGTATTTCCAATGACGGAATCTTGTCATCCGAAATTATTTTTCTATAAAGATCCATCTGCTTCCATGAAACTATCGATTGGATGGACTGTAGTCCCAATTCGAATCAAATTCTTGCTATTGGGAATGATTTTGGGAGAGCTAGCGTCTTCCGCCAATATAGCCCTTCTAGATAAGACCAATTAATAACCTTCTGATTGGTAAAGGTTTTGCTGGCGTAGGTTATTATCGGAATTACCTTTTGCTTGTATAACAGGGTTGTTGCCTTTACTGAATATGTTCCGTATTTCAGGTGAAAAAACCTCCCTTGTCTTGCCAAGGATCTTGCCTTTCCCTCAATGTGATCGTTCCATTATTTTTCATTTTTTGAGGGGTTAATCAAAGCACCCAAGTATTTTATTGTCTTTGTTGTACAGATTTCTTGTTTTTCTAGCAGAATTTTTGTGGGATGTTGGATTTTCCGGTTCTGCGTAAAAAGTTTCATAACCTTTGTTTTGGCTGTGTTAATTTGCAGATCGTTTTCTAACATGTACACTTGTGCTTTGTCCAGAGTTTCTTGTAAGCCTTTCATAGTTTTATCAAGTAAAATGATATCGTCAGCATAGATTAATGTTTGAATTGCTTCACTGTTAATCTTAGGTGGATTTGCTTTAGAATTTTGTATTTGTTCCTCGAAATCGTTGGTATACAAGTTATATAAACAAGCGGCTAGAGGACATCCTTGTTTCAACCCATTCCAAGTCGGAATGGATTCCGTGACCATACCATCGTTTGTTAACCGTACTCAGACAGATGTATTTGAATATAGTTGTTTTATTGGATTTAAGATGCAAGAAGGGCAACCCCATGATGTTAATTTTGCCCAAAGTTTATGCCTTTTTACGTCAAACGCCATTTTCAGGTCTATGAAAAGGGCATAGACTTGTTGGTTTCTTGTAATTGCTTCTGCTTTTACCATATTCAATAGCAGTAGGTTTACGTTAGTTCCAATCTTGGTAACAAAGCCTGTTTGTCTTTTAGCTGGTTTTTCATTATTTGCTGCCCAGTTGTTAAGTTGTTTTTGAAGATAACTTGCAAAAAGTTTTCCCAGCGTGTCTAAGAAGGCTATTGGTCTATAATTACCCGGATTCTTTCGATCTCCTGCCTTGTAGATTGGAATGCTCATATACTCTTGAGAGAAGCCTGGCTGCTCCGCTACTGCTACCCCTTTAACATAGTAGTACAGGCTTGTACCAAAGGTAAAACTTGTATTGCCACCTGTAGTCTTAATTGTGTGTAGCGGTCCCTAAGGGCACTGCACAGGATTCTGCCTAACAATGGCTGGCCCTGTGGAGGCAGACAAGAAGATTGTGGAAGAGAGTAGTAGTGGTGTGAGAAGCACATAATTTGATTGGAATGAGGGATGCAATGCATTTAAATGTTTGGAATGTTGTGGTCTTTGTGTTTCTCAACTCACATTAATGCAAGTCATTATTGACCTATTTAAGGAGACGCCGGGCAAAGCCAACAGTTCAATAGCTATATTACATGTTGAGGTTGTAATCTTGAGCACCCACTTCCTCCCTGGAGAGTCACAATATGATGTTAATGCAACTTCCTACAAACACACTTGGGGGGGGGGGGTATCAAGCCACCATTGTGACCCCCCACTTAGACCTTCTTGATAAGATCGGAGCATCACCACCCACAAAGCCTGCATCATCCGAACATCTTGAACCCAAGTCAGTGCCGGGTCCCAGTGGGCTAGAAAGCATGGTGGCACTCCCCTAAAGCCATATTCGATGGCTTGTACAACTAGTGGAAATATCTGGAGAAGGTTAGTCCCTGCCTCTGACATAATCGATCTTCCATCTGAAGCCACTCGTTTTTTTTTTTTTTTAGTTTATCCAACGTCCCCCCTCTCGAAATGGGCCTGAAGGAGTCAACAAATACCCTTGTAACAAAGTATACACATTACTCTAATACCAGAAACGGCCATGGGTGAGGAGAGAGAGAACGTGTCTGGATGGAGATTGTGTAGTCCTTCCCTGTTGGTACCCCCCCATTGTCAAATGAAACTCTGCCCTTTTGGGGGGAAATAGAGGAGGATATTATAATTCATCTCCTTCATGGATTGTTGAGTTACCACTTGCCTACTCAGTCTCAATATACCTTACACAGTTTTGGTGGTCGTCAAAATAGAAAGACTAATACTCCGTAGCAACATTTATTAAGTTTCCATAATGTACTGCCCCTGGAAAAGAGATCCAACCCAACGAGAATCCAAGGTGGGTACCTGACAACCCAATGTACCTATCCTGGTTGAATAAGAACAGATTTCCAATTCTAAGAGGACTGGAGGATGCAGATGGACAAACCTGCCAGCGAATTACCATCTCTAATGATCTTGGTTTGGAGGGGACCCCAAGCCCAGGGTTGTGGATGGCTTTCAAGGCAAATCCATGCAAACATTGAAAATTAAGCACCGTTCTATATAAGTGGATACACACCTGTACCTGTTGAATCAACCAACACAGGACATAAAGGATGGGACAACTTTAGAGAGCAAATGCCTGAGGCCTGCACTTGGATGAATGATGCCCTGTCGAACTTAAGATACACATAGTCTGAGGGGGCCCTGGCCTGGCAGGAACCTAATGGAGGTTTAATCTCAGAGGCTCTGCAGCCCTACGCTGTTTACCGACCAGCTGTATGCCGAAATGACTGTCTTTCAGCTCCCTTTTTGTAAATTCTGCGATCAGAAGGTGTCAAGCAGCGTAATACGTCATTAAGAAGACCACAGCAGCCCAAAATCACTCAAAATCGGCTCCCGTAACTGTTGGAGCAGAACCACCATCTGAAATTTAAGATGGCTGCAAATCCACACAATGGTGTTATGGAGGAAGTGCTGTGGACCCGGGAGTGAGACCAGCTGGTGAGGGAGTCGGAAAAAGCCCTCGCTGAAGCGAGCCCTGTACGGGAGTGCAGCCGCTCATCTACCCATCCCTCCTACGAAGATCGGTGGTGCGGCGGATGAATGCGGGCGCGAACGGTCCGCCTGGTCTCGTGTGCCCGGTATACAGCAAGGCACTGAGGTGTCAGCAGGATCCCGGGGTGACTACCTCAGCAGAGACCCGCTCTCGAAGCCCGTCGCATCAAAGGCCAATGAAGCAGCCGAGTCACCCGGTTACTGTGTAAAGGCTGCAGGTAGGAGTCAGAATCTATGCATTTAGTGGGAGAGATATCCCTCGTCACCCCACCGGTGCGGAGGGACAGAGCACTCGGCTCTGAAAACCGAGAAAGCCCAGTGGGCATAGTGCAAGGGGTGAAGCAAAAATAAGCAAAGACGCAGGGCCGCCCACATCACCCGAGACTTACCCCTCAGTAACAGGAGACATTGGGGAAAGCTGAGGAGATCTATTACTACGATCACTGAAGCCCCAAGCATAACAGAAGTGACACACAGAGCCAGATGGTTGGGAGGCACCCATGGGCTCAATACCTGGACGGATAGCAGAGTTACAGTCAGTTTAGTTACTGGACTACATCAGGTATTCTTAAGCGCTTCCCAGGAGGTGGACAGATTCAAGAGGCTCCACCATTGCGGGAGAGCAACAACCAAGAGGCTAAGGTGCACAGATAATTGGCTGAGCAGACACATACTCTCCATAAAAGCACAATAAACACCCTTCCAGGAATGGTGTAGGGTGTGGTGCATGCTTGCATTGAACAAGGACTTCAGTGGAAGAGGACGAATTAGAGGATCCCAGGGAATCTGCACATTAGAGAATCCGCCCTACACTACGCAGCCTCAGAGGTTGAGAATCCTTGCTACTGACCCCGCTTGGGAACCCTGCATATGGGCAAGATGAAGTCCAGCAAAACCATGGAAAATGCAGGAACATCAATTGGGGAAATGCTTCCGCACCCCAAACCACCATCAGAGCTGACCCCAGCGCTGGAGGAAGAAAACCAGCCTGCCACTAAAGGGGACATAGTACGCCTATTCCAGTCACTACAAAAAGAAATGACGTCCACGGCTAAAGATCTCAAAAGCTCTTTCAGGAATTGTTCCGCACAGTGCAACAAAATTAATATAAGTTGGATGACCTGGAAACAGCTTTCTGCTAGCAGACACAATTCTATGATCAGCTTGAACAAAGGGTGTCCGCTTTGGAGTCCTTCCAGCGCACGGCAGAATAGAAACTCAAGGATACTGAAAATTGTTCCTGCAGGAACAATGTAAGAATAAGAGGTGTGCCGAGAAAAGTTCTGGACCGTGATCTAGAAGGGTATGTCTGTGATCTCTTCTAAGAGATTCTAGGAGATGAAGTGGCAGATCTCACACTGAATCACACACAGAGTGTTTTCTAACTTTCAGACAAGACACAATCTTATCCCAGTCGTCTTAACACAGGTCAATTTCTTCAAAACCAAATGAACCCATTGACAACGTGGCTTTCTGAGAAGGGGATCCGCTATAAATGAGGCTACCCGTTCCAGATCCTATTCAGATAGATTTGTCTCAACATCAGTATAATTCGCTGAAGGCAGCAGTTGAAACCCGGAAGATCCCAGAAGCGGAGATACACGTACCGGACAAACAGGCATCAGAAACATAGCTGCCCCCCCTGGTCACAACCCAAATCGAGGAGGAGCAGGTGCCGCGACCGTAGAAGACCATCAATGGACCAGAGCGAGAGAAGCAGAGAGGAAGAAGCACCAGGCTGAAAAACGGCCAAAGTGAACTTTTCGTATTAACTGTGGCTCTTTAGAAGGTGGCTTATTAACTTTGGAGGCTATGATATCTTGAAACTGAGACACCAAAGGGCTGCATATCAATGATGTTAATTATGACGGCAGCAGCGGGCAATAGGAGCACGTGCCCTTGTTCAAGCAGAGAGCTTGATGAAGACCTCATATGGGGTTGCATTAGTTTTGGTTTGCGTTTTTATTTTGTTGCTTATTATTTTTTGTTCTTTCTTTTTTATTTTTTATACTTTGGGTGTGTGGTCACATGTAAAGAGAAGGTGTGGGAGAAATCGTACAAGTGGGAGAAGGGACGGGAGGCATCATGCTAATGGGAGTACAGGAGCATAGTCGAGTACCAATTCTACTTAAACAAAGGCTCACAGTATATGGCACGGACCGCTTGACGGGTGCTATATGGGAGTAGGTGATGGCTGAAGTGAAAATAGTATCCATAAAGGTCCAGGGGCTCAATTCACCCAGAAAGAGGAAAAGTGTGTTATGGAAATTAGTTGAGCTTAAAGCAGACATTGCACTCCTAGAAGAGACTCATTTGTTGAGCCCAGATGAAATTAGAATGAGATCTCATTGGTTCCTGCATCATTATTTTGCCTCATCAGCTGCCAAAAGGCTGGAGTGGCCATCTCAATAGTGTAATCCTTACAGTTGGAGCGTGTGAAGATGGTAAAGGACGCCAAGGGTAGATATATAGGGGTAGTTTTACGCATAGCTGGAAAAGACCTTACAGTGGTCCCAACCAACAGCAAGCGCAGTTTTACACAGACCTATTCCCCCCAAATAGCACACTTTCAGCAAGGGGAGTTAGTGATGGGAGGAGACTTTAAAGTGACATTGGAGGGGAGCATGGACAGATCGGGGCCAGAGTCATCGGCATAGTCGGTGAAGGCGGCTCCCCTTAAAAGAGCCATGGCCGACTTATAACTGGTTGATAATTGGCGGAACCTTTATCCTCAATGTCGTGATTATTCTCACTACTCGTATGTGTACCGCACATATTCCAGAATTGATTACTTCTGGTTTGCCAAGCCCTGGTTCCCGATATGGCGGCAGCCACCATAGAGGTAGCTTTAGTATCAGACCACTCTCCCATCACATTAGGCTTAGACGGTATGGTCTGGGAGACAGAAAGTCCATAGGGTGGAGGTTGAATGACTCACTGCTCACTGATTTAGCCGTCTGCTCAGACGTCACTGAACGCATCACTCAGTATTTCCAAGAAAATCGTACAGGGGAGTCGCATATCGCACGGGGTGGGAGGTATGGGAAGCTCTCAAACCCACGTTACATGGGGAACTGATTAGTATAGCAATGGCCCGGAAATAGCTTTTATCTGCCGAGAGAGTGAAGGCAGAGGTGAGGGTAACCGCATCAGTCTCAGTATAAATGGGATGGGGCCAGGAAAACATATCACCAACTTCAAGTAGCCAGAGCGGAATTGAAGGCATTGTGGGCGGGTGACATTTCATATAAACTACTCCATAGGAAACACATTTACTTCAGCACCTCTAACAAAGCGTCTTGACTACTAGCTTATAAACTCCAGGTTCAACAGAATAGTACTGCGATAGGGCCTTTAAAAGATAGCAGAGGTCAGTTACACACTGAGGAAACAGAAAATACGGATCATGTTGCATTACTATTCTGAACTGTTTGCAGCAGACCCATCTACTGGCCAGCAACAAGAAGCCTTTATACGCAAGGCTTAGCGGCCACAGAACACAGAGGAACAGAGGCAATCTCTCGATGCTCCGATTACATGGCAGGAAATTGCATGGGCCATTTGCTCCATCCCTGGCAATAAGGCATCAGGCCCAATATGGGGGAATCGCATTTAACCCTATTAGCTAACCCAGACAAGAACCTCACCCTGTGTTCGTCCTACCGACCGATGCGGTCCTCAACTTTGATTAACAAATTTACTCAAAGGTGTTGGCCGCAAGGCTTGCCTGCTTTTTACCAGCTCTGGTGCTACCAGATCAAACAGGGTTTATACCTGGGCACCAAGCACACGACAACATTCGGCGAACCATAGATATATCAGCTTGAGCGCACAACCACAAGCGAGAAATGGCCTTACTCTCGATCGATGTAGATTAAAGGAATGGTTCGGTCAAAAAATGTTATTGTCCCTACGGGTCGGCCATGTGTTTTTAAGCCTAAATCGCTCGATTTTAGAAAAATTTCCTATGGACCTTACCCCAGTTTTCGTCCATTAAACGCACGCGAAAACAGGCATCGGGGAGCTGCCATTTTGTGATAATCCTATCACTTGGCCCTTCGCCCTGGCTGACCTGCTTTTGCGGCACTAAATCGTATCCTCCGCCCCTGAGCCTGACATTATCAAAACATTCATATTCCCCGCCTCTCTCCGTGACATTACTGTGCTGCGTAGGCAAACGCGCCCAGTCGTCTTCTACGCGACTTCACACAGAACCCGGAAACCAACACAGATCAACTCGCAACACAGCGCGCCACAATTCGGAATATGAATCAGTAGTTTGAAATCAAAAAGCAAGATTGTACATTTGGTAAAGTACATTTATTTTACATTAAACGTTTAGAGAATATTCAGCAATTGGCATATTAAATCGGAATGGACATTTTTTCTTTGCTCTCGATCCGCAAATCCGCAAAAGTTTATCGTGATTCACGCGCCTTTCCTTTATGGGAAACAGGGGGTTGGTTTTCGTTAAAGAAGCACTCTGGACGCACAGTGATCCGCAAGGCTGTTCCATCAACTAGGCACTAGGACACCGTAAAGGTTGATATGTTGCTTCTAGCGGCTAGTACTGTGTAAGGGCATATGGGCCCTTGGCGATCGTCCCATAAAATGGTCAACGTTGTGCAGTTGTTTACAAGAAGCTGCAGCTGGCGATTGAAAAATCCATCGGCCGGGGTCTGGAACAGATGACAGTCGCAGTAGGGTAGGATGTACCTGTTTGGAAAACATAAAAATTGAAATTAGTCTCACCAGCTGATCTTTATTACTATTATTCATTGTATTTATTAGGGCCGAGCTGAAACCAGGATAGTGCAATGGAGTATGTTCGGCTCTAAAAGCAATGTGAAAACTAACAAAATAAATCGAGGTAAACACACAATCTAATGATTTTTTAGCGTTGAACCACTCAGAAACGACTGTTTGTCTACATGCGTGTCGAATGGGCACATGCATGCCCATGTATGTGCCCGATAGAAAGACTATCCCACAAATGTTGTAATTGATCTTCATTCATTCATTCATTCTTCATTCCGGTATAAAAGCGTCTAAAGAGTTACTTACATTAAATTTGCCATTTCCATTGTGTCTCTGCGTAATGCAGTCCGTAAATCCCACTGTGTTCGTGCCAACGATTTTTCATGTACTGAACTATCATGAAACTCGGTCTAGTTTCAGAATTTTCAGCCTTATCGTCTCTTACATTATTGCCCCCCTCCTTCAAATGAAGTCCTTTCGGCATGGTCCCTGTCTCTCAAGGTAAAAAAATAATAGAACCTTATACTGCCAGTGCGAGTCGTGGGACTCTTCAGCCCGCGAGCAAACAATCAAAGCCGCTGACCTTCACTCTACATGAGCATTCATTCTTACTTTGCAACATCCCGTGTAAAGCCATCTGTGAGAACTTGAATTTTCGACTCCATCTTTGTACTAGGCCTCAATGTGCAAATGCGAACTGGCTTCTCTCCCATTTGCAACGCCTCGCTTGGCGCGTTCTAAGGCCCCCAATTTTGTCCTTGTTGTCCGCGAGCTTTGCAGCCCTAGAGAACCATAACTATGGAGACATTGACTTTTTGGGGGAAGGTCAGGGAAAGTATAAAGTAGCCGGGGAGTTGAGTTGAAAGTGAGATTTATTGTTTGTTTGTTTTATTATTTGCAATATGCAAGCCTTCCCTCAGTTAACGGTGCGCAGCATTTACATGAGATTGCGAAAGTTAGTTACAGCAACAAAAATATATACATACACATATTGACAAGGTCAGCGATATGAGGTCTATAGAGAGAGAAGTCAAAGATGACACCAATGTTGTTCGCCACTCAGGATGGTGAAGGGAGTGGTTAGGGTTAGCATACTTTGTGTGTACACTGTACAATAACATTTTTTTACAAAAAGACAATCAGATAACAATGATTTAAACCAGGATTTGTACTTCTCAACAAGCTCTGCTTTGGGTGGACATGGTACAGTGGCAATGTTTGGTGGCAATGCATCAGTGCTCTGCACAGAAACGCTCAAAATTCCATGTGTGTGCAGTAACAATAAGGCCTTTAACAAAGTCGAACTCCATTTCCACATATACTGGTTTCACCACCCATTTCTTACTTCTTTTTGCAAAGGCCGTAGTGTAGCGAGGCATCCCTACATTTCCCGTAGTCCTAGACTGTTCACGGCACACATTCTCGTTACGGGCCAAGACCGCTAGTAGAGTCCTATGTTTCATGCCCTGCATGCCGAAATGCAATCGCTTTGGCCTGTACTTTAGGCACATATTGTGGAACACCTCAAATCCTCCTGTGTGACAGAATTCAGTCAGTCCCCTCAAATCTCTTGATAGAGTTTTATCGAAGACAATCCTCTCAATGGCTTTGTGTGTAAGTGAAGATGCAATCAACCACTTCTTCTTCCGTGCCTCCTCTGTGGACAAAGGGCCATGTTCACATTAGTGGAAATGTTGGTTTTCTGACCAGCGGTGAACGTTGGTACAGTGGTGCATCAGTGACCGCCATTTTTCAAGTAGGATTTCCACTGACCCCTCACAAGTTTTGGAGCTCCACCAAAGATGGTTGCTGATAGACTGGGACCACTGTGAAATACTTTGCAAACTTTTTTTTTTCCCTGCAGCCGAGATTTTCTTATTGATTGATTTTAGCAAGATGCCATACATCAAATTGATGTTTAATATGTGGGAACTGCTCATTGTCTTGGCAATTGAAACGTGTCTTTCCGTGGCTATGAGGTCAATGTCCATTCCCCTTGATTGTAGATATTCCAATGATTTTATAAATCCTAGTTTCTCCATGGCCACTGAGAATGTACATTGGGACACCTGCACGACCACCGAACTCACCATTTTTTTTACTAGACATGTCCTGAAAGTGGTAGGTGCAGTACTTGGCAGAAAATCCAGGGCTGTCGCACTGTCCATCGCCGGCTAGCCTGAATCGTTTGCCTTCAAAATACTTACTAGAGACAATTGTTCAATTTTCCCCAAGCATCACTAATGGCCGGAAACAGATAATCATGTTGGTATTTGTAGTACTGCTTTTTAGAAATGAAATGGAGTCCCACAAACTGAAAGAAAGACTCAGTGAGGCAGCTGTACACAGTAGATTGCCTGCTGGCAGTTTCCCCAGCATCGGTTGTGCAGACCATGAGAACGTATGATTTAATCTACAGGCGGCATGTATTTTGACGTCACTGCCTTGTTTTTGACGAGTCACATGAATCAATGGCTTCCCGCCACATACTTCCCCTCTAACGGAATGCCCACATTTCAGCATACTTGTAATATCCATCAAACAACTGTCGAATACTATGTATTTGCCCTCTTTCATTAGACTTTCATCCGGCGTCAGTTGTTTCGGACTGTGACGTTGAGGACATATCACCACATTTTAAAGAAATATCGCTGATATCAAGTTCTGATGTGTCGGTGAATGCTGCTGCTGGTTCATTCTCTGTCATTTCAACATCTGTTACTTCAACATTGATGGGAGAACACAACAATGTTGACAGCTTTTTTGGGTTGCATTTTTTTAGCTGGTGTAGACTGTGAATTGATCTGCGACTACTTCAGAGCTATCTTCAATACATTCAGTATCATCTTGTTTTGGTGGTGCGGTCGCACTGTAGAAATGGTCCAATAAAACTTTACTGGATTCTCCGGACACATTCAATTCATGTTCTGGCCATTGGACATAAGCATCTCGAGTCTCAACACGCCGTGTCTGAATTAATAGTTCCTCCATAGTGTAAATGGTCTGGCAAGCAACATCTCTCATTTTCTTCACTGTCTGTGTATGTATAGTTCGTACACCCATGGGTAAGTAGAGGACAGATTGGAAAAGGGATGTTCAGTTTAAACACAAGATAAAGTATAGTACAATTGAGAGGAAAAAACATATTATAGTCCCCAGCACAAACCAATTTCTAAAATTATGAACTGTTTGTAACTAACCTTATTTTTGTTTCTTTTCTTTGCAACTTTCTTGACTCATACTTCAACATCTGCACGCTGTTGCTCCGATTCGTTTCCGCATGTCTTCCCTTCCTCTTGCGCTACAACGACTATATTTTCTGGATCCGCATAGACAGCACGGAATGACGCTCCATCGACTCCCTGAAACATAGTACTTTCATTACTATGTATCACAATATTGAAAACGTAAAACACACGTGCGGACGAACACACAGTTACATCTTAATAGCTAAACGTGAATTAAACATTGTGTAGAACAATCAAACGACAAGTATTCCAGCTCTGATGATCTAGTTCGATGGAACTGTCAGTATCCATACCTCTGGCTCCGCATGGACTTCCATGAATGATTGTATTGGAGAGGAGGTATCAGCAACTCCCTGAAACACAGTACTTGCATTAGTATTGTTTTCAATATTGTAAACATAACACACACTTGGGGTCGACGGCACAGGTACATATAAAGAGATAACCACAAATGATGCATTGTCTAAAAGAATCAAGGATATCTCAATATGATCACATTTCATCGACTTATTTTTCTGATTTATTTACATCTGCATCATCTAAATGGGATGTTGTTATTGTAGTGGAATCTCCGTCGTCTCCCTGAAACACAGTACTTGCGTTAATAGGGAAGAAAGTATAGCAAATGGAATCACGTTATATGATCACACTCGATGGAGCTGTCAGTATCCATACCTCGTGCTGCCGAAGAATATCTAGGGATGTTGTAAATTTAGTGCGCACTTACGAAAGCTGTTGCGCCGATTCTTATACGCAAGGTCCCGCTTCCACTTCCTCTGGAATTACTTGAATGTCAGGCTCCGCATCAAGTGCAGGGGTTGACGCTCCATCTACTGCATGAAACATAGTACTTGCATTAGTAAAGATTACAATATTGAAAACATAACACACACTTCGACCGCACAGGTACATATCAATGGCTTACCACGAATGAAACATTGTGTAGAACAATCAAACGACACGTATTCCAGCTCTGATGATCTAGTTCGATGGAGCTGTCCGTATCCATACCTCGTGCTGCTGAAGAACATCTAGGGCTGTTGTCAATGTGGTGGACGCTTCAGCATCTCCCTGAAAGACAGTACTTGCATTAGTATGGATAACACTAATTATAACTGAAAACAAACACCAGTGGACGATAACTAAGGTGTCTATCAATTGGAAAGCACTAACCAAACATTCAGTAAAATAATTACACGATAAATAAAAACTATTACTTGACATGCATAAAACAAGTCTGTAGCGGAATAGCCAAGTAAGATTACCTGATACGCGCTAGAAGTGGTTGATAACTGCGAACACGTCACGGATGTAGAATGTTCTTGCTTCAGATTCAAGGGATAGTCAAGCAGTTGTAAAGGTAAATTATTGTTTGATAATGAAATGCCAATATTAAAAATTGCCATGTAAGGAGACACAATACTTGAGAGTAATGTTATTGAAAATGCGCAATATAGCACAGTTCCCTGTGCCCGTATATAGATTTGGTTTGTGGGCTTGAAATCGAAAAAAAAGAATATATTGATAAATGTCATTATTCAAAATGCTATGCACTCATATCAATGTCGAAAGTATTACAAGGGACACAACACCTAAAATATCAATTAATCCATTCGGCTACCTGCACACTACCGCAAGGCCTAAAGCCAAATCCGGACACTTGACTCACCAGTGGCGGAATGTGGACGAATAGAGTGGGAATAGCGTTTGCGAGCAATTTTCGTGTCGTTCGCCGTTTATTCTTCTTTGTTACCCAAGATGTGACGTACATGTTCGAGGAAAAGTGCCGGCTGCAGATGCGGTATCGATCACCCCTCTTATCCTCTAAGACTTGTTGGACTCTACTTTCCAGCTCAACCAGTGGATATCCGCAATGTCTGACCTATTCTCTTATTCGATCAACAGTTTTCGGGAATACATGCATTGTATTGCTTTCAGATTTAGCATGGGTCTTCGAAGGGCAACCGCTAATCGAACAGGCAGGCATTGTTGAAAATTCTGAAAAGTAAATATCGACATTATTATGCAATCTTGATGAATAAAAATGTGATACAAAAGTAAATGAACCATACAATGTTCAATGCAAGGTTTGTTTTGGTCGCTGGAACTATACCAGTTCATTATGTGCGGCTTAGTATTTGCATAAATTGCAGAAATGTATAATTGATGTGACTAAACTCTGAACATGTCACTCTTTCCCTGGGATGTTATGTCTTGCACGAGAAGGAAACGTGCTTACATTATAGACTGGACCCCGAAGGATGCAATTCGAAGACAATTGACACAGATGAAAATAAATAGATCTATAGATAGCATAACAATTGAAACTCAAGTCAATAGCAATGAGACCAATGAACATAGCACTATTGAGTACTCCACTCGCAAATAGATAGAAATTTAAAAATCAACGAAATATGACTAGGATACATGGCCTTACCTTGACCAACAAACAGTTGGATTCAGCAAGCCGAGCAGTATGTTGCAGGAGAACGGGTAGATGGCCACAGGTAGCACACCGACGAGTTTGCTTGAAGCGGTCACAGAAGTTCACGGATAGCACGACGACGAGCAGATTAGCATAGATCTCAGTGGTTTTCAGGTAGCACGTTCAGGAGTTGAATTGCAAAGCACAAAGATGTTCTCATGAGACATATCAAGTGGTTTATAAAGTATTAGAAACAGGGTTGTGTTTGTGAATGAATGACGTGTGTATGTCGTGGTATTATGTGGTTTGCCGGGGGCCGGCCAGCATGAGGGGGGGGACCTGCCTGGAGACACGGGTCTGAGGAGGCCATGTGACTGATGGCCCCTGGGCGTGGGATACCTTTTGAAGTGTACATGGTGTTTGGCATCCTGGCCGTTTGCGCCCCTGACAGCCCCCAATGGCAGCGCTCATCCCCGGGTGCGAACTGCCTTTGATTGGGGGTGGATGGATGGATGGGCCGGTGGGCGTGCAGACAAGGCACAGGAAGACTGCTGAATGGAGACACACTTGATTCATTTAAAAAATCGAAACAACCGTTGTTAAAATATATGTGGTGTTTTATTTTGTTTCTTTTTTTGTTGGCACAAAAATACAAAACTTTACACATTGTACAGGTCAGGTTGCAGCACAGCAAGGGGAAAATCCCCTGTACTGACCGCTGTCACTCGGGAAAGTTTCTCTTATGGCACAAACGGCACAGGCGGGTATTACTCTTCGAACGAACGCGGTGTCCAAGCCTCCCATGAAACCACCATGTAAAGGAACAATAGGCCACCAGCCGGTACCACCTGTGAAAAAGAATGATACAAACTGTTTTTAAATGACCAAGATACGTTTATTAAACGATTGTTGTCAATGACAATTCTTGTAACTAATGGCATTCTGCTCGGACAAATGCTATCTAGACACTGCACACTATTGAATGACTTTCATGCGTTACAATGATCTGTAGATGTAATTTTGAATACAGGAGACGACCATGAAATAGTAGTGGCATCACAAGCAGAGTATACTTACTTGTTACTCAGATTACGAGGACGAACAGTTGCGCGAAGTTCGTGCATAAGCACCATCATTATCCTCAACACGGACCGCGTGAGGCAGGCTGCCCTGAAGTCTGGCAGCTCGGTGATGCATTGCGGCCGTAGATCGCCTTCCGAAATGTAGGCCACGCATCCCGAGTTTTCACAGCAGCAGCAGTTCTCGTCCTCGGTTGGCATTAGCTTGCACTGATTGCATGTGCACCAGGTGGAAACACTGTCCATTCGACTAGGTCCAGTGTCTTCATCCGTTTATTCGTCCTGCCAACTGTCGTCCGAAGCCCCATCGTTTTTCGCATGTTTCCCTTTCCAGTAGTTCCTCCTCGGTATACTCGGGCTCGTACATGTAGGGCATTATTGTAGCCATTGTGTGGTAAACAAACTAAAATAATTTATAGCGATGGTACAGGTGTTCACACGGGCTACAAGCGGGAAGGTAGCTGACCAGAGCACAGAAACGAGTTACAGAAAAAAGTAACACAGAGAGAGGAATGGAATCGAAAATCTACTGCTGTGTGTTGTGAACCGGTCTGTTTATACTTATTGAGGAAAGAGGCGTCCTGCCATTTCCATGGCGACACGTCATTAGCTGAGGCGCAGCGATTGTTGACACGAGACGTGCTTTGGCGTTGTGAAATGGGCGGTAAGCGTCTGCTGATGACAGGCTCAGAGGCGGGGGATATGATTTAGTGCCGCAAAAGCAGGTCAGCCAGGACACCTTTACGGTGTCCTAGTGCCTAGTTGATGGAACAGCCTTGCGGATCACTGTGCGTCCAGAGTGCTTCTTTAACGAAAACCAACCCCCTGTTTCCCATAAAGGAAAGGCGCGTGAATCACGATAAACTTTTGCGGATTTGCGGATCGAGAGCAAAGAAAAAATGTCCATTCCGATTTAATATGCCAATTGCTGAATATTCTCTAAACGTTTAATGTAAAATAAATGTACTTTACCAAATGTACAATCTTGCTGTTAGATTTCAAACTACTGATTCATATTCCGAATTGTGGCACGCTGTGTTGTGAGTTGATCTGTGTTGGTTTCCGGGTTCTGTGTGAAGTCGCGTAGAAGACGACTGGGCGCGTTTGCCTACGCAGCACAGTAATGTCACGGAGAGAGGCGGGGAATATGAATGTTTTGATAATGTCAGGCTCAGGGGCGGGGGATACGATTTAGTGCCGCAAAAGCAGGTCAGCCAGGGCGATGGGGCAAGTGATAGGATTATCACAAATTGGCAGCTCCCTGATGCCTGTTTTCGCATGCGTTTAATGGACGAAAACTCGGTTAAGGTCCATAGGAAATTTTTCTAAAATCGAGCAACTTAGGCTTAAAAACACATGGTGGACCCGTCGGGACAATAAAAATCTTTGACCGAACCATTCCTTTAAGCGTTTGACCGTGTGGATTGGTCATATTTGTCCAAGGTATTGGAGGGTTTTGGGCTTGGCCAGTGGTTTCGCAAGCCACTACTAGCTAATTTTGTGTTGCCATCTACAAAGATTAAAGTAAACTGGGTACCCTCCGACCCAGTGCGCTTATACAGAGGTACTCGCCAAGGGTCTCCATTGTCCCCATTGTTGTTCGACCTATCTATTGAGCCATTGGCCTGCTTGGTACGCTTTTTGAGGGGTATTAAAGGGTTTGAAATAGCGGACTACCATTGAAAGCTAGCTTTATATGCATATGACCTTCTCTTCTATATGCAGAACTCCAGAACCACTCTACCACATATTATCACGCTATTGGAGAAAAATTATGTGAGGTCTCTGGCTTAAAAATTAATTTGACAAAATCAACTATACTTAATTTTGCGGAGTCAATGGATACGGTAGCGCAACTGAAGGAAGATCTCCCTTTTTCATGGGCCCCGCAAACTTTGAAATATCTTGGGATTTATCTAACATCGAAATATGGAGACCTGTACGCAGTGAATATCGGTCCATTATTCAGTAGAGCTAAGCAATATCTAGCTAGATGGGCGGGGTCGGAAAAATCCTGGTTTGGGAAGATGACTACAGTCAAGATGATTAACGCGCTTGTTGTATGCCTTTCAGGCATTTTCAGTCTCGATACCGAAAACCCCCATGAAAGATCTGTAATCACAGATACTTAACTTTATATGTTCCGGAAGATACTGAGAGTTGCCCGGCGTACGCTGATGGTGTCTAAAATTGCATGGGGGACTAGCAGTGTCAGATGTGGAAAGCTTTTTATATGCAACCCAGGTGTCACTGGTTCTAATGAGCCGCAAGGTATCTCGAACACAAGGAATTAAGCATTGAGTAAGCACTGAACAGGAAGCAATTGGGACCCCTTTACATTAGGTATGCTGGTGCTCCCCCAAGGTTGGCAGTATTGGGAGATGGACCCTTCCGCCCTCCAAGATTCCATTAGAATACTGGAACAAGACAGTGCGAAAGTACAAGGTAACCATATATCCCTCACCTAGGACAGAATTGTGGAGCAATGGGGAATTCCTTTCCGGGCTTGATAGTGGAGGGGGGATGGATGGGCAAGAGGCGTGCAGAAAAGGGCCGGAACACTGCTGAAGAGAGACACACTTATGTGGATTTCAGGGGCGCGGTCTGCTTGAGGGGAGCCTGTAGACATTGGGGAGGCCATGTGAACAATGGCCTCTGTGCGGAAGATACCTTTCAATTGTACATTGTGTTTGGTACCTTGGCCGTTTTTGATGGAGGGGGATGGATTGTTGCAGAGGAGGTGAGCGTAAAAGGGCACTAACCATTCTTTCATGTCGCTCATAGACAATGAGCGTGTCCTTGATTCACTGAAAAATGGAAACAACTATTCATAAAAGCTATTTTGTATTTTATTTTGTTGCTGATGTTGATGGCACAAATATACTACAAATTGTATACTTTGGGTTGCAGCACAGTGTGGGAAAATCCGCTGTACAGTCCGCTGTCACTGGGGATTTGGCGCGAATGGCTCCAATGACACAGGCGGGTATTACTCATCAAACACGGAATCCAAGCCTCCCATAAAGCCACCATGTAAATGAACGTTAGGCCACCAGCATGTACCACCTGTGGAAGAGAAACACACATACTGTATTTAAATGAACCTGAACCTGATAAGTGTACAAACCTTACTTGAAAATGCACCCTGTATCCAATGGCATAGTTGCCCGTAGAAATGTTACTTCATGGATCAATCAAGTTGGGCTTTGAAGTGTAGACACATTACAAAAGTGAACACCCATGTAATCCATAACATTTGTGGCACAGAGGAAATAATGTTTCTTACTTGAACGTGAAAGACACATAAAATGAACACTCTGATTTCCCCAAAGCGCGAGAAAGGCCTTCAATTGGCAGACTACATTCAATTGGCAGTGATAGATCAAAGTTACAACAATATAGAAGACAAACATGAAATGTTAGTGGCCTCAGTGGTCAAAATTACATCAAATCTAGAGTATACTTACTTGTTACTTGGATTGTGAAGGCAAACTGTTGCGTGAAGTTCGTGCATAAGCACCATCATAATCCTCAACACGGACCTTGTGAGGCAGGCTGCCCTGACATCATGCAGCTCGGTAACGCGTTTCTTCTTCCGATATGTAGGCCACGCATCCAGACTTTTCTCGGCAGCAGCAGTTCTCCTTGGTTGGCATGACCTTGCACCGATTGCTGGTACACCAGTGGAAACGTCTTCCATTGCGACTAGGCTCTGGCTCAGGATGCAGTGATTCGTCTTCCCAACTGTCGTCCGATACCCCATTGTTTCCACATCTTTCTCTATCAAGTAATCCCGCCTCGGAATACTCTGGCTCGTTCTGGTAGGGCTGTATTGTTACCATTATACAGCAACATTGAAATCAGTAGTAATGGTAGTATAAGTATCTGTTTGCAGGGGCTACGTGCAACGAAGATAGCTGAACACAGCATAAATAAATGATGTATGATGAGAAACGGTCTGTTTATACTTTTGAGGAAAGAGGCGTCCTGCCATTTCCATGGAGACACGTCATTAGCTGGTGCACAGAGAACGTTGACACAAGACGTGCATTCATGTTGTGAAATGGGCCGTACGCGTCTAGTGATGTCAGCTTCAGGGGTGGGTGATATGATTTAGGGCGATCGATTCACGTTAAGATTAGCACAAGATGGCCATGCCCAGCCCGTTGATTTTGCATGTGTAAAAGTGCGGAAAACTAAGGTAAGGTGCATAGGAAATGTTTTTACGATCAATCACAGTTTGCTTAAAACCACATGCTCGAACTCTTGGGACAATAAGATTTTTGAGCGCACTATTCCTTTAAATAAAAAAAAAATTCTGTGAAACATAGCAGTTTTCAGATACAGTAGCAGGGCCCAGGCCGTCAATTTAGTTTCTGCCCTTAGTAAAAAGGACATTGCTGCCTCATAATGGCGAAAGTCTGTGTATTTTAAAACCTGCAGAAAAGTCAGTTTTCTTACTATCCCATAGCCCGGACAAAACAGGATGAAGTGACTCACATTTTCATTCGGGGCACCACACAGTGCAGCTTGAGTCATCTGGTGACCCACCCGGTTCACTGTTTGCCTCTCAGCCATAAGCAGTTAAACCGTGCCCTTGTGATGAGCCAGCTTTGATGTTTTTCCCTGGCCCAGGCAAGATACGGCTGCAGAGTTGATGACCCGCATATAGAGTGGTGAAAACCATCTGCTAATGTCACAGATGCTACATTCGTACATTTAGCCCTGGTTTCACCAATTGCCGCTTCCTTAAATGATTTCACTTCCTGCGGGACTGGCATCATGGTCAATGGTGGCACAGCCGACACATTAGCCTTACACAAGAGCTCCTTTATGGTCCTCAGCCATGGTATTTTATCTCACCGGTTCCCGCTCAATGTTGTTTTTGCTATAACATGAAATGGCGTGACGTTTTTGTTCCCCATATTCTCAGCCATAGGGTATTAGGGGCAACCGCCCAGTCATCCTCCAGCAAGGCCATCCCCAGTTCCCTATGCACCGAGGCACAGGAGGAAGAACCAGGAAATCCCAAGAGCTTCTTGAAATAATGATTTTCCCTGGCCTGCATGTCACCGGGCTTACAGTACCCCCATAAGGCTGCTCCATATTGTATTTCAGGTTTTACTTGCATCAGTATACCTTAAGGGGTGATTCCAGGTGTTGGCCCTTAAAGTGAACAGAAAAGTGAGGAAGACCCCCCAAATATTGACACATTTTGAGGGACTGTTTTTTCACATGCGCCATTCCTGTCATGTTCTCTGAAAATCTAACCCCCAAATAGTCGTACTCCGCCATCCTTGGGATAACTTTATGGGACGTATTTTGATATGCATTCTGCCTCCACTACAGCTCATCAGAGCTGATTTTGTGGAGTTGATTTTAAGACCCAAGCTGGTCATAAAGGAGGTGTAAGACCTAAGCTGGTCATAAAGGAGGCATAAGCGTGAACCAGGACCTGCAAAGCCCTTGGGGTTCTTGCCATAAGTACTGTGTCATCGGCATATGCCAGAACCTGAAAAGGCCTGTCCCCCACAATCTCTGATAGTCCACACCAGTGCTCAACAAAGCATGCAGCAGCCCATTGATATATAAAGTAAAAAGTATAGGGGCCAAAACGCACCCCTGGCGAACACCCAGTAAAATGTTAAACCATTCTGTACACCTGCCTCATGGACCAAACCGGCCATTGGCTTTGTTGTCCGAGTATATCTCCTGTAACACCCCCGGGATGACCTCCGGGCAGCCCATACACTCAAACACAGCCCCCAACTTGGCACAATAAACTTTGTCGAAGGCTGTACTTAAGTCCATGAACGCGAGGTAGACTGTCTCGCCCTTGCAGAAGACAACATTTGAAACCAAAAGATACAAATTCAATACCTGGTCCATTGTGCCCAAACCTGGGGGAAAGCCAAACTGAATATTGGTTAGGATTTCCACCTCAGTGAGCCAACAGTACCCGACCAAAAATCTTGAAAGTGGTGTCCAAAAGAGAGATGGGGCGATACAGGGGGGGTTTGGTGATGACCCCCTTTTTGAAAAGTGGGAAAGATGGTTGCTGTCTTCCTGGATGGTGGGTAATGCCCTGAACTCAAACAGGTATTAAAGGCCACAGTCGGTACCGCAGCCCATAGGACAATTTGGCTCATAAAGAGATTTGCCGGTGCCAGGTTCTCTGTTCCGTGACTGGGACCCTATTGCTTTAACCACCCTTCTCCAAAATGAAGCGTAAAGATATGCCCTCAGATAGAATTCCTTACTTACACAACCGTCATCGTACAAGGTCCCAAAGTAAGAGACCCAGTCCGCTGCCCAGACATGAGTGCCCTGTAAGCCTTGTTTTCCTTTATTGGATGATCTACTCGTCACAAAATCCCAGCAGCCCTTTGCATCATTCACCCGAATTGCCTCTAGAAATTCCTCCCAGGCCATGGCTTCCAGCTCTAGTTTCCTTTTCTCGATCGTCCTGCGATACTCAGTGCACGCTTGGGTAATGCTGCGTTTGTCTGTCGCAGGACGTTTTAAGGCCTCTAAAAGTGCCGATTTTGCCAACCTACAGCCCACTTTCCATCGCTCCCAGGTTGTCTGGGTATCGCTGAGAAGACCCCAGTGAGGCCTTCAGAATACCCATATAAAGACCCACCACTTCCCTTTCGCTATTGTATTCATCCATTATCTCCATTAAAGCGCCTCGTTGGGTGGCTAATATTTGCAGATGCAGGCCAGAACCAGGGATTCTCCCCCATTTAATTCTTCTAGGTGATGCTATATCACTGTCCACTTGACACAGTGGGGTGGACTTGCGTGCCACATCTTCGATCAGACCCTCAACCACCAAGACCATCGGGTAATGATCTCTGTTCCCCACCCTTGCTACTTCAAAACTCACAATTCATCTCCACAATTCCAGAGATAAACAAAAGTTGTCAATAGTGGAGGCTCCCAAATGTTTGTTATAGGATCTTTTACCAGGGATGTCCGGGTTGATGCGCCCATTCACTGATGGCAAGCCCCACTCAATGAGACAAGCACTCAGTTGAAGCCCCTTTGTACAAAACCTGTTGTCCACCAGTTGTGGCTCCAAAACCTTTAACATTTGTTCCTCTAGTGGTTCATAAAGATCTTTTGACAAACCACATCCCATTTTCACACTGAAATCTCCCCCCAAATGAGTTTGTTCTGGGAATTTATTGGATCCGCCATGCACTTGTCTACAAATTCCTTTAGTTTTAACCAAACTTCCCCCTCCACCTTATTGGGACTATTATAGAAGTTTAGAACATTGAATTCATCATTGCAAACGGTTTTGAACCTCAGAAGTTGTAAAAAGTCCAACTTGGTCTCAACCACCTCCACCCTGCATGGTAGAGAGGCCTTGGACATTACAGTCAAACCACCAAAGCTCCGCCCTCTCCTATTATTTTTGGCAGGGATATCATAGGAGGCATAACCGTCCAAACAGGGCATCTCCTGTTCCCATCTTTCCTGTAGTAGGATTATCTCATTGCACTTAAAGAATTCCACGTTCTCATCCAACTGCAATTTACCCCTAGAGCCTGCTATGTTCCAAGATACAATTTTAACTTCAGTGGCCCCCGTCATTCATGTTGTCCCCCAGCATAGAGGGTTCACCAAGTCCCCCGCTGTGGGTGAGCACTGGAGTTCCTCCTGTCTATCTTGGCTGTCTAATGACATTAGTGGCTCAAATCTAGTCTGTGCTGTGATGCTCCAGTTTGGTTCAGCCCCCCCTTGTCGTTCACGTCCACTTCCCCTCATGGTTACCCATATGGGCGCACGTGCCACACTGCGAACAAGCGAAGCAGCACTACTGTCCCAGGAGGATAGCTCAGGGGCAACGTGCTCGCATTATAAGCAAGACGACATGGAGTAACACAGGTTCGATCCCCGGGTCCGCGCTAATACCTCTGGGTATTAAGCGCGCTATAAATAACCTATCATATCAACACGGCCCACCGCTGGGACTGACCCCAACCTCCCTTGGGGGTAAAAGTAATCCAAGCCCACCAATCTACTATCAAGTTTCGAGCCATTGTCCCTCGAGTCCCTTGTTAGGTTTGATGTTACCATATGACTAACTAAGGTGGGGTTGGAAAATGAGACCACAATACAATCGCTCTCAATGGTCTTCCTAGTGGGGCCCCCTCAACCCACTGTTCTAGCCATAATGACTGATTTAGGGTCTATACTAGGGCCCATTAGGTTAGAGTTTATCCAATGTGTGGCCTTGTTCATAAGAGAGAAGGTTGTTTCTAGTACTCCGCCCGGTAGGCCCTGGACCCCCCATTATTACCCAGACTAAAGGGGCCACCATGGGAGGAAGGTTTAGTACTACATCCGCCTCTCTTGCCCGGCCATTATCCATACCATTTGGCATTGTGCGCCGTGGCGGATTTGGCCCTTCCATTGGAATCTCTGACCCGGTACAACCAGGCATTTCATCAGTTAGTAGCGGAGGCCTAGGGATACCTCCTACCCCTATACCCTCCCTTGCCCCCTGGGCCACCTGACTAGTTTCCCCAGTGGAAGTTTGCACTGCAAGCTCTCCCTGAGCAATTTCGATTGATTGCATCCACTTTTAATTTCAGGTCTCTGATTGAATCGTCTATTATTGCCAAAGTGTTCATGACCCTTTTAAAGTCTGCAGCAGGGCATGTGTAGCCTCTAGGTCTCGAGGCCAGCCATTGGGCATCCGAGGGGGGGGGGGCTCCCCCTTTGTACAGGAGGAGTTGGAACAGAGGTTTTAATTTACTATCCAGTAAAGCATCCAGCCATTTTTTAATCATCTTCGGTGGCCTTTGAATCATCCCCTTGTGGTAACTTTAGCCCTTGATCATCCATAGCCTCCCCACCTCCCTAAATAGAGCCAGTGCAGGTGTAAATTCCTCTGGGGTATGACTGGTTCAGTGGCCAGGCTGGGTAGCGGTATCCCACCATCACCCCCCCCCCCGCTGCTGATAATCTTCTGTATACTTATATTGCTCAGGGTGCCAGGAGCCAAGGGACCCACTCCAATGGATTAGTGGCCCCTATTGAGGAGGCAGCTTCCCAAATGGCTTTCTCCGTTATTTTGATCATATCTGCCAAATTCCCCAACATTGTTTTTAGATAAGAGTCCAGCAAAAGCTGATTTTCAGGTTGCTTAGACTTAGCGGCCCTGGAAATAGGTTTGCTGATACCCTTGGGGGTTCTCATTTGTTTGGGTTTTTTCGTTCTAGTAGCCATAGGGCCCTCCTCTCTTTGTTTTCTTTGTTTCTTTTACCATACTCGAGCCCCCTTCCTGTCACCAACTTTGTCCACTCTAGGACCTATACATGGACACAGAAAGGGGACAGAGAAAAAAGAGAGAAGACAGAACAGGTCTAGAGATAATAGAGTTGAGTAAAAAAACAAAGCAGAATAACAGTTTATGAGGCAATGCACAGGGCACCAAGCTAAAAGCCACAAAGAGCTTAAGAATTCATTAAACAATCATTAAACTCTGAATCTAAAATAATAAAAGGAAAGCACCAATGTTAAAATGTATATCGTCAACGGATTAGCACTAATGGAGTAAAAACGGAACGATGAAACAGAGAACAAGTCTGTAGGTGCAATAAGTGAAAGCGCTAAAACATATTCCATAAAGGCACAGGTGTACAAAAATGCTAGCACAATACCGGCACAATTATTTAAGAGACTTGATTGTAGGCCCTGTTTGTCGTGCAGTGGAATGGAATGGAGTGAAGAGCACAATAAAAGGATGGGGGAGAGGCATCCCTCGCAGCCCCCTAACACCAGGTGAAACAATGAGCAGCTGTCGGTTTGCTTAGATAAAGCGTTCCTTAGGTGTGGGCAAAAAAGTGGTAGAGGAAAACCTTGCAATCCCCGTGGCCCACAGGTCAAGTGCAAAGCTACTAAATTTATATACAAGTGTGTGTTGTTCGGGCAAAGCTAATCCAGTCCAGTCGAGTTAGTCAAATGGCTTTGCCTTGCCTTGAATTTATGTACAATGCCATGAACAGCCATAAGCAGCCAACAGGAAAAACCACAGTTGGCCTGCAGGGGAGAGAGAACCTTGCAGCCCCTGTGTTTGCAATTGGACTGTGTGAAACAGTTAGATAATGACCCGTGATGATTACGGCAATTGGGGTCCAATTAGGGTCCATATAACATGTGGAGAACTAGCGGTTGCGCAGATTTCACAAAAAGAAGCAGAAATGCTAACGCTGAACGGTGCTGCTTACTCAGGCAGTAGAAGTACTGTTTCCAAGTGGGCTGGCAAGCCAAGGACAGGCAGAGAGCGGGTCACGCCCGACAGCTCAAGGAGCCACCAAAGTCCGACTCTCCCCTCCGCTCCTCATACCCTGTCACTAAGTCACTACTCACCTGTGCCTTGTGAGTTGACGCACATCTCGCTGTAGAACTTGAGCACGAACAGCAAATCCAAGTTTGCCAGTATTCCTCCATGCGTATAACAAGGACACCAAGGACTCTGCAGACTCAGCTCCAGTCCGCTCTGCAGAGTCTCTTTGAAGTAATAGGCTCCTCCTCCAACCAGTGGCAACTAATGACAGACCACGTTTCCAGAGCAAATAACTGGTACACTGGGCTCACCAACGACTCTGCAGACTCTGCTATGCTCCGCTCTGCAGAGTCTCTTTGAAGTGATAGGCTCCTCCTCCAACCAGTGGCAACAGATGACAAACTACGTTTCCAGAGCAAATGACTGGTACACTGGGCTCAACAAGGACTCTGCAGACTCTGCTCCGCTCTGAAGAGTCTCTTTGAAGTGATAGGCTCCTCCTCCGACCAGTGCCAATTGATGACGGACCACGTTTCCAGAGCAAATAACTGGTACACTGGGCTCACCAAGGACTCTGCAGAAAAGAGACTTAGCCATTGAAGAAGCTGATACAGAACTGTTGGCTCTTGTTGGGAAAGCTTGAGCGTGTGCTGTACTCGGGAGATCCACGTTGTCCCGTGCTCAAAACGTGGGGAAGGGAGACACCTGGCAATCACATCCTGACTCATTATTTATGAACATTTCTTTCTTCATTAAAAACCCTATCCCGGGGGGCGTGGCTAAGCGCCGGAGAAGATGGCCACTTGAATGAGCCGCTCTGCCTCACTACACAATAATATGCATTAAGTCACTTTTTTTTTCTTTTTGTTTTTCATGACTTACTTTCGTGTCCCGTTAACGATCCGCGCTGTGTTGTGGACTTCTGGAGCTGGTTCTGCTTCTGTGGGACGTGTTGTGTTCCGGCACGGAGCTCTGTGGGCAGCCCTGTTTACAGCACTGAGTGCGCGCCGCCCCTCATGAGGAGAGGTGCAGCGTCGCATTTCAGTTGACGCGCTGGCTTCGGGCCGATGCTACGAACAGAATCTGCCTCTAACGCCACCTATGGCCAGCTGGTATACTGCTGAGGAAAGGAAAGAAAAAGATAGATAAGCCTACTTTTATACACTAAAAGATAAAGGAGAGGAGATGGGAGGGAAAAAAAGGAAAGAGAAAAAGAGGGGAAAGACGTGAAGACTGAAGCAAGAGAGGGTGAAGGAGAAGTGGAAAAAAAAGGTGAGAGGTGGAGAGGGGGAGAGAGAGTTAATACTAACAAAGTGAGTTGAGGTAAAGGAAAGAGGGGAAAAAGGAAAAATATTTTTTTTTAAAAGTACTTATGTTGCAAATATTCTTAAAAACCTAACAAATTAGCAGCAGAAACGTCACCCTTTTTCTTTCCTCTAAGAACTACCAATTTATGCAACGCTAATAATATATATTAATCCACCGCTTTCGTCTCCTGCTCTCTCTTTAACTGCATCCACAATTTATACAGCCTAGGTCATTAGCTCCTGGCTTCTCTGCCTCATTACGGATAACATAGATGCTTTCCTCTCGGCGCTACAGCCTCTGCGCTATATCTGCTGGCTCTGTGTCTAATAATCTACTTCATTGGCGGTTTTGGCCCAATAACCTATTATCAATATTTCACTAGTCCTTGGCAGCAGTGGGCAAGCCAGATCTACACCTCTCCATTCTATACTGGTGACAATCATCATAGTCTTTTCTATCCATAATCTGCTCCTTATTATTCTCTGTCGGGTAATTTTGACCCCTTATTGTTTAAGGCATACAGTGTATATAATATGGAAGTAATGATTGCAGATTACGAGAAGCTATAGAACGTAAAACAGATGCCACTATAACCGTAAGGCGTATACAACCACTGTCTGCAAGTCTGACACAGCATTGACCTATATTGATTAAAAAATATATATCTTCATTCAAGATTCTAACAAAAATCATCAAAATGGTTACTAGTAAAACTAATCAAAAAAGTACATCCACGGCAATGGAATCCACCACCTCTACAACGAATCTCAAAAGACCTACAAGTGACTCGCCACCTCCACTTGGTATTTCAGACCCCGCCATTGAGACTATTCTTGCAGAAATAAGGTAGCTTTGAAGCCATTTATCGAGACTAAAAATATAAAGCTGCAACAACTAGATGACAGATGGTTGGGATTCGATAATAGAATGGAGCAAGTGGAAAGGAGAGTAGGGGATAGATCTTCTATAACCCCCAGAGTTTTGAAGTTGGAGAAGTCCATTAAAGACCTCCAAAAACATAATGAAGATTTAGAAAATCGCAGTAGGTGTAGTAATCTACGCATCTCAGGCTTGCCGGAAGGCTCTGAAGGCCCAGACCCCATTGCATTTCTACAATGGTTTCTGCATCTACCCTTGGAAACTGTACTTAATATACAGCGCGCTCACATAATTGGTCAACCATTCCCACTTCTCCTCGTCCATTACCCAGAATACTCATATTTTACCTCTCGGAATACTCTCAGCTTCAGCTCATTATAACATCTGCCAAGGAACGAAAATCCCTCACATGGCATGGAAACAAGCTATTCATATCTGAAGACGTTGCCAGAAGCACAGCCCAACGCAGAAAAGTTTTCCTTTCCTTTCGTCCTGCCCAAAAGCAGCTCAACATCTGTTACGGGTTATACCATCCATGCTCCTTTAAAGTAACACATGAAGGCCGTACAGCTGTGTTTGATGATCCAACTGATCTCAGGGCCTTCATTCAATCTATCAAAGGCGATGGCATGGACACCTCCTCTCCTGCAAGTGCCTCAACCTCATCTATTGCTTGAGAATTTGGACTCATAACGTGTTCAGGTTTTTCTTTTATCTCTCTCTTCTTCATTCGTTACTATTTACTTAATGCAATATTTACCCAATAACCCTAACAAGTTGAGGCGGGCGCTCTAATAGCGTCCTTCTTCCACTGTGGTCGTACTTTCTCCTTTTTGGCGACCCAGTTGGTGTTACCCATCCCCGTTACATTCTTCCTTCCTGTTCCTTCTCCTATGTCCTGTTTGATCTCTAAAGACATTCCTAACTCATTGCCTATATTTTCTCAGTTTATGATCAAACCCCCTTCCCTGACCCCCAATGTATTATCCTTCTGTATCACTGTGTGGGTATATATGTCTCAAGTCACATTATTGTGATTCTGTCTCTGATATGGTACTACAGTTATATGATGCATGCCTATCAATACGTATCTGATTAAATGATCTTTAAGTGTATTTCATGGAACATTAAAGGATGCAAGAACCCCATCAAGAGATGTACAATTATATCTCACCTTAACAAATTGAAGCCATCGGTGGCATGTTTACAAGAAACTCATTTATCAAACAAAGAAACAATGAAGCTCAGATCCCTTTGGGTAAAAGAAGTCATCTCTAGTCCTGCAATATCCAAAAAGAATGGAGTGGGGGTATTAAGAAGTAAAAAACAACCCTTTAAGATTCTAGATCAAGATGCTAATACCAATGGAAGATGGGTCTGGGTGAAACTACTAATTGATTCAATACAAGTCTCTATCTTAAACATTTATGGTCCCACTATACCTGATCCCGCCTTTTGGATCTCTTTCAAACAAATGATACTCAAAAACAACTTCACCAATTTAATTATGTGTGGAGATGTTAATCGGGTTGTTGATCCTTTTTTGGATAGGAAATCCAGTTGTATGTTTAAAACAAACAAAACCCACAAGTCCTTTGTGAATTGTCTAGCTGAAACAGGTCTTATTGACACCTGGAGACTATCCCATCCCACACAATTAGATTACACCTTCCATTCGCCTGTCAGGGGTTTTGACCCATGTTCGAGTTATTATGCTGCAACATTTGGTGCTGTGGGCTTAGAAAATCCAAGATGGCCGAAAAAGCCCACATTGCGCCAGAATCCAGGAAAACCGCGCAGTTTTAGCGCACACCAAAATGTTCCCCTGACCTGCCACCCAACAGTGCGAGCGTGATGGGCCAGGAGTGCCATGAGTGAAATGTGTGCCAAGGAAAAACAGCAGGGCCTGTTGGCTCAAAAAGCGCTTTGAAATCACCTTTGTTTCTCTGAAATGCAAGCTAAAAATGCCTTTAAACATTGCAAGATATTCAAAAATCTCACTGAACACCAGCAGACATTTAGCAGAATGTATTCTTGTGTGCATACAAAATCTGGAAAGATGAAGAGCCCAAAACAATGTTTATAACAAAACTGGCTGAGCTGTGGATGTCAGCAGCCTAAGTTAAATTGGACTGAAAGACACTAAAATCTAAATGTTTAAAATAAATGAGTGACCTACTGTTGAGTGTCACATAGTTTGCAACTGTTAAATGTCATAGTTTTGAACTTAGAATCAGCGTTCTAGCTGCATGTGTAAAAATTGTAAGTTTGATTTGGATGAAGAAAAACTGGGAACAAAAGTGACATTTAGCTGAAGTCTGGCTTAAAGAGATTGAATTCTGCCTGGCAACTACCCCCGACAGGAGTTGAAACTTGCTCAGCCACTCTTCCCAGGCCTGGCTTCATTCTGCTGCCCCCACCAAAAGGAGATGACACCTCCCTGATTGGATTAGGGGAGGAGCAGCTGGGGACTGCAGGAAATTGAACAATGAGCCTTCCTTGGCTCGGGCAAATGTTAAATTAGGGGGGGTCGTAAATGGCTTCCTCTTGAGAGAAACGTGGAGGGGCAGTGCCTCTGTGAGCAACTTGAGTTGGAGGAAGTGGACAAACCAGAAAATCCACCATGTGCTTTGGGAAACCACACCCCTCTGGGCCAGAGCATAATTTTAAAAAAAGATGGATAATTCATAGTACGGACTTGTCAAAATTATATAATTATATAATTAATATCATTATTCTTGTGATTTTTCTGTGCACATTTTAAGAGGTGTTAGAACTCTGTACCATGTTCTGAGGCAAAACCCCATGAACTAGGGAGATTGCAGACACGGGGTTCACGCTAGAAAAATGAAAATTTACTGGAATATGTGTAGAGCGGCGGTGTACATCTGTGTCATTTTTGGTAAAAATCCAATATTGGTAAACCAACCAAAAAGCACAAAATGTTGTCATTTCTTAATCCAAGCTCTTAGAAACATCAGAGTTGGAACAGAAACTACCTTATGTGATATATGATGTGTATATGTAATGTCAACCACTAGTGTATCTGGGAAATGTGTTTAGTTATGAAAATGATTTTCTAAGGTAAAAGCAAAGGGGCGTTTCTTCAATAGACTGTAAGACTCTGACTCACTCTGACTCACTGCTCCCTTCTCAAATCAGGTCAAAGAGAAATCCTTGACCTATCAAATCGTGAGTGGGTTGGGCATAGAAAGTTAGCATCCACACCCATTTTCAAAAGACATAAAAAGAGCCACTGGAAGCCAGACAGGGACATTCATTTTCCAACCTTCAACTGAATTCCTGCGCAGCACGCTGACGGAGAACTCCAGAATCCAGAATAGAACCAGTACCCAGAAAGCAGTGCTGTATCCAGAGAGACCAGACCAGATCGCTGTGAGCAGAACCGGAGATCCAGACCAGCAGAGCAGAGCTGACCCAGATAGCTGTGACTTCAGAACCAACCGCCTGGAGTCCAGTCCCAACCTGACCAGACCCTGACGGCCTATTTCAAATTCATAGTGTGAGTACTTGGCCAGAACTGTGCAAAACCAATCTCTTAGCTTAAAATAATATTATTCAAAACATTTGAACCTGTCCAGAACTGCATCATAGGAATCGTGTGTTCATTCACCGATTTTTAAACCTGTAAAAGTGTAATTTTGCCATTTTTAATCATTATTTCATTTCTGAAAAAACACCTTCATAAAATTGTCCGTATCTCTTGAACCGTTTGTGCTAGGAGCGAGTTTTTAACTTTCATTTTAAAGCTAAGATTCTAGGCTTTCCAACGAACCCAGAACTTTCTATTCATTATACTTTTCCGTATTCGCGCTCGACGCACTCGGAAAAAGTGCCGCGATTTGGCTCAAATTTCTTCACTTGTCAAAATAGCAGCTTCTTGCTTTCCTTTGCTGAAATTCGTTTGCAACCTGACAATCATTCATAGAGCATTGCTAAATTGATCCTGAACTAATTTAAAGTGGCTATCACCCACCCTGAATCTCTTATAGGGAATTAAAAATCATTTTTAGCATATCTTTCCCTTCTTTGCAAACCACATTTAAAGTACTTTTGCCTGTGTTTAAAATCATCCCTGTTTCTCTAAGCCTGCTGGGGGGAACGGGAACTGAATTGCATGTTGATTGTATTCCTGAAAACGGTGTGCTTTACTTCCATCCCCTTATATTGCATAAAGGGGGGGAGTAAATTGCCACAAGGGGAAAAGTGAACATATTAGCTTTTGTTGAACCCATATCAGTTTATTCCTGTGCTGCATTCTTTTCCATCTCTGCATTCCTTGAAACCATAAAAGTATTCTCTGCTACCTTATCCTTTCCATACCAACTCCTAAGTAATACAATAAGTGTGCAAGTGTAAGATTATCCATTGTTGATCAACATCATATTCTTAAGTGTGATATCAAATATTAATTTATTATAAAAGTGTGATATATATCTATTGTTTAATTTTTCAATAAATCTTTTAAATTGCAAAACAAACCTACTTCTTGGCTCAGTGTGGTCAGGGGGATTCTAAGAGAGGGGTGTTATACAAGGGTTCATCATCCAGATTATAACTTGTCATAAAAATATATAAATAAGTGCTTCCTTTGGGCATCCCAGACAAAGGCACTGACTTAGTGGGAATGCTTGATTGGAGTCATTAACACGCCCCCGCATAATACACTATCACGCCTGGATTATATTTTTGCAATCAAAACCCTATCTGGCTCCATTGTAGATTCTAAAATCTCCACTTTCATTATACCAGACCATGCTCCTGTAATTACATCCTTCTCTTTAGCCGATGGGAGCAAAACTGCTAGCCGATGGAAACTTAATAATTTCCTCCTACAGGATCCACAGTTTACTCAATCCATTCAATCATTTATCTCTCAATAATCTAGACTGTGACACTTCAGTTGTTAATAACTGGAATGCGTTTAAAGCAGTGTTGAGAGGTTACATTATGGCCCTCGCAGGTAAAAACAAGAAACTTTGAAAAAAGCACCTGGATGACCTCTATTCTCAACTTACCCAAGCTGAACAATGCTACTATATAGACTCTAGCTTGACCAATCTTCGTCAGGTCACGGCGCTGCATTTCAAAATCAACAAAGAAAACACAGAACTAGCCACTGGGATGATACTCAAATATAAAACAAAAATATATCAGACATCAAATAAAGCTGGTAAAATGCTTGCCTCTTACTTAAAAGCTAAAACAGAGAAGTTTCACATTTTCCATATAAAGGATACCCATGGAATATCTCACTATCGATCAGAAGAAATACTTGATTGCTTCAGGAAGTTCTATGCTGATCTTTATACCCCTGAATGTCCAATTCCTTATGATAATATAGAATCCTTTTTTAACAATATCAGCCGTACAACATACCCTGAAACAGACCTCTCCCACCAAGATAAAGAAATTACATCCTTAGAGATTATTAAAGCTATTAATGGCTTGGGGAAAGGGAAAGCACCTGGTCCTGATGGACTTTCTACTGAATTGTATATCAATCTATCTTGAGTCTTAACCCCTAAATTTAAAACACTATTCTTAGATTTCATATCTCAAGAATCATCATCTGGTTCATTCTCAGAAGCCTTACTTATTATATTCCCTAAACCAGACAAAGACCCTACAATCCCCAGTAATTATCGACCTATATCCCTCATCAATATTGAAAGCAAAATCTTTGCAAAAGTATTAGCCAACAGATTTGAGTCCTCACTCCCAGCTCTTGTTAAAGCAGACCAAACTGGTTATGTGAAAGGATGTAACATATCCTCAAATGCTAGATTGTTACTTAACGCCATTAACTTATCAGCTAAAGACAAAAAGGACAAACAAGGCTTTGCTGCCATTGCACTGGATGCGGAAAAAGCATTTGACCGTGTTAATTGGAACTTTGTTTCAAGCCCTTCGCTGGCAGGGATGTGGTGATACATTTATTTCCCTGGTTAAACTTCTTTATTCATCCCCCAAATCCTCTATATATCTAAATGGCCAAACATCCTCCTTTTCCCCTTTACTTAGAGGAACGCTGCAGGGCTGCCCCTTTTCACCTCTACTATATATTCGCTCTCTAGAACCATTATTGGAACTAATACGATCCAGTAAAAATATCCTGGGTATTTAGACTGGCGCCTCATGTACCAAAATAGCAGTATATGCTGATGATAGGCATATTCTTATCAAGAATCCCAAACGCTACTTGCCCAATCTACTTGATGCTCTATCTCAGTTTGGTCAAGTATCAGGATACAAATTAAACAGAGAGAAATCGGAAATGATGCCCCTAAACTATTATTGCTTCAAGGAAGACATTGATATCTTTGGTCTTAAATGGTGTAGTAGGTCTATTAAATACGTAGGAATTCGATTTGCTTCTACAATCCAAGATACTGTCAAACATAATACAACAACTTTATTGGACACTCTTAAAGACCTAACATCCAAATGGTCCCCCCTATACCTTTCTTGGTGGGGACGTTTAGATACAATTGAAATGATGCTGTCCCCTATTGTACCGTACTATCTACAGCATCTCTCTGTTCCATTATCTCTTTCCTTTTTCAAATCTATATACTCTATTTTACTAAACTTTTTATGGGGAGAAGGAAAAAGTAAAAGAATAGCTTTAACCAAACTAAAAGCTCTGTATGAAATGGGTGGAGTTAAATTCCCAGACTTTAAGCTATACCACTGTGCGTTTCTACTAAAACAATCTCACCACTGGTTCTCTCATCCTGAAATCAATGATACTCCCACATGGTGTACTTTAGAAAAACATTCAGCCTACCCTTTAACGTCACTGACCTCATCTACATATTTAAACATACATCCATGAATATCTTAGACCCTATAAAGGCTTCAATCTCAGCCCTACAAGTCTTTCTCTTCCCTCATGTTAAAACTCTAAAAAAGCACCTTTCCCCTTTAATATGGCATAACAAGAATATTGTAACAAACAATAAAACCTTAAATCGCAGATCATGGATTAAAAAAGGTATTATATTTATTCAACACATTATTGATGGTCCTTCTATCCTCACCTTTCAGCAAATCTCCAGGTTTGCCTTTCCCAAAGCGGACTTCCTATATTATAATAAGTTAATTAATTCTTGTCTAGATGCACTTAATCATTTTTCCAATGTGGTCCTTTCTCCAGGTGCCTTTAGACCATTCACAGCTTACCATGAGTAATGATGGAAGAGCATGAACATTTTATACCAAGCTCACTTCTACATTTGATGTTTGTACTATTAGTCTGAAATGAGACAATGACTTAGGATGCATATTTGATGATCATATATGGCTCCGTTTGTTATCCAAAATCAAAAATATATCTGTTTCAGCAAATATATAACACAACATTATTTTCTTTATGCATAGAGCATTCATTACTCCTGCCAAACTAGCAAAGGCTAATCCAAATCATGATGCTAAATGCTGGTCATGTGGTCTGACCCCTGCTTCATATATGCATATGTTCTTTGTCCATTTACTTTCAGATTTTGTCAAGACATTTGGAAGTTCATTAAGCTCATATTCTCTGTTAATATTCCGCTGTCCTTTTTGAATATCTTTCTAGGCAGTATAGCCTTAACAACTAACATCTCACCGGACTCAGCCAAACGCTATGATTTATTGATTTGCACTGCCTTGAAATGTATTACAGCTTATTGGAAGGACTTCCGATCTCTCTCCACCAGAGGATGGTGGAACTCAATTTGTAACATTCATAAAATGGAATTGTGTCTGGCTAATGATTCGAATACAATCCCTAAATACAATGCTGAATGGTTCTTTTTCATCTGCTATCTTAACTATTTCAATGTAACTGCACATGGTACCTGAACCTACATAACCATTTTAAATATAATGGCTATCTGCTTATAATTTCATCCATGTTCCTGTTATATACCAGTATAATTGCAATAACAGTTTGAACACATTTACCAATATACCCACCTCCCCCCTTTACTCTCCTCCCATTTGTTTCTTGTATGTTTTCTGTTTGTCTACTAGTTTGTTTCCCCATCTTCCTTTTTGTAACTCCCACTAATTTATTCTCTTTACAGATTTCGTATAACAATTCAGATTTGATTTTCTATTGCATCCATTATCTATGCTCCAAGAACTATGTAAAATAATATATATTGTCCAATGAATGTTTTAAGCACTATTTAACTTCTTCACATGTTATTATGTTGAATCTAGGTTTAGTTTTAGCAATAAGTTCCTCCTGATGTCTGTAACTTGCGTACACATTTATTAGGCTGTTACTGCCTAATTTAGCCTGTGTTCTTGGCTGCCTGATTGGTTAGTGCCTCCCATGCAGGTTCTAATAAAAGCTAGTGATTTTGGTGCTAATTTTCACTTACTCTACAGAGGGATACAAGCCGAAGCCAGAAAAGCCACAGTCACAAACGTGTGTACACAGATGCTGAATCTGAGATTAATGGAGTACCCTACACAATTGATATCCCAGCATCCCCTTCCGGGCACCTTCTCATACTGTTCAAAAGGCTGGGTGTGTGATTCACATGATTGGAAGGTTATATATGACATGACATTTGTATATGGTCTAGCTGACAGTTTTATGGCCATGAATTGCTTCAGGTTATCTGGGTATTTGACAGACCATGGTCTGAACGTTACATGGTAAATCAGTACATTTCAATGCAGGAAAAAGATAATAAGTTAAACATAAAAACTGTCAAAGAAACTGTTGTTTTATTTATGTGTCCGGTGTGGAATGCTGTGTGCTTTACTAGATCAGTCAGTGTGTGATTGCTGGCATGAGAGCTGATTTCGGGTGTGGCACTGGGCTGGCTAATTTGGGAGTGCTGAACTAAGAGGTGGAGAAAACAGTGTGTTTATACTAGATGACCTCTCCCTGGAGCACCCGATTACAATTGTGGGCTCTGTAATGGACATATAAACTGCGAATTGCATTGACTACATATTCCATACAATGCGCTGAATAAATTTAGTCCCACAAACCAAGGAAACTACTTTCAGATGAATCTCAACTTCTTCAAATTCAGTAGATTACTTAAATTGAAAAAAATCTATGCAACCTTCACAGAAACTACAAAAAAATCATGTACTGAAAAATCACAACCATCAGAACTAACAGTGCTAGACACAGGACAAGCATCCAGTCTCCTCAACATTGGAGAATCGAAAGATATCCATACAATGGATTCAGTTGCATCAGACATCAGCATCGACACTGGATTAATTGAAACATCAAAACTAAAAACTAAATCCAAATTCACACCACAACTAGCTATGGAAAACGCAATAGACGTTTTTGTATTAGCTGTTCAAAAGTACTTGAGAAAAAATTACCTTTGTAAGAAAGAATTGGATTGGAGCAAACACAATTTGAATGCCAAAGAGAGAAAAGCGATCTATGAATTAAGAAATCCTAATAAAAGAGGCAGATAAGGGAGGAAAAATAGTCCTCCTGAATACAACTGACTACATACTTATGGCAGAAACACATCTAAATGATGCAAAATGCTATGAGAAATGATCAGAGAACCCCCTGCCTCATATTCTAGAGGAATGGAATATCATGAGCACGCATTAGCATGAGAATGGTTTATTAACGGATGATGAGTATGATTTTGTAAGGAACAGACATCCAATACTTGCCACAATTAATATTTTGCCAAAAATTCATAAGAAATACAGCACAATACCATCGAGCAGACCAGTCATCAATGGAATAGGTTCAGTAAGTGAACCGATATCAGCATACATAGATAGACACCTACAACCATTAGCAGCCAGCCTGGCATCATATGTACAAGACACCAAGCATATTATACAACAGCTCGAACATATCAATTGGGAAGAGGACCACAGACTGGTTATTTCGATGTCACCGCACTATATACAAGTATTCTACACTTAAAAGGAATGGAAACAGTTAATTATTTTCTTAAAGCCAGATCAATCTCCTATTTAGATCCGAACAACATGATCCTCGAAATGTTAAACTTTGTACTCAACAATAATGTCTTTTTATTCAATAACACCATATACAAACAACGTCAAGGTACTGCAATGGGGGCGAAATTTGCCACCTATATGCAACCCTATAGATGAGGAGCTTCGAACTCAAGCATGCTTGGACCCATCGTGCATTTACTGAAGACAACAATATTGTATTCTGGGGACGGTACATAGACGATGTCTTGGTAATTTAGAAAGGAGATCAGAAATCTTTGAAAGAATATCATATGTTCTTAAATACAAATGAATACAACCTTAAATTAACAATGGAAGAGAGCACAGACAGAATACACTTCTTAGATTTGGAGTTCTACATAGACAACAAGAAAATACAATCAAAACTTTATACCAAACCCACATCTGGAAACAGCATATTACATGCAAAGAGCAGTCATCCTCAACACATCATCCATAACATACCGCACAGAGAATTCCTAAGAATCACAAGAAATTGTACTCCACAAGAAGAAATGATGAAACGTGAAAATGGCCATTGGCAAATTCCAAGCAAGAGGCTATGACAGATCACAACTAACCAAAGCATATATGAAAACAAAAACACTATCAAGAAATGAACTTTTGCTAAATAAATCTAGAGACATAAAGAAACAATCGAAAAATGTAACACGATTCATAACATCATATAGCACAGACCACATGATACTGAAAAAAATATTGAAAAAACATTGGTACCGCTTGAAATTAGACAATGACCTAACAAATCATATAGAAGACCAACCAAGTATCATGTATAGAAGAGCTAAGAATCTGAAGCAGATATTATGCCCCTCACATTCTGTACGGGAAACTGCAAAAACAGGAAAAAAACAAACTGTGATCAACAGAAAAAAATCAAAGTCAACTATAAATGTGGCATGTGCAACTATTGCAAATACTTAGAGAATGGTAAAAAGAACATAACATTACCCGATGGAAAGAAACACGAGATCCAGGTTTTTATGTTTTGTAACTCTAATCATGTAATTTATGCAATTGAATGTATCTGCAGGAAACTCTGGGCAGCACAATCAGAGCTTTAAAAACAAGAATTTCACAACATCTAAGAACGATTAATCATGACATCAGATACCCTCTAGGCAAACACTTTGAAACAGAACATGCTGAAACTAAATTAGATCGGATCAGATATTTTGGATTAGAAATTGTTCGAACCCCATTCAGGGGAGGAAGCAGAAAAAAAATATTACGCTAGAGGGAAGCAATTTGGATCTTCAATTTAGACTGTTGTAACATTGGTTTGAATTTTGACATGGAAATGGGACATTTTCTATGAAAACTGTTATGGCACTTATTTCTCAACTATATTTTTATTATTAGCACTTGATCATGAAAAATGCTATGTAACTCATGAAATACACCAACTGAACACATTATTGGTACCATTAGAGATGGAGGACATCTCATAATGTATGTTTCAGGAATAGCAAAGCTAAATAATTGGAGCAATATATAATTAAGGAAAGATTAAGAAGAATGCCCTCAATATGCCACAAAAAATGGCACAAGAAAACCTGACAAGTATCTCATATATACTCTTTTGTATCCTTTCATGTGTATCCAAAATCATGGCAATGCTACCCACATTGATAACATAGCTGCTCATATATACTTGTGGGATTTCTCTGAATTTATTAACACACATTCTCACAATTGGGCTCGTAATCACTCCTATTCGAAATCCAAATTGGCAATTTTGACGCTCACAGGCGCATCACATGCCATGACGCCATCACGCATATGCCGTACGAGTAATTCGGCACGTAATGACATCATCACGCTTTGGCGTGATGACGTATATAAATAGATGGCCATCTTGTTAAATCCATATCGGCAATCACGATCGGATTTCAAATGTGGCCCGGAAAAGGTTCCATCCAAGACCACAAAAGAGGTATGAAAACGGTACCCTATCCTATCCTGCAACTAGATAGAAATAGTGAGATACCACTTAACGGGGCCCATATTTTCGCTTCTCTCTATTAGATGGCTAACCAATACCAAGAGTGTCTAACGGCATGAGAGAGATGTAAATGACCCAAAAATGCAGCATTTGAATACAATAACAATAATGAAACTATGGACATATTAGAATGTTTCTGTGGAATGGAACAAATAGAAGTAAGTATATATGACCAACCTGTTCAGTTAATGCAATACTAATCAGATGAATACGGACCCAATGTGATAAAAAGTAATTTACATGCTCATTCCTGTTCCCTTAACTTCCACGATTAGACATCCAGGAAATCTAACACAAATAATAGATCAATAAGCCCTCCTGATGAACCGTCTGAAGGGATGGAGAAACACGTGTAGAGGGAGATAAGAGGGTGAATCAAGATTACACTGTATATATTGGCACCAGTTTGAAAATTCAAAACTGCACTATTGAGAATTGGGCTTGAAGACTTGAGCAAACAATTGTGAGAAAAATTGTGAAAATACTCTGTATGAACACAATACAGAGCTTAAGGAAACTAAAGATTGTAATGCAAGAACAGTATGATTTATGATTTCTGAATTTACAACTGATGACAAAGAATCATTTTTTTTGGAGCGCACCACAGAGTCTTTATCGTTGATTTCAATTTATCAATTTAAGCACTGGTCAGTCGCAGTGACTCAGGGTCAAGGGGCTGCAAACAAAAATCCATGACTCTTTGATCATAAGGAAACTCGCCATAATTGTTACAGGCTGGACTCAATCTATACTTTCCATACACCGTAGTCTGGTCATTACAGTTGCAAAATACATGACAATTGCTTTGCTAGGGAAAACTAGTGCTTGAAAAGTTATCCTTTGCACTTTTCATGTGTTGGTTTGTTGCACATTTTTCTTTCACAGTGAAACGTGATTGCACGGTCCATCTTCCCCAGGTCATGCCACTGTTCAGCTGCTGCTTTTCTTAGGTTTAAAAAAACACACGCACTGTGTTGTTCAAGAGTTGTTGAAGCTATGTTACCTCAGAGACGTCCAACACTAGGGGTGACAAAGGTTATCCAGGGCTGGAAAGAGTGGCACTTCCACCTTGGTATAACCATTGAAGGACATGTCCTTAAAGCTTGGTAAGGGTGTTAGGTATTTGTTCAAAATAATTGTGGTTGGTAGCTACAATACGGAAGGAGAGGCAAAGTGACTGCTCTCTTTTACCACATAGTAGAGAAGAGTGCCTTGCCAACCTGTAGAGGTCGAAGAAGACTTGTGGAATTTGCCTAACCTTATACATTGCAGGAGCAGCAGAACTGTATACAATTGTCAGAACTGTAGTAGTTGAATGTAGCACAAGTCAAAAGTCAACTGTGGCAAGGGAGCCTGTTCTCACAGTTTCATCAAAGGAGTTGCTGGAGAGAGAGCGTAACAAAACTGTATATAGCAGATACTGCAGAAGTTGCAAATCGAAGAGTTGTTAAGCAGGAATTGTACTTTTCTGTTTAACCTTGTCCATCTTAATCTGAAGAGAGGATATCCAGGAATCCAATTGGTACTGTGGTTTTCTTTGTGGAACTTGGAAAGGGGAATCTTTTCATCAAGCGAAGAACTACGATCAGTGGATTTTTATTTGTGTGAACCGTTGTTTCTTTTGAACCTTTAAGACTTTTCTTTGGAAGAATTGACTTTGGGACATTTCTGGGGGAACAAGATCTGCCCAGAACAAGTGGAAGTAATCCAAAACACTGGTTGTTTGGCAACCTTTCATTTATCTTGCTTTCATGTTTATTTAAATGTTTATGTTGTTTAATGTAGGTTAGTATTGTGAATGCTAGGCGGTTTCCCTTAGATCCTAGACTAGGTAGGGAACCCCCTGGTAGAGTAGGTTTAGTTCAGGTTTACTGTTTATTTTGGTTTAAAATAAAATGTTGAACCTTGAGAATACTCAACAGAGTCTTGAGTCTTGCATTGCTGACCTCTCACAAGATGCACTCGGCTGCATTGCCAAGTTGGATGTTGTACCATCAAATCCTTCTGTTCTCGTTGGATTTACTTTGGGTGCAGTTGCTCCTCTGTTATTCCACTAAGTGTGATAGCTTGGCGTTTGGCACCAGATGGGTCACTGAGAGGTAGCGGGGTCCCGGTAAGTATTAACACTGTTTGCTTTTGGCATCCTATGATTATAATCTGTGCATATGAGTGTTAGTGACAAGAAAAGTATATCAGTATGTCTAAATGCTGTCAAAAGAATCATAGAGAAATGTTTAAATTGCAAAAATAATGGGGTCTTTTTTTGATCCTTGTAGAGGGTTGGAACAATGGTACTCCACATGTCATGTAGAGATGTTTCAGTAGTATGTTTGATTGGTGGATGTATGAGTGGAATGTGTCTGATAGTACATTTGTGAGTCTTCTTATTGAATATGATGAATTGTAGGTTATCATTTTTGTGATGTTTTTGTACACCTCGGCGTCGCTGATTTTTCTGCTTCATTTGCACTTTCACCTTGATTTCTTTGGACAACTTTGGTAAAATAATACACACAAAAAATCCAGTTTTGTGTATTGAATTGTCAAATAAAATGTGTCAAATATTCACATGCATCGGATCCCCCTTTTTGTGCTGGCTTTTCTTGGGTTTGTTGTCTCCAGCGTGACACGGTCCTCTGCTGATTCTCTGACAGAGGCTCTTCGGTTTTGTGTTGGTGTCCGGGACGTCCCTTCTTTAAACTTCCCGGGTCTCTCGCCATGATGCTTCATCTCCTCCTTTTATTATGCTACTTTATACTAGGCTTCGCCAGTATGTAGTGTGATGAATCCTATGGAGTCATCACTGAAACCCAGCCCGTGTTGGCAGGGGAAGGCAGTCGCTTCCTGATCCAGGCCCCGGGGGGTGGCATTATGAGGGAGGTTCACATGGTAGGAGATGGCTGTCAGGGAGATGTAGTGACTCCATCAGGAGGGACGCAGTATCCCTTTCATGTGAACAAGTCGCTATAATTCCAGAGTTCCTGATGACATGTTGTCATTATTCAAAACCCTCCAGTTGTAAAACCCTGAAACCTTTTCCCGTCAAACCTCCTAGATAGAATACCATTCACTCTTCATATATACATAACACCTACATATATACACAACACATTTAACATCCCCTGTTTATGATGGTCTTTATTTAAACAAAGATGTAAATAAATGTAACTTAAAAAGGTTTAAAACTCCATTGGGCTCCAACTTCCATAAAGCCTCAAGTACTGAGATGAGGAAGAGGAGTAAGGAGTGAATGTGTAATGAAAGTAACATCAAGTTAAATGTGCCAACTTATTGTCATCCTAACAATCATCTTGCACAGGACATTTAAATTTGAGGAACACCTGCAATTAAGGAGAGGAGAGCTGCAGAGCAAGCGAAGCGGGAAGCCGACCCAACAGCATAAGCAGACACACATAGACGAGCCATGGTGGAAAAGCCAGATGCTTGCAGGCAACCGCCTGGAAGCATACTTAAACGGCGAAAGGGGAGTGTGGTAAAAGTGCAGGGGGTGCCTTTGAGGGACCGCTGGAAGGCAGGTAGAGGCTGCAAGGCTGTAGAAGACGTGCTCCTGCCTGGCTGCTGCGGTTCCTTGAGCGAGTGGTTGTGAAGCCGACGCGGGAACGGAAATAGTCTGCATCACAGGGGAAGCCTGCCCTGAGATACAACTTTGTTTCAGCTACACGTTGCACCAGTGAGAAAGTGGGGGACCCGGGACGCGTCAGCAAATTTAAGAGAAATTAAATAATTATTTTGAATACCAACCAAATAGATTTGAAAGGCAAACATTTTACAAATCTCCTTATACAAAATGTCAATTTGAGGAAAATTGGAACAAGCATTGACAAAAGTTAAGAAATACTAATGAAGAAGTTGATATACCGAACTTGAATAAATCTCCATATATGGGATGCCAATATGAAGGACATTGGAAAAAGTAGTACCTGAGGTATAAACAGAGAAGGAGTGCAACTGTGTTATACTTGGGAGGAAAGTGAACATTGTAGGAAGTCCTGGTGAAATGAAACCCATCAGGCAGTGATCCCTTTTTGGAGAGAGATTCCTGGCAGTAGAGTACACCTGGAGATCTGCAAGATCCAGAAGGGGAGATTCCTGGCAAGAAATACTAATGAAGAAGTTGATATACCGAACTTGAATAAATCTCCATATATGGGATGCCAATATGAAGGACATTGGAAAAAGTAGTACCTGAGGTATAAACAGAGAAGGAGTGCAACTGTGTTATACTTGGGAGGAAAGTGAACATTGTAGGAAGTCCTGGTGAAATGAAACCCATCAGGCAGTGATCCCTTTTTGGAGAGAGATTCCTGGCAGTAGAGTACACCAGGAGATCTGCAAGATCCAGAAGGGGAGATTCCTGGCAGAGGAGTAATACCATGCAATCTATAAAGCATATGGAAGAGACATAGTGAACGATACCTAGCAGGAGAGTACACCAGGAAATCTCATCAATTGAATAGTTATTGGCAGAGGAATCAGACACATTTATTTTGTACCTTTTGATCATTTGTTTAAGTGTGAGAGTCACAAGGGCTGTTTACCTAATTTCAACGACAAACGCAGACTGGATAATTAGTTTTAATTTCCCAGGTAGGGAAACTCTCTTTTGGATCGCGCCAGAGCAGCCTTTATCCAAACCCTTTAATTTAATAAAATGTTTAATGTTGAAAATGTTACAACTTTGTGTCAGCCTCTTATTTCTGACTCCTCGCAGTAGTATAGTCCTTTCTTGATGTCGACTCACTCACATTGTTTGATTCCTTTTAACTTCCTTGTCTCGGTGTCAGTGAAGTTGCTTTCTTCACTGTCCCTTAAGGCTTTACCTATCTCAGTGTCAGACAAGCCTTCTCCTTCTTCAGAGATGTTACAATGACAAACATTAATTGATTCTTGGTTTTCTTGAAGCCCTGATGGTATATGAGAATCATATGACTGAGTGTTAGGAAGTTCATTGACGGAACAGTAGTCCTTGTACCCAAGATGGGAGTCTCTCCCTGTGAGGCCCCACTTACCACCACCCCTGGGGGAATATTGCCTTTGCCCACTCACCTCCCTAGCCTCACAAGGAAGGGCTCCCCTTTGGGGAGAAGTGACGAAATCTCGTGATTTGTCACATACTCTTTCCTTTATGAGTCTGCCTACACCTTCTTCACAGACTGGAAACCTACTAAGGAAATCGACATTCCCTCTCTTTTCCTCTTCTGTGTTCCACGGTAGGGCAGTAGAGTTGAAGGTCTAAGTACCATCGCATGATTTGTGGGTTGGTATCCTTCTTGAGACTGTGCCGGGTCACGGGAGAATGGTCTGTTACTAACCTACATTTTTTAGCCTGTCAAATAGTACTTCAGTAATGTTATTGCCCACTTAATGGCCAGGACCTCTAGATCTGTGGTAGCATAATTCTGCTCTCTCAGTAAGAGCTTGCTGTTAATGTACACCCTCATATTCCTGCGAGAGCACAGCCCCAATACCTACTTTAGAGGTGTCTGGTTGTAGGATAAATTCCCTGTTGAAATTGGGGACTTCAAGAACAGGCTCACTCCATAAGATGTGTTTCAACATTTCAAAGCTACTTTGATCTTCTGCTTCCCATTTCAATTGCTGTGGCACTGCATTTTTCAATGTATCTGTTGGACAGGAGGTGATAGATTATTTGGTAATGAATCTGCGGTAATACTCAGAGTTCTCTTTTTTGTTTTGGTGGTGTCAACTTTACATTTGGCCTTAACATTCTCTGTCTGAGTTGGACTAAACCGTTACCCACGAAAAATCCTAGGTACTTAATGGCTGATTATACCAGGTTACTTTTCTTGTGATTGCAGTTAAGCCAGCCTTCGTCAATGCTCTTACTGTTTCATACAAATGGAAAATATGTTCCTCCCAGGTCTCACTGTGGATCAGGATGCTATCAAGGTATGCACCACTTTAAACGCTTGAAGCTGGCGGGGGCCCCATGTAATTGGAAAGATAAAATCTTAAACTGAAACAATCCCAGCGGAGTGGAGAAAGCTGTTTTTTCTCAGTGGGCAGGATTTAGGGGAACTTGCCAATAGCCTTGCGTGAGATCAACCATGGAGATATATTGGCTTTGTCCCAACTTGTCTAAGCATGGGTAATTATCGAAATTGTGACATGAAATCGACTTCCTAAGTCGATGCAACAACTCCATAATGGATCTGGTTTTGCCACTAGAACTATTGACGAGGACCACAGGCTCTCGGGGGGGGGGGGGTCATGATGTTAGCTGCCAACATGCTCTCCACTTCCCATAGGATTATTTCCTTTCTTGATTCAGGAATTCTATATGGGTTCTAATTCACCACCTTCCCTTGGTTGAGTTTGGATGTTAATTGCAAAGTTCCTGACCCTCCCTGGTTCATCACTAAATACATCTGGGAACTGACTTACAAGGTCTCTAATGTCTTCCCAGTGCTCCACATAGGACTTTGGCACGAAAGTACTTTACTCCCAGATTTTAGAATTGGAGAGTTAATCCAATTTCAAAAGAGTTAAAATTAGTTTCTTCCTTCGCAAGAGAGTAAAAAAGTGTCTGGCAACTATCCAATTTGTGCGTAAAATTAAAACTGTGTTCGAAAATATTAGTGACAAGCAACTTCTCGATGCGTACTACCCAACTTCATCTTTATTATACTTGGCCACCAAAACTCTGTTAATGATGCCAGCTAGTTATATTATTAATGAAGTTCCTCACTCTACCAGCATCACTTCTCTGACTCTCGGGCCTACTGTTGCTGCCTGGCAATACCTGCTTGACAACCCCTCCATGTTTTTGCCTCATCTCTCCTTCCTGTTGCTACTGTTTCCCCATCACTTTCTGATGTTCTGCCTTTCACCCTGAAGTGTTGCTAGGCCAGGTTTTGAGGTCTGTTGCTCCGTCACTCTGCGTCCCTGCATTCTATTATTGCTGTTTCCCGCTTGCATTGTTCTGTATTAGTTGATATAACTCCTCTTCCTCTCTCATATCATTACTCTATATCTGTTTTTTCGTTTTCTCTGTTGTGGTTGCTACTCCTTTTGATTATTTTTCTTGCACTGCCTCTTCTGGTATTGACCTGCCTTTCTCTAATCTGGATTTTCTATTTCCTGATCTCCCCATCTGCTGTTGATCTGTGTTTTCTTATTTTACTGTCTCTATATCGTCTTTTTCTCTGCTTCCATCCCTCATTCCTATTGTGTGTGTGTCCTATTATTAACCTCTATTTCCCGTCTCACTTTTGTTGTTTCTCTCTTATGTAGCTCATTGGTCTCTCTCTTCCTGTTGCTCAAATTCCTGTTTTGGATTGTCTAATACGTTCTTTGGTCTCGCTGCCTCTCCCCCAAACCCTCATTTTGTTCGCCTGTATTGCTTAGGTTCAGAGTTGCTCTTTCTCTCCTTTTGTCTTTTGACATAGCACTAAGAAATATTTAAAAAGCTAAAAATGACTTTTCCATTTACAAATCCAGTGCAGCTTTACCATTATGTGCTTCTTTATTTAGATGTATGCAAACCTTCTCTTGGCCATTAGGCTGGGAATTATAGAGTTAGAGGTGTGTCTCACCAGATGCAGCACTTGCTTGAATGCAGATTCTTTACCAGCACTGTATGCCATTACACGTATAAGAGCTCCGATGAGATGTTTGTTCTGAGCCATTACACGTATAGCAGCCCTCATGGGTTGTGCTTGTTCTGAGCCATTACAGGTATAGCATCCGTGATGGGTGGGTGGGGGGGTGGGGTGTGTGTGTGTGTGTCTGTGTCTGTGTGTGTCAGTCAGTCAGTCATTTATTTCAGGTATAGCAGCCCTGATTGAATGTGTCTGTTCCGAGCCATTGCAGGCATAGCAGGCCTCATGAGAGGGGATATATGGGATCCCTGTGCCGTTTTTACTACAACCACCAAAAAATGCTTATTTAAAAATGAAAATCACCCTTTTCATCCCATATATATGCAGGGGGTGACCCCCACATCCCCCTTCTACCTCCTACATTCATTATATACTGTACCCATCACCCCACATATATATGGGGTCGAAATAAAAAAGTGAACATTTCCACTGGTCGTAAAAATGGTGCAGTAATTGTATGATCCCGATGAGAGGTGTGTGTTCTGAACCACTGAAAATGTAGTAGTCCTTTTATAAGTCGAAAGCTAAGTCAGCTCTGTTACAATTGAATGTTACCTGCATCTTAGACACATACCTCTGATGCAGACGCATTGGCTCACCTCTCAACAGGATTTGAACTAACAGGTTACACAATGATCTCTGCAGCAGGGTTATTGAGCTACCTTTGCCAACAGGCTGTTGACTTGGAAAGGCACGTACGGTTAGGGCACTGGCAGTTCCTTGTGAGGCTTGCCTTACATAACTGGCTTGTCAAAATGTCTCTGCCTGTTTGGACTATCGTACATAAGGAGGCTTTGAAATGTGCTAGATTTTTGGTAGTGGGACTCAGTAATGTGACATGGGAGAAGCAGAAGTTAAGCACAAGGTAGAGTAGCAGGGATTGAAGTATATGACCGCATTGCCATCTTCTCACCTTGTCCGCCAGTGTGCATCACACCAGCTCAGGTGAGTGGTGGGAAGGATCTATGTGAAAATACCACATTTTTTACTGCAAGATCGAAAATCCTGCCTGTAAAACACTTCTGTATTTTTACAGCAGGGGCAGATCGCTCGCAGCAAACCCCCTCCACATCCACCCACTTAATTAAATGCTCCTACCCATCTATTCTTTGGGGAACATTTTTTGTTTTCCATGCAAGGTTTTCTACATCGCAGCAATGGGATTGGCCAATTTTGTAGTGAAACCGGTGGGAAGAGCTCAGACACTGTTCTTGCTCAGTACTTTAGCTTGCTGCAGAAAATGGCAATATATGTTTGTGCTTTGTCATTACAGCAGCTCTTTTAAGAACTTCAGGTACTGTCCCAAAACACATCAGTCCTGCTAAGAAATGGGGGCATGATGCAATCAGCCCTGCTGTGAATAATTGGCACTGTGCCATGACATGCGTATAGCAGCTCTGCTGATAAATGAGGCTACTTTGCCTGAATATATAGCAGTCCTGTTCAGAGGTACCTGTACAATCTGTGCCAATGAAAATATATAGAGCACTGCTTCTACCTGCATTCATTATACCCGCTTGCGGTGGCCATTCAGACTACATGCCCATCTTTTTTTGCTCTCCAAGACAACAAACATTGTACAGTGCCCTTTCATGCATGCACATGCACACAGACACCTACAATCTTAAGACTAAATAGAGGCATCTACAATGATGCTAAACAGCATTTCGGAACTAGCATGGACTGGGTTTTATTAATCACTTTTCAAATCTCCAGATCCCGCTGAAGGCCCTCTATCTCCTCAGACGACAGCACGGTGGGTCGACCTCTCCGACAGAACGGATATTTTGAATAAAATACTCAAACTAAAGAAATCGAGGGCTCCAGGGCCTGATGGTCTATCTAATGAGAATTTGAAATCTGCACCAGAAGAATGGGCAAACCTGCTGAGTCTAATTTTCTACAAATGTACTATCTCCCGCTCAATCCCGCCTACTTGGACCTCAGCAGTTATTATCCCTACATTCAAAAAAGGAAGGAAGGACGACCCTAGAAACTTTCGTCCGGTGGCCCTCCTAGATGTTATATGGAAAGTTTATGGTTCCCTTCTGCTGGATCACTTTAATCAATGGGCAAAAAGAGCACCCTGTAATGACCCTCTCCAATCAGGGTTTAAAAAGGGAGTAGGAACTAGTATAAACATCTTTATCCTCAGCCTCTTAAAAGCAAAAGTTTGGGAAACAAATCGGAACCTATTCCTGGCATTTATAGACCTGACCCAGGCCTTTGACTTAGTCAACCGAAGAAAGCTCTGGGAAAAACTCATCAGTTGGGATTGTCCCCAGGAGATTCTGAATCCTATCAAAGCTTTGCACGCTTCTACATCAATACAGGTACGATTGAACACCAGTGGCCTACTATCGTCATCCATAACAACTGACAGAGGGGTCAAACAAGGCTGTCCACTAGCTCCAGCCCTCTTCCTGTCTTATTTTGGGGACTATAAAGATATTTCAACTAGCACACGAGCATTCCCCCCAGAATTGGGTAAAGAAAAGATCCCGAGACTTCTGTATGCAGGCGATCTTATCCAATTGGACCAGACCCCAATTGGCTTACAACGGCAGTTGTCTGCACTGACTACATACACAGCCGCCAACGACCTAGAGGTAAATAAACAAAAAACGAAGATAATGGTGTTTGGAAAAAACCTAAAAAAGACAAAGAAGAATTTGTGGTACCTGGCCACAAACAAAATCGAACAAGTGACTGAATTTAAATATCTTGGAGTCCTTATTGACTCCACGGCCAAAGATTCAGCGATGCAACACCATCTTTTGGAAAAAATGAGAACTCTCGCCTCACAAGCAAAAATATTGGACAACAAATATGGTTGCTTCTCATTGTTGCCCCTAATCAAATTCTATAGGGGCAAAGTTATTCCAACTATTACCTACGGAGCGGAGGCTATGCCATCTTTACCCCACAGCTTATGGGCTAGATTGGAGAGTCTGTTCTGGCGTTCAGTCTTGAATCTACCATCTTCCACTCCGATCGCCTTGATAAGACGTGAACTTTCCCTCTCTTCTTTAGAGTCAATAGTGAAAAGAGCGGCAGTTATGTTATATCGAAAGATAAAAGATCCTTCCTCCTCGGCAATTTTTCTGATGGTACAGGCAGAGATGAACGCAAGTAAATCCATGTTACTATCAAAATGGGAGCTAATGTGCCTACAGCAACTTGAAATCTGCGGAAGCTCCATGGAAGAACTTTTGGGTAACCCGACAAAAACTAAAACACGAATGGAAGAAATGGACTGGATAATTACACTGGATAAGGCATCTGAGTACAAACTAGCTAGACATCTACCTCCAACAATCAGAAAACTGAATGAAATTCAACCTTTCTTGATAAGGCATCCAAACGGGAAAACTCGGAGCACTCTCCTACGTGCAAGGCTAAACTTGTTACCCACAAACGAGATTCTGTACACAAGGGGCCTTGCAACAACGAATACTTGCCGTTTTTGTAATAACTCTGAACAAAGCGAAACATTACGGCATCTATTATTACTGTGCTCAGGCACAGTGAAATTTAGATCACCATACATACTTCATCACCTAAAAAATGCCTATCTAAGGGAAGAAGACCTCTGGTGGGAGCGCTTAATAGGAGGCTTGAGAACATCTTGGTCTATCGCAGCTACTAAAATCTTGGACCAGATCTTTGCACTTGTACCTCCGAGCTTGGGGGACTGGACATAGATAAATAGATAGATGACGGCAGTGGAGAGTGTCTTCTACCTTACTTTCGTGTTGCTGTAGATTTATTCTCGTGTTGGGATAAATACGCTGTGAAACTTTATGTTCATCTTCTTGTAAAAATCACTTTGGTGATTATATACTCGTATAATAAAAAATAAAAATAAAAATAAAGCACATCTTCATATAGAACACCAAAAGCTTTTCCTTCTCACAAATGCCAAACAACTGCTTGCCGGGAGGCTCTTCTAAAACTTTTAAGACATCAAATGCAATTGATGTGCTTCTGTGATGAAAAGAAAACAAAGTATGGAATGCCCATGATCCTGCAACTGCGCTGCCTCTATTAAAACTGATAAAAACAGAGGAAAATGAAGCAGAAATGCAGTGCAAGTTTAAGACCATTTTCATTTTACACAATTCTAAAGCAATTTGAAAAGCATGATCATGATTCGAAATGCTTCAATAAAACGTAACCTACAAAATGCAGGCAGTTGAAAAAAGTGAACAAAACACATATTCCCTTCTACATTACTCAGAAAGTATTATCTTGTCAGAATTATTAACAGTGAGTGTTAAAAAAGGAACTGTGTCACTTGCCACAGTAAAGTGGGTTTGCAAGCTGCTGCTGGCCAGCATGTCTCCAGTGACCTCCAAGATTTATGGAGGTGGTGCTATAAATAACCTGTATAAGCTGTACGCAAGGAAGAATTAAAACAGCTGTATTGACAAGATTTCTGTGCGTAAAAAGGCTTGCTACGCACCATATCTGGAGGGCTGTGTCTTCCTGTTGTTTAGGGTTTCGTTCGGAAGAAATGAGACTGCTTCCCTTGTTTTCTTCAGTCAGTAGGGTGGCCATGGTCATTGTAGTATTTTCAGTGGGATCTACTCTCAATTCCTTTAGTAGGTACAGTTGTGTTTTCTGTCTGCAATCTGGTTGTTCAACGACATAGTTACAGGGCCCTTACTTGTCTATGATCTCATATTGGCCAAACGACCTTAAGAGCATTTTCTGATTGGAAGTGGGCAATAATACCAATACTTTCTGTCCCACCGAAATTGAGCAGGGAACCGCCTTTTTATTATATGTGCCTTTTGATTTTCTTGTGCTTGTGTGAGATTTTGTGTTACTAACTGTTGCACTATTGCCATATGCTGCATAAGATGTTGACCAGCTTGTGATGCAATGCAGCACTCCTTTCTCTCCTCCTAGGTTCCTCAGAGAATGTCCAGGACATCTCTTAACTCTCTACCATGAAGGAGTTCAAAGGGGGATACCCATAAAGAGGCCTGAGGTGATTTCATCACTGCAAAAATCGCCCAAAGAATCATTGTATCCCAGTTTTTGCCGTCGGCCTCAACCAGTTTTTTAAGATGTTCTTTAATGTCTGGTTGAAGCATTCAACCAGTCTCTCGTTTTGGGGATCGTACACAGATGTTCAAAGTGTCTTGATTTGCAGCATTTCTTTCACCCAAGACATTAATTTGGAAATACATGTGGTCCGATAATCTGTCAAGATCTCTCTAGTGTAGCTCCACATGAGATAAAAAAGGAATGATGTGCTTTAAAATGTGTTGGGAGCTGTTGTTCCGTAGGGCAAATGCTTCAGGATATCTTGTCACATCTACGATAACCAAGATATTTATTTCCTAACTTGGATGGTTCAAGCGGGCTGACAATATCCATCCCAAAGAGAGAGAAAGGTACTTCGATGATGGGGAGAGTTTGAAGAAGGGCAGTGGGAACGATGGGGTTAGCTGTTTTTTGACATAGAGAACCCCCAGCCAATTGTCAGGAATCAAGGTGGGCGGGCGTCTTTCCCGTCTTGTCAGACACAACATGTGCATTCCAAAGTACGCAATTCATGGCATCAGTCACACGTACAGCCTCGTAACTACCCTCTTAAAGAAGTATTAACACACTGCCGCACCAAGTTCGTAAAAAGATATCCTTCCTTCCCGTCGCGGTGGCGGTGGCCATGGAAATTGGGGCAGAGACACTGACTCCTTCAACGTCAGATGCGCGTTAGGGTCATGTGACCTTAACTTCTTAAACTCTTGTCTGCATTGAGCCCATTGCTTCTGATTTTGCTTGAAGAGCACTACGTTCTTACAATCAAGATTTCTGTTTCCCTGTTCTTGACCTTTTGAGAATTACTACCTTTTTGTTCCTGCTGTGTCTTCCGCTCCCCATCTTGACTCTCTGCACCTTGTTTTACTTAGTAGCTTCTCTCGTCCCTTGTGTACCCATCCCGCTTTATATATTTGCCTTACTGCTGCCAACCCGGACCTCACCCAGGACTGCCTTTTGCCTCGTACCTGTTCTTGTTGTGATACGCCCGCTGCCGACCTGGACTTCCTTCAGGATGGCTTTTTCGTCTCACGTCTGGTCACAGTTTGCTGCCAGCCCGCTATCGACCTGGAATTCATTGGACTGCTGTTTTCTATTTGGATCCACGCAACTGCAAGTGCTCCCGTAAGACTACCGGTACCATCCTCCTCGCCTCACCCCGGTACGAACTAGAGACTGCCGGTGTACCATTGTGGGGGAAAGGGAGGAGAGTCCTCATTTCGTCGGGTATTCCTTGCTGGACTTCCTCACCCCTAGGCGTTCGCGTGCCGGCGGGAATAGCCCCGTACACCTCAGTACCTTTCCGGTCTTACTTGGAGCACTTGCCCACTCAGGACTACCACAGGGTCTTCCCATCGTAAGGAGTGTCTGTCCATACTTTTGATTTCACTTTTCTGATTGGTCTTTTGTAAGTACTAAGAAATTCTTTTATATCCTTGTTTATTGTAACAGATATCACCAGGGCTTGCTTTGATGTTGATGTAGTTCTTTGAAGCTGTGTCACCTTGGGATTTTGAGAATCTACACTCAGGTAGTATATTATCTGTACTTCCTATCTTTGCCAATACTCGGAAAGTCCATTATTCCAAACAATTGACCCCTGGTGCTGGTTGCTTTGTATCCAGACACAGAGTTACATTGTAGGATAGAATTCTTATTCTACACTACGAGGGCAACCTTGACCAGGCATTCCTGACACCAATAAAACTGTGGGATAACTTGACTCTGGGCTCTTGTCACTCCCTGGTGTCCAGAGGTTAAGTGTGAGAGTGCCAACTCCAACAATATCTTAGTGATTCCTGTGGACCACTAGGTGTGTTCTGGTTAGGCCATTGGGAGTAGAAGCGCCTTGGCACAAAATACCCTTTTTAAGAAAAAGAAAGGTCCCACCTGAGCCCTACCTTCTGTCTCCATAGCCAATTTGAAAAAAGCTTGGTATCATTGTGTTGGGCAAATGCTAAATCTGGAATTAGGTCCATTTTCTCTGTGAGGGCAGTTTCTCCTTGGGCAATTTATCTGCCTCTCCAAGCCCTTGGGTACTGTAAAGACTGGAGGGGGGGGGTCTGTACTTCTGCTCTCTATATGGTAGAGGAGAGGCGCAGAGGACCCCAGCCAAGATTCTCTGTTATGGTAGCAATGGATGAGGAATCAAGGCGTAGCTTCTCAGGATGTGATGCAGGATGGTTCTTAAGTACAGTGTAGTCCCCAAGCCCCTCACAAAGGAATGTCCACACACTGTATTAGTTAAAACACAGTCTTTATATAATTAAGTTCAGGGTTATGTACACAATCACAATAACTCACTTTGTGCTCAGTAAATATACCAATGGCAAATATATACAGTTCTAATTGGTACCACAATTATGATTAGATCCCATTAAAGTACATCAACTACACTCTGGTTAAATGTCACACAGATCATTCAATGACGGTAACCAACAATAGACATAGGAGCAAAGCAGTTGGTTAGAACAATTGGCAGAATACTGGCCTCTACCAACTAGGCACAATTCTGTGTGGAGAGCCCCCCACCTGGGCAACCTGTAAAGTAAAGATATACCACAAGCCCAGTCCATATATTGTCCTATAAGTCTTATTTCCTTCTAAAATAGTTCTACAACCCCAATGTACCTGGAATAGCAGAGTTCGACGTCGGGTCGTTGACGGATCCTTTTTGAGCGGCTCCCTTTAAGCGTGCAGGGCACCTCGGTGACGATAGTTCAGGACTGCAAAGAGTTGGAAGAACTGTGGCCCCGGGGATTCCAAGATGGCCGCGTAGAGTGGAGGTCCTTGTGCCCCACGCTCCTGTCTGGCTTGCAACTGCCTGCCCGCCTGCCTTAATTGCAGCCCTCCCTGGCTTCCGGATTAGGCGGTGGGGAGTCTTTGGAGTGGGTGACGGCGTCGGGTCCTGTGGACGGCCCCTGGGGGAGAAGCGGCCGGCGGCGCTGGAGCGGCAGCGGTCTGGTGGCCTGTGCCCGACACCGCGTCTGCCGTGTGAGGTGGAGAGTGAGTCCGCGGCATTTTCAGCGGTCCTGGTGAGCTCTGGCTGGGGGCTTATCGTGTTGCTGCTGCCCCCCAGCCCCTGAAAAGGAGAGGCAGCGGGCCGCTCCCGCCCGTCGGATAGCTGAGGCGTGGGCAAGCGGCACTCGGAGCAGATCGCTGTGAAGCTGCTGCCCCATCCGAGGCCCGGGGCGGAGGAGACGTGGCTTTTTCTGCCTGCCGAGAGACAGCTGAGGAAGAGAAAGATTCCCCCGGCCTGAAGGTACGAGGTGGGCCTGGAGGGGTGCGGGGGAGCCGAGGAGAGAGGAGAAGGCAGTGATTTTGCGTCTGGCACTCCCTCCCGGGCGTCTTGGGCAGCAGGCTCGTGGTGGGCCCTGGGACCTGGAGTTAGAGGCGCTGCCTCAGGAGAGGTGCGCAGAGCGGTGTTGCCGGCACCTGGACCGGGACCTGATATCCGGAGGCCGCCGGATTCAGAACCGAGGGCAGCCATTTGATGAACGCCGGAGAGGGGCCCCTCGCTGAACAATTTGAACACTGCAAGGAAGAAGGAGATTAGATTTTGGATCAGCGAAACAGTTGGTGCCTCGGAACTTCTCTGTCCTGGGCAGCTCGGTGATTGGTCCTACTGATTAAGACCACCAGAGGTGGGGGTGCCCTTGACCGGGCTAGGGAGTGAAGCCCGGTCTAGGCATGGTGTGATATTTTTCATACGATCCGGAGCACGACGTGATTCCTCTGCATACTGTCCGCCCCCCCCTCATCGACTACGCCTTGACAGTGCCTTCTCACCAATATTCCAGCTCCCTGTCTCCCGGCGATCAGTGGGGTTAGCCTCTTTGTCAAGGGATGTCTAGAAGCAAGGCAAAAGACTGCCCACCGCAGGGGAAGACCCCCAAAAAATCCACGGATGGCTCGCTCACAAAATTTTGGACTAGAGATACCGAGATGACTGAGGCGCAAGAGATGGCCCAAGATCTAGGCGGGAATCCCTCTGCAGCGTCCCTAGAGGCCCAAGATTAGCCGATAACTCAAGCGATGTTAGCACAGTTCATGGGTTAACTGGTGAAGAAGATCACGGCTGCGGGCCAACAGCAAATGGACAAGTTGCGAGAAGATCTGGCTGAAGGTCTAAGGGAAATTAAAAGACATATGGATAAAGCTGAGAGAATGGACATTAATGAGTGAGCCATTCAAGAACTGACGGAAGATGCAAGAAAAGTGGACAATTTGCTGGAGACCTTGACGGTAGCCACGCAAATCCTGGAGCTACAAGCGTAAGATCTGGAGAACAGATCAAGAAGGGCGAACATTAGTCAAATCGCTGCTGGAAGATGTCCAGGATTAGGAGCTTTTGATTGATTGATATTTTATTTCTATCGCGCTCGTACACAAGTGTTTCAGAGCGCGACAAGGCAAGGGAGGGGAAGAGGGGACAACAAAACGGTGATCTTACTAGGCCCAGTGACATTGAGAACGCGCAAGTGCATCAGGGAGGGTAAAAGTGCATGGAAGGGGGGAGATGTGGAAAGTGCGAAGCAGAGGAGAAACAGATAAATAACAATAAATAAATAATAAAGGCAACAAACAGTGGTAATGCAGCCAGCAATTTGCAAGTGCTAGGTTTAAGGCAGCAGCCAGGGTAGGTCTGATAAGTGCAGGAAGAAAAGGGGGGGCTGTATGGGTACAGATACACACCCCAGTGCAAGGGGTGGCCTGGAGGCAGTGCAGGAGGGTGGCAGGATGAGCAGGTACCTGGGCCCAAAAGACAGAGGGTGGCCAGGTGCACGGTGCCAAGAGAGAACAGATCAGCAGGGGAGAGGGGGAGCGAAGGCAGAAGAAAAGAGGAAGGTCTTGAGGTGCTTCCAGAACCGTAGATGGTTCTCCTCAAGGTTTAGAGTGGCAGGGAAGCTGTTCCAGAGGGAGGCCCCAGCCGAAGACAGAGATCTACCCCCAGCTTGTTTCTTAGAAAAACGACTGACCCTGAGTGAGTTGGAGGTAGAGGAGCGTAGAGCTCGAGAGGGGAGGTATTTGCGGAGGGATAGCTGAAGGTATTTTGGACCCAGGCCCCAGAAAGCCTTGTGGACAATGCAGAGGGTTTTGAATTTAATCCTTGCATCCACTGGGAGCCAGTGGCGAGATTTCAGAGCTGGAGAGATACGATCCCCCAGTGTTAAAAATAATATTTGTGGATCTGCTAAACTCAGACACGGACTCAGAGATGCAGTTTGACAGAGTCCATAGGGTGGGACCACGTAGGCTGGAGCCAGGATCCAGATTGCGAGATGTGCTGGTGGCCTTTCACAGTTATGCAGTCAAGGAGAAGATTATGGAGAAGGCGAGAAGGGCCGCTCACATTAATTACAATGGTCAGGAGATCTCGCTATATCAAGACCTAGCAAAGATTACACTAATTAAAAGGAGATGGATGGGTCCGGTCCTGTGCTTCCTTAGATCTGAAGAAATTTGTTACAGGTGGGCCCACCCCTTCGGCTTGTCGTTCATCTGGCAAGGTTCCCACCTTAAGATCACGACCTGCGATCAGGGGATGGCCCTGCTGGGTCTGGAGGAACAGGCCACGCCCCATTGGCAGAAGCGGAGGCGCAGTCGGCGCGTCACAAACCTTCGGAATGGTCCACTATCAAGCATAGGAAAGGAAGGAAGAGAGCTACGGACACAGCACCCAGGAAGTCGACCAACATTGGAGCTCAGGAATGTGTGTCAGGAAAGGGTAGTCCTCTGCTGCCAAATAGGATATTCAATGGCGAGGAGACGTCTCAGATTGGAGCCCGGGGAGGGCGCTAACAAAAGTTGTTCAGTTGATGTCGAAGGGCAGTTCTCTAGTGATGTAATGATGTCCAGGTCCGGGGAACGTGAACCGTGGGGGTCTAGGAATGGGAATGGGTTTTCCTGCGTGGGAAGTTTCTGGGTTTGTTATTGAGATCGGCTCTCGTGGAGAACTCGCGAGGGGGGCCAAGGGCCAGTCGATCTCGACTAGATGGGGGGGGGGGAGGGGTTTAGATCCAAGGTTCAGGCCAGCACCGCCCAAGCAGCTGCTCACGGGGAGAGCGCTCACTGCACATAATAAATGGGGGTGGGCTCAGAGGCCCCAAAACGGTTGGTAAAGTTCCATATGAAAAAGGCCTATGGGTAGCCCAGATGCTTTAAAGTTTCTCTAAATGTGAACGGCCTCAATTCCCAGGTGAAGAGGAGGAAGGTGGAGAGGTTTCTTAGGCGGGAACAGCCCCTGCTAGTGGCAATGCAAGAGACCCATGTACACACTAAGGACGCCCACAGGATTAGATTCTGGGGATACTCCCGAGTGGTACAAGCCACCCAAGCAAGCAAAAAGGGGGGTGTTTTAATCGCTCTGTGGGACGGGTCGGGTCTGACCATTAGGGATATGCAGAAGGATAACCAAGGAAGGTACCTAGCAGTGTTCCTTGAGGGCAAGGGGGAGTTCTTTACGGTAGCAACCATTTATGCTCCCAATCATGCGCAAGACGCCTTTATACAAAATCCTCTCATCCGTTTAGGGAAATTTGCATGGGCGAACATCCTCTTGATGGAAGGGTCCTCATTGCTTAGGACCCTTCCATAGACAGGAGTTCCTCAGCATGGGAGACTCGGGGAGGACAGTCAGGGGACCTTGTGAAGAAAATGCGCGATTTAGCCCTGGTTGATGCTAGGCGAGAACTCTATGGGCAGGCGGTCGGTTACACTCACATGCCCATAGGTCTCCCTGGCGGATAGACTATATCTGGATCTCGAAACCACTATTGGGAAGGGCGACAGCATTGGAGCTGGGGGCGATAGCCCTTGGTGGTCACGCGCCACTCACCCTGGTTCTGGCTAAACCCAGGGGACCCCCAGCTATTTGGAAATGGAGATATCCAGTCTCATTGATCAGGTCTTGGTCAGGGAAATGGAGCAGGGAATACTGGACTATACTGATCACAATAATTGGGAGAACACGACCCCTCAGATTTGGTGGGACGCCCTTAAGGCCACAATGAGGGGTGGGATCATAGCAGTCAAGGCCATAAGGGAACGGGAACTAAGGCTGGAGGAACAACAGTTGGAAGCTAGACTTAAGGCGGTCATGGCTCGGATGGGGTCTAGGATTTCGGCAGCCATCAAAAAGGAATACAGGGCAGTGAGAGGCCAGTTGAACCTCATACAAACAAGAGCGGCCGAGCGCAATCTCCTCAGGTTGCGACAAAGGTTCTATATCAAAGGCAACAAAGCTGACCGCTTGCTGGCCAGAAAGTTGCGAAAGGAGGCAGGCGACAAACCAATACTAAAAGTAAAGGGTGAGGGAGGGGTCCTGCTCACATCGACCCCCGATATTGAGGGGGAATTCACTAAATTCTATGCTGCCCTTTAAAGTTCAAGTTACCCCAAAAGCGCGGACCAGGAAGCATATTTACGAGATATTGGCGTTCTACGTAATAGGGATGCGCTGGAAGTTGAGATTTCTGTGGACGAAGTGAAGAGAGTTATTAATAACCTTCCGCCTAGTAAAGCCTCAGGCCCTGATGGGTTTGTCTCTGAATTTTATAAAACCCATAAAGAAGTGTTAATTCCCATTCTAACCAAATTATTTAACTGAATAGGGTCCTCGGGACACCTCCCTAACTCCATGAATGAAGCCAAAGTCATCTTGATACACAATCAGGGCAAAGATCCAACTGATTGCGCATCCTACCCTCCAATCGCGTTAATAAACGTGGACACCAAAATCTATGCTAAAGTGTTGGCCAACCGCCTCGAGACCATCCACCGTAAACTTATCCGTAGGGACCAGTCGGGATTTATAAAAGGTCGACAAACATCAGGCAACGTCTTATCGAAAAGGCTCAGAAAAAGAATATCCCAGCCCTCCTTCTGGCGATTGACGCCGAGAAGGCTTTAGATCGGGTTGAGTGGGGGTTCCTGTTTGCGGTTCTAGGTGGAATGGGATTTGGCCCGGGTTTTATTTCACGCGTAAGGGCACACTACCAAAACCCAGTTATACGACTGGCAATAAATGGCCAAGTTCCGCCCCGATACGGGTGGAAAGAGGAACCAAGAGGGTTGCCCGATGTCACCGCTCCTTTATGCCCTCCACCTGGAACCGTTCTTGGAGACGGTGCGAGCGGCTGAGGATATTAAGGGAATCCCGTTTGGGGGCGAGGTCCACAAGATCACAGCTTTTGCTGACGATATGATCCTGTCATTGACTCACCCGATCACCTCATTGTAGGCAGTGGCAAGAGAACTGACTAGATTCGGCCAAGTTGCTGGCCTAAAAATCAATGCCCACAAATCTGAGGCCCTTCCTCTCACTTTGTCACCCAGCGCAACCCGGGACCTCAGGAAGGCTTACAATTACAGATGGGTTGACTCCTCGCTGAGGTATGTGGGGATCTATCTGACCAAGTCTGTGGAGCAATTCTACACAGCAAATTACCCTCCGCTCCTTCAGAAGGTCAAATCGAAGCTGATGGACTGGGGCCCCCTGGTGATCTCGTGGTTGGGTAGGATCAACAATTTAAAGATGGCAATTCTTCTTCTGCTCCTCTATCACTTCTCAGTCTTACCGGTCAGTGTCCCAACATCTTTTTTCAGGGTCCTGCAAAGAATAATCACCCGGTTCGTATGGAACCGAAAGCGCCCGAGGGTGGCGGTATCCATTATGAAAGCCATGCCAGATTGAGGGGGAGTGGGGCAGCCGGACTTTCGAGTGTGTTACTTAGCAGCACAGATCAGAGTGATTAGGGACTGGCAAAGGAATGACGGGGGCAAGGTGTGGAGCCAATGGACAGGGCGGTAATAGGAAAGGACCTGGAGGGGGTACTGTGGATGCCGAAGCATGATAGGCCAACCATAATGTATTGTAGTGCAATAACAGCGACGACAGGGGATGCCTGGGACCAAGCCATCGAGAGAGCTTGAATCACTTCCTTCCCCTCTTTGTTCTCGTCCCTGCATGGTAACCCGCAATTCACTCCAGCAGCCACAAACGAGCCAAATTTTGTTCCATGGTTTCATGGAGGCTGCAGGATGCTACAGGATATGCTAGTGGGGGGAGAAGTGATAAACTATGAACAGTGTAAGAAGGATTTCAGTGTGGGGGAGAACCAGAGGTTTTCATATCTCCCATCCGTCAGTAAGGCAGGCGGGCTCTCGTCCCCTTACCCAGTTTGAAAAGTATCTCGACACAGGAGACAGAGGGGTGGTCTCGTCCATTTATAAACTTATAAAACAGGAGGAAACTATATACTCTAGGACCTACATGAGCAAATGGGCGCAAGATCTAGGCTCGGGCATAGAGGAACAGGAATGAAGCTGTGGTCCCAAATCCCGAAACTTGCAAGATCTGTTCAAATCCGCGAGATCTAGCTGAAGCTGCTATTGAGGTGGCACCTAACCCCTCTCAGGTTAAATAAAATATATCCCACTGTATTAGTTTATTGCTGGAGGGAGTGCGGCGCAGTGGGCTCCTGGGCCCACATTTGGTGGCAGTGTCCAAAACTCGATCCCTTCTGGTCTCTAGTTCAGCGGGCGATCGCCCAGGTGTTGGGTGTCCAGCAGGGCTGCGGTAGGGGTGGGATTTACTAGGCCTTAATGCAATGCTGACAACTTTGCCCACCAGAGCGGACCATAAACTGTATATGATAATGATGTTGTCGGCTGCATTGGTCCTGGCCAGGAAGTGGAAGTCAAAGGACCCTCCACAGGAACACGAGTGGGTCGCGAAACTGTGGGCATTGGTAGCAATGGAGTGGCTTACCTACTCGATCCAGGGGTCTCGCATGCGGTTCATTTCGGACTGGGCCAACCTGTTGTCATTTCTAAAGGCGGGAGCCCGCCACGCCTGGTGCCCCAAGGCTAAGGAACTATTGGGCATTGTTCGCCCTCAGGACGAATCGGACCTGTGAAGTCTTATATACTGTTGCTTTTCTAGGTTTTTTCTTTGTTGCTTGGACCCCGCTTGGAGTATCTGGCTTAAATCTCTACCTGGGCTACTGGGCTGTACTAATGAGAATAATGTATCTAATTCATCTCTTGAATCTGAGCTGTCGGTGAACTTGTAGGATCTGGGGGGGGGGAGGGAGGGTTGGTGGGGGGGACATGGGATGAAGGGGAGTTTCTGTTAATACTAATTGCTACCTGTTTCATTGAAAACTGTTAATTAAAACGTATTGAAAAAAAAGAACTGTGGCCCAACAAAGGCATCGAGTCGTCGGTGTCTCTGATCTTTAGGTGGCGGGAAACCCACTGTTGGATGCTCCTTGGCGCGTCAGCGCCCTCGACTTTCTCCGGCGGGACAAAGTGGTCGACGGTGCAGGCGAGAGCGTCCTTCAATCAAATGTTACTTAGGCAAATGGAGCACGGCGGCTCCGGTCGGCGACTGTGATGGACAACAGTGTCCGGGCGCTTCTCCTTGTGATTCCGCGGCGGTCCCCGTCTCCGGTCGGCAGCCTGTCATAGGTCTGTCTACCAGGGAGGTTTGGCAAAGATAAGCTGGTGCACAATGGTCCCACGTAGCTCGGGAAGAGGGCGCCTAACCATGTCCTCTCTGGGTCAGTCCTTGGAGACACAGCAGCTTTCAGATTGGTGAAGTAGCGCAGCAGCAAGACTTCTCTTCCAGCAGGGCTTCAAGGTTAAGCTTCAGTTTCAACTCCAGTTTCTCTTCAGCTTCTGAACCCGAATTCCAGCAGTGGGAGGCCCCCAGATATACTAGTTGATCTCCCATTAATTCTGCTGGATCACACCCAGGCAACCAATCTGCCAGAAGGGCATTCATGCAGGCGGGCAGGCAGCCAATCGGGTGCAAAGTGCATTCAAACCAGTCACTTCTCTCCAGACACTCACAACAAGTTATGTGTATTGGGACAAGTACCCAGCCATTAAACACTTCAAACTGCATTCATACCAGTTTCGGGCAGGGCTGTCTCGGTCATTGTGTCAAACACCAGAAACCAGACATCCACAACAAGAAGTGCATATTGGTCACACACTCCATTCAAAGGAGAAATGGTTTCCTAAACTTAGGAAAACCCACGTCCCCTGCACACTATCAAAAATAGGCTGAGGCATGTATAGATTTTAAGATGGTAGAGGTTTATGTCTGTACTTCTGTAGAACAAGTACAAATATAGCCTCTTAGATTTCTAGACAGTACATAATTATTAAATTTAGTAACCTTGTTTTTTAATGTGTGAATTAAGTTCTTGGTTTCCTTCTTGGTGTTCCCTCGGAGGAGATCTTCTCTTTGTTGTAAATTGGTCCTCACAATTGCTTTGTTCAGTGTTTCTTGTTGGATACCCTCTTTCTAGGAATCTCTGTTTCATGGTGTCATATTTGTTCTGTAGTGTGTCCTGGTCCGATGTTATTCTCTTGAGCCTTAGTAATTGACTGTAGGGCAGGTTTTCATTTAGATGTTTCGGATGAAAACTACTATGGTGAAGGCAGCTGTTCACATCTGTTGGTTTTCCATAGATCTTAGTTTTAAGTGCCATCCCTGATCTTTCAATTGTTACATCCAGAAAGTTAACATTTCGTCTGCCAATCTCTATTATGAAACCAATCCTACTGTTGTAGCTGTTCAAGGTTTCCCAAAATTCAAGTAGATCAGTTTCAGTGCCATACCAGATGCCGAAAAATCATCTATGTATTGTCGCCAGCATTTCCCTTTGTCTCTCCATTGTGGGTTCTCAAGTACATATTTAGTCTCGAATTGGTGCATGAAAATATTTGTGTAGGATGGGGCCACAGATGAGCCCATCGATGTTCCAGATATTTGCAGGTAGTATTGCCCGTTATATCTAAAGTAGTTGTTATATAATCAATTCTATGGCAAAGATTTTGTGTATCTGTACTTCTTGGTTTGAGAGTAGAAACCATTCCATGGCTTATATGCCTTCTTGGTGGGGTATTGAAGTGTACAGACTATTGATGTCCATAGTAAAGAGAATGAGGTCTTCCTCTGCCAGGTTTAATGTATTGATTATACTTAGAAAATGGGTGGTATCCTTCAGATAGATATTGTTTTTTTGCACAAGTGGCTGTAGCGCTGTGTCAAGATGGACTGCTAGCGTTTGTAACACACTGTCTATCCCTGCAACAATAGGTCGAAATGGAGGATCTTTTTTGTCTTTATGTCCGTAAAAAACAGGAGTAACATGATGTTTCTGAGTAAGGAAATCTGCTGTTTTGTCACTGATCCAATTCACTGATCCAATTCATATCTGTAGCTTTATCTAGGAACTCCATCCAGTGGTAGGTGGGTCCTGGTGTCATTCAGGAGTTTCAAACATCCCGTGTTGTATAGAGTGGTATCCATTAGGGATGTAACGGTATTACGGTATACCGTTAAAGATACTGTGAACCACTTAATTGAACAATAATAACCGTCACATTGTTTATACCGGTATACCGTGCATACCGTTAAGTGTGCTTTTCAATCTGATTTGGAAAGGCTGCAGTAAGCAAGTGCTGTGCAGTCTTGGTCTTGCAGTCTTGGTCTTGCAGTGTTGGATGTGCCGTCTGCCAAGTAGTTTCAGTTGGAGCAATTTTTAAATGCCATTCCATAAACCACACGTGCCTGACACAAAATCAATAGGTTAGCAATAGGAAGAATAAATACAGTGCCAAGAAGGAAAAGGGTTTATTTTGGGTTGGCGGCTTTGAGGTTTATATATTTATAATGGATAACGTTTTCTAAACATATGACAATGGGGGATTTCTCTGGTTCCATCATTGAATTTACGTATAATAAGTCACACTGCGAAATGTACTCATCTCTGTGGGTATTCCCTGCTGCCATGCTGCCATACCAAGGTGTAACATGTCCGTGATTACTGAACACCAATTGGCCCGCAAGTAAACTAAAGGCTGTAACGTAAAGAGAGTGCGTGTTTGTGTGTATGCGCACAAGCGTATACTACCATCAGACTCCATTGATCTGTGGCATGCAGGTTATCAAAATGGCAACATGTTCACCAGTAGCCAGTGGGGGGGCTAAAAGCCTAAATGACCACTTAAGAAAAGCCATTCAGTTTGCTTTGCCAGTCGCAGCAGGGCTCCCCCGCCCCTCCTCCTCTCCACACATGTGTTTGAGTTTGGTGGAAGCAAGGGGTGGCATTTCAGTGGAAAGTATATTGAAAAGCCCAATTCTGGCCCTGGGTGCCTGGTTTTGTTTGTGATGATAAATCTGACAATGTATGACCTTTTAGAAAATATTGTTTAAGATTAGGGAACTCCACCTGCTATACCGCGATAACCATGATATACCGTTTTGGCAAGAAGGTTATTGTACCGTCATAAAACTAATACCGTGACAACCCTAGTATCCATTAGTACCAAAGCTCCCCTTTGTCCGCTCGTTTTAGGATTAGACTGTTGTCCTCCGCGAGTTGCTTAATCACCAGTAATTGGTGTTTGCGTATATTCCTAGTTTTTGGCGGCTCATATTTGAGACGTCTCAAATCTTTGGTGGTTTTTTGTTTGAAAAGATTAATTGGTGGATGGTTCACTTGTGGGTGAAAGGTGCTTTTGTTCTTAAGTTCCAAGTATTTGTGTTTAGTTACTGGATTGAGGTTGTCCTCAATGTTGTTGAAAAACACTTTCAGTTCCATTTTCTGTATCAGTTTAAAGAGATTAACTTCCTCCTCAAAAAATGAGGTATTAGTGGTTGGTATAAATGAAACTCCTAAGTTGAGTGTCTTTAGTTGTGTTGTCGACAGTGGTTTTGAAGAGATGTTGATCACCAGGTTTTGGCTCATTTCTTTTTCTGCTGAAGCTTTCTTTTTTCCTCTTCTTGTCTTGTGACCCCTAAAAAAGATATTAGTGGGGTACGTGATGATGGTCCTGCTGTTGGTTCTTCTAGAGGCTGTGAGGCTGGATTGTCGGTATTTGTTATAGGTCTTTCTTCCAGTTCACCACTAGTTACTTCACTGCTATCAGTGTTATTATTTGTCTGGTAAGGTTGTCTTGGTGGTCTGTTATCTCTCTTGCGTAGTCAAGTGTATCTCTTCTAAACTTCCTGATCTTACGCTGTTCGATATCTTTTTTATATCCTTCAAGCTTGGTGTTGGTGTCTTCCAAGATTTTGTCTAGTTCTGTTTTTGTTTTCAATTTGGATAATTGTGCTGACACCTCGTCTATCTCTTGTTGTAAATTATTCACTGATTTTGCTAGTTCCTCAATGGTTAATAAAATTAAATCCAAAGAGCATTTGTTTGGACTGTGCTCCCACCTTGTCACAAAGTCTTTGTTTTCTTTGCACAGTGTTGGTCTGAGGTATACCCTAAGTCCTCTGGGGGTACGTTTTTAGTTTTATAGTATTGGGCAAGCGTGGTAGCGTGCAACTTTTGGGAAATTTCCTGTCTGATTGGGCGTTCAAGCTTTTGTATCAAACAATCCGTGTTTTCCTCCGTTGAAGTTTCTTTACTTGTATCTTTGATTAGACCTAGAATTCTAGTTGCTTCCTCGTCAGAGAAAGCCAAAGTAGTTGCTGCTTTATCTGTTAGTGCACTAATAGTTGAAAAATACATTATAGTGTTTAGGGTGCTGGTGGTTTTTGATGATACCAACCCGCTAGGGGAAACGTGGCAAAAAATAAGTTATTAACCACAATGCACACCTTATTCACAATTTTGATTTCAAGCGTGTTAGCTTTTGACTAAAGATAGTTGATCATTAAGTTAATGTGATTTTAAGGTGCAGGGGAGAAGTGCTCAGCCTTGGAACTAGGCTGGTCAAATATACAAAGGAGAAATGGTTTCCTAAACTTAGGAAACCCACGTCCCCTGCACACTATCAAAAATAGGCCTAGGCCTTTATAGATTTTAAGATGGTAGAGGTTTATGTCTGTACTTCTGTAGAAGAAGTACAAATATAGCCTCTTAGATTTCTAGACAATAGGTAATTATTAAATTTAGTAATCTTGTTACCCTTGCTATAGCAGGGAAATTTCTCAGAGGTGACCCAATTAGTATTTGACAATTCATTTGTTTATCTAAAACAGATATTTATTCATATTAGAAACAAACACATTCTATTTCAATCTGCCCAACGCATTTCGAGTATTACTTTCACTCTTCATCAGGGGCACGGTAACGACGCCTGGTTTTACCACAAGGGGACCTCATAATCTTGCGGAATGCGTTTAACGCACCCATTCCCATTGAGCCCTATGGCGGCTCAAATGGGAATAGGGAAGGTCCGGGCTGGGGTTCCCTGAGGGAAGAATTACCGGGCCCTCCAAACTCGGAATGGCCTGGTAATTCCCCATTCAGGGAACCCGACCCGGTTTTGGTGGCAGCCATGCCGCCAATAGCGGCATGGCTACCGCCAAAGCCGTAATGAGGCCCCATGCCTTTTACTGCTATGATAGCGGATAGGCTGCGAATGGTAGTAGAGACACAGGAGCAGAAAAAATTAGAGGAAGTGCTGAGGCTAGCAGAAGAAGAGGTAGTCCTGTTACGGCGGCATATACATGAAGAGCAGGAAGAAGTGACTAGGCAGGCAAAGGAAGTAGAGGAAGGGAGGTGGAGGCATGGACAGGTTTTTGTTACGTTGGAGCTGCCAATCAAAGAGGTCAATGTGGACCTGGAGAACAGAAGTATTGCTATGAGTACAGGTTTCGAGCAGGAAGAACGGGAGCTGATACCCTATGGTAGTACTGCGTATGCTTTATTGCCTTTGGAAGTGTCAGGGGAAGTAATAACAGGAGTAGGAGACAAGGGGAAATTGGAATCGGATGTCGAACAGGGAGAGCAGGGTGTAGCAGCCCTACTTCCTGCCCCTGTAGCAGAAACAGAGAGAATACCATGGAGTCGTAGGATGCTCTGATTTACTTGCATGGCCGTAGTAAGCAACAATGTGGTGATTCTTTACCATGTGCTCAAGAAGGGACTTCCCAAGGAAGTGCAGTACAATCTAGATAAAGTAGTAGGGATGGAGGCCAAGAGTTGGCCGGAAATACAGGTACACATTGTGCATTTTTGTAAAAGGAGGCAAGAGAAGGAAAAGGAGAGTATAGAACAAGCACAAAAGGCAGAGGCCAAGCTTGTTCAGAAAAATTTAGGGAAAATCTGTTTGGAAGGGGAAGTGATTAAAAACTCCATGGAGGGGCAACAGGGACATTTGGGAAAACATGGACATGGTGAATTGGGTATGACACAAGATTGGATGGACGGATATGCTCCCGGTCCAAAGCAAATGAGAAGGTTTCTGAGGGGAAGGGGAGGATTTTCATGAGGAAGTAGGTCATTTGGCGGGTTCAGAGAAATGGGGCCCGTTTTAATGAGCCAATGGGAAATAACTATGGAGGGTTGTATAGGATTCAGTGTTGGTTATGCGGAAGGATGGGACACATGTCACGAGATTGTGGGAGCAGACCACAGTATTTTGACATAGGAGCTCAGCCAATGCAATCGCCGACCATGCCATATACCCCAGGTTCTGCGCAATCACCTTAGGCGCGGGTTGAACAGAACCCATCGACTGGGGCTGCACAGGCCTGTGTTTGAACTATCCATGCCAACACAGGCACTGGTAGAGACTTGGGAGGAAAATCCTTTACCCTAAGGAACGGTCACTCATTACACTGGAGCAAGTATTTTTAGAGAGAATCCTTTTTTGATCCCTGGTGCTAATATGTACCAAGAGTAGGACAGCCCAAAGGGATCTCTGATGCGTCCAGTCCTGTCCGTTACCACCTATCCGGAAGAGGAACCCTGGATACGTGTGCAGGTAGGTGACCATACGTTTTCATTCATGGTCAATGCAGGGGCTACAAAATCTTGCATCAAGGAAGGTGAGTTCCCCTTGTCAGGTAAAACGATGAACACACAGGTATTCTCTGGGGCTATCCTGTCAGTTTCTTTTACTGAAGATGTACGTATTAAGGTAGGAACTTAAAATGTATCTGTTCCTTTGTTGTATTGCACAGATACCCCAGAAAATCTCTTGGGCAGAGATGATCTAAGCAAGCTCCATATGTTGATTGCTTTCACAGAGGAAGGTATAGTATGCTCTACTCCAGGTTTGTATCCAGTAATAAAAGCAGCACGTTTGCATGCATACTGTAGTGACACCATGATAAGGGGTGTACCTGTACATTCAACTTTGTTTCTTAATGGGATAATGGTTTTGTTCAGTTGGGCCCTGGAATTAGAGAAAACAAGTGAATTCCCAAAATGGGTAACTCCCGTCCCCCGCACACTATCTTAGGCTAATCACCAAATGGTTATGATATGTGTTTAAACACTCATTTTGGGTACATTCATTCAAAGATACTTATGTACATGTGAGTGGTAATATTTTGTTAACTATATATTCAAATATTCATGCTCCAATTTCAGAATGTGGTAGTCGCTTCAATTAATGCAAAATACAAAACGGGGAAATATCCCAACGCGTTTCGAGAGAATCTTTCTTCATCAGGGGAATTTTCTTTCATATCCACTACACTACAAATAATTAAAAAAACATTATCAGTTTGAATAGTAATCAAGTAATCTATAGCAACCATCATTATAGTTGTCAAACATAAATATAACTTATATAATCAATACCTTCTATTTTGAAGTGCTTCTTGTAGGGACCAATTGGTCTTGTGCTTCATATGGAGATTTTGTTACAAACACAAGCCTATTAATAAGAAACCAAAGTCAAATGACTATGCTGTATCTGTTGCACTTAACTCTCAAGAAGTATTGGAGAATGTGTTATATAATCTCACCTACCTATAGTTCCGGCCTATGTCTCTAAAAAATCTCATGATTTTGTGTCCACCTACGTCTCTTGTGGCTCTGTGAACAGAAAAGGTAAAAAAACTCACTCAATGTAGTGTACTGACTACTTATGTCTCTCTATATATTAGGCCTGGCTCTTCTATGCAAGGAACCAGTGAGCATTCTCCTTCCTAAATGGCAAATTCTGCCTGTTGGCTGAGTGGGGGAATCTTCCCAGCGGTCCTTTTTATCCGCAGTACCTCTTGTCCTAGAAGTAACAATATCCCCACAAAGTGTGTACATTTGTGACTGTAACGTTATAGAAACTGTCTGGTGTCACTGTGTGTGGAATCACATCATTTAATGGACTCACCCTCTTTATAAACAATCTTCCCGAAAATGTGGGTGTAACAGTAAGTAGAACTGTTTTTCCTCAGAGCCTCTCTGCTCGTTCCGCTACAATTATGGAGAAAAATTAAACTTCGAATAGGGATGGTCAAGCCAGCCCTCTGTATCCCATCTCAGGCTAGTCAAGGTGTCAATACGTCTAGATGACGATTTATACCTTTTTACAGGATGCCTTTTCCTCTCTGGGACTTAAGGAAGTGCAGAAGGAGAAGGGTCCTATTTAATGGTCTGAAGAAATGGTGACTTGCTTCTGGGTACTAAAGGTTGCGATCAGCAATGCTCCGGTCTTGTCGACCCTGAATTACAAGAAACCATTTTAATTGTTTTCTCACTCGAACAGGCAGGTGATGACATCGGTCCTGACCCAGAAAACATTGCTATGCCATAAACCTTTAGCATAATGTAGCAGTCTTCTAGACCCAGTGATGTAGGGAAGTTCCCTTGTGAGCAAGCTGTAGCGGCAGCAGCTTTTGCAATTCAAAAGTCTTCAACTATTACGTGGAGCATGCAGTCTTTACGATCTTGGAAAAGTCCAAGTCGACTTTGAAGACCTAAAGCGTTTCGGTGTATGAGGTTATGTTAGCGAATGCATTGATACATCCCATATGGTGTCACCTAGTCAATCCTGTGACATTTGTAGCCGAGCCAGTGAAATCTGATGACATTGTCCACGATTGTGCAACACATGAGGGAGAAAAGAGGAAGAGAGGATGGGATGAGTGCTAAGGAGGATGCTTTTGAGGGAAGTGAGGTACTTTTAGTTGATGGATCTTCGACAATCAATCAGGAGACTGGTGAGAGGCATAAGGGTTCAGCTGTTGTGGGCCTTGTGGGTGGGGAATACCTAGTCAGACTGAACAAAAAGTTTTCCTTGGCATTACTCTGTGTTAGGCGGAAACCTGTGCAGTTCCCTCTGGGACCACTGCAAAAGATTTAGGACTACAGGTGTTTGGCGGTGAACCCACTTGGTAGCAGTCTGTACCACACAGATTCACTTGGTAGCTGTGGCTGAGCAGTCAGACTTCTCTCAAGAAGAGATGAGCAGTATGTGGAGTATACAATATAGGACAATTCTTCACAGTAAGACAAGCAAACTCGCAACAAGGCTTCAGTGTAAAGATATTAAGGTATTTATTTATAACGGAACATCTATAGAAAACACTATGGCACTATCACGGCAAACACTTCAATTACAATTACTCTACGCAGAAGAAAATGATCAATCCCCCTAACAATATTTCGACAAGTCTGGGTTCTACCGGTATCACTTATTTTCAGACAGAGGTGTATACCTCAACCTAGATGGCACTCTAATATTAGTTAGGACGGGAGAGAAAAATAGGCAGGTTACGAAATCAACACAGTTCAATACTTCACGGATAAAATGCAAGGCACGAAGGCAAGAACCACAATAGATCATAAAGTTCAGAGGCCAGGCCCACTCGGAGAGAGGCAAGGCGATATGTTCCAAAAAGGTCTCTAGTGGAAATGCGTCCGAGTCTTTGTAGCAAATTGTTATCGGCAGATTGAACCAGTTCAGAACAATACGTGAGAAAAAGCTTGGAGGCGACCCAATGGAAAGGCGAGGATTAAGACACCTCACTCGAACTGATCGAAAGGGAAGCCAGGCGGACACAGTACCTTGTTGTGGAGAGACAGCTCCGGCGGGGGCAGTTGTTCCTGGTGGTGGAAGCACGACGGGTCTTTGCCAAGAGTAGAGATGATCTCGTCGTCGAAGAAAAGTGAAGTCCGGTGCACCACCAGGGAAGAGACCAGCCGCGGAGTGCTCCGTCACAAGGCACCACCTTTTGGTCGCGGTACAGGGGAAGTGGCTATCCGGTTGCCAGGGTGCTTCTGCACGGGCAATTCGACCACCGCGTCCTGAGGCGAAGAAAAAGCAAAGGGGACTGGTTGTTCCCACCAGTCGGGGGAAGAGACTCTCCGGCAGGGAGATCTCCTCTGTAGTCGGGAAGTGGTGAGTCGGTTCCGCAGGGCTCCACCGGAGGTGTCGTCGTGCAGGTCGGCTCAGCGTTACCCTCGTCGGATTCTTAGATCCTGTGACGACTTCTGAAGATCCAGTCCCAAAAGCCCTGCTTTTATGCAGAAAACCCCCATTCATTCAGCCTAGCTGTCAATCAACACTCGCTAAGTGGTGAGCAGGAAGGCTCACCAATTGGGCCAATCACTCCAGAGTGCGACCGGAGTTGGCAAGGCAACTTGGTCCAGGGTGCCTAAACCCCCTCCCACGCCCCTGTGGTAACCCAGACAGAATGGCACCACTTTGGAGGGTCTCTGTACAGAGGCCCGCCAAAAGTGGATCAAAGGGCTGAACCTTTGGTTTAGGAGTCACAGAGACGAACACAGACGCCATTTTAAAAACTGAGTTCTGGCAGAAAATACCATCCGATAAACTTATTTAAGATAAGTAGACCGGTGGTACGTTAGAGATTAACGAGGAAAAGTATCAATCTCCAACAATGGGACTAATCCCATAGGGTTATGTCCGGGGTCGAACATAACAAGTAGTTTCCACTGCCACCAGCCAAAACTCGACGAGGGGGGACGGGACAGTGCCCCCTCGAGTAACAGACTCAGGAGTAATCGAATTACCCCTACTAGCACGTCCACAATAAGATGGTTGGTACTAGTTCTGTTAGTAAATGTAGGTCTAGTAAAGCCAATGGTGACTTTACATGCCCGGGGAGACAGTAGTCAGTCCCCGGGTATGGAGTCTATGGTGGAGGTCCGCTAGGACGCCCCAGTGTTACGGCACGTAGGGTGCGGTGTAACACACATAGAAAAACATATGAGACCCTATGGAGTAAAAGACCCCATAGCCCATAGAACACATTGACATTCAAAGAGTGGGAGGAAAAGAGTCTCACTCTTGGCAGGATGGAAAAAACAAACTCCAGAAATCCAGCAAAGCTGCTGGGGGACTCACTAGGTTAGGAAATTCAGCCTAAACAGAGAATTCTCCCTAACACTCTGCACAAGCAGCGGAACTAGTGGCACTTATATAGGCGCTACAAATGAGTAATGGGTAGGCACTCACTATTTATTCTGACTGTGTATGTAACCTACACTGTGCATTCAGGGTTATCAAGGTGGCACTGAAGAGAGTTTTGGAGATCTGACGGCACCCCTGTCCAGCACGCTGCGTTGCTATCCAGACTAATCGAAGTGTTAACCCTGTCCACACAGGTAGGCATTGTAAAATGCACTGTGCACAATAATAGTACTAACTCAATAGCACTTGGAAATGATGCCACTGACAGGGCGGTAAAAGAAGCCACATATTTGCCAATTACAAAGTCCCAGAAAATGGAAACAGTGTCCCAGCAGTACAGTTGCCAGCTCCATATAATGCAGTCCTGTTGCTTCAAATCTTAGAGATGCAAGGTAAAGCACCAAAGAGGAACAGGAGCTTTGGGCAAATAGAGGATGTCTCCTCTCGCCCACTGATTTGCTGTGGAGACAGGAGCTCACTGGGAATGTGGTAATGCATGTAGAACTGCTTCTTGTGGCTCTAGAGCAACTACGTTACCCGTTGCACACTTCTCGATGTCAAATTACAACAGAGCTCCAGGAGGAATGGTGTATACCTAAATCCTCCAGGAACAGGTAAGTTGATTTGTAGGAAACTGCATAGTTTGTTGGGAATTCAATTCTGGAATTGAAATGAGATCAGTAAGGAGAGTTTTGCCTAGGCCCGCTGGGGCATTTTGGGAACTCCATATAGACTTTGTTGATATGCCTATAAAATGTAATAAACACCGGTACCTTATAGTCCTAGTTTGTCCATTCTTTCGGTGGCTTGAGGTTGGTCCCTGCGTACATCCTGATGCTAAGGCTGCAGAACATTTCTGGTGCGGGAGGTATTTCCACAGTGCGAAATTTGTGAGGAGCTTGAAATCCGACAATGGAGCCCACTTTTTTAATGCGTGTTCTCAGAAATCACTTTGCTCTTGGAAATTAAGCACATGTTGTGTTCATTGTATCACCTGCAGGCCAATGAGATCTTGGAACGCTTCAACAGGGTTCTTAAGGTCCGGTTGGCCAAGATGTGTAGTGATTTAAGTAAACCATGGTTGCACTCTCTGCCTTTGGTGTTATTTTATTTGAGGAATCAGCCAGGGAAAGGGCACTACCTAAGCCCTCAGATGATCGTGACAGGCGTACATTACACACACCGCTGTCACCTGCATGCACCGCATCTGATGCACATAAGACCGCAGAGGTCCTGGGCAATGAGTTTAGGGGGTACCTTCCGGCTTTAACCAAAGGGGTCAGGATTATATCTTCACAGGTTATGTCTTCTCACCAACAGCCTACAGGAGGAAGCAGCAAATAATCTGACGATCTGCATAAGTTATTATTGCTCCCCAGGGAGTGGATTCATATCCGAACCTTCATGAATGAGCAAAGTTTCCATGGGCCACACTGTGTGATTTTTGCAACTGCAACTGCTGTGAAAGGTGGAGGGCAGCAAGTGATGGGTTCAAATCAGTGACATACGAAGGGATACTGGGGCCCCTCCACCGTCGCAGGAGCAGGCTCAAAGTTAAGTATGCCCTAAGGATTTGCAGTTTGTTAGGGAGAATTCTCTGTTTAGGCTGAATTTCCTAACCTAGTGAGTCCCCCAGCAGCTTTGCTGGATTTTTGGGGTTTATTTTTTTCTCCTGCTAAGAGTGGGACTCTTTTACCCTCACTCTTGGACATGATTTGAGTGTGTTTCTTTGAATCTAGATGTGTCTAATGGGCTATGGGGTCTTTTACTCCATAGGGTTTCATGTGTTTTTGTGATGTGTGTTACACAGCACCCTCCGTGCAGTAACACAGGGGTGTCATAGTGACCCCCCGGTATAGACTCCATACCCTGGGACTGACTACTGTCTCCCCAGGCATGTAAAGTCACCATTGACTTTACTCGTCTTAAATTCTGAACAGAACCAGTACAAACCATCATATTGTGGACGTACTGGCTGGGGCAATTCGATTGCCCCAGGGTCTGTTAGTCGAGGGGGCACGTCTCCGTCCCCCCTGATCGAGTTTTGGCTGGTGGCAGTGGATACTACATTTTATATTCAACCGCGAATATTTTCCTATGGGATTTCCCATTAAGGCTACTATCTTTATTTAATTATTTAAGGTAGCCTCGAACATACCGCCGGTTTATTTAATTAATATTAATTCTCCGGTTGGTATTTTTTGCCAAAACTTGATTCTAAAATGGCGTTTGTGTTCTCTTCTGTGACTCCAACCCAAGTCGAGCCCTTTGTTCCACTTTTTGGCGGGCTTCTCCACAGAAGCCCTCCAAAGTGGTGCCACTATGTCTGGGGTACTTAGGCGGGGTGGAGGGGAATTTAGGCACCCTGGACTGAGTTGCCTAGGCAACTCAAGTCGCACTCCGTACTGATTGGCCCAAGTGGTGAGCCGGCCGGCTCACCACTTAGCATGTTTGAGTGACAGCTAGGCTGAGTGAATGGGGGCTTGCTGCATAAAAGCAGGGCTTTGGGGACTGGAACTTCAGAAGTCGCCACAGGACCTAAGAATCCGAAGAGGGAGAAGTTGAGCCGACCTGCCATGACACCACGACCGGTGGAGCCCTGCTGGACCTTCTCACCACTTTTCCCAACGACAGAGATCTCCCGCCGGAGAGTATTCTTCCTTTAACTGGTGGGGATAACCAGTTTTACCGTCTTTTCGCTTTCCCAACGTATCTCGTGGCCGCCTTGCCCGTGCTAAGCACCCCGGCAACCGGGATACCATGTTTTACCACGACCGCGAGATAAAGGTACCACCTTTTACCGGTAAACTCCACAGCTGGTTTCTGCCCTGGTAGTGCAACGACCTGCATCTTTCCTCCACGTCGAGATCTTCTCTTCCCCTGGACGACGCCACAACTTGCAACCACTACCAGGAACAACTGCCACCGCTGGAGGATCCTTCCCACTTAAGGTACTGTGTCCCGCCCGGCTTCCCTTGCAACAGACTGTATGGGGTAGATTTAGCCCCCGGCTTTCGAACCTGTGTTAGCCTGGGACACCCTGGCTAAACTTTTCTAAGCCTCTCTAAACTCTTTTCTGAACCCTCTGCAAGACTTTCTAAGCCTAGTGTAACTGTGTGATCTTGGGCGCATTTGTGCTCTGCTCTCTCTAAGAGTGGGCCCAGCCGTTGTACTTTGGCTCACCAGTAACTTTTGCTCTCTGCCTTGCTAATAGTGTTCCTGAATCGTAGAGTGGTGTAATCCTGCATATTCTGTCTTTTTCCCTCCCTTTTCCACAACCTTAGTAGAGTGCAATCTAGTTAAGCGCTCACCTCTGTATGAAAATAAGTGGTGTTTACTGTGATTTTCTAATAAGGGGAAAAGGGGTGTATATATCATAAAAGTAACTGTGTTTAGAATATTTTACAATAAGAGTGCTGGAGTGTTTCACTGTGTGTTTATAAATAAATAATTATATACTTTGATACCAAAGCTCTGGTCAGTGTTTGCTTATATTATTGTATCTAAGTGCCTATTGAGTATACTTTGCATACTGCCTAACTCTTCTTGAGGGAAGTCTGACTGCTCAGCCACAGCTACCAGTTAAATCTGGGTGGTACAGACTGCTACCAAGTGGGTTTACTGCTAACACCTGTAGTCTTAAATCTTTTGCAGTGGTCCCTAAGGGAACTGCACAGGTTTCTGCCTAACACAGTTCATTCCAATGAAAGAGGGGGGAAGCAGATAAAAAACAGTATTTGAAATTACTTTAAGAAGAAAACTTTGGATTTATAAAGTATATTAGGATGATTGCTTTTGTCTTTTTGTTTCTTTTGTAATCATGTACAAAGATGTCAAACAGTATGGATGTGAATGGTTTAAATTGATCTAGTCTTGTAGAATTTGAAGACATATTATCAAGATCACAAAGAAATGTTGATGGTGATTTTCTGAACATTGAGGACGATGGAAAATTAGACCTGAAAGTAGTTGCACATGGTTTGGCAACAGATATGTATGGTATTGCCACATGAGGATAGTTGGGAGAGAGAGATCTGTAGGATTCTGCTGCATCTGCTGTCTCATCCCCCATGCTTCTGGTGTCCGTAGGGTGTTTATCCCGGATGAGATTGAGTTAGCAGACACACTGTGTCTAGTGCATCTAGCTTTGTGCATGGTCCAAGGGCAGTTCCAAGGACTATCAGTCACAGCATCCATTTTACCTGTTGAGAAAATACGTTTCAGCTACAGATCATAGAACAGAAGAAGGTTTGAGTAAGCAATTGAGTTTAAAAGGGGCTATTATCAATAAACGATGTGAACAAGGGGTGAAGAGTTGCAGAGCTGGAGGGATGGGGGATTCTCAGAAGAAGGGGTGGCACCTCTAAACCAAGAATGTAGAAATGTGTGGCATCTGACATGGCTGAAGGAGCCAAAAAAAACTGTTAGGAAACAGACACACATTTCTATCTTTTTTAAGGACAATGGCACAGTGCCTGTTGGCACAAATGGGAACTGCAGCCGCACGCTTTGCATCACCGACCTGGCTGGAGGTACAGCTGCACTTCTGGACATTTTCTGGACTTGCGGACTGTCTCCTTACAGGCAGTTGCCTCCAGCCTGTCAAGGTGTGTGCAGTTCCTCCACGTGACATGTGCCTGTCCTTTTTCATTAGTGAGGAACACTTGATCCTTGCCCTCCTAGTGCTCAAAGCCACATCTGTGCCCCCTTTGTCTCCTGTGCCCATTGCGTCCCCTTTATCATCACACATGGACATATCAATGACTCTGTCTGATCACGGGAAGGAGCGACTATTGTGATGGACCAAACAGTCCAACTACCTTTCAGTGGCATCATCGAAAGCTTTAATGGACATCCCTGAGCAGCATCAGCTGTTTAGTGGAACTGAGACTATTTTTTGTATCCCTCCTTGCACCTGGCGTCCAACCCATGGCAAGTGGCTCCTGGTGACCTTGTATGAACTTCTGCTATTTGTCAATTCGTCCGAATCAGTTTTCAGTGCCATCAAGGAAGAACTGCGGGCCCAGAGGCTTATAACCTTACACAATAGGTACATCCTCAACCTCCTAACAGCTATGTAGGGAGAGGTCTGCCAGAAGATAGGGAGCACATGCTACATGTTTGCACCTCCCAATGATTTGGAGAGTGGGACCCTGACTCAGACTGTTGCTGCCTTGCACAAAGAGTAATCATGGAGAACAAGGCAAGAACCGCAAATTAACCTTGGTTGGACTCTCTCTTTTTTCTTGGGTGCCGTCTTCAATGAGCCAATCCGTGAGAATTCTGGTGCCTATTTTTGTCTTTTTTCATTTTATCTTTTGCTCTTGTCAAATGCTCTTATGATGCCGTTCTGCCGAGGTACTGAAAGCAGCTGCATGATGACTGTGACCCTGTCCAAAGCTAGAACCACCACCATTTCGTATAACATGGGTACTCAGACTGAAGCTGTCTTATCTCCGCCACCAAGTTGGTATGATTGTGTGAAGCAGCGGGTAGATTGTGAAAATTGTGGAGGAACGAGTTGAGTTTTTTCAGCAGAAGAGTATGCCCATATTGGGACCAATTTGAGAGATGAATGTAGGGTTTTAAAGAACAGGAATATTATGTATTAGTTAAAGTATTAAGTAAAGGGCGGTATGTTGGGGTGGTCAGGAAAGGTCCCAGTGATGAAGATTGGTTCACGTTGTGCGTGCCATATTTGTGACTAGGGGTGTGGTGAAATTGGTGCGATGTTCTATGCAGTTAAATGTGAATGGGATGTGTTAATTCAAGTGTTACTTTGTGTTCAAGTTGATACATATTAGATTTGCACGCACATAGCAAGTTAAATGCCAAAATCGCCAAATGAAATATAAACACGATCCAGATATGGGGCCTCATTACGAGTCCAGCGGTAGCCGTGCCGGTAAAACCAGCAGGCTGCCGCCGGACTCGTAGGGATTTACTGGCGCCAGACTTGCTGGAATTACCGGGGCATTACAGCCCCAGTGGTCCGGTAATTCCGGCGCCGGCATTCTGTTACCCCCCATTTCCTTGGCGTCCCATAGGACTCCACGGGAATGGGGGCCGCGGAAACACTGGCACCATGCGGTAATGGTGCCGGTGTTCCGCGTCCATCTGCGGCCGGTGGCGTTGGGCCTGACAGGTCAGACCTGGTGGGTGTGACGCCACATGGCCACAGAACTCGTAGTTAGCTGGTTTGGAAAACGGTGCCGGTATGGTTTTACCAGCACCGTTAAATCCGGACCGGCTAACTTGTGATGAGACCCATGGTGTGCTACAAAGTGCTTAGAAGCTGGACGATGAGGAGTTTCATAATGTGGATGCGAGGAAGGGGACTTGTCATGAAGAACACACTGTAAAAAAGAGATGGTAGTTATTAACCATACATGCACACTGATATAGATACACAGGCAATTTATAAATCTACATGTCGTTTCTTTTTATAATTGGATTAATCTTTTCAGTATCAGCGTCTAGGAACAACTGGTTTTGCAGGGTTTCAGAGGGCAGAGGAGAGGTAATGAGTAACTACGACCTTAGCAGATGGTCAGCTAACAAACTGGCCAGGATTTTTATGGCCTGATAGTTTCGCAGAAGTCGGATGTCATCTTTTTTAATTGCTTTGGAGCTTGCAGAGGGATCCGACCATTTGCTTTTGTTCAGCAATAAACCTGGGGTGAAGTGACACTCAAGGCCAGAGTGACTGATACTCATAGAGTTTGATTGTTTTCTCAGGATGTGCCTTGCGAGCTGAAGTGGTAGTCCTATAGATTAGAATGTTCCCGAGACGCCAGTAAGTTGGGGTGTGTGAGATGGTTGTCGTCAGTTCAAAGGGAACTTGTTTATTTTCCTTCTTCTCATGTCGTTTGAAGTATTTGTGCAAACCATATTTTTAATCCTATATCCGTTTGGATTAAATGTTCTGAGGCTGGCTGGGAATTGTAATGAATTATGTTTGAATGTGTAACTGTGTGGTGATGTCATGACCTGCCACAGACAAATCCTAAAAAGCGGTGTGTTGTGCACATGAGCTGAAGATGGTAGTTAAGATAACTGCAACCAATGAAAATGGGACAATTCAAGAAAGATTGGATTATTTTTGTATAGGTCTTGTCCAATCACATCTGGGGGGGGGTGGATTGTAATAAAATATATGGGAGTTTAACTGTTGCAAAAAATTTATATAATGTGTCAACTTATTTGGTTGGGAAAGAATCTGGTTAGTTTGACTCTACAGCGTCATCTAGCCCCTCCCCGGACGATTGTACAATAAACTTCCTTTACATACAAATGTGCACTTGCTTCTTAAGTGGTGGACCTGCCTTGGGTTAAGGTGATTAGGGGTCCATCTGCACACTATTCTTAATTAGTTCCTAGTGTTTTCCAGAATAAGTTCTTTCAATTCTGTTTGGCGGCACTTCCACCTCTGGGGTGTCCGCTTCTCTTCCTGGATAAAAGTAATTTGGTTTATGAGCTTAGGGTTTCAACGCTGATCCTTAATGGGAACTTGCACTGTCTCTTTGTTACTTTTTCCACTTAAGCTTGGATAACTGTGATCCTCTGTTTGTTAATCAGGTCGCCTTTTCACCATTCACTTCCCTTGGTTCCTGTCTGTTCACTGGCAGGATTAGGCTTAGTCCCATACATATTCAGACTCTTATGAATTATTTCTGTTTCACTGGGACGAGTAGCCTGTGTCTCACACTGGTCTACACATTTCTGAATAATTACAGCTTCCCTAGGACTAGTAGGCTAAGTCCCGTATTCATTCACATGCTGCGGAATAGTTACTGCTTCACTCGGATGAGTAGGCTGACTCAGTCCCTTCCTCCTGTGTTCCTCCCCGGGTCTCCTGCCTCTCCCGTTACCTTTCTCTGTAGAGGCTAGGGTCACTGGTTGGTTGCTCGGAACCGGGTTATCCTTCTTTTTCGGAAAGGGTTGCTATTTTCCTTTCGGTCCACTGCTGTGACTCGGTATTGCCACTCTTGGAGCAGTCTCTACGCCATTCACGAACCACACAGCCCACCTTTGCCAGGCCTCTCTATGATTCTTCAACTCCTCCTTTTATTATGCTACACTGAGGCTTCCGCATTACATAGCTATAGTGTTTTCTGATGTCAGACTCACATTCATTATGATTCCTTTTAACTTCCTCGTCTCAGTGTCAGACAAGTTGTAATAGTCACTGGTCCTTAAGGCTTTCCTCGTCTCAGTGTCAGGCAAGCCTTCCACTTCTTCAGAGATGTTACAATAACAAACCGTGATTGGTTACTGTTTTTCCTGAAGCCCTGATTGTATGTGTGACTCATATGAGGGGGGGATAAGGGAGTTCCTTGACGGAACAGGAGTCCTTGTCTGCATGAGGTGAGTCTCTCCCTGTGAGGTCCTGCTTACCACCACCCCTAGAGGGGATATTGTTTAGCAGGCTCACATCCTTAGCCCAACAAGCGGAGAAGTTACGAAATCCTGTGATTCATCACCTCCCCCATTTATATTCAACAGGTTCCTGTCCCTGGGATGGCAATTAATATAAATACATAGGTGTCTGCGTTATTGCTTGTCTGGGCTTTGTGAAGATTTGAAAATGATTCTGTTGTGCCACCTTAGTTTGGATTGCCAAGGCGGATCTAGGTCAATGCTGTTGTCAGTAATTTTGTTAATGCTAGGCTTCCAAATAGCCTTCCGTGGAAGCAATTGATGGCAAATTGCTGATCAACTTGAGCATTGAGTTGGCTGTTTATTGTGTAAGTTGGGTAAGGTCAGTATGGCCAAGCGCTATGCAAGGGTATGGATGGGGAAGAGCTATGGCTTGAGACCTTTCCTAAAGATAAGGTTCTCCTTTAAGGAGTGGATGTACTTTAACACAGCAAAAATAAGGATTAAGGACACAGCAGCGTTTGCTTGAGATTTTACCACTTCCAGCATAGATTGCATCTGCCCCAGACTAGTCACTCTGTTATAGAGATGTTAACGGCCCAAAGCCCTAGTCGAAGTGATCAGACTAGTAGACCAATAACGGCTGGCAAAGCGCCTATAGCAGCCATCAATGCTGTTAGCACCCCTTGCAAAAATGGCTATACAAAGGCCAAAACTATTGGCTTTGTCAATGCCAGTTTTGGAGCATGTTGGCACCACAATTCAAACTCTGGTACATCTGCCTCAGACACACAGCATCCTCTAGCTCTCTTGTTTTCCATGTGTTATCTGGATTACACAATATCTGAATTAACGTGCTTTGGTATTTGCTGAAAGCCTATACATATCCTTAAGAATTCAGACAGGTTACAAAACGGTTAACATATTTTCAGATAATGACAATCGGTAAACAAGTTGGTGCCAAGACACCTGTTGAGTACGGGAGGAAGGAAGGAAATGTGTCGGAAGCAGAGCCACCATCTCTGAATAATGGCCACCTATGTGGGGCCCCGTCCACAACCAGTAGGACTCATTTTAAGAGACATAACAAAGCAGGAGCATTTGAATAGAAGAAGAGATCATAAAAGCGAGAACAGCTTGCAGGGAAAGTGCATGCATAATTTAAATAAATGATCAGAAACCTCATACTTTACACTGGAGTAGTTATTTATGGTCTGCTCTTATGGGAATTAAACGGAAATTGGCAGAATTCTTTTATCTTTGTAAGGCTTCATGTGTGCTCGTGGCATCAACACTTCTATTATCTGTTTAATTACGAAAGTCAGGGGAGTTGAACACTTAAGTGACGCATGGCCCCTCTTTGTAAAATTTGATGTAATGCTTCTTTGCAAGACGCATCACTACGTTTGCTCAGAGGAATATTTCAAACACTGAATAAAATACCTAATTCAGACACATGTGCATTTAGGAATCTCCCAACACTGGATATGCAACATTCCCAGGCAGCAAACCGAGAATGCAGCGGCAAGTACTATTTCTTTCTACTTTATCACACAGGGCTTCATGACAAGTTTGCTGGTCCGGAAATAAGGGTGCCGGTAAGCTCACCGGCACCCTTATTTCCAGACCGGCAAACTATGGGTTTGCCTGCTGGAGCCACTGTGCCCGACAGGTCTTACCCTGCCGGGTACAGCGGTCACGCAAAGCAAGCCCGTCACGGAAGCACTGTTAACAACGGTGCTGGTGCTTCCGTGTCCCCACTCCCATAGAGTGCTATGGGACTCTTTGGTAATGGGGATTGACACAATTACCGGTGCCTGTCTTCCCGGATGCCGGATTCGTAATGAGCCGGTGGCGCTAGTACATTTTTACGGGTCTGGCGACAACCCACCAGTACCACCATTAGGGTTACCGCCATCACAAGTGAGCTGTTCCAGAAACAAGCTACCTTTTCCGCACCGGCCCACTCCGAGTCTGCTGTTAGGGGCTGTGAACTACCGGAAGGCCTGACATGCCGGTAGTTCCGGCCCCTACCAGCAGATAAATCACTGAAGCACTGGCACCATTATCTACGGTGCCGGTGCTTCAGTGTTCCCATTCCCATAAAATGGGAAGTTACTGTTCCACCGCCGCCCGTAATATCCCGGTATTACTGGGATATTGGGTGGTGGAAGCGGTAAGCCCCGGTTGCCGGTAAACCGCTGGTGGCCTACTGGGACCCTCGTAATGAAAGCCTATGTGTCTAAAATGTCTCCAATGCTCGTGTTTTGCAGGTGTCCCATCGTAAAGCACATACCAAGTTGACATTGGTAGACGTGCAACGTTGTCTGTTGAAACTGTGGCAGTGCATGTGTATTACCGTAGAAGAAGACTAACCCAAATCACAAGCAAGATGTGATGTTGTCTCTGGCATCCTTATTTGTTGTACAGCTGTAACAGTTATATACACTTAGTTACGTCTTTCTTTATGATTTAAGTTACTCGACATTCTTTGAGAGTATTGCACCATATTGCAAAATTTAAAGTTGCAAGCTACTAGCCAGCCATAAACATTGTGCACCCTGATAACACATTATTACCATGAAGAGGTGCTGCTTGCGAAATATGTATTGGCATGCTAACATGTTCAGAATAAATGCTTTTTCATTAAGGACCATGCCTGCTCTTTGTTTTACCACAATTAACAAGGTTGAATACTTTATTTCATTGCACTGGCATGCTCAAGGATTCCCGCAGACTCCGTGCACACTATTTCATACTTAATGTATGTGGGAGTGTTTGCAATTTTAGAATTATCCCTGCAATGAAGACTATCGTCCTACTTTACAAGAAGGTTCTAGGGGTTAGTGTCTGAAATCCGGTACAGCCCCTAGTCTTGTATGATGCACATCAGGAGCGTCATCCTGTTGCTTCAGTACAGCTTCTGGTTCAATATTTTGCCTAGCATTCCTCTGAACCATTTAGTGCCTCTTAGAGCGCCTCCGCACAGTGCCCTTGCCCTTTCCTGCATGATTTTACAGGAACGGTCTGAAGCCATGCATTTGAGAGGGCTAGGTTTTTCTGTAATTGGTTATTAGCACTCTGGCAACCAAATATGGAATGGACTGACCAGCCATACGGCCTGTTGGTTCTTCAGCAGCCTTGCATCTTGTGCCACACTCCTCTTCACAGCCTCCACCATCTCCAGTGATCCTTTTGTTTTTGTGACCCCCATTGTTACACAACATGCTGATTTGAACTATCAGTACACGACAATAGCTGCTTATCTGCCTGTTGCTCTGCAGGTTCTCAATTTCGTGCACCTTCGGAATTTCCATAGCAGAACCCCAGGACTTTGGCAATGGCATGCTGAAGCAATCAACATGATAGGCGTTTGCCTTGAGATACATAATGTTTTTCTTCCAGTCAGTATGATTGTGAACTTGGGTGCTTCCACCTGGGGAATAGCTGGAGGGTTCTGGCGTGCTCCTTGCTTTAAACTAGGCGGCCTGGACGCAAGTCAGCAAAGGTGGTCCCTTATGGGTATGAAAAAAACTGCATGCCTGTGTCCAGTCTATCACCCCCACATAAATATTAAAACCCTGCTGCCACCCTATTTGTTTGAAGTGAGGTTGTGCCTCAATTTATCAACCAAGAAAATTGTCAAATAATAAATGAACATACTATGCTGTTTTTATAAAGTGCAAACATTCAAACAGAGGGCCGTCTTGACATTGATGAGAAAAAAACTGAAATCATCCCCTGGAACATAATACCTTTAAACATTCATAGTTTGTTTGTAAACATCTATATCCATAGAATAGGTTCCCAAATTATTGCATTGATGCATGACCATAGGATAAGAGCAATTAATGGTAATGCTTCACTTGACTTACCAACTTGCTCCTGTGTGTGTCTAGATGGTAAACCAGTCTCTAATTGACTATTGGATGGTCAATATTGAATCATGGTGCAGGGTGACACGTCTACAGGTAATTGCAAGGGTGGAACGTGATCATAACCCCTTGGCAACCCTGTGGCAGGCTAAGGAAAACAAGGAGCTCTGCTTTGATCCAAAGGGGTAAAGGTCAAAGCATTAAGTAATGGTGGTATGAAGGTACGTGTAAACCAACTCTCAGAAATACCAGAGAAGGGAAGTTCAGCCAATTAAATTCTGTAAAATATGCAATAATTTCAACTAACATGACTATATTCAAATCTGTGTTCCCAGGAGGGGAAATACCTACATTCTGCTCCCTAACCAATAGTTTGCCAAATTAAAGCATATAGCCAAGACTTGCGATTGATAAGAGCCTTACATAACCCCTAGAAAGATCTAGCGGGAAGGAAAATAAGACTATCTTATTGCACAGCTGGATGCCTTGTCTAATTTAGCATTAATGAAAGACCAAACCCAATTTGGGAAGTGCATTGCCTTTACCTCCGGTTATAGGGGCCGGTTGCTTCTTATATTAATGCCACTTGTTGGTTCAACCATTTTTCGCCTATATATGGGAATGATGGGGATCGTTAGTGAACCAGAGACTGTTGAAGGTGTGATCTGTGAGAGTGGATTGCTATAGTGAAAAGTCCTTTCATGAAGTTTTTTGGTTCACTTCTCTGCAGGGTAGTGGTAGGGATTGGATTGCATCCCAGCAGAGGTCTTTAAGGAAGAGATGCAAATGTGGGTTGCCATGCTAACAAAGGCTTTTAATGTTATTTGTTCAGCAGGCTAGATCCCAGACTCTTGGTGAGAATCTGTTATCATACTTATATTTAAAAAGAAAATGGACGTACTCCCTGGTGTAGGCCAATATCACATTTAGATTCAGTAGCGAAACCTTTTGGGATGCTGCATATTAGACTGGTTGAAGAGAAGCAGATTTTATCTCCTGTACAGTTGGGGTTTCATACAAAAATAATCCTGTGGACCATGCGTAACCCCTTTAATAGCCGTTACGACTAGGACATTAAGAAATACGATTGTATGGATTATTTAGACAAACAAGTGTTTTCGATATGTTTAATCACCTGTAGTTATGGAAAAGACATGGAGGTCACATATTAACTTTTATTTTGTATGTTGGCTCTTTATTCCATTATCATATTGAATGTTAGTTTTGGGACCCAGGGTGAAAGCATACGTTCTTTTAAGGTCACAAACCGTGTGAGGCAAGGCTTTGCATTAGCAACACAATTGTTTAACATTATTATTATTATTATTTATGTTAATAGTTTAGCTGGTATACTTGGAGCAGGGTCTCCTGATGTGCTGACAATAGGACGTCGTTTGACTCCTCTTTTTTTAGTCGTTGTTGATGCTGTTTCAATGGCTATGCCTGAAATGTTCCTGTGCCGACTTCTATCCTTGGTTGAAAACAAATGTAATGAGCTGGATGTACAGATACATCCTGTGAAATCAAAAAGAATGAAAGTGTGCTGTAAGACAAAAAAGGAGGTCGGTTACCGAAATTAAAAGTGATCATGTAGATGTTGACCTTTTCTCCGATGTATTTGGGTATTTGTTTTTTAAACAAATTAAACTTGCACGAACAACTTGTGCTATTTTATCTGTCTATAGATAAATGGGAAGTATTTCGATTCAGGCACACTTGAAGGTTCCCAAAACAAAGTCTGTATGTCAGGCGTTTTATGGGAGTGAGATATGGGGGTTGGGATGTCACATGTCACGGGAGACCGGGTCACGTGTCAGAGGAGCGGGAGACGAAAATAAAGGAATCACCGGAACTGGCAGTTTGGCACCAGTCCGAGTTTATGCAGCAAAGTTGCTGTGTTTTCATTCACGCTGCGCTGCGACCGTCAGGCCTAATCAGGTCTGCATTTCACTGGAGGCCCCACACCACCAGAGCCTCCTACATCACAGGGGTGACGCCTACCCAAAGATTTGGGAATATTAGAGAATACATGTATCAAGTCTTTGATGTGTTGAAATATTTTCACCTCCAACTGTGTCATTAACAATTAATGTCATCTCCTATATGTGACAGACTACATTTTGATTAGAGCTGTTAAGTATTGGCTGAGGATTTTGCTGCATAAAGGTGATTCTTTATTCAAATTAGTAGCACAAGGAGACCACTAGGGGCTTGGACCAAAATGACGCATGAACTTTGTGTCACAGAAAACATGCAACCTCTGCATGGTGAGATATTGATTCCTAGCCCCCCAAACGATTTATTGAGGTGGAACGTGAGCCAGTTGAGGTCTGTTACAATTGGGGCAAAAAGAAAAGGCAGGGACAACTCCGGAGCTTGTAGGCCCTCCAGCAGCCGAGGTAGTATGTTGCTCATTGTTAAGGGACTTCAATTCAGCACTCCAACTAAGTCAATGCCTGGTCTGGGAGGCCCAAGGGAAGCCCTTATTTATATATTTTTATGACAAGTTATAATCTGGATGATAAACCCTTGTATAACGCCCCTCTCTTTGAATCCCCCTGACCTCACTGAGCCAAGAAGTAGGTTTGTTTTGCAATTTAAAAGATTTATTTGAAAATTAAACAATATATATATATATATCACACTTTTATAAATAAATTAATATTTGATCGCACACTTATGAATATGACCGTGATCAACAATGGATAATATGACAATTGTACGCTTATTTAATCACTTAGGAGTTGGTACAGAAAGGGTAAAGTAGCAGAGAATACTTTTATGGTTTCAAGGAAAAACAATGATGGAAAGAATGCAGCACAGAAATAAACTGATATGGTTTCAACCAGGGATAAAATAATCACTTTTCCCCTTGTGGCAATTCACTCCCCCCTATGCAATATAAAGATATGGAAGGAAAGCACACAGTTTTCAGGAATACAATCAACATGCGATACAGATTCAGTTCAAATTCTCGTAATCTTGGAGCAACCGGTATGCTTTTAAAATATGCAGAAATATTTTGAATGTGATTTGTACTGAAGTGAAAATATGCTAAAAATGATTTTAATTCCCTATAGGAGATTCAGGGTAGGTGATAGCTACTTAAGATTGGTTCAGGTCAACCGTAGCGAGGCTCTATGAATAATTATCAGGTTGCAACCGAATTTCAGCAGCTCAAGCAAAAGCAGCTATTTTTGACAGGTGAAGAAACTGGGTCAAATTGCAATTCGCGTCACTTTTTCCGGGCGCGATTACGGAAAAATTATAAGGAATAGAAAGTTCTAGGCTTGTTGGAAAGCACAGGTTCTTAGCTTTCAAATGAAAGTTAAATCTCGTTCCTAGCACGTACGGATCAAAAGATACAGATATTTTTGTGGAGGTAGATTTTCAGAAGTAAAATTAAAGTTTCATAAGGACAGATGACAGTTTTGCAGCTTTGAAATGACAGAATGGACACACGATTTCTATGCAATTCTAGATAGGTTGAATTGGATGGGATGAGATTATTTTAGAGATTGGTTTGCACAGTTCTGGCTGGGTACTCGCACTATAAATCTGAAATAGGTTGTCAAGATCTGGTCAGGTTGGCTGCGGTTCTCTCGCCACGGACGTCGTTAGTACCGGTTCTGCTCACAGCGATCTGGTCTGGGTCTGGTCTGCGGTCCAGGATCTCTGGTTCTGGTCTGGTCTCTCTGGATACAGAACTGCTTTCTGGGTCTGCTACTGGTTCTGGCAAAAGTTCTTGGCAAAGAATCCAACAGCTCGCCCGGCTGTTGAATAGTTTGGTTAGGTTGCTGGATTCTGAGGCCTCTGAAAAGGATTCAGCTTGTGGGCTAGGCCTCTCTGCTTTAAGTTCTGGATCTATCTGGAGTTGAGTTCTGGATCTCTGGAGATTGTCTGGATTTTGAAGTCGTCCGGCAAAATGCTTCGCAAGAAGTGGAAAGTGAATCTCCTCCCTGGGTTTCAGTGTTCCTTTTTATGTATTTTGAAAATAGGTGTGTGCTTGGGCATAACTAAGCCTGCCCCTCACAACTTATCATTGGCCAAGTTATCCTCTCTCCCTTGATTGGGGGAAGGAAATGGAGTGTCATCGTGATGAGGTCTGTTTATGGGTCAGAGGATCCTCCCCTTTGCTTTCACTAGAAAATCAATTTTACCCAAAACACATATTTCCCCAGATACACAATTTGTTGAAATTACGTGTACACATCATATATTACTTAAGGTAGGTCTCTGTTCCAACTCTGATGTTTCTAAGAGCTTGGGTTAAGAAATGACAACATATTTTCGTTTTTGGTAGCTTTTGCTATTTTTTTTCATCAAATCTTTACACAGACCTGTACCCTCTCCCTGAGCATATTAATATGTTATCATGTCTCTAGCATAAATACAGTGTCTGCAGCATTAATAAATTGTGGGGTTCGCTCCCAGAACACCGTACAAAGTGGAGTTTGGTCTCAAATCGTGAGGGCATTTTTCATATTAAGGATCCCCAAATTGTACATTTGTGAGCTTAATACAAGATTTTATAAGCAATTTAATCAAACATACATTTGCCCTTAATTGAATTCACATATGAGTCTGGGTCCGCCCCCAGAAGCTTGGCTTGACTCAGAGGTCAAATATCTCTACTTCCCCCAGAGCAGTGTTGACAGTAAACACCCAAAATCAGCATATTCTATTCAGCAGAAAGATTCTATTGTGTTGACTGAGGTCAGCAGACCAGGGGGCCACTCTGCATCTGGTTAACACGACCATGTGATCTCCTGGGCTGTTGCTGGTAAGGGCTGGTGTGAATGCTTCCCATGAACAGAGGCCTCTTGAACTGTTCATTGAATCAGAATGTCTTCTTGTGAGGGCCTGGGAGCAGAAAGGGTTGAGAATTCTCATTAATCAGCAAGCATTTGAAGACCCAGCTAGCTCAGGATCCTTTTGCAACTCCTGAAATACAGTTCTCCTATCAGAGTTTAAATCGCTAGCGCCGGTTAGTGTCCAATGCCGGTACTGCACCTATTTTTGGGAGCTGTCTTGAATTAATACATTTCAAAAAGATAGGATTTTACTTGATAGTATATGATCCTTGCTTGACATGGCATTGATGTGGATCTGCAGTAGAGTAAAGTAGAACACTCAACCAGAGTTGGATTTTTGTTTGGTGGTTTCGTGCCCATAATCTTAGCAATTTTTGACATTAATAAAAACAGATTTTGAACCGAACCATCTTTCTTTGCACTGGTGGGTGGCAGGTCAGGGGACATTTTGGTGTGCGCAAAACTGTGCGGTTTTCCTGGATTCTGGCGCAAATGTGGGCTTTTCGGCCATCTTGGATTTTCTAAGCCCACAGCACCAAATGTTGCAGCATAATAACTTGAACGTGGGTCAAGACACCCAACATCATTTAACTTTAGTCGGCCATAAGGACATCAAAGGACAAATAAATAAAACATAACAAAATACATAATACTTAAACAATATGAACAGCAACTAGACCCCATGTCAGGGAGAATAGCTATCAATGTCATGTGATTTCACCTCCATAAGTGCCCCCCTCAGATCCTTTCCCCAGTGTGACTGAATTAGCTCCAGTGAGCAAATGGAAAGAGAGCCCCATTCCCATAAGGGGCGTAGATCCGAAAGGGGTGGAATTCTTACAAAGGGAGCAGTCACTGATTTCAATTGAGCTGTTTGGCTGTGGGTGACATCTCCTTACAGTATCAAATAAGCCCATGGCCAATATAGGATCCCTTAAGTCAATACAAAAAGTATCATAGATACTTCCTTTATGGCACAGTCTTTTGCAGCTCACAATCTCTTCTCTGATTAAAGCGCGGCATCTATAGACGGTTCTAAGCCAGTGGATGCATTTATTTGTTAGGGAAATCCTGGCTTTGTCTTGATGGTTGGAGCATTTGGGGACACTGTTCAAGAATACAACACCCTGGCAGTCTCGTTGGTCCATACCCCTTAACAAGCCTCTGTCGTTTTGGTTATTTTCCAACTTTAGTGCACTGTGGGAAATCGGTTCTGGGGCCACTCCATGATCTGTTACCATTGCTACGTACCCCGATTTTCTCCCCCTGGTGTTTGTGCTGGCCCCTGTGTTTGCCCTCCCCCAGGCTGCCCACCCCAAAGTTCTTGTTGCGGTTTTATGCTGTGTAAAACCTATCTAAGGGATACCATAGTCGGGGTGTTTCCAAAGCCCCGTTGTTACTGGTACTCTGAGAGGCAAATCAGAGTGGGCAGCGGACCCATTAGAGGCAGACTGGGTCTCATCCATCTTTAGTAAGTGGTGGGTCTCCTCCACTATTATTTTAGGTGTCCTGGAATTGGCCTCAGTGCTCGGATGGTGCTCCGCTATGGGCCTACTATATACACAGCTGTAGTTATCAAGAATCTGCACTAGGAGGACCTTCATGGCAGCCAGTTCGGAGAGAACAAGAAGGCATTGACAGCCCTGTGCTAGGTCCATGGGAATTGAAATGGGGGCAACAGAGGCTGCAAGAGACAATAACATTCCAGATGAAGTACCTACATCGAGGATATGATGCAGGCATATGGGGGCGAAGTGGACCCATTCCTAGCTATCGGGGTTCTTACAACACCTGCTTGATGAATAGTCTTTAACTTGTTTTGGTAGGTTGCAGCTATGTAACAAGGTTCTCCTTCTTTGGGTTCCTCTTGCCAGAGAACTAAGTATGCAGAGCGGAGAGATGCCAGCATTAATTCCATCCAATCTCATATTTATTGATATGATGGATTCCACCCTACTAGGGTCAGTTGTGTGAGTCAGCCGGGTGTTTGGCAAGCTATCGTGGATGTCCTTTGGGGGCACAGGCGCACATACCATTCCAGCAGGATCGATGCTAGTCGCCAGGTGCTTCAACAGGCTAGCATGGGGGCTGTGAGAAACCAGAAGGTGTCTCAGCCACTAGTCCCCGCGGACCTGTCATCCAGGTGGCCAGGACACGGCCATCACTTTTGTATCAAGTTCCTGGTTGTGTAACAGTGAGGGAGGATAATCTGGGTGAGGGGTCTTTGGGAGTGGGACAATGGATGGTGAGACCCGGTATCCCCTTCCTTGTAACACCTTTACCCCATCCGACTTGATAGGATATTTACAAAATCTATCCGCCCCCTTTACAACACAAACACTTTCTCGCGGACATCCCGCTCTAAGGGAAAACAGTCTAACACCCGAGCCGTGAACCTGACATGTTCCAATATTATGGTCCGGCGAGGTCAGGCAGTTATTGACAATCGCATTACACTTGCCCACACAGATATAAGGCAGAGCACAAGAGCACACTCTGAGCGAAAGAAAAACACTTGAGGAAACAGCAGTTCCAAGTTGGCAGTTTAACAAGAGAAAAAAGATGGCAAAACAGAAAGGGATCACAAGGAGGGAAATAACCCGTGACCTTTTCAACAAGGAACAGTTTCTTTCACGAGTCATCGAGATTGGAAAACATAAGCCCAGGAAAACAGGTTGAAGAATCCTGCATTGTGTGTCAGAGATACCCAGGGCCCTCCTGCGTCAATAATCAAGGTGGGGAGAATCGCCAGCCACTGTGGTACTGTCCTTGGCTCCAAGAACAAAAACGCTTCAGTGAAAACAACACAGCCAGTGAGTTGGGGAGACCGATACAAGAACGGTCTGTGTTGAAGCCAAGGTTGCAAGCAGCAACATTGTATGGCGAGTGCTGGAACGCAAATTGTTAAAACGCGTGTGATAAGAGATGTGAGTGAAGTTAAACTGCTGATGAGTGATCGAACTTTGAAGCAAGCCACAATACCTTTGACAGAGTGGTCCGGCACTGCGTGGGTGCTCAATCAAAGGTCTCTGTAAGGTATCCAGCTGAGGAGTAACGAAAGTAGATACATTTGATCCGAGCCCGGCGAAGGGAGATCATTTGAAAGTGAACAGATAAATGTGAATCGAAGTGGTCCTGCAATGGGTCAAGCAAAATCCTGCGCACAGTCGAAAGGCTTAGATGTTGATACAGTAAAGAAAGTTTGTGGTGAAGTGGATAAGGTTGGTCCTAGCCCGGCAGAGGGAGATCAATTGAAAGCCTTGTGTTAAAATGGGTCTGAGCCCAGCGGAGGGGGACCTTGGGTGAAGCAAAAATTACCTTAGAAGGTTATGTGTTAAAGTGGGTCTGAGCCCGGCGGAGGGGCAGCTGGGGGGTGAATCAAAAAATCACCCAAGAAGTTGTACTTGAGAATCCTGAGGAAAAAGGAACTTTTGAGTGTTTGTTTGTTGTATCAGGCCCTCTGAACTAAGAGACTTTGAATGGCAAAGAGACTTTGGTACAGAAGCCCCTGATACTGAGATTTGAACTACATCCGCATGCTAGTGAAGCCAGATACTGTGCTAAGCTCCTGTGTGCCGCCTTGTCCTGTGCTGAAAACGTGGGGAAGGGAAGCCAAAGGCTGAATATACTTGCATATCATTTTCTTGAACACTTTTCTTTTGCATGACATTGTTTCCCGCACTATTTGTATTTAGAAGGGAGGATTGGAAATAGGTTTATTAGTATAGGCCCTTTTATTTTCACAAGACCACACTAGGACTCCATTATTATTATTTGATGCTCGTTGCTTGCTCCCATCTGTATATTTAGGATTAGGTAGGCTTTTTTCAAACCCATTTGAAGTTCAATAAACACCTTTGAACTTTGATCGCTTGTGTCTGTCTTACTTTTGATACCATGCCTTCCTTATAGGGCCCATTGAGGACGCAAATGCGCTGGCAGCTGGCAGATTGGTTACAGCAATAGGCGATAGGGAGTTTTGCACAGAAATCCTCAGATCTTTATCAGGCTCCAGCACCGCGCAGCACTTCTGAACCAGTGGGGATGCCAGGCTTGTCCCGGGATTGTCTGCAGAGTGGGCTAAGCAGCCCTTCTCTGCACAAGCAGTTAATGCTGGGTAGTCCTGACTTTCTTCGTTCTTAACGCGGTTGTCCCATATAACCTATTCACTAGCATTATTCTCCTTCAGAGTCGTAGCACTTTTTTAGGAAATTATTGATTTTGTTGATTAAAGTATAAGCATCACCCAAAATCATGCTGAAAGCCCCCACCTTAACCCCTACCCTGGCATTATAGTTCCATGCACTGGTTCACCTGGCCACCCTGTGACCCTTGGCCCAAGTCCCTGCCTGTCCAGTTGAACCTTGCACTGCCTCTTGGCTCCCCCAGCACTTGTAGTCTGTATCTGTAACCCTACAGTCCCCTCTTCCTGCACTTATTGGCCCTCCGTTGGCTGCACTTTATGATTACCTGCACTATGCCAGCCGCTGGCTGCACTTTTGATTGCCTACACTTCTCCTTTCCCCTTTGGCCCCCTTTGTAATTCTCCTCTTTCCTGCACGATCTGAATTGCACAAGGCCTAGTAAGATCGTTTTTTGTCTTCCATCTGTTTCCCCCCTGATTCCTGTAGAGGACTTAACTGTAGCGGCCATCAGGGCTCAGGGTGAGGACGGTGAAAAGCAACAGACAGCGGCCCGGGAAAGCACTCGGGAAGTGTTTGGCAAAGTGTTCCGGCATGTTCAGGAGTGTTGGGAGTTTGTCTATGGCGCTGGATTGTGGATACTTCTCCGCTCGGTAAAAACATTCTGAATCCAGTGGAACACCATAGCTGCTTACCGATCCTCGCTATCTGAAAGGTCAGGTAACTGGGTTGATTTCTGGGAGTGTGTCTTTGGTGTTGGGGTCCCAGATTCATAGCCTAGAATATGCACAGTTCACTGGTGGAAGAGCCAGTATGTACTTAAGGATTGGCTCTACGCTTTCTGCGGTTCTGGTCGCTGTCCCCCAAATAAAATCTGACTAAGATATGTTGAGGCCGGTAATGTTTCCTCTGCCTCAGTCTCCCATTTCACCTTCAGAGAGTGTGCTCACGGGCATAGCTCGGAATGACTTCTGTACTTTCTTAACAGTAGACTGTCCACTTAACATTGTGGGGTACAAATCATCGAAACAAGTGAACATCAATAAGTTCTTTCCCACAATAGGAAAATCGGTGTGTAAGCAGGAATTAGTGCCGGGTTTCATCCCAAAACTATCGGTGCACTCGGAGGCACTCGGAGGCACATAGGGAGTCTTCATTTTTGTCTGTTTCCTCTGCAATCTACTTTTCTCCCGAGTGGGCGGCTCTCGGCAGCCCTTAAGCATACTAGTGGTCCGGAAGTTTTATTTCCCTGAATCACTGCGCAAATCAATGAAGTCTTAACAATTTTGGTCTCTTTGTATGAGTCTTTGAAAACTGAGTCAAAAACACACTCTGCACTTTTGGAATCATTATTATTCAAATTTGAAAATGTGCAATTACATTTGACTGTGAACGATTGAAAACAGAGATGTGTGCAACAATGTTCACCAAGTCAGGACATACACAGTTGATTTGGTGGAAGTTATCAAGTCGGTGAAGTGTCAACATACTGACTTAGGCCTGATACCTCAGGACAAACACATTTGGCCTCATTATGAGTGTGTCAGTCCGGTAACAACGGGGCCGGTAAGCGTACTGGCACCGTTGTTACCAGACCGGCACAGTCTGAGTTCTGAGGGCGGCTGCCGTCCCGCCCGTCAGATCAGACCTGGCAGGCGGGTCGGCAGCCGCCCACAGTCTTTGACGGAAGCACCGGCACTGTTGCACACGGTGCCGGTGCTTCCGTTCTCCCCAATCCCATTGAGTCCTATAGGACTCAATGGGAATGGGGAGTTACGTTTTCCGGCGCCTGGCTTCACGCACTGCCGGGGCTGTAATGCCCAGGTGATTCCCTAAAGTCAGGCGACGGAAATAAACACAACTCCGGCGGCAGCCTGCCGTTTTTACCGGCACGGCTACCGCCGAGGTTGTAATGAAGCCCATTGACTGTCTCTTGCCTCATCTGGTTGAGACTACTTTCCCTATACCATCAAACCTAGTCTCATGTGTCAACCTATCACTGTCTTTAATTATGACCTATATTTCAGTTCGGGATTTGGGTACTGGTGCTGTTTCTGGTCAACGAACTTTGGATTCATTAGTGGTTAATTCTGTGGAGGGATTGAACAATATTGTAGAGGTCGATGATTCTTATGTTGATCTTGATTGGGGGGGTTGTTTGGCCAGGAAAAAAGCGTATTGCCAGTTAATAGCACATCTCGCAGGCCAGTCCCTCAGGTGTGCAAGAAAGAGGGTAAACATCTGAAGAAAACCAAAAAGATTGGTATGCCTACCAAAAACCGACAAGTCTTTAAAGGAATGGTTCGGGCAGAACTATTATTGTCCCTATGGTTCAGCCATCGGCCATGTGCTATTAAACATAATTCGATCGATCGTACAAACATTTCATATGCACCTTACCCTAGTTTTCGTCTCATGAACACAAGCAAAATCATGCAGCAGGGCGCGGCTATCTTGTGATAATCTTATCACTTGCCGCATCGCCCTGGGTGACCTGCGTTTGCGGCACTAAAACATATGCCCCGCCCCTGAGCCTTACATCACTAAATCATTTATATTCTCCAACTCTCTCTGTGATGTTGCTGGGCAGCGTGGCAAAACACGCCCAGTCGTCACCAACGCAACTAGACGCGGAACCCGGAAAACAACACGCATCGTCTCACAGCGCGGCGCGTCACAATTAGGAATATGAAACTGTACTTTAAAAGGAAACAACAAGACTGTACAATTGGTAAAGTACATTTATTTCACATGAAATGTTTTGATAAGAATCGGCGTGTGACCTAATCAATTAAAATGGTACTTTTTTTCTTCGCTCTCGTTTCATAAATCCGCAAATGTTTATCGTGAGTCACGCGCTGTTCCTTTATGGGTACACAGGGTGTTCGTTTTGGGTCAACGAAGCACTTCGGTCACACGGTGAATTGCAAGGCTGGTGCTTCAACTTGGCACTAGACCACAGTAAAGGTTGTTATGTTGCTCCTAATCGCCGGTACCGCGTACGGACAGATTGGACCTTGTCTGTCGTCCCAAAAGACGGTCAAGTAGATCCAGTGATCGACATGTAGCTGCAGCTGGCGGTTGAAGAAGCCAGCGGTCGTGGTCTGGAATAGATGACAATCGCAGAAGGGCACAATGTACCTGTTTGCAAAAGATAAAAATCGAAAAGTGTCTCAGTAGCCGATCTTAATTACAATTATTCCCTTTATTAGCGCAGAGGTGACACAATGTGAACCGAGAGAATACAACGTGGAATATCAAGTACTCTGCTATTTGCTTCCGAGGATAGTGCAAATGAGAATGTTGAGCTCTAAACATAATGCGTAAACTGGTGCAAGAATTCGAGGTGCAAAAACAATGTAATGATTTATTAGTGTAGAGCCAGGGAGAAACGAGTGGTGGTCTACATGCGTCTCGATGCTGGCCCGCCCCTGTTGCCCGGTAGATAGCCCTGCACACAAAGGTTGTACTAGAACTTCATTGCAATATGCCAAACAGAACGAACAAGTACAATGCCACCCATCAGTAACTGTCAGCTATTCGTATTTCGATTAGTCCTGGTATGAAATCGTCTAAAGAGAAACTTACATTATATTCGCAATTTCCATTCTCTAGGCGTAATGCAGACCGTGATGCAAACTCCTCCGTTCGTGTCAACGTTTTCTCATAAACTGAACTTATATGTATCTAGGTGCAGTTTCGGAATGGGCAACCTTATCATATCATACGTTATTACACCCCCCTTCAATTCAATCCCTTTTGGAATGGTCCCTGCCTCTCAAGGTCAAAAAACAATAGAACCTTATACTGTGCGAGGGACGCGTGGGGCCTCACAGCTCCCAAGCTAAAATTCAAAGCTGGTGACCTTCACTCAAAATGAACGTACATTATTACTTTGCAACATCCCGTGTCAACGCATCCATGAGAACATGAATTTTGAAGCACAGGCCCTGGAGGAAAAAATTGGGGGCTTGTCACTGCCCCCTATTCCCAATTTATAGTCTGTGTAACACAAAAATGGAGTCAAAATGTGTCTAATAGTAGGGCCACCTCTGCTTATCTCATGGCATACTACCCCATGGCATGTTTTCACAGTCAGTACTTCTTGCGTGCCTAGAATTGTTTGTGGCCTAGGTCTAATCCCTTTTGTAGGTCCAGCAGTTATTCTGCTTTTTGCGGAACTTTATTGCAAGTCAACTGCCAAAACCCAAATATTCTTACACACTGTTACCCATTGGTCATTAACACGAAAAATGAAGGTCCCACAGTATCTCAACTAAACTGTGAAATGTGAAAGCAATCGTAATAATTGTAATATATTTTTAAGAAAAGGACTGAGAGGATAGATTTCAAAAGACAAAATGCATACTTTATTTATACAGATTATAGAAACATTTTCTGCAAAAATAAAAACAGACGGTAATCATTTGAACCGGGTTTTAAATGATTTAACAAGCTCTGCTTTGGGTGGACATGGCATGCTGGCAATGTTTTGTGGCAATGTATGTGTGCTCTGAACAGATTTTTGCGCGATTCCATGCATATGCATCTCCACGACATTAACAATAAGATCTTTCAGAAAATCAAATTCCATTTTCTCATACTGGTTTGACAACCCATTTTTGCTTCTTTTCGTAAAGGCCATAGTGTAGGGAAGCATCCCTAAGTTTCCTGCAGTCCTAGATTGTTCCCGGCCGACATTCTCGTTATGCGCTAATACCGCAAGCAAAGTCCGACATTTCATCCCCTTGATGCCAAAATGCAATCTCTTTGGCCTGTACTTTAGGCACATATTGTGGAACACCTCCAAATCTCCTGTGTGACAGAATTCTGTGAGTCCCTTAAGATCTCTTGATAAGTTTTTGTTTTTTTTGTCAATCTTTTTATTGAAACATCAATAAACATAGAATTCATTAACGAACCAAATCAGTGGCAATATTACTTGATTACAAATAGGCGGTCAACCGCCCCAATGACACTCATCCATTGAGTCGGCTACTGAAATTCATAAAATTCGACATTTGTCACTGTGCTTCCAACTTCAATTAATTTTTAACAATGCATCAACATTTCAGTTTAACGTCCTTATGATTCTTCCAGTGCATGTATTTCATAAGTAACACTTGGGGTGTAGTATTGTAGCTTTGTGTTCTGTAGCGTTCTTAGTTGAAGCAAGAGAAGGGACGGGAAGGGGAGAGAAGGAAAGAAAAAAAAAAAATTACAACCCTCACCAGAATCACCATTAGTTCCGGGTATTGCCCCCAGTGCCCTGCAGCGTCCCCCCATTCTGATTTCAAGTCGATAGGTCCTTCCTTCGTTCCCAAGCTATTCAGGGCTGAAGGAGGCATTTAACCAGTCTGGGTTGGAAGAACATGTGTTCCTTTTCCCAGATATTCTGGAAGTTGTCCGTCCGGTTTTCCATTGCAGCCGTTAGCTTCTCTATTCCCAGAAGCTCCCAAACCTTAACCCACCAGTTTGCAATGTGGTAACCCTCCAGTTCTTTCCAGAATCGAGCGCGTGTAAGGTGGGCCACCATCAGTAGTTGTGTGATTAGTCACGCTCTGGGACCAGACTGTGGATAGGATCCATCATCTGGGCTGTCGGCCAACACCATCACTAATGGGTCCATGGGGAGGAGGGTTCCACAAATGTCCAACCAAAAGGATTGAATGATCAGACAATGCCACCACAGGTGCCCCAAGTCTCCCTTTGCCCCACAACCATGCCAACATACATCAGGATAATCTACATTCATTGCGTGCTGCCTCTGCGGCGTGAAGTACCATTGATAGCAAATCTTAAATGCACATTCCCTGACTGTTGTGCATCTAGAGGACCTATGTGCTCTGTCCCAGATTCTCTGCCATGACTCTGGAGCTATTTCTCTCCCCAGCTCCCTCTCCCATGCCAACATGTAAGAAAGTTTTTCCTCCACTGGGGCATTCTCTAGAAGGCGATAACACGTTGCCACTTTGTGTGAGCGCTGTCCTTCCGAGACAGTTATCTCTAGGCCTGTGGGAGGCCTGTTGGCAGCCTTTTTTACGGTCGGGTTGGTGGCCCAGTGCCTGAGTTGTATATATCTAAATCTCTACGAGGTTAAATTTCTCCTTACACTGGATGAATGTCAAGGGGTTAATGTCGGCATAGAGCTCCTGCAGTCTCAAGGTCCCCGTTCTTGTCCAGTTTTGGTATGATCTAGGTTGGAGCCCTGGAGAGAAGGCTGGGTTCTGCATGATTGGGGTTAGAGGACTCAGTCCCGGGGCGATTCCCCCTTAGGGTACTCTGCCTGTCTCAGCAGTTGGGAGAAGGGGACAGTTGTTCGATGTCCCACCATTTGGGGGGGGTCATCTTGAATAGCCCAGCCCAGGATGGGGGCAATTTGAGTTGCTCGGTAGTATCTTCAGATGGATGGGAGCCCCAAGCCTCCAAGCTGCCTGCTTTTGATGAGAATCCTGTGCTGAACTCTAGGTGTTTTACGCTGCCAGATGAATCGGCATATCTCCTTCTGCAAATCTTGTAAATCTTGCTCTGGAATCTGGACTGGGAGCACCTGAAATGCATAAAGAAGCCGGGGTAGCAAGGTCATTTTGACGGCTGTTATACGCCCCAGCCATGATATCTCCTGGGGGGCCCATTTTAGTAGAGATTCCTTCACGTCTTTTATCAGCGGAGGAATATTGGCTTTCACCAGTCCCGAGTATGTAGGAGTTAAGTGCACCCCAAGGTATGTTATTTTGGAGTTTGCCCAGCTAAGGGAGAAGGTGTTCTGTAAGTCATTTAGCACCTCCGGTGTTTCAGATAGATTCAGACCCTTTGATTTGGCCATGTTTATTGTGAAGCCCGAGATCTGTGCAAAACTATCAAGCAGGCTCATGAGCGGGAGGACCGAGGTCTGAGCCTCTCTCAAGAAATGGAGCACATCGTCCGCATATAGCGCTACTTTGTGGTTCTGGTCTCTTACCTCGAACCTTTGGATTTCGGGGTGAAGGCGTATGTGTTGGGCTAATGGTTCCATTGCTAGCGCAAAAACCAACGTCGATAGGGGACACCCCTGCCTGGTCCCACTGCCGAGGGGTATCTGTGGTGTCCAGTGAGCGTTGACTCATATTTGGGTGGAGGGGATCCGGAAGTTGACCAGGACCAATTTAGAGAATTGTGGGCCGAAACCAAAACCCTTCAGGACCAAATGCAGGGAGTCCCATGACATGCTATCAAAGGACCGGTGGGCATCTAAGGATAGCAAAGAAAGGGGACCTGGTATGGAGGGGGCTAGAGCTATTAGGTCTATTGCTCTCTGAATGTTGTCATGGGCCGCTCGGCTCTGGATAAGGCCCGTCTGATCCCTGTCTATTAGTGTAGGTAACACTTCCCCCAGGCGCCGCGCTATGATTTTACTAAACACCTTGGCGTCTGTATTGAGCAAGGCTATGGGCCGGTAGGAAGCACAATCTGCTGGGTCTTTTCCGGGTTTTAGGAGTAAGGTTGTGTTTGATTCAGCCATAGATTGTGTAACAGAACCCGTTTCCCATAAGGTGTTGAATAGCTTTGTGAGGTGCAGTATGAGTTCTTTTGCAAAAGTTTTGTAAAACTTGTTTGTGAAACCGTCTGGGCCCGGAGCCTTGCCAATAGGGAGGGCTTTGATGGCGAGTTCAACTTCTTCCACCAATATTGGGGCTTCTAAGGAATCTAGTGAGGATTGTGGCAGCTGTGGAAGGTCCGCCTTGGATATACACTCTTTGACAGACTGCAGGTCTCCCTTATGTGGGATCGCATCTTCCCTGAAAAATTCTTCTATAATGCGGCATTTACCCTTCTCAGAGTATGTGCCTTTGCCTGATTTATCTCGCAGGAAATCTATTCTGTTTTGTTTAGTCTGTTTACCTAATTTGGCCGCCAGTAATTTGTTAGCCTTATTTCCTTTTGTGTAAAAAAAATTGCTTGGTGCTCATCATACCATAGGCCGCCCTCCCCATGTGATGTGCTTCAAGCGCTTTTTTTGCCATCCTCAGGTCTCTTAGTGTGCGCCGGGAGGGTTTCTTCCTGTGCGCTTATTCAAATCTAAGGGCTTCCCCTTCTAATTGCTCCCGCAATAATCTAGCTCTCCCTCGTTGTGCTACCTGTTCTATTAAATGGCCCCTGAGTACCGCTTTGCTTGCTTCCCAAATCGTGCCCCAGCTCACGTCACCCATGTCATTCTCACTGTAATATAACTCCATGGTTTCTCTAATGTGGGCACAGATCATTGGGTCATCTAATAGGAAGTAATTTAGCCTCCAGGGGGGTTTCGTGGGGGGGGGATAGTTAGGAGAGGGGTGATGGAAAGTGAAACCGGGGAGTGTTCTGCTAGTGCTTCTGGGAGTATGTCCACTTCCAATACATTTTGGATCAGCGAGTCAGATATAAAAAAAATGTCTAGCCTTGAAAATCCCCCATGAACTGCCGAAAAGTATGTGTAATTCCTTTCTTCTTGATGGCTGTATCTCCACACCTCAATCAGGGAATGATCTTTCAACAGTGAGACAAGAGCCTTGAAGTTGTTCCCATCATTTGCTGTTGGCGGTAATGTTTCATCAACCAAGGGGTTGATCACTGCATTAAAATCCCCCCCTAGAATCACTTTACCCTCTGCATGATCAAATAAAGCTTTTGACAACTTCATGAAGAACTGGTTTTGGTTAGTGTTTGGGGCGTAGATGGAGACCAGTGTGACTCTACGGCCATCTAGTGTGGCGTTGATCAGCAAAAACCTTCCCTCCTCATCTCAAACCACTCCCTGGGTCTTAAAGGAAATCCCCTTGCGCACCAGGATGGCAACCCCTCGTTTCTTCAACCCGCTTGAGGCAAAGAATTTGGTGGGATAGAGCCTATTGTTAAGGCGGAATTCATCAGCCGGTTGTAAATGGGTCTCTCGGAGAAACAGAAATGATGCGTCTAAGGACTTCAGTCTAGGGAGGAGTGCTTTGCGTTTCAGGGGGGAGTTCAAACCTTGCACATTGAGCGTTACGAATTTATAACTAGGGGTTGCCATGGTACGGTCGCTCAGGTTTTTGCCTTAAACTGGCTCTCTTAGCCAAGTCAGGAGTGGGATAACTTTTTAGATCGAACATTGCGGTGAAACCGGAATGGGGACTGTGGTGAGTCAAAACTTAATCTTCCCCTACCAGCTTCAGGGTGGGGGTATACACAAAAAACTCAAAGAAAGAACTATAATAGAAACAGGTGATACCATATAAGCAAGCTAGGTTCATCAACAATTGCATTATTCTTAGTCCCCTAGGTAATTTAAACCAAGTACGAAATATGTCGGGCGCCATCCATTCCGGCGCCCAAGTCAACTTATTAAATAGAATTTTCAATGCCCGAAGTAGAGCTAAACATGAATTCAAGGGCGGCAAGGGAGTGCAATAACTTTTCCTGAGCTTCAGTTGGGGTGAATTAGTCTTTTACTGCTACCTCAGTATAGGCTACAGGTGGAGCGTTCTTAGGCGCAATACAGGCGCAGAGGGAGAGGCATCCGATGCTGTCCAGGATCCCCCACCCCGCCAAGAAAATCTCCTTCCCCGGGTGACATTGGGAGCCCAATGGAGGCCCCAAAGGTGGGCGCTTCTCCTCAGTGAAGATTGACCCTCCTGCCCTTGAACTGTTCAGGTCGCTGCCCAGCTCTCTCCCTCCGATGATGCTGGAGTTGAAGCCTCTTCTGGGGCATTGGTTGCTTTCCCTGGATCGGGTTCTCGGCTTGGAATTGTTGTGGGCTGTGGCCGGCGCCGGGACCTCCCCCGCCAAGCCCCTGTTGGTGGGCGTAAGACAGAGCCATTCTCCTCTTGGGATTGTGGGTTAGGGTCCACATCGTCGGGTGTCTCACCCATCAGGCTTTTCGCTTCTTCCTCTGAGGAGATTATGTGGTGTTGATTATGGAGTTCGAACATCAGTTTGCATGGGAACTCCCAGCGATAACTGATCTTTCGGGCCCTCAACCAGGACGTCGCCCTCTGCAGACGCCGTCTGCGCACCAGAGTGTAGGGGGCAAGGTCCTGAAACAGTTGGATCTTTGTGCCCTGGAATTGTATTGAGTCTGAGTCCCTGGCTGCAGCCATGATATCCTCCTTCTGGCGGTAAAAGTGCACCCGGGTGAGCACGTCTGGGAGTAGGTTTTTCCTCATCTCGGCTGAAGAGTACACACGATGGGTTCTATCTAGCTTTAAGTCTTCATTTGGTGGCAGTTTCAAGAGGGCCCTAAACAGCGTCTCTACATATTCTGCCAAGTCTCGGTCGGGAATCTTCCGGGGGACCCCATGAAGGCGCACGTTGTTTCGTCTTGACCTATTTTCCAGATCGGCCTGTTTTGCCCAAATGTCCTCAAGGTGCGACTTGATGGCCTTTACTCTTCCTGCCAGGGCTTCGCTGTCATGGGATTGCACACAGGTTACATTCTCCAGGTCGTTAACCCTAGACTCCAGTCCCCCAAGGTGGGACATGAGATCTGCAAGTGACTGGGCCAGGGAGTCGTTGGAGATCTTGATTTCCTTTTTAATTTCCTGGGTGATGTCTTGTTTAAAGGACTTGAGCATTCCCTCCAAATCCTCCCTGGACATAGCCATGTTAGCGGTCAGATTCGGGGCTGGAGCCGGGTGAATTTCAGCCGTGGTAGTGCTTGTAAGGGGTGGGTCCCCGGGCTGTGGTGTTAGGTAGGTCTGAATGCTGTGTGTTTTTCTTTTTAGCCACTGTTTTGGACATCCCCTTGCGGGACTGCCGGTATCGCCTACTTGACTTCCCAGGGCAACCAGAAGCACCTGAGGGGAGAGGCGTGCAGGGGCTCACAACGTGTGCTTTTTGTTCATATAAGCCCTAAAGAATGTGAGAGGCTTCAATTGTATTGTAGTGGACCCATTCCCAGCCGTTGGGATCTCCCTCTAAGGCTCTCTTCCTGATGGTGAGGCTCCTCACAGTCACATACCACAATCCCTGCTCTGTACCCCGGGGCTCCCACACTCACCAGGGCTTTGCTTATATGTGTTCCTCCGGTCCTATTTTCCGCGTTCGGGATGCTAGGCTCTCACGGGGGCCTTAGGGGTTCCCCCCGGCCTCTCTGCAGACTTCGGGCTGCAGGGGGGAACTCCCGGCACTCCCAGCCACAACCCACCACCACCAGGGTTCGGCGCCGCGCAGTGACCGGGGCCGGTGAGGCGGTGGAGACTCCCTCCCTCTCCGACGTTCCGGCAATGCAGGCAGGAGGTCCACCCGCTGCCAAGCAGGCCGCCAGCCAGGTTCCAAGGCCGGCGCGGCAGCGGGGACCACCCCTCTCCCTGTCTGACGTGTCCCGACGCCTCTCCGGACTTACCCACGGGCAGCCCGCTCTTCGTCCTGCAGTGGGGGAGATCCCTCCAGGCGCGGCCCACCGCCACCCGCGCTGCCCCGAGCGGAGCTCCCAACGGCAGGTAGGGCAGGCGCGCGCTGCAGCTGAGGCCAGAGGGACATCGGAAACTCACCTTCCCTCCGGCGTTCTTCCCATGTCAGTCGGGGGGTCCGCCAGCTGTGGTAGCGACCCCCAAACATAGACTCCATACCCTGGGACTGACTACTGTCTCCCAGGGCATGTAAAGTCACCATTGGCTTTACTAGTCTCAAATTGTGAACAGAACCAGTACAAACCATCATATTGTGGACGTACTGGTCAGGGCAATTCGATTGCCCCGGGGTCTGTTGTTCGAGGGGGCACTGTCCAGTCCCCCCCGACCGAGTTTTGGCTGGTGGCAGTGGATACTACTTTTTATATTCGACCGCAAATATATTCCTATGGGATTTTCCCATTGTTCGAGGCTACCACTTTTTAAAATAGCCTCGAACATACCGCCGGTTTATTAAATTAATATAAATTCACCTGTTGGTATTTTTTCCAAAACTTGGTTCCAAAATGGCGTTTGTGTTCGCTTCTGTGACTCCAACCCAAGTCGAGCCCTTTGTTCCACTTTTTGGCGGGCTTCTCCACAGAATCCTCCAAAAGTGGTGCCACTCTGTCTGGGTACCACAGGAGGGGTGGGGGGGGGTTTAGGCACCCTGGACCGTGTTGCCTCGGCAACTCAAGTCGCACTCTTGTGTGATCGGCCACCACTTAGCATGTTTGAGTGACAGCTAGGCTGAATGAATGGGGGTTTTTCCTGCATAAAAGCAGGGCTTTGGGGACTGGAACTTCAGAAGTCGCCACAGGACCTAAAGAATCCGAGGAGGGAGAAGCCGAGCCGACCTGCAACGACGACACCACCGGTGGAGCCCTGTTGAACCGTCTCACCACTTTTCCCGACGACAGGAGATCTCCAGCCCAGAGAGTCTTCTTCCTTTGACTCGTGGGGATAACCAGTTTGCTCGTCTTTTCACCTTCCTGGACCATCTCGTGGCCGCTTTGCCCGTGCCAAGCACTCCGGCAACCGGAATACCATGGTTTACCACTACCGCAAAGAAAAGGGTGGTACCTTGTAACCGGGAAACTCTGCGGCTGGTTTCTTCCCTGGCAGTGCAACGATCTTCAGCTTTCCTCCACGTCGAGACCTCCTCTTCCTCTGGACGAAACACAGACTTGCACCCGCTGCCAGGAACAACTGCCCCCGTTGGAGCGTTCTTCTCACTTTCAGGTACTGTGTCCCGCCTGGCTTCTCTTGCGACAGATCGTTTGGGGTGACAGTAAATCCTCGACTTTCTAACCTGGGTTAGCCTGGGGCCTGTTAACTAACTTTTCCTGACTTGATCTCAAGCTTTTGTGAACTATTTACAAAGACTCTTTGGGCAAAACCCCACTGTGTGATCCTGGACACATTTTGCTTGCTCTCTCTAAGAGTGGGCCTGGCATTTGAACTTCCTTGCTCTCCGGTAGACTTTGTCTAACCTGTCTCACTGTGGTTCTTTGAAAAGTATTGAGATTTGTGTACTTTCATAGCTGCCTTTTTCCCTCCCTTTTTAAATAACTTATTAGAGTGCCATCTTACGTTAAACGCTCACCTCTGTCTGAAAATAAGTGGTGTTTCTCATTAAGACTTGTCTAATAAGTAATCAGGATTGTACATATATATGTATATATATATATACAATAGTGACTGTGTGTTGAATTTACTTGCCTCTTTTTGTGCTAGTGTAATTTACAAGTGTCTTTAAATAAATAATTATATACTTTTACACCAAAGCTCTGGTCACTGTTTGCTTGTGCTACTGTATCTCTGTACCTATTGTGTATACTCTATATACTGCCTAACTCATCTTGAGAGAAGTCTGACTGCTCAGCCAGAGCTACCAGGTAAATCTGGGTGGTACAGACTGCTACCAATTGGGTTTACTGCCAACCACCTGCAGTCCTAAATCTTTTGCAGTGGTCCCTAAGGGAACTGCACAGGTTTCTGCCTAACACTCTACTCATGGCTTGCATATTAATCCAACCAAAACAAAAGTCCTTACTTATGTGACTAAAAAGAAAAAATGTACTCTTGGCTGTAAATTGATCAGGTACAGTTGGAGAGAGTGGAACACTTTAAATACTTGGGTTTGCCTATTTTATCGCATGAATCCAAATTGCTACTGAGGGACTGATTACTCTCTTGGGCAATCGGCTATTACGAGTAAACACAAAGTATGGCAAGTTTTCCATTCTCCTGGCCATTACATTTTATATGGGGAAGATAATAACTTAGTTGTTGTTTTGTATTGAAATTGTCCCAAGTTATTTATTTTTTATAACACATTTTATTGGTTTTTAAACATGCATACAGTACACCGAAAAATCCCCCCCACACTCCCTCCCCTCAACGCCCAGGTTGGTTCATCACTCCATTCCTGTCTTGCCGCTCTGCACTTTACTTTCGGGATCTGCATTTCTCACCATGTCCCGTATAGTGGTTGTGTCCATCTCTTTTCCTATTTAACCTGCGAGGTCTATATCACCTGGTCTTCCCACTTCCCCCAGATCTTGATGGCTTTTACTGGGCATCCCCGTGCTGTATAGATTCTATGCTCTTTCGCTGCACATATGACCATTTCGTTTGACCATTGGGCCACTGATGGGCTTTCTGGGGCCCCCCATTTCTGTGCTATATCGTGTTTTGTCCGGCCCATTGCATTGGAGAGAAAAATACCCTCCCATTTATCCGGAATATTCTCATCTGGGGCCCCCAGTAACATTGCAGGTTGTGGGATTATTGTGCGCCCCAGGGTTCTCGTTAACAGTTGACAACATTGCGCCCAGAAGGTCTTGATTTTAGGGCATTCCCAGAGAAGGTGGATGAAAGTGCCCTCCTCCCTCCGACATTTCAGAAAGTTAGGGTCCTCCACCCTCCCCCAGCCAAATATGGCCCCTCGGGGTAGTACACCCTGTGGAGTATCTTAAATTGTACCAGTCTAATTCTGGAGTCTATTGCGATTTCGCGTGGGTGCATCAGTATTTGGATCCAGTCCTCTGGTTCAATGGGCCCCACATCTCCCTCCCATTTATTTTTGCGACTGACCAAATCGGGAGTGGCGAACGCGTTAATCGCCTTGTTCAGAATAGTGGTGACCTTGGCATGTGTTGTGGTAGTAAGTTGCATTCCTGAGGTGTGTACTCTGGTATGTCGTCGAGCTCTTGCCCATGTGCATTAATGGCGTGAGTTAGTTGCAGGTAGTGATAATGTTCTGTGGCAGATATTCCGAATCTCTGCTGCAGGGTTTCGAATGGGAGGATGGAACCATCCGCAATAATGTCTCCTATTGTGGTTATCCCAGCCTCCACCCTCCGGGTCCATGAAGCCAACGGCCGTACCTCCTTCAACCCATAGTTGTGCCATAATGGTTGTGCCATAGTGATCCTGTTCCCCCAGTCTATGTGGGTGTGTGTGCCTGCCTCCAGATCATCGCGATATGGGTAGACATCGTTTGTGCGGGGGGCCTGGTTAGGGTCTGGTATGGTGTTTCCAGTGGTGGGGTGCCTTGGATAATGGGTTCCTCCGCTCTAATGTGTGGTTGTTCGGGGTCTCCGTGAAGGAGGTCATTAACTACATTTAGTTGACAGGCCCAGTAGTAGGACCTGAGGTGTGGGAGTCCTATGCCCCCCTCCCAGATGGATCGTTGCAACGTGGTCAACGCGATTCGAGGCTGCCCGCCCTTCCATATCAGTTTCCTGACTAGGCGCTCTACTCGATTAAATTCCGTGTTTGGTATGGCCAATGGGGCATTCTTCAGTACATAAAGGAAGCATGGAAGTGCCATCATTTTAAAGAGGGCCGATCTGCCCATGAGTGTGAGGGGAAGGAGCATCCAGTGCTGTACATCCCCGGCAAAGCGGTCGATTAGTGGGTACAGGTTGTGCGCTACATATTCCCTGGGACCCATATGCCCAGATAGCGGAAGCCTCTCTCCACCCGATATGGCATGCCCCGGGGGGGCTGCCAGGTCGTCACCCTTCACTGGGAACAGGACCAATTTACCCCAGTTAACTCTGAGTCCACTGAATTCCCCAAAAGTCGTCAACATTTGGGTTATGATTGGGCATGCATAGTCTGGGTTGCTGAGATAGAGTAGCAGGTCATCTGCATATAGGGATACCCTGTCCTCTCGTCCGTCTGTCCAGCAAAAGCCTGACCATGTAGCAACTTGTCGGAACCATTGGGCAAGCGGTTCAATCGGAAATCGTCCCAAGTTGGATCTGTGATCTGCTTACGCAAGTTGTAGGAAGCATATGGAGACGAGTATTGCATGTCACCAGCAGTGTTCCTATTGCCAATATGCACTATGGTTTCGTTCTCTTTTCTTGCAAATGTAGAGTGCGTTGGAAGCTTCTTACACTCTACTATAAAATCATTACTTTGGAACAGGAGCCTTGTCTGTACACAGATCGAAAGATAATTATGGAGCATTCTAGAGACACATTTTTTTGTCACTCTATTGTCTATTTGTCATTCAATTCTTTTGGATCTGTACTTGACTGTTACTGCTTTAATTGAAAATCCTGAACATATGAAAATAATTCTGTATAAGCAGGACTGGCCATGTTCAGTTGATACTATGCACTCTTATTTATCTTTGAATTATCTTAAATTTGATTATAAAAAAGCTAAGAACATTGCACCACTCTTAACTGTTTATCCTCAGCCTGCGGTAAAGCAGATTTTTATTTGTTTTAGATGGAATTTAATTTCCGACAAGGGAGATACTGTCCTGCTACAATCGTTGCTCCCAATGACCATTGACATGTCGCTTTTGCAATTTGCCCTCTGTGATGAAAACATTGGAACACTTAATTGTGCATTGCCCAGATTTTAGGGGAAAGCGAGAGCTGTACTTTAAGAACTATGCGTCATTGTGTGTCACAGAGGCCGGTATCTCTCTTTGGCACCTATGTTTAGGGCATTGGGTAACTTCCTTTGTTTTAGCTGTTGTTGGTGTTTTAAGCTATCTGAAACTTGAATGAATGAATTTGATATACAGGAAAATGTTGACTTGTTTTATCAAATAGGTTTCACATTTACTTATTCTCAGTGTTTTTAAATCTATTGTTTTTTCCTCTTCATTTTTTCTAATTGTTTGATGAATGGTTCTGAATAATATGTGATGAAATGTGTTTGATAACTTGTAATTATTTGAATATGTATTCTTTGTCAAAGGTTTGAAAATAACCATACGACAATAAATAAAACATGTTTTTAAAAATGAGGACATTCAGAGGATTGCACCCTGGGAATTGGCGAGAAGGGGACTGTTGATTAAGGAAGGTTCTGAGAGGAAAAGGGAGAGACTTTTGCTAGATACTAAACTCAGGAGTTCGAAGACAGGATCTACAGAGGAGCAGGGAGGGTGGGCAAGAACTTGAGGAAAAAATACGACTTGAGGGATCTGGCTTTAGGGGAAGTGTTTTGTAAATTGAGGTTGGTCAAGTAAAGGTATTATGAGAAGGGACAAGGTGGGGACTATGCTAGCAAGAAGGTTGAGGGCGCAAAAGATCAAGAGGAGGATAGGCAAGATAAAGAATGGATTGGGGTTCCAGATGTGCACACCACAAGGTGTTCTGGAGGACTTTCTGGCCTTTATCTGTATTTATATAAAGAAGAGAGGGAGCGTCCTGACAGGAGACTCATGGCTATCTATCGGGGGGAGAGAACCCGAGAATAGACAAGGAAAGTTTGACGCAATAGACGCTGAGCTAACCAGGGGGCGGAGGTGCTGCGGGCGATTTAAGGGGATGGGAAAGCAGCGGGTGAAGATAAGTTCACAGTCTCATTTTGCAAGATCTTTAGAGAACTGCTGGCCGTTCCGTTTCCTTTGCCACATGAGAAAGAGATTGATGATCCTGACGTTGAAAGCAAGACAGCTGTACTTGATCACAAAGATATCATCACCAGTTCCCTGTCAGAAGTAGTTCCTAAGCCCGAGAAAGGACCTGGGGAGATTGCAACAAAGATCGAAAGGCCAAAGTTGCCTCAACTTTGTCCGACTGCTGCCTCATCATCACTCATTGCATCACGAGTTGGCACTGATTCTGCATCTGGAAATGAGAGTGCATTGTTCATCGATCATACTGTACCTGGAGCTGTAAGGTACAATCTACGTTTACAAAATCGGAAGTGATCAGCTTTTGTTTCGCCTTTGTTCCTAGCTCACGGATGAAGCTGGGAACGGAGGCCTAGGGAAAAGGAGTGTATGAGCTGTATCAGTTGAGAGCACTGACACACGGTTTCCTGGTGCTACCATTGAAAGTGAAGGGCGTTGCAACCTGGCACGGACAAGCAGGGGCACATGGTACCAACACTATAAAATTGATACTTGCTCCTGCCTTTAGGAGCTCTGTGAAATCTAACATCAGCTTGCTGACATCTATAAACAGGCCAGCCAGCCTGTGGAGAACTTTCCCGACGGACACTGAAAAACATTTTCTGAGATAAATATTACAGACAATGCCTATATTCGTTCCTGCTCCCGCTGCACCAATTCTGTTGATGATATAGAGATTGATATTAAGTCTACTCAAATAAAGACTTGGTTTAGAAAGAATAATATGCTGTTAATTATGATACCACTTGGCATTCTGATTACACTGATCCCAATATTTTGGTATCTGGAGACTGTGCATCCCTTAAACTCTCTTGTCTGTTACCAATGCTCATACAGTGAGCAGCCCTGTACATGTGCTCTCTTATACTCTTCCATCACAAGAAGTGAAACATAGAAAAGGATATGATAATAATACATTACTGCTGATTATGAATATGACCCATGCTATCTTGAATAGGTCCAATTGTTGGGTCTGTTCCCATTTTCCCCAGCACGGGGAAAGAGGAATGAGTTGGTATGTACATCCTTTGCCACTTAATAGCCTGTTGTGGATCATTAAGAGCGCTATTTTTTGGAAAATGGAATGATAGTGTCACTGGTCAGTTTGATGGAACAAACATAAATGAATTTGAAAGATTGGTATTGGTACCATTGGGGGTTCCGTATTTACAAGCAGAAGCAAAATAAAACCGGCAACAACAAGTCCAGTAGATAGACTCTCTAGGCCTTACCAGTCCCTAATCAGTTTTAAAATGGCTCCGGTAGGAACAACGATGCTGTGCCTCCCTCCTATACTATTAATTATAGTCCACGTTCTGTCCCATTTTGCTTACGAAAAAAGGGTTACCACCCAGTGGGAACATTCACTAGATACATGAATATTGCTGTACTTGAACAAGAAGATAAACCATTATATATAGGAGGTTCTGCCAATTTTTTATGTGGAGATCAGGCCTATACATGGTTACCTAGAACTTGGGAAGGGACCTGTTATTTAGGAATACTTTTACCTGGTGTATTTCTTTCCAAAACTTCTGAAATAGCAAAATTATCTAGATCTCGGCCACAACGAGATGATACTGCAGGACAGATTGCTGGGGATATAGCTAAATCATTTATACCATTTTGGGGGCAAGCAATAAACTCATGGAATATAAGAAAACTGTCCAGGGTGTTAGAAAAATGATAAATGGGACAACGGATATACTCTATAATATGACATTGGAACAAAAAGCAATCAGATTAATTGCACTTCAAAATAGAATGATGCTTGATATAATTTTGGTTGATCGTGGAGGAGTATGCAAATTGGTGGGGTCAGTGTGCTGTTTATTCGTAAGTGACTCCTTCCCCACAATATTTGAAGCAATTAAGAAATTGCATGTCCTAAGCTCTGAAATTCATGTTCTCATTGGTGGTTGGAATCTGAATATGAGTTCATGGTTTTGGGAACTGCTACGATCATGGGGATGGAAACTAATTGCAATCTTGGTTATGATATTTGGAATCCTCATATTCTGCTGTTGTTGCATACAATGCCTGTCAGTCCTCTGCTCCCAAATTACAAATGAGTGTGTACATGCAATTAGTACGAAACCTCCTCATATGATAAGTGAAGGTGCACAACACGAAAATTAAATAATTAAAGAATTTATGGCAATTAATATTTCTGATGATGATTGTAGCGACATGGGTAGTTCGGAATTGGACACGTGGTCCGATGAAGATGCGATGTATGGATGATGCTATTGGCTTAAGGCCAAAAGGAGGTTTTGTTAGACTAAAAAGTAATCCCATAGTTGAATGATACGCATAATATGTTGGCCAGAAGCGAATCGCACCATGTGACAAACATCGCAATCCAAGAATCGTCGATGTAACCAAAGGGCGTCCATTTTGTGAAATGTCGGCCATTTGCTTTTTTCTTTTCTGTCAAACGCTTTGCAAATATATTCCATGCTTTAGACTCGCACACAGTGCAAAGCCATGCCTTGAACACTGAAATACTAATGCAGACAGGAATGTCAAACAGTGAGCGAGAAAAACAATGCATTTCTGCACAAAGTCCTTGAAGTCGAGCAGAAGCTGCATCTAATCAGTAGTCCAGGTGCCGGTTTGTCTTGCAAGCGCTGTTGTAAAAGGCAGTTAAACATTAATTATATTCTCCTAGCGGTGCTCCTTCGCGCCGAGTGGTATTTTCTGCTTCAGAACTATCTGACCTTAGCTCATGAGCCGTAACACACAGATAACGTAGTAAGGAATGTTTCTCTGCTAAGAACACAATATCCTTGCCGAGCCAGAGCTCTATGTTCCCCATAACAGAAAGCTGTCTCTGCTGCCTCTGCTAGAATAACTATGTTTAGACTGAATGAAGACTTGTCATAACGTGTCATAATTACCATAATTGTCAATCACTGAACCCTAGCCGGTATGACATGTATGTGGGCGGTTCGAATTGCCTTAACAAAAGATATGTCTAATGTATATATATTGCTGCTTGAGCGCTGTTCGCTCTCTCGCATCTCACAGTGTTTGGGGACACACGTCGTGAGACGCTGAGACCCAGTCGGCCGACTGAGAAAACTTTGAAATAAACCAGACTTGTTTGGAAAACGAACCTCGCGTCTGATGTGTCATTATAGTATATGGTTATTGTGCCTTAGTTTCCATATGCGGTCTTTATGGCCTATCGGGCTGGGGTGTGCAATCTGCCCCAAGTTGGGTCTGGGACCCTGTTGAAGTCCCCTCTGATGATGATTTGGCCTTTGACAAAGGGAAGGAGGGTTTCGCCCAGCGCTTCATAGAATGCCTCTTGTCCCTCGTTGCGGGCGTAAACCGACACTAGGGAGTAAAGTTGTCCAAATATAAGGCCCTTGACTGCTGTATAGCAGCCCTCCAGGCACAGTAGTGTATCTAGTATCTGAGGTCGCACATATCTGGCGAAGAGGATAGCGGTGCCCCCTTTTTTGGTTCCATTAAAGGCTAAATATTGGAGCAGGAAATTTCTATTGCCGAGACATGTAAAATCTGCAGGCACCAGGTGGGTTTCCTGGAGGAAAACCACTGAGCTTTCTGTGTCCTGAAGCCGTTTCAGTTCTGATTTCCGTTTGGAGGGGGAGTTCAGGCCTTTGATATTCAACGAAAAAGCTTCAGTTTCTGATGTGGCGGCGGCGTCCCCGGGGCATCAGTGTTTTCTGGATGCAGGTTCTGGAACGGATGTGATTCAGTCGCCATTCAGGGGCTTTATTATCCTGTTGGCGTGTCCCCTAGCCAACTGGGCTAGAACATTCCGTACTTCACTGCAAGGGATTCTAGGTGACATCTACCTCGGAGTCGGGCATGAGCCTGCATCTGGTATAAAGTTTTTACGTGTCTCCAAGCGGGTTGACGCTTATCAAACCGGCTGAATGAGGAAAACAGGTGTGAGGGAGCCGGTGATCGGGGCAGTGGATGCCCTTTATTTTAAGTAGTTAGGCATTCCACGGGTGCTCACCTCACATTCCGCCCCTTCTCGACCTTAGTCCAGGCCGTGCGCCTCGGTTTCGGGTGTAGTTCCACAGAACCACCCATTGATGGATCAGGCAAGGCTTCATCTTGCTTTTCAGGAGAGTTGGGACGCAGGATCGAGTCGGCATCCTCCAGGTGCACAATTGTCCAGGGAACCCCTTAGTAAGAGAATTGGAGAGCGGTGGAGAATAGCCATCGATATTGGATGTGTTGGATCTCGGAGGAAAAGAGTTGAGGGCCTCAGAACTCTCTGTTTCTGAATCGTCGCCATTGCCAGGTCCTGGAAAATTTGTAGGGCGGCTCCTTGAAAGGTTAAGTCATCTTGGGAGTGACTTATTGCCAAAATAGCTTCTTTAGTCGTGTAAAAGTGGACTCGGGTGATGACATCTAGGGGCGAGTCGGAGTCCACTCCCCGTTGGGGTCGGAGACTGTCGGTACAATCCAGAGTGAGTTGAGCTGTATCTAGCTGCGGTAGAAGAGATTGTAAGAGGTCTCCACATATTCCGCCAGGTTTCGGTCGGGGACTGCGGAGGGGATCCCCCGAATACGTACATTGTTCTGTCATGCTCTATTTTCAAGATCCTCTTGTTTGTGTTCCAGGATCTCATTTTTGTTGAGAAGGGACTGGATTGTATGTTCTATCTGCAGGAGCGTCACTGAATGCTCTTGGGTCAAGTCCTCCACTTCCCCCACCCTTTGTTCCACCTCTACGACTCTTTGCTTGGTCTGTTCAAGTTTGGTGGTAAGCTCTGTCATGCATGACCGAAATTCAGTTTTGATGTCTAGCATGAACGCTTGTATGTCATTCTTTGTCGCCAGCTGACCAGCCCCGTTTGAAGCGTTGGCGTTTCTGACTTTTTCCCCCTTGTCAGAAGGGAGCAGCATGTTGGTAATGTCAGCACTCTTCAGAGGTTTAAGGTGTTTGGCCATCTCCGTTGGAGCTTGGGATGGCCTATTTTGCAGTCCACAATGAATGGTAAGTGAGAGAAAATGAGGATGACCCTGTGAGAGAGATCGGGTCACCTTTCAGAGTGGGCCACTAGCAACTCCTCCAGGGCAAGGTTGAGACCAGTGCTGCTGTCTTAGCTTCACTTCACTGCCACCCAAATGATGTTTTTATATCCTCCTAGTTGTGGCAGGGCTGCAGGCCCTCTGAGGAAGAGGGAGAGCTGTTCTGTTGTCTGACTGGTGGGAGGAAACGTGGGAACGTGTTCAAAGACGTTCTGCAGGAGCACTACACCCTGGCAAGTTGGGATCCCTCAAGTTTAAGGCATGGAGAGACCCCTTAAGTGGGTCCCGGCATCGGGATTAGGGCCAGAATAGGCGCTCTCTCCATTGGCATGGTGGCTGGCCTGGGCAGGAGCAGGCCGGCTGGTTGGCTGTAGCAAAGCAGGTTAGATCAGGGGATTCAAAGAGACGGAGCCCCTCCTTTGCGTTAGCGAGGGTTAGATGGGCAAAGAGTTGTGTGATTAGGAGGAGCTTTTTGAATGTCCAGGTAAGTCTTTAGCATTCAGGGTGTTTATGATGCCGGTCCATACCTCCATGTAATGATGAGAGTCTGTAGGATGTGAGGATCCTCTGGCAAAGAGGGTTCTATTAGATAAAACAATGTGGGACTCACTCTGGCTGCAGACTGCTCCAGAGGGTCTGAAGAGGAGGCAGCTGTCTGGCAAGGTGCTGGTGAAACAAGTTCCAGACAGCAGCTCCAGACCATGGGCTCACTGGTGCGCAGAGGCCAAACGTCCTGTGTCTGCGTGCCGCGAGGTGCAGGGGGAGGAGGCTCTCCCTGCACCTGCGACACTGCTGAATTCGGCTGCTCTCTTGTCACCACCCAAGAGCCGGTGACGAAGCTGGCGGCCCGTCGGGGCTGGCAGTGCTGGGCAGGAGGTGCGAAGCTTGATGGTGGGCAGGGATGCCAGGGTGACGAACCAACAAACTCTGCCACACAGAGCCTCTGCCCGCGGGCTGGAGCTGCAGAGCTTTTCCTCCTGCGGGAGCTACCGCTGGAATGCTGAATGACGCGGGGGAGCCACGTCAACAGCCGGCTCGGATGCTGAGAGCCGGGTGCCCTCCAGGACTCCACTAGGCTGTGGTGACCGGGGTCGGTCTCGCTCCTCCTCCCTTCTTACTTCGTACATCTGCCATTTTGCGGTCTGCCACGGCCGGGCTTGTTGAAGGACCGCTGCAGGCAGGTGAACTGGAGGATGTTGGCAGTTGAAACTGCTACCAGTTGAGAACCAGATGTTCCGGACCTCAGCAGTCCCTCACTCAAGCGGTTTTGCAAGTCGGGACCGTATCTTAGCTGTTGTTAAAGCGGGCTTCGTACGGAGATCATCAATGGAACAGCCTCATCGGTGGCACTCCAGGCCACGCCCCTCCAACATTGTGTGTTTTTAAGGTATCCACCATAGCCAATCCTAACCACACTATTGGTTACACTAGGGGATCCTTGACCAGAACTCCACTGATCACCACCATACAAAGGAGAGTTAGGAAGTGGACTTGAGCCCATTTAATCCCTATGGCGTGATTGGGTGCAAAAACAGGTATGTAGGCTTGTGCCTCTTCACCCTATTTCCTTAGTAACAACCCCCATGTGTAATCAGAATAGATGGGGCGACTTACATCTGCCATTAGTCCATTGGCAGGGATTTCAGGGGCCCCATGTGCAATGGCTGAAATCAGTGTCTGGATTAGTTCAGACAGTGGTTCCACTCTTTGGTTTGACGGCGCCGAAGATGATCTAGCAGAATGAGCCGTCCCAGGATGAGTGGAGAGAGGACATGGGATAAATGTGCAACATCGAAGCTCACCCCAATCAGGGGGCCGTAGGTGAGATCTGTGGCGGCAGGAAGACTTGGTTCAAGGAAGGCCCATCTTCATTCTAGGGAGCAGCAGCAGGCTGGATGCTCTTCAGCCACAAGTCGTCAACCTGCAGTGTCCCCAGCTCCGGACGGTGACTAGTGCATCAGATTGGCCCTGGAAGAGATTGGGCAGTCCACAGGACAGTCCTGAGGCACTTCCGACAGCTTCTATTAGCGCCTTTCTGGTTTAGTGTTAACAAGTTGGTTTTTAGCTGCCGTTCTGTTATTGCAGCTCCCTAGTTGGAAGCAAAAGTTAAAAACTTGGTTGCAGATTGGGACTAAAACAGCGACAGAACTGGATGGTGGATAAAACTAACCCGGATTCCCCCCACCCTTATGGGACGGACTCGGACCCTCCCACGGAACCTCCGCCGCATCAGAAACTGAAATTTGTCTCGCTTAATTTGAAGGGCCATATAGCGCCTGCAAAGCGAAAATCTATCCTCCAACGCCTACAAGACTTTAACGGTTCAGTGATCTTCTTGCAGGAAAATCACCTACTTCCACCGGACCTTGCCCCCCTCTGCAATAGAAACCTCCCACTTCAATACTTAGCCTCAACGGGCTCGGAGAGAGGCCGCACATCAATTCTCATGGCGAAAGACATCTGATTTAGAGCACTGGAGATGCTGTACTGCTAGTAAGGATGCTACACAGGATTTAAAGGTATGATGTTTGGACAGTTCTATACTTTGGTCTCTTTTTATGCACCCAATGAAGATCAGGAAGTCTTCTACACAGAACTAGAATCTAAGCTTCCCCCTTCATTGAAGGCCAAATGATCATTGGGGGGGACTTTAATGGGGTCCCAGACTACCTGATGGACAAATCTCACTCAGTGGCCCTGAAAGACTTTAAGATTGCTACGGGGCACATTCACCTTCAGGACTCTGGGAGTGGTTGAAGCCTGGAGGGGTTCAACACCAGAGAAAATAACTTCTCTTTCTTCTCACATGTGCACCGAACCTCCTCCCGAATAGACCTGCTCCTGACATCCTCCCAATTTCTGTCTTTTGTTGATGAGGCGAGCATAATGCAGAGAACCCCTCAACCCCGAGACCTCATTGAAGCCTATATTACCCAATGCTAAAGGACACAGCGCTGAGAGACGCCTTTGCCAAAGCAATCCGAACCTACTTCCAGGAGAACCCCACCGAACTCCCCTCAACAGCAAACATTTGGGACGCCATGAAGGCTGTGATCAGGGGGGAGCTCATAACCCATGCAGGAGCTTATCGAAAGCGTAAACAGGAGGCCAGCAATAGGCTAGAGAGAGCATTAATAGAAGCCGAAGGGAAACGCAAAAAGGGATGTTCTCCCAAGGCCCACCGTTCCCTACACGTTGCCCAAAACAAGCTGGAAGCCCACTTTGCTGAGGAAACGGACCACTCCCTGTCCAGACCCAAGTAGGGCTATTGTGCCAAAAATAACAAGGCAAATACATTCCTGGTTGCAAAATTAGCTAAGATAAAACGGTGGAATACCATAATGGGTTTACGAGACCCACAGGGCAGGGTTAAATATACAGAGGATGCCAAACTACAGCTGGCTGTGGCCTACCTCACCAAAACTATGACAGCATCTCCCGCAATATAAGGGAACAGGAGCAATATATAGAAGGGGAGACCTTACCACATCTCACAAAGATAGATTTTGATACCCTGGATGCCCCAATCACAATCGAAAGAAGTGGATTCAGTGATTAAATCCCTAAATCAAGGGCCCCGAGCCCTGATGGGTTCACAACTGGATTTTACAAGCTCTTCCATCCCTAATTCTTGGCCCCCCCATGGCTCTCTTAAATTCCTTCCATCTATCGGGCTCTACTGCTGCATTAATGCGAGAGTCCTTAACTATTCTTCTATTAAAGCCAGGTAAAGATCCCAGGGATTGCACTTCTTAAAGGCCCATTTCCTTGCTTAATATAGATGCCAACATATATTCCAAAGTCCTGGCTAATCGCCTAGCGGCAGTCCTACCCAAAATAATCAACCCATTGTCATGACCCCAAAAATTCCCAAGACCCCTGTGGGTAGCATTGGGAAAATCTGGTGTGAGAGGCTGGCTGCTTGGCGCAGGAACAGGCTCCTGCCTGTACTTCAGGTATATTGCCCCATTCAAGATGGCCCCCGGGCTGGATCATTCAACCATATCCAACATGGCCCCTAGAGGGCCACAGTACAAACATCCATGGTGGTCCAGTGGTGCTGGGTGGGCCTAGGGCTATATAAACCCCGCCCTGGGCCACACGCAGCGCTTAGCGTTTTCTCCGGCTGAGGATTCAGCGTGACGCTCGTCTGCTCCGATCCAGCACTTCTCAGCGTGTCAAGATTCCAAAGATTACAGCGCTTCAGTACGTGTCAAGATTACACAGTGCTTTGCTACGTGTCAAGACTCCACAGCGCTTCACTACGTGTCAAGGCTACTAGATCAGCTTCTTACCTGGAACTTACCACGGCTACCCGGGTCCGCCTCCAACATCATAGGAACAGCATTGTTCGCCGCACGTCTCCCTCCACGTACCTCGCGGCTCCTGCAACACACAAGAACACAGAGAGGGGTAAGCAGCGAACTATTGACTCTACCATACCCCTCCCACCTTATTTACACTACTTACCAGCAATAATTCGATCCTCCAAGTAGCGGGTCCTTGGTTGCCAGCCTCCAACTGCAAATCTTCTCCACAGGCACACCGGACCCTGTGAAGAACAAAAGTTAGACATTGTAATATACAGCAAGAAACACGTGATCATTGTGCTCGGACTAATAACTCACAGCAAATTACATAAGACTATTTGCCTACCCATTAAGGCAACCCCAACGCGGGCTGGTGCGCCACAGCTGGCCTGGGCCACAATTACCCCAGTGAAGGAACTGGGAAGACAGCACAACTGCCGTGAGCCAGTGAAGTAACTGGAGAGACACTTAACTCAAGATACGTCTGAAAGGATTCCAGAGACTTGGCCACACAAGAGAAATCCAGAACATTGTTTATCCAGGCCACTCCCGCCTCCCTGACCACTGGGTGATTAAACCTGCAGTGAGCAGGGTGGAGAGAGTGTTTTGGGCAACGACAGGAGCAGGAGGCCGTCGACAGACTAGACTAGAATTGCCTACAGACCGGACCAGGCACTCCTACAGGGCCCCAGAGGTAAGCGTTACAGAACGATAAGCCCACATTATTGCCTTGCCCGAGTTTCATGGGGTCAGAAGTAGACAAGTTGGTCATCCTGCTTGGCGAGTTACGGGCCGAAGTGCATGCTGCATGTTCAGAGACTAACGCTATGAGAAAGGAGTTGGTGGTGAACAGGGAAAGAACCAAGGAATTGGCAAAGCGCCTCACCAGAACCCAAGCTGGGCAAACCCTGTTACCAAGCTCAGCAGATGGAGCGACAGCCGCAGCATCTCAGATTCAGGTAACCACACCTGCGACCGTCCCCTTGGCCCCACCCGAAAGGTTTATGGGGGATCCGCTGAAGTATGGGGTTTTTATGACCCAGTTTCGGCTTCATTTCCTGTGTAGGCCAGGGGTTTTCTGACAGACCAAACCAAAGTGGCCTTCATCCTGTCCTACCTAAGGGGGCATGCTGCCAGCTGGTCAGTTCCATTAGTCGACCGGGATTACCCTGTCCTACATAACTTTGGTAATTTCCAGCAAGAAATGGACAAGCTGTTCTCCCGTCGCACCCGGGGACATGCTTTGGATGGGGAACTACTAGCCCTTTGACAGGGATCTCAGGATTTCCTCGCATACATTACCATGTTTAATCGGCTGGTGGCGAAACCAACTGGCCACAAGACAAAAGAACCACCCTGTTCTACCGGGGTCTACAAAGCAAACTGAAGGACGTTTTAGCACAGGTTGTAAATACACTGGATCGCTGCACAGAATATATAGATCTGGTAGTACAGCTAGACCACCGTTTACAGGAAAGGAAGTCTGATCAGAACCGTTTTGAGAATCGGCCATTGTATGTGCATCCCTGGGAAGCACCACATACCGCTGACCACACGCCTGAGCCAATGCAATTGGGAAGCATAAGGGGCCCATTAACTAAGGAGGAAAGAGAGCGGCGCAGGAAACAAACAGCTGTCTCTGTACTGCGGTAAGGCGGGACATTCCCTGAAAGATTGCCCAAATAAGACTCCTCCAAAGCCCTTGGCAGTCCTAGATACTACGACAGAACTGCCAGAGTCACCGGGAAACTACATGGCTCAACAAGAGTAGAGACGTCAGCGGTCTCGCATCTTACAACACCAGTTATCCTACTATGCCCCGAATAGCCACAACGAATGCATGCCTTAGAAGCGTACATTGACTGCGGAGCAGTAGGTAATTACATGGACATCACCATGGCCCTACGGATAGGTGTGCCCATCCAAAGACGGGAAAGAGTTGATAATGTTTTGTCCGTGGATGGATCTCAACTGTCATCAGGACCCGTGACCCAATGTACTGGAACCGTTGTACTGCTATGCCATGACTGTCATCGGGAAGAGATTATCTTCTACCTCATCAACGTTGCCCAATTCCAGCTAATCCTGGGAATGACCTGGTTGGTGTGTCATACCCCGGCCATAGATTGGCGTGCTCTTACTGTAACTTTCCCAGCCGAATGCACCCAAACCTGTTATCCTGTTTTAGCCAAAGACCACAATAACCCCAGCCCGCAACCAGAACACCAGGAACCATTTGTCACGACTCGCTCCCTTCGCTCCCGTTCCCGCCACTTGGGGGCATGTTTTGGGGTTTATTCCCTACTGGACATTTCCTCCGAACCTAATGCTACAGTGCTGTGATGAATTGGGAGCGCTAAAACCTTATTTTCCAAGTTACTTCCCTTCCGGATCCATTCCAGGTTTTTGGCAGCCAACATGCTACTTTAATCAAATGACTATGCTTCCCAGAATGCCTGGCTCACTGCTTCACCTCCTCCCTTGCAGGACAAGGTTGGGTGGAGGATAGGCAACACCTGTGGCTGCAGGTGCAGCAGGCGGCACACCTGATGGGTGTGCTCGTTAAGCAGCTTTAAAAACCTCAGTTTGCTTCAGTCCAGCGCTGGTCATTGTTGCAGTGTTCCTGTTGTGACTAGTCCCTTGGTTCTTGTTCCTAGCTTTTGTGCCTAGTTCCTAGTTCCTGTTTCTTGTTCCTCCGGCCTGGATTTCAGATTCATGTGCTTAATTGATTTCTGCTTTCTGGATTTCCCTTTCTGTCTTCCTCTGTCTGCAGGCAGCCTTTCTCTGTGCTTTACCCTTTAATGCAGCCCAATTTGCCTGTGTTTTCTGTTTCTTTGATGCTGTCCTTTGCTACTGAAAAACTTGATGCATTAGTCTTTCCTTTTTTAGATTTAGTTTCCTGCCTTTTCTCCTTGGATGGGTGGGTAAGGTTCCCTTTTGTGATATCATTTTCCCTGCTCCTGATCCTTACTTCCTATTGGGATCCATGCCATGTTTTCCATTTCACTTCTACATTTATTTCCCATTTGATTATTTAGGTGTGGGGTGCTGTTGTAACTAGTCCCTGTGTGAATGCCTTTTGTTTTCCTCACTATTTCTTTAATCACAATTCCTACTTACTCCTTGACTTAGGTCTTAGGTATTTAGTTATCCTCCACCCATTGCTGTTATAGCCTTCTGGGTCCCTGTTTGATCAACTGGGTTTGTGGGTTTACTGACATTCAAGTGGTCTTTCCGGTTCTCGTGAGTACTGTTTCTAAGTTCCTTATTCAGTATCATCCAGAGTGTCAGCACACAGATCCTGTGTGCTTGCCCTCTACGTGGGCTTAGCGCTGTCAGTATCTGTAATAGCATAGTGGGTAAGGAGTTTGCCGACTTTCCTTTCAGTCATAAGGAGGTTCTAAGTGCTTACCCCACATCCCTTTTCATATATAGGTATTTTGTTTCACTCTGTCTGCACTCCTGGGTTTTAGTATATATGAGTCGTGGTTCTTGTGTGCACGTTGTTTGATTCAAGGTTATTCACTGTGCGATTTTGTGCACATTTCCCTTGCCATATTCGCTGCCTTTGTACTGACCTGATTAATCCTGACAGAATGACCAGCCCTAAATTCCCATTGAATATGGCAATTTTAAGAAAGAAAGGCAGCAAGGCCTCTAACAAATTTGTACAGAAAGCTTCCCCTACATTTACCTGTGATAATCAAATCACTAGTCCTGACTTAAATGAACTCCTTGTCACGAATGGGCATTTACGTGCAGAGTATTTTTCCCACAGGATGGCACATCTTACATTGCCTGATCCTAGTTCTGTCTTTTATTCTAATCCAGATTCTATGTCAGCACAAGCCTTAGCAGCAGAAAACAACACACTGTTAGACTTATTATACAAGAGTACCTCTGTTGTTGAACCCCATGATTCCAGTTGTGCTTCACCTCAGATTGAACAGTTTCATGGTACAAACATAAAGAATGGAGGGGTTCCTTGCATAACTTCTGTTTTCTACCCTCAGCCTAAAGCATACTCCTTTGCACAAGTACATACTGTAGTCCCTAATGCCAAGAGGTCTAATGTCAATAGTTTGCTTAAGGGAAACACAGACCAAGTTGGTAAGAGAAAGTATAAATCTCAGAACCTGCAAGCAGTAGATGACAATGTACAATCGGTGCACATCCAGATTGCTAGTGCAGGATCCAGCCCTGATGCCACTATGCTAAGAGCTAAGCTTGAGGAGTTAAGACAAGAATTCATTTCTTTACAAGAAGAGAATAAGACCTTGCACTCTTTACTGAATACACCTCAGACTTTATCCGTTGATGTTGATGAAGTGAACACTGTTCAGCCCATGAGTGCAGAGCTTTTGGTAAACCATGATATTTGTCAATATGTTAGACCTATTGGGAGTGAAAGTCTTTCTTCTAGCACAGCGCTTAATCTGGGCACAGTTTCTGACAATTGTTCTGCTGTTTGTCAGGGATTGCAGTTAGCTGAAGATTTACAAGCCATTCCTTTACCTAAAATTTCCTGTGTAGCAGTTTGTCATAATTCTGAGCTTGAACACATACATGCTTCTGATTTCCAAACACAATCCACAATGGTGACATACACAGAATCGGTCACTACTGTAGGTTTAGGTTCTGCCCTTGATCTTGCTGCTGAGACTGAAGTAGACGTTCAAGTTGATGTGGAAAACGATGCTACCTCTGTGTTCGCTCTTCCTTCTGCCAATTTTGGTCACAACGAACAGTCAGAGACAGTACAGATTTCAGATTTTGATGGACCCATTCCACAGTATACTGAACCAAAAACCTGGCACACGATTCCTGAACTGTTGATTGTTAATCTGCCACTTTCAGAAGCTAAAACAGAGGAATGGACAATTGACGAAATCCTGATTAACAGAGACTTTACTATGGTGATTCCTCTGGTTGATATTGACTTCTGCAAAGGAAGAGACTCTGTGCCATCCACTAAGGAGAGGGACTGCAGGGGTACAGCTCAGTCTTTGGTTACTGGTGCCAAGGAGTCAACTGCCCTAAAGGTGTTTTCCATTCCTGAGCCACAAATGTGTCTGTCTACTTCTGGGACTTCAGTCTGTCCTCCTACAACCATTGACTCTTCTATTATCCAGTCCACAGCTCTGCAGTCATCTTTGACACACGTGTCTTCAATCAATGAACAACTGCCATTCACTCAAGAGCCTTCACCATGTACGTGGTCAGTGCCAAAGACCTTGACAAGTTTGTCTTCAGCTAACGAGATGGCTCCAACTTGCATGCCTTCAGCCTCAGAATTTCCTCTGGCATGCCTGTCTTCGGCTACAGTGACTCATCCAGCAGATTATCCTTCAGCCATGGAGCCTCCGGTAGTACATACTAAGTGCATGTCTTCGGTCCCAGAGCCTACTGCTAGTTTGGCTTCAGTTCATGAGACCTGTATCCTTCTCAGCCTCGCGGTCAATATCGGAGGTGTACCTGTCTACACTGTCAGATCCTGCTGCATATTCTTCTGCTCCAGAGATTCCTCCTGAATCCCAACCATTTATTACCGATGAAGGTCCAGCCAACCCTTTGTCTGCTTCAGGGGGATCACCAGATTGCCTGCCTTTTTCACAAGGCAATTCTCCCAACTGCTTGACTGTAGCATCAGAACCTCCCGAAGATGCAACATCTGAATCTGAAACTTCTGGCAGCTCTCACTTCAGAAACATCAAGCTGGATCATGACTCGGGAGAGCCTTACATGCGAGGCCATTGGACTTGCCTGGAGTACTGCGAGAGGGAGACGGATACCATCCGCCACGGCCCAGTCACCGAACATGTAGTCGACCAGGATAGCGGGCTGGGTGGTTCGCATCTGGGGTCCGGTTCGGATCAGCCACTTGACAGCTTTTTTGTTGCCGAATCACGCATGAGCCCGAAGGAAGGGACGGGCACGGCCCCCCAGCAGCAGAACCAGTTGGGTGCTAGTAGCCAAAGGAAGGGAATGACTGCTGCAGTTCAAGATGTGCCTGTTATTGCTCCTGCTGCGAGTGTGCCTGATGTACTACGTACTGCGTCTATCACTCCTATCAGTATGCCAAACGTCCCTGCGGTTGTATCCCACGTGCAACAAGGTGGCTACACGACTGTCACCGGGAGTGCCAGCCTCGAACAACCCATAGGACATCCAGGCCTCCAAGGCATGGAACATATGCAGTCAAACCTTAGTCACTTTCAACCACAAGCCTTTTCCCAGATGGATGACAGAAAGGGATCCGAACATCTACCTCGGCCGCCACCTTCTTTTTCTGAACATAAACATTTCCTGAAACCTGCAGTTTCCTCATCTCCTGCGTGTCCACTCTCGGCAGAAAGGCTAACGGGGCTTCTACCATTGTCTAAGGCATGTTGCACCAGCCTGCCTCCCTCCTCAAAGACTTATAAGTGTCCACTCCCAGTGACTGAGCTTCCTGGACCTTCCAACTCTGCTTCAGGTCCTGCAAGTCTTTCATGCCTTTCTTCGAACCATGAGTCTCTTCCTCACCAGAAGCCTGCCTATGACTCTTCTAGACTGCAGCTTGATTCTATTCAATCCAGTCCATCTGCTTTTGCCCACAGGCCACCGTTTCCATCAGTGCCACCTCCAAAGACAAAGCGCTCCTATCATAGAAGGAAGATGTTTTGTGCGGGTGACGGTCGCCTGGAGACGGCCGTGGAAGGGGGTATACTGTCACGACTCGCTCCCTTCGCTCCCATTCCCGGTGTCCAGACATTTGGTCGACCTAAAACTGGTCGAATGACATTTGGTCGACGCAATTTGGTCGAAAACCAAATGGTCAAATTTTTTTTTTTAATTATATATTTATTTTTCGGGTTTTCGTTTTTTACAAAAATGGGTTTTTAGAAAAAAAAGGGGGTTGGGCCCCCCCCCCTGAAAAAAAGGTGAAAATAAAAAAAAACAAAAATCCGACCAAATTGGTTCGACCATTTGTCTGGTCGACCAATTTTTTTCGACCAAATGTCTGGTAACCCCCGTTCCCACCACTTGGGGGCATGTTTTGGGGTTTATTCCCTACTGGACATTTCCTCCGAAACTAATGCTACAGTGCTGTGATGAATTGGGAGCGCTAAAACCTTATTTTCCAAGTTACTTCCCTTCCGGATCCATTCCAGGTTTTTGGCAGCCAGCATGCTACTTTAATCAAATGACTATGCTTCCCAGAATGCCTGGCTCACTGCTTCACCTCCTCCCTTGCAGGACAAGGTTGGGTGGAGGATAGGCAACACCTGTGGCTGCAGGTGCAGCAGGCGGCACACCTGATGAGTGTGCTCGTTAAGCAGCTTTAAAAACCTCAGTTTGCTTCAGTCCAGCGCTGGTCAATGTTGCAGTGTTCCTGTTGTGACTAGTCCCTTGTTCCTTGTTCCTAGCTTTTGTGCCTAGTTCCTAGTTCCTGTTTCTTGTTCCTCCGCCCTGGATTTCAGATTCATGTGCTTAATTGATTTCTGCTTTCTGGATTTCCCTTTCTGTCTTTCTCTGTCTGCAGGCAGCCTTTCTCTGTGCTTTACCCTTTGATGCAGCCCAATTTGCCTGTGTTTTCTGTTTCTTTGATGCTGTCCTTTGCTACTGAAAAACTTGATGCATTAGTCTTTCCTTTTTTAGATTTAGTTTCCTGCCTTTTCTCCTTGGATGGGTGGGTAAGGTTCCCTTTTGTGATATCATTTTCCCTGCTCCTGATCCTTACTTCCTATTGGGATCCATGCCATGCTTTCCATTTCACTTCTGTATTTATTTCCCATTTGATTATTTAGGTGTGGGGTGCTGTTGTAACTAGTCCCTGTGTGAATGCCTTTTGTTTTCCTCACTATTTCTTTAATCACAATTCCTACTTACTCCTTGACTTAGGTCTTAGGTATTTAGTTATCCTCCACCCATTGCTGTTATAGCCTTCTGGGTCCCTGTTTGATCAACTGGGTTCATGGGTTTACTGACATTCAAGTGGTCTTTCCGGTTCTCGTGAGTACTGTTTCTAAGTTCCTTATTCAGTATCATCCAGAGTGTCAGCACACAGATCCTGTCCTTGCTTGCCCTCTACGTGGGCTTAGCGCTGTCAGTATTTGTAATACCATAGTGGGTAAGGAGTTTGCCGACTTTCCTTTCAGTCATAAGGAGGTTCTAAGTGCTTACCCCACATCCCTTTTCATATATAGGTATTTTTGTTTCACTCTGTCTGCACTCCTGGGTTTTAGTATATATGAGTCGTGGTTCTTGTGTGCACGTTGTTTGATTCAAGGTTATTCACTGTGCGATTTTGTGCACATTTCCCTTGCCATATTCGCTGACTTTGTACTGACCTGATTAATCCTGACACCATTCTTGGACTCATAGGGTAGCTACCTCTGGAGTATGACGACTTTCAAGATGTCTTTCATAAGGAACAGGCTAACCCTCTGCTGCCTCACAGGCCCTATGATTGCCAGATCGACCTGATCCCGAGAGCGCAACTTCCTTGTAGCCGTATCTACGCCCTTACAGAAAAGGAGAACCAGCATCTACGCGAATACTTGTATAAGTACCTGGCCATCGGGTTCATTCGATCTTCCAAGTCCCCTGTCTTCTCCGCTCTCTTCTTCGTCCCCAAAAATGAGGGGGACCTCCGAACTTGTATAGACTATAGAGGGCTAAACAAAATCACCGTAAAAAACCGGTATCCCTTGCCCTTGATTCCAGTACTCCTAGACCAAGTGAAAGAAGCAAAGATCTATACGAAATTAGATCTAAGGGGAGCCTACCACTTGGTTCGCGTGAAGGCCGGGGACGAATGAAAGACGGCTTTCTGTACCAAATTTGGGCTGTATGAATACGCTGTCATGCCCTTCGGACTGTGCTATGCGCTAGCTGCATTTCAATACTTTGACAGATGTATTAAGAGAACTATTGGACGTCTGCGCTATGGTGTACATAGACAACATCTTAATTTACTCCAAATCTAAGGAAGAACACGTGCACCATGTATTGGCAGTTTTGGAAAAACTGCGCCTGAACCATTTGTTTGCTAAACTTGAAAAGTGTGATTTTCATGTTACCACGGTAGAGATCCTCGGATACATACTCAGCCCTCAGGGTATTCAGATGGATAACCGCAAGGTGGAAGCAATATCGCAATGGCCTTCGCCCACTTCGATCAAGACAGTCCAGAGCTTCTTAGGCTTCGCCACCTTTTATAGGTTCATTGCTGACTTTTCAGAGGTTGTCCATCCTATAACATCATTACTTCGAAAAAATCTTATTTTTAAGTGGACCATCGAAGCTGGGGAGGCTTTCCAGCAACTTAAGCTATGATTCACCACCGCACCGATACTCAAGCATCCCAACCCTGAACTTCCATTTTTGGTGAAAACGGACACTTCCAACGTAGCTATGGGGGCAGTGCTATCGCAGAGGGACCCTAATACCAACCAGTTACACCCGGTGGCCTTTTGGTCTCAAATTCTATCCAGCAGAATTTAACTATGCAGTGACCGACAAGGAGTTCCTCGCCATAAAAGCCACATTTAAGGAATGGCGACACTATCTCTTAGGAGCACGACATCCAGTTGCAGTGCTTACCGACCATCGCAACCTGCAATTCCTGCGGACAGCCAGAGCACAAACTCTGCGACATCTGTGATGGGCCGAGTTCTTTTTGGAGTACGATTTCACTGTCGGCTACCGCCCCGGGGTGAAGAATGGAAAAGCGGATGCACTGTCACTGATAGGCTGGAGTACTGAAAAGGAGGACGCATACGCAAGTCCTCTCCCATTGCCAATTATACCGGAAGAAAAACTAATAGGAGTAACGGGCAACCATCTGAGTGCATTGGAGAACCTACACCAACAGATCGGAAAGATCATGACCCCAACACAGCTACAGACATGGGTTTTGCAGGGACCACAACGTACCATAGTCAATGCCCTTCCATATTATCAAAGTCGTCTTTACTTACCACACCGAGCAATGCAAGAGCAGGTTATGAACACTTACCATGATGCTCTTACGGCAGGACATCCTGGCATAGCAAAGGCCATGGCAAAGGTTCAACAACATTTCTGGTGGCCTACATGGCGGAAAGAGATAATGCAACATGTAGAATCCTGTGATAATTGCTAGGAACAAAGTGCCAAGAAACAACCGCAAGGGTTACTTCGGCCCTTGTCGATACCGCCAGCCCTGTGGCACACTATTTCACTAGACGTCATCACAGAGCTACCCTCTTGTGTTGGTTTTAACACCATATTGGTAGTCGTTGATCTCCTAACCAAAATGACACAATTTATCGCCTTGAAGGGAATACCCAGTGCAGGCGTATTGGCTCAAGCTTTCCTAAACAACATCGTCCGGCTACACATCTTTCCCTCAGTGGTAATTTCAGATCGAGGAAGCCAGTTTGCGTCCAAGTTCTGGAGGGCCTGCTGCGCCAAAGCTCAGATCGAGGTCTGTCTATCTACCAGCCATCATCCACAGACGGAGGGGCAGACCGAAAGGACAAATCAATCGCTCAAGCAATACCTCTGGTGTATGCTTGCCCAGACAGACCTGAATTGGGTGGAACTGGTATGGGCAGCGGAATACGCATACAATAACACAATTCACAGTTCCACTGGTGTTTCACCTTCCTTCTTTTTGCATGGATGGAATCCACAAACTTCAACCTTAGATCCACCGGCACCTTTGGACATGCCGGCAGTTTGCACTCTGCATGCCAACATTAAAGAAACCCTGAAAAAGGCCACCCAAGCGCTCCTAGAAGCCAAAACTAACCAGAAACGCTTTGCGGATAGGAAAAGAACTCTCGAACCACCGTACCAGATATGCGACAAAGTATGCTTATCCACTAGGCATATCCAGCTAAAAGGACCCAAAAAATGTCACCCTAGATATATTGGACTATACCCAATAAAGAACATTATCAATCCGGTGGCCATGGAACTACAATTACCACCAGTGCTTCGCATACATCCGGTATTTCATGTTTCGTTACTAAAGCCTGTACACCCTGGCACCCGAGGCACTCTGAAACGCCCTCCTCCCATAATAGTGCAGGGAGAAGCCGAATATGAAGTTAAAAGCATCCTGGATTCTAAAATAGTGCGGAAGAAACTCTATTTGGTGGATTGGAAAGGGTACAGAGTTCTGGACAAGACCTGGGAACCAGTTGAGCATATACATACACCACGTCTTTTAGCTCAGTATCATCGTGAGCATCCGGAACGTCCAGGCCCAGACATGGATCTCCTTGGGGGGGCTTTAAGGGTGAGCGCTGTCATGACCCCAAAAATTCCCAAGACCCCTGTGGGTAGCATTGGGAAAATCTGGTCTGAGAGGCTGGCTGCTTGGCGCAGGAACAGGCTCCTGCTTGTACTTCAGGTATATTGCCCCATTCAAGATGGACCCCGGGCTGGATCATTCAACCGGATCCAACATGGCCCCTAGAGGGCCACAGTACAAACATCCATGGTGGTCTAGTGGTGCTGGGTGGGCCCATGGCTAGGGATCCAACATGACCCCACCCTGGGCCACATTGTGATGCTGGAAATGCATTGCAGGGACAGGGCCTCCCTGTCCCTGTCCTGTAGTCCTTTTTCATTTGTGTTCTGTATTGTTTTCTGCCCAGGAGTCCATGTGGGACTCCTGGCAGTGCAGCTCTTCCTATTTTTGGTTTGGTGTACATACCTATGGGATACCCTTATGGCACCCATGGGTGGGAGTGCAACCCTGTGCCCCTAGTGTATGTTTTTGGGCACCTGTGTGTGGCCCACAGAGCAGGGTATGGGCTGGTGGCAGCTCCATGCTGAATTTGACAGGTGCTCCTGAGTATCCCCCATTTTGGGGTACCCAGGCCCTGCCATTGGATTCAGTTGATTCCTGATAGGAAACAAGATGGCCTCTGTGGCCTCTTGCTTTCTATTGCCTGTTACCTTGTTTTCCCAAAGTCCTGGGAAGCCCTGACTGTCCCTTCCCCCTGACTGGCTGTTGGGTGGAAGTTCCATATATGGTGTTGTTGTGAAGTCCAGGTCAGACTGGCTGGAGCCTTCCCAGTGACTGTATGTTGTGGGAACACCCTGTGGGTGGGACGTGGGTGAATGGAGTGTGTGAAAAATATGCACTTCTTGTTGTGGCTGTTTGGTTACTGGTATGAGAGACAAAGGCTGAGACAGCCCTGCCCGAAACTGGTATGAATGCAGTGTGTAGTGTTGAATGGCTGGGTACTTGTCCCAATACACATTCCTTGTTGTGACTGTCTGAGAGGGAGGAGTATGGCCTGAATGCTCTGTATGCCTGATTGGCTTACTGACTGCATGAATGCCCTTCTGTATGATTGGCTGCTGAGTGTGACCCAGTAGTGTGGATGAGAGGCAGAATGGTATATCTGGGGACCTTTGACCACTGGACATTTTTCAGAAGCTGTGTCTACACTTGAAGAGTAACTGGAACTGCTGATCCTCGACGCCCAGCTGGAAGAAGAACTGCTGCTGTATTTGCTTCAACCCGATCCGAAAGCTGTCGAGTTCGTCGAGGACTGATCCAAGAGAGGACCTGGCTAGGCGCCCTCTTCTCGTGCTCCGAGGGACCATCGAGCACCGCTAACCTTTGCCGAAGCTCCCTGGAGGCCAGACCTTCGAAAAGCTGCCAACCGGAACGGGGACCGCCGAGGAGAACAAAGTGAAGCACCCGGACATCGACGCCGTCGAAGTCCATTGCCATCGACCAGGGTTCGGAGTATCATCGTAACCACTGGAGGCCAGTCGAAGCGGTGTTGCCCAGAAGAGGGGACTGCTTGACACCGTGCCGCCGACGACCGGAGTCGCTGCTCCTTTGCCTAAGACTGTTGAATCGAAGGACTCCCGCCGCCGGTGGGTTTCCCGCCACCCAAGGACTACAAAGGCTTCGACGACTCGACGCCCTTGTTGGGCAACAGTTCTTCAGAAACTCTTTGCGGTCCTGAACTAGCAATGGCCGAGGTGCCCCGCACACCTCATCCTCGCAGGACGTCGCCGACGAGCCCTGCCTGGATCGATGCCGTGGTCTCGGCACCCTCGAACTTTTATTCGAAGCCAAGTTCACCTTCTTCGACGCCTCTCGTCGATCCGTGGCTCCTGCTCTAAAGGAAGTCACTCGAAGGATCCATCGACGCTTCTTTGAAGAACTCTGCTCCACCAGGTACATTGGGGGTAAAAACATTATAGAAGAGAATAAGACTATTGATCAATATATGGACTGGGCTTGTGTTATATCTTTATTTTACAGGTTGCCCAGGTGGGGGGGATCTCCACACAGAACTGTGTCTCGTGGTAGGGGCCATTAATCTGCCTATTGTTTCAACCATCTTGCTTTCCTTCCTATGCCTATTGCTGGTTTCCTTCTTATTGATCTGTGTGACATTTGACAGTATAGTTGATGCACTTTAATGAGATCTGATAATTGTGGTACCACTTTAGGACTGTATATATTTACCTTTGTTGATTTTCTGAGCACAAAGTGAGTTATTGTGATAGTGTACATAACGTTAAATATTAATTATATAAAGACTGTGTTTTAAGTAATACAGTGTGTGGACATTCCTTCGTGGGGGCTTGGGGATTACACTGTACTTAAGAATCAGCCTGCATCACCTCCTGAGAAGCTAGGCCTTGATTGCTCGACTACGTTACCAATAATAGAGAATCTTGGTGTTACACTCACCTGGTATCCACGGGGACGCCACCCAGTCCTGGTTGGATGATTTGCACTCTCGAACCCTCTCCCGGTGCCTTGGTAATGCCTCTGGTTAAAGATGGGTCTGCAATATAGGAGCCTGGATTCAATACCAGATTGTCTTTATGTTTTACGACCTCCCTTGGCCTCAACTCTTTCCTCCCCCTTGGGCCTTCTCCTTACCTTAATATTGTAAAAGGTGGATTCCCCGTCCTGCTCCTCGTGGTAGGGGCGCGTAGATGTGGGGGCGAGCACCGACCAAGTTACTTCACTGGTGCAAGCCCCCTTGTGGGTATCCAGGCTTGCTGCGACTCCGTAGTTTGCTGCTTTACAGTCTTTATATGCAGTTCTTATGTTCCTCTTAGTTTGAATAATAATGTCTTGCTTCTTTCCTTTTAGGTATGGAAAGATATTTTGGTGTTGTCATGCAGTTTGAAGATGAGCATGGGCCGGTAGGCGAAAGCGCGGTGTGCACGATGCTGTCCGGTGAGTAATGCGCAATGCGTGGCACTGTTTCGCCTTTTATATTGCTAATCTCTGTCTTTTCTCTCCTTGCAGGTTGTGATGTTCCTCGCTGAGCGCCGTAATGTTACAGCAATGATATTGGCCAGGAGATGACTACCCAGGTAAGAATTGTGTGGCTATCTTCATTCGGGAGGAAACGTGAGTAAACGCTTACTAATGCTGTCTTTCTTTCTCCTCTTTCAAGGTTATGGTATTCCAGGATGCATGCAGTGCCGGATGATGGAGTTCGTACCTTCCGGTGAGTGGAACTGAAGTCCCCGATGGATTGAAGACCGGATACTCTTCCAGGTAAGTTTCGTAGTGTTCTTTCTCGCTCTGCAGGTCCTTGGTTTCAGGTAAACTGGCATCAATGAACTGGACACGGTGAGCATTACACTGCCCACAGCAGAATAACGCAAAGCATGTTCTGCTGTTTGGGTGTAGTTTAAATAGTCTCAGGTAAAGTAGTCCAGGTAAAATAGTACCAGGCATTCCACACCCAAAGTAGTCCAGGTAAAGTCGTCCAGGCCTGCCACACCCAAAAGACTAGACCGCATAGCTCAGTTCCTTGTAATTGAGCTATGTGTGTGACTCCATGTTGGCTGAACTCCCCCCCCCCCCCCCCAAGTTAAATTCTCCTAAGTAAATGGTCCCATTCTAATGTTGGTCTTCATGATGGTTATGAGCCTGGTGCCAAAGGCGCCAGTACGGACTCCAAGAGTCAGTCCTGAGGTCAGTCAAGAGAGTCTTGGATGAGGTTTCAAGGCTTTTGACCTGGCCCTAACTGGAAGGTTGACTTGCCAGTGAGGGCCAGGGGCGAGGGTCATGACACTTGGCTGGGGTCCTCTGTGTCTCTCTGCCATATAGAGAGCAGAGGTACAGAGCCCCCCCCTCCAGTCTTTGCACTCACCCAGCGCTTAGCGTTTTCTCCTGCTGAGGATTCAGCGTGACGCTCGCCTGCTCCGATCCAGCACTTCTCAGCGTGTCAAGATTCCAAAGATTACAGCGCTTCACTACGTGTCAAGATTACACAGCGCTTCGCTACATGTCACTACTCCACAGCGCTTCACTATGTGTCAAGGCTACTAGATGAGCTGCTTACCTGGAACTTACCACGGCTATCCGGGTCCGCCTCAAACATCATAGGAACAGCATTGTTCGCCGCACGTCTTCCTCCAGGTACTCTGCGGCTCCTGCAACACACCAGAACGCAGAGAGGGGTAAGGTAAGCAGTAAATAATTGACTCTTCCCATACCCCTTCCACCTTATTTACGCTACTTACCAGCAATAATTTGATCCTCCAAGTAGCGGGTCCGTGGTTGCCAGCCTCCAACTGCAAAACTCCTCCACAGGCACACCGGACCCTGTGAAGAACAAAAGTAAGACATTGTATTATACAGCAAGAAACACGCGATCATTGTGCTCACACTAATAACTCACAGCAAACTACATAAGCCTATTTGCCTACCCATTAAGGCACCCCCAACGCGGGCTGGTGCGCCACAGCTGGCCTGAGCCACAATTACCCCAGTGAAGGAACTGGGAAGACAGCACAACCGCCGTGAGCCAGTGAAGCAACTGGAGAGACTCTTACCTCAAGATACATCTGGAAGGATTCCAGAGACTTGGCCACACATTTGCAATCCGGAACATTTTTTATCCAGGCCAATCCCGCCTCCCTGAAACCTGTAGTGAGCAGGGCGGAGAGAGTGTTTTGGGCAATGACAGGAGCAGGAGGTGTGACAGACCGGACCAGAATCGCCGACAGACCAGGCCAGACACTCCTGCAGGGCCCCAGACGTAAGTGTTAGACCCATACCAAACTGGCTTCATATTGGGCAGATCGACAGGGGATAACATCTGGCAGGCTCTGGATCTGGTGGAGGTAACGACCTTGGACCTCATCTATGAGGAAGGTAAGGTTAATGTCATGAGCTGAAAAGATTGGACTCTTGGCAGGATCTGGTGTTCACCAATTGGCAAAGAGTAACAGTAGTATCGACGGTATTAAGTGAAAATGTCTTTTTCAATTTCACAGAAATGAAAAAAGACCTATTTAGAAAGACTGCTCTGAGAACGCTCAGAGCAGTCTTCCTAAATCTTAACTGTCACGCCCGTGCCGCGCATGAGTGCGTGCAGGGGCTGACTGGCTGACCGGGACGGGCAGGGGAAGACTGGTTTCAGGTAAGTGTATGTTTGCGTGCCTCTGTGTATGATAGGGTGCAGGGAGCTGGGGAAAAGGAGTGTGTGTGTGTGTGTTTGTATGTATTTGTATGACCCGGGGAGCTGGGGAAAAGGTGTGCGTCTGGGTGAGTATTTGTATGTAAGGCAGGGTTGAGGCGGGCAGATGTTGAAGGGGGGCTCAAGGGTAAAACCCCTCATTTCAAAGGGAAGGAGAGGAATTGATGGATTTTTTAAATATTAAAGACGATGAAATCGGCCCCAAAAAACTGTCTTTATTTGTGCGGCCTTTAATATTCGAGATTATCACATAGAACCGTATCGAGAGAAGATGATTGGGGTTTGGCTCGATGGACCAGCTCTGGATGTTTCTGGGGCGTGTACAGTAATTCACTCGTTTGTCAAGGGTTTTCCCAGCTATCGATCTTTGGATAGAGAAGAAGATCATAAACTATCCCAGGGCCACAACCCTTTTCATGCCTCTTTTACTGTACTTTCCAGGGTTGATAACGTAACTCCCTTCTATGGGAATTTCAGGGGATTGTGGTCACTGGCTTATTGACGACGTATCTTCTCAAATGCTGAGGTGGTATTATTCACTGTTCACCCTTGTTGACTTAGTTTCATGAAATGCCTGAGAGTTTCTTAAACAGCTCGTCCGCTCTCATCCGGACTTTCGTTAACTCCTGTTACTTTTATTGGGGTCAGGATGCTTCACCGGGTTGGTTGGATTGTGAACGACGATCAATGATCTTCTCCCACTTGCGTCAGTGTTAGCTCCTTGGCCCCTGTACAGCTGGCTGTCGGGAAGCAAACCGTAACTCGACTTGCCTTCCCTGTAGAGAACGTCCAGCCTCCACGTCTCTGGATACTGTTCAGGTTGGTATACGTAGCTGTGCAAACTGATAAGGCTAGTGGTTCCGGCGCAGTTGTTGGATGGCCCGGTACACCCACTACAGGTCATGCCACCACAACTCAATCTTCGTACTTGTGTAGGGTCGACTCTTGGACAATTGGTATGGCGATTTTACAGTGTTGCGAACAACGCACTTCTCGTTTGGCTTGCCTCTCACCTACCACCAGCTTTAAGTTGTATAGCGTTTGGCATTCTGCCTCCATGGGGGGTGCCTATTCTCTTCTTTGTTTGTGTGTTTTTTACGGCCAACACCCCATCGGCCTGTGAGACGTTCTCATGCATATCTTTGAACCACACCCTCCACGTCTCTTGCTCGAGCTTCTTGGTCCTGCCTTCCGGTGTTCTCTCAGCTGTGATTTCTCTCTGATTCTCGACTTCTCTCTCCACCTCGACTGCTCTCTCTGGTTCTCTCTCCATTACTCTCTCTGGTATCCTTCCCGGTACCCTTCCACCTTTGTTTGTTTCCGATGCCCTGATGTAGTAGGGTGCGCCCTGACTTAATGTGCATTCCATTGACCACAGCTGCTCTGGGGGTTTTCCTGCTCGCTTGTAGCGTTCTCTTGAGCTTGTTCGTCTCAGTACCTAAACCACCAGGGTAGTTCGATGTTTCACAGTAACACATGGTTTTAGATATGAGTTTAGACTCATAAGGTTCTGGTCCTACCATCATCCTACCGGTTTGGAGTTTAAAGGGGCTGTGCCTCCCAATCACGTTCTTATTCCCAGGAGAGGAGTTCCTCTCCATGAGATCCTCCTGCATATTACCAAACCTAAGGGGACTATTGGTTAGCTGCCTCACCTCGCTAGCATCATGGAGCGGGGTTCTCCCCTAGGGAGAAGTGACGCAATCTGAAGGATCATCGCAGTATCCACAAACTGGTGAAATAATCACTTGAATGCATTTGCGTACTGTTGCAAATACTTCCCCGCCTGGGCATCCATCTTGATGTTTACCTCCCTTTTCAGATGACTCAAAATTGCACAATACCGACTTAAAGCAGCAGGCTCAAATTTGCATTCAAACAAAGGCTTATTGACATTCAGAGAGTAGGTCCGTAGTTATGGAACCTTTAGCAGATGTCGTAATGGGGCCTCTCATAGTTCACGATCGATAGGAGAGGGTTAGCTTCCACTCTTCTGCTGATGGATGGACCGGTTTATAGTGATAATACCGAACGCAAAAATCTCGAAAACAAAAATATCGAAAAAAAAGGCTGAAAACAAAAATATCGAATTTTTTTTTAGGACGTTTTTTTTGTCGAAATGGGGGGGTTCCCCCCCAACCCCCCTTTTTTTTTTTTTTTTTATTTTAACCCTTTTTTTTTTTACTTACCTGACCCCCAAAAACACATATATATATATATAAATAATTAAATTATTCGATATTTTTTTTTTCGAGATTTTTGTCGTTCGGTATTATTGTTTCGGCCTTTTGACTGACCACCGGATGGACCACCCCATCAGAAGGGATCTCCTACCAAAAGCAGACACTCTGCTCCATCACTTCTGAAATTACAGCTCTAGTCTACATTTCAACTCTGCCCCTTCCCTTATATATTGAAATACTTTTAAATGTGTGCAGTGATTTTCTGGCTGACCCTTACAATCACTCCTAGGCCTCATTACTCATACAGTCATAGGTGGTGGGGTTAAACCAAAATCGGATTAGGCAAGGTAGTCGGATTAGAGGCAGAATGGCAAAACGATGTACAGTATTTTCACAGCCTGTTGGATTATGGCATAGTTTCATGATAATTAAATGTGTAAAAGTTTCCAGCAATGCAACACATATCCCAGGAACCTGTGGTGCACTGATTTTATTTTGCCACAGATATAATGCTGCCGCAAAATCATAAAATGTTTAAATGTCTAACATATAAGCAACTGGCTGCAGCACAGTAAAAGTACTTCTAGGGACACAATCCTAGGCCTCAATGTTGTTTCTCACCTATTTGGAAATTGCCTCTTCTGTTTCATATGTACTCATAATATCTTTGTTTCCCTTTTATAGTGGGAATCATTCCAAGCATAGAAGCGATGGAGCACCTGCAGTAGCAGTAAAAATAATAAGGTAAGTGCATGCGCAGCGCTGCCCGGATAATGAACATCATAGTTAGCCTTCTGAATGATATTGAGGAAGAAAATGTTCCTCGTTCTGATGTCGTGAATTGCAAACATTTTTAAATGTCATTTTCTTCAGGAGAGAGGGGTGTAAGTGAAACATTCTGGGTCAAAGCAAAAAATAATACCAGTAGTCCAATCCAAAAGAGCATGCACTTCCTGTACATGACTGTTTTGGGATTTCTTGTCACAGGCTGAAAAAAATTGGCAGTGAGTTGAGCTGAGACTAAAGCAATTTGTTTTGAATGCAATGAATGACATCTCAAGCCAGTGAAATTGTTTCCAGGAATCAGTAATCCTATGACTTCAGGTGAGAAAGTGGACGACTTACTTATAACTTGGCTGTGCTCACTTTAACAAGACCAACATAGACCGTTGGCATGAATTAGCTTGTACACATGATGGCCATGATGATGAGAGTGGCTTGATGATGGGTGGAGAGAAAGGTATTGATATTTCAGTCTTGGTGGAGGTTTGTCGTTGCAGGTACTGTTGGTTTGCCCGAGTTGTCTCTTTAGTGAAAATGTGCCTATGAATTGTTTGCTAAAGTCCCAGAGTGATTCGGCAGTGGAGTGAGTTGATCCTAATTCGAAAACGTAATTGAAAGGCAAGGAGAATCATGTGGGTTCCCAATCTATAGAATCTCATGTTTTATCTGCGTTGAAGTTTGTGTTGTCATACAGCCACTTGAATGCATTCAAGACAGCCTTGAGCAACGTATTGTAGAGTTAGGTTCTACATGGACCCATGCGTTTGACAAGAATTTTATATTCATTGAAGGATGGCGATGCACTGAGAACAATTAAAGCTGCAGGAATATTTGTATGGAGACCCTCAAAGAGACATTATTTGACATTAAAAGGTCTAAATCCATGCTATCGGTTGAGTAGGTCACCATCTGCTGCCTAGAATTGCAAACTTGTCAGTGACTTTGCCTAAATGAATGAGTTTGGATATTGGAAGTAAGTTCTGGATTTAGTGAGGATTTCTTTGGTAGAGTGATAACAATCACATATTCGAGTCATTGGAAGGAACCTTTGATGAAGTAGTTGCTGCTCATTATTTTGTTCTCCGGTCCTACAGATTAAAGGTTGACAGAGGGCAGGGATCTGAGTGGAATCTGGAGTAACATATGACTTTCTTGATGTTTAAGGAGAGACCAAATCTATCGAGGTTGAAGACAGAGAATGATTATTGGACTGGTCTGAACATGTGTGTAGTGAAGAAAGCATGGAGTTCATTGCAGTGGTCCTGTGAAGGAGCAATTTAATGGATGGTAGCTGTAGCAGCCAGGTTGGTATCGACTAAGCATATGGGCCCATCGTTATGTACTATAGGACAATATCAATGACATGGACAGCACTGGACAACCCATTGAAGCAGAACAGATCATGATCCCATCTAGCCTTTGGTCTAAATTAGCCATGAGGCATGCACATAGCAAGTTCAGTGGAGGGGGCATGGGAAAGAACAGGAAGTAGAAGCTCATGTAGAAAAAGGGTCCCAGCAATCCCACTGCAGTACTCCCTAAAGTTCACCAGTCACTTGCTATACACTTTTACCGGAAACAATTACTGTTCAGAATATTTCTGTTTTATTATCCTGGGTGTAAACTTGCAGCCTTGATGAATGATCTCTTTTACCATTGCTGCTGATCTGCCACTAGAGTATGTTGAATGAATAGTTTTTGGAAAAAAAGTGTAGGTTCATGACCTCTTGGTGGCACTGTCTGGGTGCATAATGGTGGCCCTGTAGTCTGAAGGTTATTCCACATCCCAGGATATCTGCTTGTTAATCTAACCTGTTAATTGTACAAGTTCAAGTCTGGATATACCCAAGCTAGTATTGTGCTGTAGTGCTTCCTAAGGATAGAAAGTGCAGGAGGAAAATGTGTCACAAGTCTTTAAATCCTACTGCTTGCTCATTGTTTCTGTGAATGCCACTTTTCATCCCAGTTACTTGGCCTTCGTAGATTGGGTCACCAAAGTCTGATCCTGGTTGTGGCTTGCCGTTTTTCCCCCAGAATATGTCTCTTGCCTGGTCTGCTCTGCATATTTCTGCGATCTCTGTGTGAAAATGGAGGTGTGTGAATGCTAGTTGGAAGGAATCCTACCGTTCGCATGGGATGCCTTCCCGCCATCTATACTTGCATCTCGTATTTACTGTTTAGGAGTAAGAACATGAAATGTGTCTGCCAGTGTGTTTTTTTTTTTTAAACTTTGGTTTTTATTAGCATTTTTTTTTAAAAACAATTGGAAAAAAAACGAGTGACCCCCTTACCCCACCCCTCCTCTCTTACTTCCGCTATCCAGCCCCTCACCGACCCCCAGTAAGCCTGTACTTTCAGGCAGTGCCACCACATGTGGCCTCTGGAGCCTGTCTGACCACATCCCCTCGGGCACCTTGGTGACACCCCCGGGAACATCTTTGACAGTCCTGCCGGGTCCCTGTGCCACCCATGTAAGATCTTAAAATTATGCTCCATGTCTGAGGTGAATAAGTTCCCATGAAATGCTATTTGCCCAGGCGTCCTCTGAGATCTCTTCTCCTGCCAGATCATTCCAGAACGTGCGGAAGCTCCTCCTACCCTGAAGCTTACAAGTATTTAAAATTTTATACATACTAGATACCGCACCCTTTCTCGAGGTCGCCGAGTCGAGGAGCTTCTCGAAGGGGGTTAACGGTCTCCTCAGGTTTGGACCCCATGACTGGTCACAGAGGATGCCCTTTAGGCATCTTCAAATTGCCCCCAGTCTATTCTTAGCCAGAGTAAACTTATATGGTCGTCCCGTCCTCACTGTCTAATGTCCTATGGTCTGTCCTTCGTGTCCTTGTTTCTGCGTCCCGAGGCTTGCGAGCTACCGGCGCAATATAAATATTAAAATAAATAAATAAAATAAATAGGCGGAGGTATTCAAAAATGGAAAGAGACCCTCGTCTGAGAGCGTCCCTCAGGTCCTCATAGGATAGGAATTCACCTTCTCTGAACATCTGCCCAGCCCATTCCATTCCCATGTCTGACCAGTTTTGGGAGTGCTGGAACCCTTTACTACCCAAGTTATGGGGGTGACCCCAGAGAGAAGTCATCAGGGATGGCCATGTGGTAAGGTATGCAGTCCAGGGGCCCTCTTTCCAGATGTCCCAGAGAACTCCCAGGGTCGGGTGGGTTTTTAGGTGTTTCGGGAATCGTCTTGCTTGGGGCCCATAAGAGGTCACGCACCTTTAGAGGGTGGGCGTCCATATCTTCTAAGTATGACCAATACGTTCCCAGTCCTTGTTTCATGTGCTCCAGGAGGACACGCAGTTGGGCGGCGCAGAAATAAAGGTGAAAATCCGGCAACCCAAATCTCCACTCCTCCCTCGGCAGAGTCAGGGTGGCCCTCCCGATCCTTGGGGTTTACCCCTGCCGTACAAAGTCTCGTACTGCATTTTGTAGATCTCTAAAGTCTGTGCTGGGACGGTGGTTGGGAGAGCTGTGAAAAGTTACAGAAGCCGAGGCAATATGTTCATCTTTACTGCAGTCATCCGGCCATACCATAAGAGGATCATCTTACCCCATCTCCTTAGATCAGATGTGATCTCTGCCATTATGGGGTCATAGTTAGTGATGCCCAATTTCGATATGTCTCTGGTAAGAAGGACCCCCAGGTACCGTATAGCGACCTTCCCCACTGTAATCCCATGAAACCTGTCCAGGGGGTCTTGCTCTGGGTCCATTGTTTTCATTGGGAGCCAGACAGATTTTGCAGTGTTAATTTTCAGGCCCGAGAAGCGCCCAAACTCAGCCACCAGGGTCAGGAAGGGGGGAGCGAGGAGCCAGGGTCTGCAAGATAGGCTAAAATATCATCCGCAAACAGAGACAGCTTGAATTCAACCTCACCCCTTCTAATTACCTTGATGTCCGGGTGAGCTCTGATCGCTATGGCTAATGCCTCCATCGTAAGGACATATATCAGGGGGGAGAGTGGGCAGCCCTGCCTTGCCCCTCGGGGGAGGGGGAATGGTTCGGACAGCTTCCCATTCACTTGAACCCTTGCCATGGGGGCTCTGTAGAGGGTAGTTACCCAACTCATAATGTGAGTCCCGAAGCCCATTCTTTGGAGGAGGAGTTCCATATATCTCCACTCGACCCTATCGAAGGCTTTCTCTGAGTCTAGGGAGAGGACACATGCATCGAGCTCCGATGTTTGAGCAAAGTGAAACAGGTCTATTGTTTTGCAAATATTATCTGACCCTTGCCTGCCCCTAATGAAGCCCACCTGGTCCCCATGGACTAGCTTCGGCATTATCCCCTCCATCCGCCTCCCCACTACCTTGGCCAGGATCTTAACGTCAATGTTTAACAGCGATATGGGGCGGTAGAAGGAACATTCTGCGGGATCCTTCCCTTCCTTGGGCAAAACTGCTATTATGGCCCCCATCATGGACTCGGGGAGGATGCCCCCCTCCAGCATGGCGTTGAAAACTCTCACTAGGTACGGGGCCAGGGAGGAGTGAAATCTCTTGTAAAAAATAAACAGTAAAGCCGTCTTCCCCAGGGGAAGTTCCCACCTTCATCCCACTAATCACCTTGTCCACCTCATCCTCGGTCACCGGGCCCTCCAACCCCTCTGCCATTTCCCTCGGTAGGGATGGGATCTGTATGGAGTTCAGGAAGTCTTCTATCTGGGTATCATCTCCGTAATATTCTGACGAATAGAGTGTCTTGTAGTATTGGCGAAAGACCTCTCCAATATGGGGAGAGTCGCAGCCAAGGGACCCCTGGGTGTCCCTTACCTCCTTCACCCTTCTACTTCTCTGGACATCCCTCAACTTCCAGGCTAGGATCCTATCCGCTTTGTCCCCTTTATCATAATATTTTTGTTTGACCATTTGGAGACTCCTCTCCGTTTTGTGGAGGAGTAGGTCTTTTAGATGGAGCCTGTAGTCCTCCAGTGCGGCCACCGTGTCACGCTCCAGGGCCTGATCCGGGAAGACCCCCGGCTGGAGACGGGCTATTTTTTCTTGCAGGGCTTTCTCCTGGGCCTCTCTCTCCCTTTTCTTCCGAGCCCCTATTTTTATGAGGACTCCTCGTAAGGTTGCCTTCAAGGCGTCTCAAAGCGTGTGCGTGTCCACCTCCCCGTTATCATTAAGCTCAAAGAACTCTGTTATGGCTTCCAGGACCTCCTGGGCGTGAACCTCGTCTCTTAATAGGGCATCATTACATTTCCAGCGTCCTCTGCGTTCTCTACACCAACCCACCGCTAAGGTAACTCGGACCATGTCGTGGTCTGACCAAGGGACAGGGTCTATCCTGTAGCCTGCGACATACGGACGGAGGATCTCGTCTACAAAGATGTAATCAATCCTAGAGAACGAGTTGTGGATGGTCGAGTAGTAAGTAAAGGAGGGGACATCTGTTCTGGGGGACGGGATTGTATCCACTTGGCCCAGATCCTCATTGACCCTCTGAAAGTTTCACACCATGGCTTCATCTGCGGGCCTGAGGTTTTGGGGGCCTACCCGCTTTCTGTCTTTGGTTGGGTCTAGAACCATATTGTAATCCTCCCCCCACCACCAACGGGCCTTGTACAAACAGTTTGAGCCTGTCCCTTACTTCTTCCCAGAATTGGGCTTGTCCTTCGTTCGGGCCATACACTACTGCCAGGATTAGGGGGAGCCCTGTAGGGAGCCCCGTACAAACAGGTATTGGTCCTCGGGGTCTTTCAGGATGGCCTCTTTCTCGAAGCCTACGTCCCTTGCTACCAGTATGGCCACCCCTCTTTTCTTTACCTTATGGGATGCGTGGAAGACCTCTTCGATTTCCCCCCCCCCTCGCATTTTAGGTTCTTTCCCCCTCGCCCAGTGTGTCTCTTGCAAGAAAAGCAGGTCTAGTTTCGCCCTCCTGAATTCCCTACAAATCAGGGACCTCTTTGAGGGGGTGTTCAGCCCCCGCACATTCAGGGTTACCCACATGCAGGGCCGGCCGGCCATCAGCCATAATCTATGTTTCCCTCTCTATTGGTCAACAGCATTGCATCGTTACTCCCTTCTCGCTCCTAATTTGTGTGCCCCCACCCTCCCTCCCCGGCGTCCAGCCAGTTAGTTCCGCCATTTCTGGCATTTTGGCTGGACCACCACCCTGCCCTTCTCGGCCAGGCGTTCATTGCTAAACTCGTTTTTGTGAGCCCCCCCCAGCTTAGTCCCCTCGCTTTTCAAGGGGACTCTAGTTTCGGCTTAACCTCCAGTTCTTCAGATTCCGACCTGCAAGTGGTCAAGTCACTCCGGTCGTCTCCGTGTTCCTCATTCTTGCACCTTTGCTGGTTGGGTCCCCTAGGTGCTCATCCCTCAGAGTCGTTCCGCTCTCCTTCCTTCACCGGAGAAGGCGTGTTCATTTTTCTAAATTTCCTTGTGCTAGTCTTCTTTCTTCTTCCACCCGACGGGCCTGGGCCGTTTGCTCTGCCCTGAACCAGCCCAGTTGGTCCGGGGGGTCGGTTCCGTCACATAGTCCTGGATGGCTCCCTTGAGGTCCTCCTCTGTGATCAACATCGTCCGCTGGCCCAGGTATTCGAAGGCTAGGGAGAAGGGGTAGCCCCATCTGTATCGTATCCCCCTCTCTTTCAGCAGATGAGTGTGGGGGCGGCACATCCTACGTTTGGCCAGTGTATATGCGGAGAGGTCCTGAAAAATGGAGACCTGGGAATTGTTGTATGTAATCACCTGAGCTTTCCTGGCAGCCTCCAGCACCCGTGTCTTTTCCGAGTTGTAGTGGAACCGGACCAGAATCGACCGGGGTCCCCCTGCCCATCCTCCTGCTCTGTGCACCCGATCAAAAGTGAGTTCAGTAGTCCTCTCTTCTTCAAAGCAGAGGGCAATAATGTCTTGCACCACTCGAGTGACACCTCTCTACGTCTCCCCCTCCGCCTCGGGGATCCTGAAAAATCTAAGGTTGTTTCTCCGTTCCCTGTTTTCAAAATCGTCCATTTGTCTCGACCTCTCCTCCTCCCTCTTCTCAAGGGCAGATAGCCTCATATTTGTCTCTACCTCTAGGGTTGCTGATGACGATTGGTTGGTTTCAATCTGAAGGAGCCTGTCCTCGGCTTTGTCAACCCGTTGATCCATTTTCTTCGAATTTTTGGGCAATGTCAGAGCGCATGTCCCTTATCTCTTGTAGAATTGAGGCGAAGCCCCTCTCCATTGCCGCCGTTGAGGGTGCCGAGGCTTCCAAATGGGCCATTTCTCTGTCATGGGACGGGCCATTATCGTGGGCTCCAGCCTCTTGGTAATGATATTTTTGTAGATTCTTTTGCCAGTTCATCTGGTTACCCTCCCGGGCTCGCCGTAGGGTATGCCTCTGTTCTGTGGGGGTCACGGGATCACCTCGTAGGCCGGTCGGTGCTGTGTTGGTGGAGGCACCCTCAGGGAGCGGGGGGGCAAACAGGGACCACCCCCCCTCTCGCTTCGGGGGATCGATACCGGGCAGGCACACGCCCCTCCGGCTTCTGGCGGGGGCCTCGCACCCAGTGCAGGTGTCCCAAGGCCTTCGGCGTCTTCTGTGCACTCCAGGGAGGGGAGGTTGCTTTGTTCGCCGTGGGGGGGTTCGGCCGTGGTCCCGTCCTGTTTATGATATTGGTGGGGGCCCGTCCAAGCCCACTCTCCTGCTGTGTGTTCCTCCTCTGGTGGCGGGGTCGGGAGCCGGGCCCCGGTGAAGGAAGAGCGGAGGGGGGCACCTCCCCCGCGGGCGTACAGCGGTGCGGTCTCGAGGGTCCCCTCTCCCAGTGCCGAAATGCTGGTCGCCTCTCGGGGCTGGCAGGTGCGGTGGCAGAGGGGGGGATTCCCGGCCCTGGCGCCGCCACCCCTTCTTATCCGGGGCCTGGTCTGGGGGAATACGCCTTCCTCCTATCCGGGCACGGGTCTCCGGCGCCTCTCTCACCCCTTCTTATCCGGTCCCTCCCGCGCAGTCCTCCAGGTTCAGCAGGCCTCGGCTCCTCCTCCGGCCCCGCGGCCGCTCAGGTCTCCCATGGCGTCTTCGCTGGTGAGGCTGCGGTGCCGGTTCTCCGCCTTTCGGGGGACCCCGAACGTCGCTGTTTCTCTCAGGGGGAGCCCCGGGGGTTCACTGCCCGCTCAGGCTCTTTTGTTCCCCTTGGGGGTTTGTCGGGGGGGGGGCTCAATCCCTGTTGCGACCTGGCTTCCGCGGGAGCTCGGGAATCAGGCAGCCATTGCCTGTGCGCCCCCTAGTGGCCTCCCAGCCAGTGTTTTTACTGCCAAAATGCATACAGTTGCTACAGCATTCCTGTTTGACTATGGTTTCAGGTTCCAAAGCAGAGGTGGTAGGAGGGAAGAGACACTTATTTCTTCATTTAAAGAAGGAATTGGAAGCTGTAGGTCAATGAAAACTGATGAGGTAGCGATGCCCAAAATGCTTATTGTGGAAAATGGATGACATTCAGGATCTGGACCTTGTATTGAGCACTTTGAATGCTGAGGTGAAGACTGAAAATGGCTATTTGAAAGCCATTTTGACAGTTCGAGCATCTACTATAAAAACAGTGCATCCGTTGCTATTAATTTTTTCTATGTAATAATTAAAACTGGACTCATAAAATCTTTGTGTAGTTTAATTTATGTTCAACCCCCCTCGTTTATCTGTTTGAAATTGTCTTTTGTAATTCAAATCTTATTGGAGCTGATTTAAGCTTTGGTTTAAGCTATGACTTTGGTGCGTGTGGTAGATTTTAGTTGGGATCAATTTGCTACCTTTTCAGGCCGGTTGAAGCCCCATTTATGGGTATTCAGATATGGACTTTTCCCTAAAGAAACATTGTGTGATTTACATCCGGAAACTATGGGTGTTCATCAAGTTTCTGGTGAGAGTTTGGATTGCGAGTAGCCACAATATGTTGTTTCATAGAGGTCAAAAAGATACAATTATGGATCCATTGGCCAGAGAGGTCCACTGCTCCAGGGGCTGATTTAGTTCCTGCCTTATCCATTCCTGGAAAGGAGGAAAATAGCAGAAATACAGTGTGTATCTAGAGCCAAAGTATTTCATTCAGGGACGTCCAGTCAGAGAAGTTATGGTGTGGGAGTTCATAAGCCTTAAGAACTAACATTGGCTAGTACTGTTTGACGTCCACTATGTTAAAGAGAGGAGACATGGAAGGTATGTATATCTTCAAGAACATTAGATAAATAATAGTTAAATTCATCCTCTACAACTGTTAGAAATTAGACCAACCACTTCATTTGAGGACCGAGGGATTAGGTGGATCTATTTCACTTTCGCAGTTGGCTAGCAGGTCTGTTTGCTGATTCTTATCGCATTGGGTCTTTGCTTATGTTACATGTAATGTTGTCCTTTTGTGGTAAAACTTTGAAAGCACCATCCATGTTAGATTCTGTATGGATTAGATGTGTCTAAAGATCCCTGACCCATGTTAACTCTTAAGACTATGACTGATGTGGTTGATCAAATAGCATCTCCTCATTGTCCAGCCACTACTCAGATTAGTCCTTTGGAAGTTCATTTGGGCCATTTTCATAAACTGCTTTCTTTTATCTTATTGTGCTCCTAAGCTTCCCATTAATTTTTAGAATCAATTGGTTTTGGAAACATAATTGTTTTTCATTGGTGTACCCATTTAGTCAAAATGGGGTCAGTTTTGTGATTCACTGTTAAGTGTACTTTGTTGCATTTGTAAGATTAAAGAATTTGTAATGTGTTTACTTTGTTTTTATAGGTTTGGTGTGGTTTGTGGAAGCAGCCACTCATGTTGGTTGCAAAGCGGTGACAAATGAAACGTGGATTTGGTCCAGGTGAGTAGTGGTTTATAGGTCTGATTGCACTTTAGGGACAGTTGTTTGGTGTTGAGTACTCTGAGTAATTGTTACAACTGCTTTATAAGTATTATTTTATGTTTCAATCACTTGCATACATTTCTTAAGTTGTCAGTGTGTTTTTATAAGCTTTGGAATTAGGTTCCTTGTATCTAACTTTGCGGATACTTTTTGTATAATCTGCATTATTATGAAATGTTGGGTAAATATGATGTTTATTAAGTTGTTAGCATATGATTTTATATTTCAGCATGTCTCATTAATAGTGAGTTGTTCTTCTGATTGTAAGTGGGGATTTTTAATTTTGCCATGTGCTTTTGTCGGCAGGGACGGTTTTGAAATCTGCATTTGCCATATTTAGCAATGCGATTGATGAAATACTTGGGTATCCACGTATATGTTGAAATATTGTGGTAAATGATGGTACTTTTCTTAGCCAACTGTTTATAAATTGGGGATTTTGTAAGTCTGTATTTTCTGTAGGAGCACCTATCGTATCACTTAGCATATGTAACCTTGGGCTGAAGGTATTTTCTAAGATATGAGACCTGGATTGACACTTTGAACTGAAGTCAAGTGACATACTTTATTCCCAAGTTAGTGGTGTATTTTGTGTAACTTGATTCTGGTTGGTTTGATAAGTGGACATTTTAGCCCGTTTGGTAGCGGATGATTTTATTTACCAGTAATTTCTATTACAATGCAGAAGTAGTTGCATAGTTTTTAGTGGGCTAATTTGCAATTCTGTAGATACCCTTCTGGGCAAGCATGATTTAGCTATGTTTATGTGAATGATTTATGAAACAGTATTGAAATATGAAAGCTTTAGGCATAACTCTATATGTAGAAAAAAAGATTGTGTTAACATGCTTTCATATTAGTAAGAATCTTTTCAGTTATGCATGTTCTATGTGTTTTATATATTCTATTGTGTTTTTGAATAAGTCCTCTATAACTTGTAGCAACCAGAAACTTGGACTCAATCTTTTTTGTTTTTTGACATTGAACATGTAGCTACACTTTGGATTGGCTTAGATCTTTGAGGTTGTAGCTGCATCTGTACATTATGGATGTACTTGTATTCATCTAAGTAAATAGATTTTACAATAGTCGTGTGTTGAAGGTGTGTTCAAAAAGAGATTCTGAGGTCTTACAGAGGCAAATCTGTTTCTGCAGATATGGCTCTTTCCTTTATCGGATGAGAGAGGTGGCGGTGCTATAGCCTGACAGTGTGTTACATTCTTCAAGGCCTGCTTGGAGGGTCTTGGCCGTGGCGATTGTCCAGGATGTTTTGTCTCTGCTGATTAAGCGCGGCCACCACTCCTCTTCTTCAGCAAAAGCGTATGTTTCAAGCACCGGTCGTAGGTATGCAAGTCGTATTTCGGCCATCGCCGTGCAGGTTGTTAGCAGGTGACGCACCAATTTCGTTTGATCACTTATTTTGCAGTCCACAAGTTTTTGATGCAGATTGTCCTCTGATTGGAAGGATTTCATTGGTGTGCAGAAGGTTGAGACGTGCTCTCAGAAAGAATTGCAGTATGGCTCTGCTTGGGAATCTCTTGAGGAACTGGGGGATTTCGTTCAGTTTCTTTGCCTGGGCTGGTAGATGTGCCAGGAGTTTGTTCTCATTAGGTTTTTCAAGTGTTGTGATCCAGTCTGTCTGCCAATTTCTTTTTGACTTTGCATGGGTTGGTGATTAGGTCAGCCTCAGTGCAGGCAATTTGGTCAAGCTGTTGCTTTATCTTTGTCGCCCAGTTTGTTAGCATTTTACACTTGCCTGTGGTAATTTCCGCATTTATCAGTTGGTATAGCGGAAGACTTTGAGGGAGGATCGTTTTCCTAAATAAGGAGATACTGTTGAAGTCTACTATGGCTTTAAGAGAGGCAAGGCCCAATTCTCTCCTTATTGCTGACATCGCAGTGGATTTGGGAAGGTTCATCACTGATTTCCAAAAGTAGTCCTCTATTTTTTGCCAAAAGGTCTCTGGAATTGAAGGAATGGCTTCGCCCCCGTAGGTTAATGCTGGGACCACTTTGGCCTTGTAAAATTTGAGAGTCGGGAGCAGGGAGAAGCGTCCGAATTTCTTTTCCAGAATTCGAGCCTGTGTTGTTAGAGATTGTGCTTTAGCCCACAGATGATTTTGCATGCTGATTTCCGTCTTTGTACTGTTGACGATAACACCTAGATATCTGATCTTGGTCACTGTTTCGATCTGGACCTTTTCAAGACTCCATTTGAATGCGCTTGCTCTTTTCGCTTTCTTTTCCAAGATCAACATTTTGGTTTTGGTCTTGTTTATCTCCAAGTTTGATTGACTGATATAGTCTGACAGCTCTGGATGTTTCTGGGGCGTGTACAGTAATTCACTCGTTTGTCAAGGGTTTTCCCAGCTATCGATCTTTGGATAGAGAAGAAGATCATAAACTATCCCAGGGCCACAACCCTTTTCATGCCTCTTTTACTGTACTTTCCAGGGTTGATAACGTAACTCCCTTCTATGGGAATTTCAGGGGATTGTGGTCACTGGCTTATTGACGACGTATCTTCTCAAATGCTGAGGTGGTATTATTCACTGTTCACCCTTGTTGACTTAGTTTCATGAAATGCCTGAGAGTTTCTTAAACAGCTCGTCCGCTCTCATCCGGACTTTCGTTAACTCCTGTTACTTTTATTGGGGTCAGGATGCTTCACCGGGTTGGTTGGATTGTGAACGACGATCAATGATCTTCTCCCACTTGCGTCAGTGTTAGCTCCTTGGCCCCTGTACAGCTGGCTGTCGGGAAGCAAACCGTAACTCGACTTGCCTTCCCTGTAGAGAACGTCCAGCCTCCACGTCTCTGGATACTGTTCAGGTTGGTATACGTAGCTGTGCAAACTGATAAGGCTAGTGGTTCCGGCGCAGTTGTTGGATGGCCCGGTACACCCACTACAGGTCATGCCACCACAACTCAATCTTCGTACTTGTGTAGGGTCGACTCTTGGACAATTGGTATGGCGATTTTACAGTGTTGCGAACAACGCACTTCTCGTTTGGCTTGCCTCTCACCTACCACCAGCTTTAAGTTGTATAGCGTTTGGCATTCTGCCTCCATGGGGGGTGCCTATTCTCTTCTTTGTTTGTGTGTTTTTTACGGCCAACACCCCATCGGCCTGTGAGACGTTCTCATGCATATCTTTGAACCACACCCTCCACGTCTCTTGCTCGAGCTTCTTGGTCCTGCCTTCCGGTGTTCTCTCAGCTGTGATTTCTCTCTGATTCTCGACTTCTCTCTCCACCTCGACTGCTCTCTCTGGTTCTCTCTCCATTACTCTCTCTGGTATCCTTCCCGGTACCCTTCCACCTTTGTTTGTTTCCGATGCCCTGATGTAGTAGGGTGCGCCCTGACTTAATGTGCATTCCATTGACCACAGCTGCTCTGGGGGTTTTCCTGCTCGCTTGTAGCGTTCTCTTGAGCTTGTTCGTCTCAGTACCTAAACCACCAGGGTAGTTCGATGTTTCACAGTAACACATGGTTTTAGATATGAGTTTAGACTCATAAGGTTCTGGTCCTACCATCATCCTACCGGTTTGGAGTTTAAAGGGGCTGTGCCTCCCAATCACGTTCTTATTCCCAGGAGAGGAGTTCCTCTCCATGAGATCCTCCTGCATATTACCAAACCTAAGGGGACTATTGGTTAGCTGCCTCACCTCGCTAGCATCATGGAGCGGGGTTCTCCCCTAGGGAGAAGTGACGCAATCTGAAGGATCATCGCAGTATCCACAAACTGGTGAAATAATCACTTGAATGCATTTGCGTACTGTTGCAAATACTTCCCCGCCTGGGCATCCATCTTGATGTTTACCTCCCTTTTCAGATGACTCAAAATTGCACAATACCGACTTAAAGCAGCAGGCTCAAATTTGCATTCAAACAAAGGCTTATTGACATTCAGAGAGTAGGTCCGTAGTTATGGAACCTTTAGCAGATGTCGTAATGGGGCCTCTCATAGTTCACGATCGATAGGAGAGGGTTAGCTTCCACTCTTCTGCTGATGGATGGACCGGTTTATAGTGATAATACCGAACGCAAAAATCTCGAAAACAAAAATATCGAAAAAAAAGGCTGAAAACAAAAATATCGAATTTTTTTTTAGGACGTTTTTTTTGTCGAAATGGGGGGGTTCCCCCCCAACCCCCCTTTTTTTTTTTTTTTTTATTTTAACCCTTTTTTTTTTTACTTACCTGACCCCCAAAAACACATATATATATATATAAATAATTAAATTATTCGATATTTTTTTTTTCGAGATTTTTGTCGTTCGGTATTATTGTTTCGGCCTTTTGACTGACCACCGGATGGACCACCCCATCAGAAGGGATCTCCTACCAAAAGCAGACACTCTGCTCCATCACTTCTGAAATTACAGCTCTAGTCTACATTTCAACTCTGCCCCTTCCCTTATATATTGAAATACTTTTAAATGTGTGCAGTGATTTTCTGGCTGACCCTTACAATCACTCCTAGGCCTCATTACTCATACAGTCATAGGTGGTGGGGTTAAACCAAAATCGGATTAGGCAAGGTAGTCGGATTAGAGGCAGAATGGCAAAACGATGTACAGTATTTTCACAGCCTGTTGGATTATGGCATAGTTTCATGATAATTAAATGTGTAAAAGTTTCCAGCAATGCAACACATATCCCAGGAACCTGTGGTGCACTGATTTTATTTTGCCACAGATATAATGCTGCCGCAAAATCATAAAATGTTTAAATGTCTAACATATAAGCAACTGGCTGCAGCACAGTAAAAGTACTTCTAGGGACACAATCCTAGGCCTCAATGTTGTTTCTCACCTATTTGGAAATTGCCTCTTCTGTTTCATATGTACTCATAATATCTTTGTTTCCCTTTTATAGTGGGAATCATTCCAAGCATAGAAGCGATGGAGCACCTGCAGTAGCAGTAAAAATAATAAGGTAAGTGCATGCGCAGCGCTGCCCGGATAATGAACATCATAGTTAGCCTTCTGAATGATATTGAGGAAGAAAATGTTCCTCGTTCTGATGTCGTGAATTGCAAACATTTTTAAATGTCATTTTCTTCAGGAGAGAGGGGTGTAAGTGAAACATTCTGGGTCAAAGCAAAAAATAATACCAGTAGTCCAATCCAAAAGAGCATGCACTTCCTGTACATGACTGTTTTGGGATTTCTTGTCACAGGCTGAAAAAAATTGGCAGTGAGTTGAGCTGAGACTAAAGCAATTTGTTTTGAATGCAATGAATGACATCTCAAGCCAGTGAAATTGTTTCCAGGAATCAGTAATCCTATGACTTCAGGTGAGAAAGTGGACGACTTACTTATAACTTGGCTGTGCTCACTTTAACAAGACCAACATAGACCGTTGGCATGAATTAGCTTGTACACATGATGGCCATGATGATGAGAGTGGCTTGATGATGGGTGGAGAGAAAGGTATTGATATTTCAGTCTTGGTGGAGGTTTGTCGTTGCAGGTACTGTTGGTTTGCCCGAGTTGTCTCTTTAGTGAAAATGTGCCTATGAATTGTTTGCTAAAGTCCCAGAGTGATTCGGCAGTGGAGTGAGTTGATCCTAATTCGAAAACGTAATTGAAAGGCAAGGAGAATCATGTGGGTTCCCAATCTATAGAATCTCATGTTTTATCTGCGTTGAAGTTTGTGTTGTCATACAGCCACTTGAATGCATTCAAGACAGCCTTGAGCAACGTATTGTAGAGTTAGGTTCTACATGGACCCATGCGTTTGACAAGAATTTTATATTCATTGAAGGATGGCGATGCACTGAGAACAATTAAAGCTGCAGGAATATTTGTATGGAGACCCTCAAAGAGACATTATTTGACATTAAAAGGTCTAAATCCATGCTATCGGTTGAGTAGGTCACCATCTGCTGCCTAGAATTGCAAACTTGTCAGTGACTTTGCCTAAATGAATGAGTTTGGATATTGGAAGTAAGTTCTGGATTTAGTGAGGATTTCTTTGGTAGAGTGATAACAATCACATATTCGAGTCATTGGAAGGAACCTTTGATGAAGTAGTTGCTGCTCATTATTTTGTTCTCCGGTCCTACAGATTAAAGGTTGACAGAGGGCAGGGATCTGAGTGGAATCTGGAGTAACATATGACTTTCTTGATGTTTAAGGAGAGACCAAATCTATCGAGGTTGAAGACAGAGAATGATTATTGGACTGGTCTGAACATGTGTGTAGTGAAGAAAGCATGGAGTTCATTGCAGTGGTCCTGTGAAGGAGCAATTTAATGGATGGTAGCTGTAGCAGCCAGGTTGGTATCGACTAAGCATATGGGCCCATCGTTATGTACTATAGGACAATATCAATGACATGGACAGCACTGGACAACCCATTGAAGCAGAACAGATCATGATCCCATCTAGCCTTTGGTCTAAATTAGCCATGAGGCATGCACATAGCAAGTTCAGTGGAGGGGGCATGGGAAAGAACAGGAAGTAGAAGCTCATGTAGAAAAAGGGTCCCAGCAATCCCACTGCAGTACTCCCTAAAGTTCACCAGTCACTTGCTATACACTTTTACCGGAAACAATTACTGTTCAGAATATTTCTGTTTTATTATCCTGGGTGTAAACTTGCAGCCTTGATGAATGATCTCTTTTACCATTGCTGCTGATCTGCCACTAGAGTATGTTGAATGAATAGTTTTTGGAAAAAAAGTGTAGGTTCATGACCTCTTGGTGGCACTGTCTGGGTGCATAATGGTGGCCCTGTAGTCTGAAGGTTATTCCACATCCCAGGATATCTGCTTGTTAATCTAACCTGTTAATTGTACAAGTTCAAGTCTGGATATACCCAAGCTAGTATTGTGCTGTAGTGCTTCCTAAGGATAGAAAGTGCAGGAGGAAAATGTGTCACAAGTCTTTAAATCCTACTGCTTGCTCATTGTTTCTGTGAATGCCACTTTTCATCCCAGTTACTTGGCCTTCGTAGATTGGGTCACCAAAGTCTGATCCTGGTTGTGGCTTGCCGTTTTTCCCCCAGAATATGTCTCTTGCCTGGTCTGCTCTGCATATTTCTGCGATCTCTGTGTGAAAATGGAGGTGTGTGAATGCTAGTTGGAAGGAATCCTACCGTTCGCATGGGATGCCTTCCCGCCATCTATACTTGCATCTCGTATTTACTGTTTAGGAGTAAGAACATGAAATGTGTCTGCCAGTGTGTTTTTTTTTTTTAAACTTTGGTTTTTATTAGCATTTTTTTTTAAAAACAATTGGAAAAAAAACGAGTGACCCCCTTACCCCACCCCTCCTCTCTTACTTCCGCTATCCAGCCCCTCACCGACCCCCAGTAAGCCTGTACTTTCAGGCAGTGCCACCACATGTGGCCTCTGGAGCCTGTCTGACCACATCCCCTCGGGCACCTTGGTGACACCCCCGGGAACATCTTTGACAGTCCTGCCGGGTCCCTGTGCCACCCATGTAAGATCTTAAAATTATGCTCCATGTCTGAGGTGAATAAGTTCCCATGAAATGCTATTTGCCCAGGCGTCCTCTGAGATCTCTTCTCCTGCCAGATCATTCCAGAACGTGCGGAAGCTCCTCCTACCCTGAAGCTTACAAGTATTTAAAATTTTATACATACTAGATACCGCACCCTTTCTCGAGGTCGCCGAGTCGAGGAGCTTCTCGAAGGGGGTTAACGGTCTCCTCAGGTTTGGACCCCATGACTGGTCACAGAGGATGCCCTTTAGGCATCTTCAAATTGCCCCCAGTCTATTCTTAGCCAGAGTAAACTTATATGGTCGTCCCGTCCTCACTGTCTAATGTCCTATGGTCTGTCCTTCGTGTCCTTGTTTCTGCGTCCCGAGGCTTGCGAGCTACCGGCGCAATATAAATATTAAAATAAATAAATAAAATAAATAGGCGGAGGTATTCAAAAATGGAAAGAGACCCTCGTCTGAGAGCGTCCCTCAGGTCCTCATAGGATAGGAATTCACCTTCTCTGAACATCTGCCCAGCCCATTCCATTCCCATGTCTGACCAGTTTTGGGAGTGCTGGAACCCTTTACTACCCAAGTTATGGGGGTGACCCCAGAGAGAAGTCATCAGGGATGGCCATGTGGTAAGGTATGCAGTCCAGGGGCCCTCTTTCCAGATGTCCCAGAGAACTCCCAGGGTCGGGTGGGTTTTTAGGTGTTTCGGGAATCGTCTTGCTTGGGGCCCATAAGAGGTCACGCACCTTTAGAGGGTGGGCGTCCATATCTTCTAAGTATGACCAATACGTTCCCAGTCCTTGTTTCATGTGCTCCAGGAGGACACGCAGTTGGGCGGCGCAGAAATAAAGGTGAAAATCCGGCAACCCAAATCTCCACTCCTCCCTCGGCAGAGTCAGGGTGGCCCTCCCGATCCTTGGGGTTTACCCCTGCCGTACAAAGTCTCGTACTGCATTTTGTAGATCTCTAAAGTCTGTGCTGGGACGGTGGTTGGGAGAGCTGTGAAAAGTTACAGAAGCCGAGGCAATATGTTCATCTTTACTGCAGTCATCCGGCCATACCATAAGAGGATCATCTTACCCCATCTCCTTAGATCAGATGTGATCTCTGCCATTATGGGGTCATAGTTAGTGATGCCCAATTTCGATATGTCTCTGGTAAGAAGGACCCCCAGGTACCGTATAGCGACCTTCCCCACTGTAATCCCATGAAACCTGTCCAGGGGGTCTTGCTCTGGGTCCATTGTTTTCATTGGGAGCCAGACAGATTTTGCAGTGTTAATTTTCAGGCCCGAGAAGCGCCCAAACTCAGCCACCAGGGTCAGGAAGGGGGGAGCGAGGAGCCAGGGTCTGCAAGATAGGCTAAAATATCATCCGCAAACAGAGACAGCTTGAATTCAACCTCACCCCTTCTAATTACCTTGATGTCCGGGTGAGCTCTGATCGCTATGGCTAATGCCTCCATCGTAAGGACATATATCAGGGGGGAGAGTGGGCAGCCCTGCCTTGCCCCTCGGGGGAGGGGGAATGGTTCGGACAGCTTCCCATTCACTTGAACCCTTGCCATGGGGGCTCTGTAGAGGGTAGTTACCCAACTCATAATGTGAGTCCCGAAGCCCATTCTTTGGAGGAGGAGTTCCATATATCTCCACTCGACCCTATCGAAGGCTTTCTCTGAGTCTAGGGAGAGGACACATGCATCGAGCTCCGATGTTTGAGCAAAGTGAAACAGGTCTATTGTTTTGCAAATATTATCTGACCCTTGCCTGCCCCTAATGAAGCCCACCTGGTCCCCATGGACTAGCTTCGGCATTATCCCCTCCATCCGCCTCCCCACTACCTTGGCCAGGATCTTAACGTCAATGTTTAACAGCGATATGGGGCGGTAGAAGGAACATTCTGCGGGATCCTTCCCTTCCTTGGGCAAAACTGCTATTATGGCCCCCATCATGGACTCGGGGAGGATGCCCCCCTCCAGCATGGCGTTGAAAACTCTCACTAGGTACGGGGCCAGGGAGGAGTGAAATCTCTTGTAAAAAATAAACAGTAAAGCCGTCTTCCCCAGGGGAAGTTCCCACCTTCATCCCACTAATCACCTTGTCCACCTCATCCTCGGTCACCGGGCCCTCCAACCCCTCTGCCATTTCCCTCGGTAGGGATGGGATCTGTATGGAGTTCAGGAAGTCTTCTATCTGGGTATCATCTCCGTAATATTCTGACGAATAGAGTGTCTTGTAGTATTGGCGAAAGACCTCTCCAATATGGGGAGAGTCGCAGCCAAGGGACCCCTGGGTGTCCCTTACCTCCTTCACCCTTCTACTTCTCTGGACATCCCTCAACTTCCAGGCTAGGATCCTATCCGCTTTGTCCCCTTTATCATAATATTTTTGTTTGACCATTTGGAGACTCCTCTCCGTTTTGTGGAGGAGTAGGTCTTTTAGATGGAGCCTGTAGTCCTCCAGTGCGGCCACCGTGTCACGCTCCAGGGCCTGATCCGGGAAGACCCCCGGCTGGAGACGGGCTATTTTTTCTTGCAGGGCTTTCTCCTGGGCCTCTCTCTCCCTTTTCTTCCGAGCCCCTATTTTTATGAGGACTCCTCGTAAGGTTGCCTTCAAGGCGTCTCAAAGCGTGTGCGTGTCCACCTCCCCGTTATCATTAAGCTCAAAGAACTCTGTTATGGCTTCCAGGACCTCCTGGGCGTGAACCTCGTCTCTTAATAGGGCATCATTACATTTCCAGCGTCCTCTGCGTTCTCTACACCAACCCACCGCTAAGGTAACTCGGACCATGTCGTGGTCTGACCAAGGGACAGGGTCTATCCTGTAGCCTGCGACATACGGACGGAGGATCTCGTCTACAAAGATGTAATCAATCCTAGAGAACGAGTTGTGGATGGTCGAGTAGTAAGTAAAGGAGGGGACATCTGTTCTGGGGGACGGGATTGTATCCACTTGGCCCAGATCCTCATTGACCCTCTGAAAGTTTCACACCATGGCTTCATCTGCGGGCCTGAGGTTTTGGGGGCCTACCCGCTTTCTGTCTTTGGTTGGGTCTAGAACCATATTGTAATCCTCCCCCCACCACCAACGGGCCTTGTACAAACAGTTTGAGCCTGTCCCTTACTTCTTCCCAGAATTGGGCTTGTCCTTCGTTCGGGCCATACACTACTGCCAGGATTAGGGGGAGCCCTGTAGGGAGCCCCGTACAAACAGGTATTGGTCCTCGGGGTCTTTCAGGATGGCCTCTTTCTCGAAGCCTACGTCCCTTGCTACCAGTATGGCCACCCCTCTTTTCTTTACCTTATGGGATGCGTGGAAGACCTCTTCGATTTCCCCCCCCCCTCGCATTTTAGGTTCTTTCCCCCTCGCCCAGTGTGTCTCTTGCAAGAAAAGCAGGTCTAGTTTCGCCCTCCTGAATTCCCTACAAATCAGGGACCTCTTTGAGGGGGTGTTCAGCCCCCGCACATTCAGGGTTACCCACATGCAGGGCCGGCCGGCCATCAGCCATAATCTATGTTTCCCTCTCTATTGGTCAACAGCATTGCATCGTTACTCCCTTCTCGCTCCTAATTTGTGTGCCCCCACCCTCCCTCCCCGGCGTCCAGCCAGTTAGTTCCGCCATTTCTGGCATTTTGGCTGGACCACCACCCTGCCCTTCTCGGCCAGGCGTTCATTGCTAAACTCGTTTTTGTGAGCCCCCCCCAGCTTAGTCCCCTCGCTTTTCAAGGGGACTCTAGTTTCGGCTTAACCTCCAGTTCTTCAGATTCCGACCTGCAAGTGGTCAAGTCACTCCGGTCGTCTCCGTGTTCCTCATTCTTGCACCTTTGCTGGTTGGGTCCCCTAGGTGCTCATCCCTCAGAGTCGTTCCGCTCTCCTTCCTTCACCGGAGAAGGCGTGTTCATTTTTCTAAATTTCCTTGTGCTAGTCTTCTTTCTTCTTCCACCCGACGGGCCTGGGCCGTTTGCTCTGCCCTGAACCAGCCCAGTTGGTCCGGGGGGTCGGTTCCGTCACATAGTCCTGGATGGCTCCCTTGAGGTCCTCCTCTGTGATCAACATCGTCCGCTGGCCCAGGTATTCGAAGGCTAGGGAGAAGGGGTAGCCCCATCTGTATCGTATCCCCCTCTCTTTCAGCAGATGAGTGTGGGGGCGGCACATCCTACGTTTGGCCAGTGTATATGCGGAGAGGTCCTGAAAAATGGAGACCTGGGAATTGTTGTATGTAATCACCTGAGCTTTCCTGGCAGCCTCCAGCACCCGTGTCTTTTCCGAGTTGTAGTGGAACCGGACCAGAATCGACCGGGGTCCCCCTGCCCATCCTCCTGCTCTGTGCACCCGATCAAAAGTGAGTTCAGTAGTCCTCTCTTCTTCAAAGCAGAGGGCAATAATGTCTTGCACCACTCGAGTGACACCTCTCTACGTCTCCCCCTCCGCCTCGGGGATCCTGAAAAATCTAAGGTTGTTTCTCCGTTCCCTGTTTTCAAAATCGTCCATTTGTCTCGACCTCTCCTCCTCCCTCTTCTCAAGGGCAGATAGCCTCATATTTGTCTCTACCTCTAGGGTTGCTGATGACGATTGGTTGGTTTCAATCTGAAGGAGCCTGTCCTCGGCTTTGTCAACCCGTTGATCCATTTTCTTCGAATTTTTGGGCAATGTCAGAGCGCATGTCCCTTATCTCTTGTAGAATTGAGGCGAAGCCCCTCTCCATTGCCGCCGTTGAGGGTGCCGAGGCTTCCAAATGGGCCATTTCTCTGTCATGGGACGGGCCATTATCGTGGGCTCCAGCCTCTTGGTAATGATATTTTTGTAGATTCTTTTGCCAGTTCATCTGGTTACCCTCCCGGGCTCGCCGTAGGGTATGCCTCTGTTCTGTGGGGGTCACGGGATCACCTCGTAGGCCGGTCGGTGCTGTGTTGGTGGAGGCACCCTCAGGGAGCGGGGGGGCAAACAGGGACCACCCCCCCTCTCGCTTCGGGGGATCGATACCGGGCAGGCACACGCCCCTCCGGCTTCTGGCGGGGGCCTCGCACCCAGTGCAGGTGTCCCAAGGCCTTCGGCGTCTTCTGTGCACTCCAGGGAGGGGAGGTTGCTTTGTTCGCCGTGGGGGGGTTCGGCCGTGGTCCCGTCCTGTTTATGATATTGGTGGGGGCCCGTCCAAGCCCACTCTCCTGCTGTGTGTTCCTCCTCTGGTGGCGGGGTCGGGAGCCGGGCCCCGGTGAAGGAAGAGCGGAGGGGGGCACCTCCCCCGCGGGCGTACAGCGGTGCGGTCTCGAGGGTCCCCTCTCCCAGTGCCGAAATGCTGGTCGCCTCTCGGGGCTGGCAGGTGCGGTGGCAGAGGGGGGGATTCCCGGCCCTGGCGCCGCCACCCCTTCTTATCCGGGGCCTGGTCTGGGGGAATACGCCTTCCTCCTATCCGGGCACGGGTCTCCGGCGCCTCTCTCACCCCTTCTTATCCGGTCCCTCCCGCGCAGTCCTCCAGGTTCAGCAGGCCTCGGCTCCTCCTCCGGCCCCGCGGCCGCTCAGGTCTCCCATGGCGTCTTCGCTGGTGAGGCTGCGGTGCCGGTTCTCCGCCTTTCGGGGGACCCCGAACGTCGCTGTTTCTCTCAGGGGGAGCCCCGGGGGTTCACTGCCCGCTCAGGCTCTTTTGTTCCCCTTGGGGGTTTGTCGGGGGGGGGGCTCAATCCCTGTTGCGACCTGGCTTCCGCGGGAGCTCGGGAATCAGGCAGCCATTGCCTGTGCGCCCCCTAGTGGCCTCCCAGCCAGTGTTTTTACTGCCAAAATGCATACAGTTGCTACAGCATTCCTGTTTGACTATGGTTTCAGGTTCCAAAGCAGAGGTGGTAGGAGGGAAGAGACACTTATTTCTTCATTTAAAGAAGGAATTGGAAGCTGTAGGTCAATGAAAACTGATGAGGTAGCGATGCCCAAAATGCTTATTGTGGAAAATGGATGACATTCAGGATCTGGACCTTGTATTGAGCACTTTGAATGCTGAGGTGAAGACTGAAAATGGCTATTTGAAAGCCATTTTGACAGTTCGAGCATCTACTATAAAAACAGTGCATCCGTTGCTATTAATTTTTTCTATGTAATAATTAAAACTGGACTCATAAAATCTTTGTGTAGTTTAATTTATGTTCAACCCCCCTCGTTTATCTGTTTGAAATTGTCTTTTGTAATTCAAATCTTATTGGAGCTGATTTAAGCTTTGGTTTAAGCTATGACTTTGGTGCGTGTGGTAGATTTTAGTTGGGATCAATTTGCTACCTTTTCAGGCCGGTTGAAGCCCCATTTATGGGTATTCAGATATGGACTTTTCCCTAAAGAAACATTGTGTGATTTACATCCGGAAACTATGGGTGTTCATCAAGTTTCTGGTGAGAGTTTGGATTGCGAGTAGCCACAATATGTTGTTTCATAGAGGTCAAAAAGATACAATTATGGATCCATTGGCCAGAGAGGTCCACTGCTCCAGGGGCTGATTTAGTTCCTGCCTTATCCATTCCTGGAAAGGAGGAAAATAGCAGAAATACAGTGTGTATCTAGAGCCAAAGTATTTCATTCAGGGACGTCCAGTCAGAGAAGTTATGGTGTGGGAGTTCATAAGCCTTAAGAACTAACATTGGCTAGTACTGTTTGACGTCCACTATGTTAAAGAGAGGAGACATGGAAGGTATGTATATCTTCAAGAACATTAGATAAATAATAGTTAAATTCATCCTCTACAACTGTTAGAAATTAGACCAACCACTTCATTTGAGGACCGAGGGATTAGGTGGATCTATTTCACTTTCGCAGTTGGCTAGCAGGTCTGTTTGCTGATTCTTATCGCATTGGGTCTTTGCTTATGTTACATGTAATGTTGTCCTTTTGTGGTAAAACTTTGAAAGCACCATCCATGTTAGATTCTGTATGGATTAGATGTGTCTAAAGATCCCTGACCCATGTTAACTCTTAAGACTATGACTGATGTGGTTGATCAAATAGCATCTCCTCATTGTCCAGCCACTACTCAGATTAGTCCTTTGGAAGTTCATTTGGGCCATTTTCATAAACTGCTTTCTTTTATCTTATTGTGCTCCTAAGCTTCCCATTAATTTTTAGAATCAATTGGTTTTGGAAACATAATTGTTTTTCATTGGTGTACCCATTTAGTCAAAATGGGGTCAGTTTTGTGATTCACTGTTAAGTGTACTTTGTTGCATTTGTAAGATTAAAGAATTTGTAATGTGTTTACTTTGTTTTTATAGGTTTGGTGTGGTTTGTGGAAGCAGCCACTCATGTTGGTTGCAAAGCGGTGACAAATGAAACGTGGATTTGGTCCAGGTGAGTAGTGGTTTATAGGTCTGATTGCACTTTAGGGACAGTTGTTTGGTGTTGAGTACTCTGAGTAATTGTTACAACTGCTTTATAAGTATTATTTTATGTTTCAATCACTTGCATACATTTCTTAAGTTGTCAGTGTGTTTTTATAAGCTTTGGAATTAGGTTCCTTGTATCTAACTTTGCGGATACTTTTTGTATAATCTGCATTATTATGAAATGTTGGGTAAATATGATGTTTATTAAGTTGTTAGCATATGATTTTATATTTCAGCATGTCTCATTAATAGTGAGTTGTTCTTCTGATTGTAAGTGGGGATTTTTAATTTTGCCATGTGCTTTTGTCGGCAGGGACGGTTTTGAAATCTGCATTTGCCATATTTAGCAATGCGATTGATGAAATACTTGGGTATCCACGTATATGTTGAAATATTGTGGTAAATGATGGTACTTTTCTTAGCCAACTGTTTATAAATTGGGGATTTTGTAAGTCTGTATTTTCTGTAGGAGCACCTATCGTATCACTTAGCATATGTAACCTTGGGCTGAAGGTATTTTCTAAGATATGAGACCTGGATTGACACTTTGAACTGAAGTCAAGTGACATACTTTATTCCCAAGTTAGTGGTGTATTTTGTGTAACTTGATTCTGGTTGGTTTGATAAGTGGACATTTTAGCCCGTTTGGTAGCGGATGATTTTATTTACCAGTAATTTCTATTACAATGCAGAAGTAGTTGCATAGTTTTTAGTGGGCTAATTTGCAATTCTGTAGATACCCTTCTGGGCAAGCATGATTTAGCTATGTTTATGTGAATGATTTATGAAACAGTATTGAAATATGAAAGCTTTAGGCATAACTCTATATGTAGAAAAAAAGATTGTGTTAACATGCTTTCATATTAGTAAGAATCTTTTCAGTTATGCATGTTCTATGTGTTTTATATATTCTATTGTGTTTTTGAATAAGTCCTCTATAACTTGTAGCAACCAGAAACTTGGACTCAATCTTTTTTGTTTTTTGACATTGAACATGTAGCTACACTTTGGATTGGCTTAGATCTTTGAGGTTGTAGCTGCATCTGTACATTATGGATGTACTTGTATTCATCTAAGTAAATAGATTTTACAATAGTCGTGTGTTGAAGGTGTGTTCAAAAAGAGATTCTGAGGTCTTACAGAGGCAAATCTGTTTCTGCAGATATGGCTCTTTCCTTTATCGGATGAGAGAGGTGGCGGTGCTATAGCCTGACAGTGTGTTACATTCTTCAAGGCCTGCTTGGAGGGTCTTGGCCGTGGCGATTGTCCAGGATGTTTTGTCTCTGCTGATTAAGCGCGGCCACCACTCCTCTTCTTCAGCAAAAGCGTATGTTTCAAGCACCGGTCGTAGGTATGCAAGTCGTATTTCGGCCATCGCCGTGCAGGTTGTTAGCAGGTGACGCACCAATTTCGTTTGATCACTTATTTTGCAGTCCACAAGTTTTTGATGCAGATTGTCCTCTGATTGGAAGGATTTCATTGGTGTGCAGAAGGTTGAGACGTGCTCTCAGAAAGAATTGCAGTATGGCTCTGCTTGGGAATCTCTTGAGGAACTGGGGGATTTCGTTCAGTTTCTTTGCCTGGGCTGGTAGATGTGCCAGGAGTTTGTTCTCATTAGGTTTTTCAAGTGTTGTGATCCAGTCTGTCTGCCAATTTCTTTTTGACTTTGCATGGGTTGGTGATTAGGTCAGCCTCAGTGCAGGCAATTTGGTCAAGCTGTTGCTTTATCTTTGTCGCCCAGTTTGTTAGCATTTTACACTTGCCTGTGGTAATTTCCGCATTTATCAGTTGGTATAGCGGAAGACTTTGAGGGAGGATCGTTTTCCTAAATAAGGAGATACTGTTGAAGTCTACTATGGCTTTAAGAGAGGCAAGGCCCAATTCTCTCCTTATTGCTGACATCGCAGTGGATTTGGGAAGGTTCATCACTGATTTCCAAAAGTAGTCCTCTATTTTTTGCCAAAAGGTCTCTGGAATTGAAGGAATGGCTTCGCCCCCGTAGGTTAATGCTGGGACCACTTTGGCCTTGTAAAATTTGAGAGTCGGGAGCAGGGAGAAGCGTCCGAATTTCTTTTCCAGAATTCGAGCCTGTGTTGTTAGAGATTGTGCTTTAGCCCACAGATGATTTTGCATGCTGATTTCCGTCTTTGTACTGTTGACGATAACACCTAGATATCTGATCTTGGTCACTGTTTCGATCTGGACCTTTTCAAGACTCCATTTGAATGCGCTTGCTCTTTTCGCTTTCTTTTCCAAGATCAACATTTTGGTTTTGGTCTTGTTTATCTCCAAGTTTGATTGACTGATATAGTCTGACAGGTGGTTTAGTTGTCTCTCGAGACCGATCTGGGTTTGGTCTATGAGTGTGATATCATCAGCGTACACTAAGCGCGGTGTGGGGGTGTCCCCTATTTTTGGAGGGAAATCTCTGACAGCGGAGCAAGTGTCTTTGAAGTCTCCCATGAAGGCCACAAAGAGTGCTGGTGCATGCTGACAACCCTGCTTGACTCCTCTGCGCCTAGGCATTTCTCCCGATAGGATTCCTTTGCTGTTCAATTTTAATTGCATGGTTGTATCTGTGTGTAGTGCTCTGATAGGGGCTAGAATGCTTTGCGGGCATTTCCAATGAGGGAGCTTTGACCATAGCAGGTCTCTGTCGACAAGGTCAAAAGCTTGCGTCAAGTCTATGAATGCCACAAAAAGTCTGGTGGAGCCCTCTAGGGTTTTGCTTTTGGCTATGCTTAACAGCATAATGTTTACTGTTGTCGATTAATTCTTTTTGAAGCCAGCTTGAAAAGGGTCTGCACAGGCAGCCCAGCTCTGGAAGCGCTTTAAAAGAAGCATACCAAAGATTTTTCCAGTTGTATCGAGGATACATCGATTGGCCGGTAGTTGCGAGGATCCGATTTGTTGCCTTTTTTGTAGATTGGGACCACTGTTGAAGTGGTCCAGGATCTTGGAATTGTTCTAGTTGTTGAGCACATGTTGAAAACCGTGCTGATGAACGGAGCCCACTGAGTTGGGAAGTTTTTAAGGTCGACGTTGGTCACTCCATCCGGCCCCGGTGCTCGCGAGGCTTTGGGTTTGCTGATGCTTGAGGCAATGTCTTCTTGGTCGGAAACATCAGCCCAGGGGCCTTTCTGGTTAATTAGAGCTGTAGTGGCTGGAGGCTTGGGCTGTTGAAATAGGGCCTTAAAGTGGATTTTCCATCTTTGTTCGCTGACACTATTAGACGGCTCATTTATGTTCTGCTCAGCTGGTGATTTCATGAAGGCCCAGAATTTTCTCGCATTTTTACCAGCTCCTTTTTTTAGTATTTCCTCTGAGTCTTTTTGGTAGAGAATAGCTTGGTGATGTTTTATCCATGCTTTGTACTTCTTGGCTTCTAAAACTGCCTGTATCAGTAGAGCAGGCGAGTGTGATTTTCTGGCTTTTCGCTAAAGTTTTCTTAAAGCCGCTCGCTTGATGACCACTTGTTTGTCGTAGTGATGAGTTCCAGAGTTTCTGGAGCGAGTGTAACTGCGTTGTTTTTCTTTGTAGGGGCTCAACAGTGGTTGATAATCAATGTCAGCTATTTGCTGGTCTGTGGCCTGCAATTTTGATTGGTAGCTCAGTGTCAGTTGTTCCACTCTGGCGGCGGTCATTCTCAAATGGTTTCCCTGTGGATTGCACTCGATGTTTGCCTTCATTGTTGGGTTGATTGGTGCAGTGGAGTTCCATATGGCTCTTAAGAGATTGTGGTCACTCGCTACTATGCAAGTTACTTCAAAGGCTGTTATCAATTCCAACATTACGTCAGAGACGAAGATGTAGTCTATTGTGGCTTTTAGGTTGTCTCTCTCCCAGGTGGGAATCCTTCCCGGGTCAGGTAGGACCAAGTCCGTGTTGTGGAATCCTCGTGAAGACATTGTCGCTCCAGAACTCACCTCTTTTCTCTGATGCAGTTTGTTGTCTGTACAGCCGGGTCTGAGGGGCAGCGTTCTTGCATTTTGCGTTTAAGTCGCCACAAATGATGACGTGGGCAATATGTTTGTCGGCATAAATGTTGTCAATTTCTTTTCCTATTGCTCTCAGGAACTTTTTGTCAGTGATCGCTTGCGGATTCCAGTACACATTGATTAAGGCAATCTCAGTGATTGTTTTTTTTGCCGAGATCGGATCGTAATTCGTCCAAGTTGTTCTGATCGCTAGGTAATGTGTTAAAAGGGCTAATGTTTCTATGATGTTAATTCCGCTGTCCACCCGGGCTGCCAGTAACAGTCCAGAAGAAAGGCGTCCCAGATGAATTTTAGCTACCGGGGCAAAAGTGATCTCAAAGCCATCTAAATCTGGTTTTTCAGTCGGCCATAGTTCCTGTAAGGCTAGTATGTTGAATTGCCCCAGGTCGATGCCACCTTTGATCGTGAGGTGTTTGTACCCATGTGTTTTCCAGGAAGCAATTTGTATTGTCGTTGCCGTCAAATTGGGAGATGTTGGTGATGTTTGCACGATGCCCCGTCTTTGACGGCCGCTGGTTGCTGTTTTTTCAAGGTCAAAGCTAAGGACTTGGGCAGCCCAACCCAGAGCTGTTTTAACGGTGCTGATGGTGTGGTTTGACCCAGTTCATTGGGCATGCTTGTTTCAGCCATGCAGGGGGATTCGTGCTTGTGAAGATTTCGCTGCCGAGCAGTGTTTTTCGATGCAAGAGATGGTTTAAGGTGTGCATCGTCTGAAGTTCTGACACCTTTGTCGTTTTGTGTGCTGAATTGGCTCGGAAGAGCTGAAGACTTAGATGATGAGGTAGGAAGAGTCGTGGAGTTTTGAACTCCTTTTTTGCTTCCTATGACTTCTTTCTCAATTTGCAGCCTGTTTTCTTTGTATAGGATTTCTGTTCTTGATACATAGTGCGGCCTTTTCGCTGTGGTGTTTCTTCAATTCGCTTTTGCCATGTCACAGTCGCTGTGGCTGGTGACGTCGGTCAGCTTTAATCCTATCTCCAGTAGGGCTTCCTGACCGTCTTTCAGTTGTGATCTGAGCTTCTCTGACCTAATATGTAGGTAGCATTTTACTTTTGCTGCATTGTGGTATGGTTCCACTAAGATTAGATCCTCTGATGTCTGGTGGCGCAGAGACATGTTATGTCTGAGGATTTTCAGTACCGTTCCTCTGTTTAGTATTAGGGCTTCTTGGTTTCTGATAGTTTGTTCCAATTTCAGAATTATAGTTGCTGTCGACTTTCTATTCGGTCCATTCCTCGTCGGTTCTTGATGTGCACTTATTTTTGAGTGATGAGGGCGTTCCCGGCTGGAGGGGTGCTGGCGACTGTCCTTGTGGCGATTTTCAGACTGCGAGGAAGGTTGATTGTGCAGAGAAGTTCTCCTATGGCGTTCGGTGTATCTGTGAAGATGATGTTTAAAATGACCATCCGTTCTTCTTCGGTATGAAGAAGGCGGGGAATCGAGGCGATTGTGCTTGTTCCTCTCTTGGAGCTTTCCAATGGCCAGCATCTGGAGGATCTTTGGCGATGGGATCGCGAAGGAGGCGAACTAGCGTACTTACTGCGAGCCCTGAGTGGGGTTTGGGCAGTGAGCCGGGTTTTCTTTTCGTGATCCTCCTCTTTATCTTTATGCACCGAGATGTTCATCAGCTTTTTATCCGACAGGAAGTCTTCCACGGATATTGGTGACCCGCTTCGCTGAAACGATGATGGAGGCCTTGTTACGCAATCATCCTTTGTTCCTCGTGTTGTTGACGGCTCTGTTGTTGAGTTCAGGTTTGGTCCGGATTCTAGGGTTGAAATTTTCTCAATGTCTGTGGATGTTGTGCTTTTTTTGCTTAGTGGTTCTGGAAGCTTTAGGAGCGTTTGATTGATTTTGTGAGTCTTTGGGTTGAGTCGCCTTTTTTTGGTTTGTTGGTAATTTTCCTTGTCGTTGGGGGAGAGTGCTCGATAATGCAAGGCGTGGCTTCCGCTTGAACTGATCTTAATATAAAGGGTTTGGACTGAAGGAGTGTTAAATTGGAACCACTCCCGGAATTATTGTTGAAGATGTTGAAGGTCCCTTGGGATTGAGTTCCGGTTCTTTTCGTGTGGTAGGTTAAGTCCTTATTGTAGAGGTCTAATTGAGTCTGCATTGCGACGTTTGAAGTTGATTTTTTGGAAATAGTCTGCGATGGTGTCGCTTGTTCCTCCTGCGGGACGTTCCAACACTTCCCCCTGTTCATTTCGTTATGATGAGCCTCTGCTCTTTTTTCCATTGCAGTCACGTAACCCACCAGGTATATCAATTTTGTGTGCATCATTGCAGAAACTGTTGTGTGATCTTTCAAAGTGTCATTTAATGCTTCATACAGTTTGCCAAACGGTGCAAGGGCGATTGTGATTGCTGACATGATTGTGATAATGTCAGGTTTTTTAGATGGCGTGTCCTTTTGGGTGAGGTTTGGTGCTTTGTTTCTATTCCCGGACCTTGAAGGGGTGTTTAAGGTCTGATCAAAAGACTTGCGATGAGGCGGTGTCAACGAAATTCTGTGGTTGCTGTCAATCCAAGATGGACGTGGATGATGTTGTTGGGAATTATTTTGTGGTTGATGGCAATTATCTGGGTTTATTCATTCACCCTGATTCACTCTTTGTGGACGGGAGGGTGTGTGAAATTTGGCTGCCATGATGGTTGGTCCCTTGGGCGAGACCAGAAGAGAGACTCCCATTTTTTTTCCTGACGGAGAAGAGATAGTTTTGTCAGAGCTTGGCTTTAGTAGGGCGTCAGGCGGATCAGAGAGTGGTGACCTGGATGGCTTGTCTGTGTAGGCTCCTGCTTTTTGTGGTTAGCTGGAGCGCAGTTTCCACTGTTGATTTCCCAGTCACTATTTGTCTCCCGGTCGGGTTCCGTAGTCTCCTCAGATGATAGGAGGGTTAGATTTGCAGAAGTGGGGAGTTCGCTGGGGGCTTCCCCGATGATAAGCTCGATGGTGATCGGGGGTTCCTCTAATAGAGAGGCATTTGGATTTGTTTGGGTTGAAACTGCATTCAGGGCTCACAATCTTTCTGTAGAAGTCTCCAGACTGAAGGTGGTTTTGCGCGTTTAGGCGGAGGAGAGGATTCCTGGATTGCTTCCAGGATCTCTGTGTCGGAAAGTTCCAAGATGTCATATTTCCGTTTGCCTTGGTTTTTGAAGAAATCTTTCAGTGAATTGTATTGCACGGTTTTTGAGGGTGCTTTTTTCTAAGTTAACAATTTATGTGTAGTTTTAATTTCTGTTGCTTTTTTTAGTTTTTCCTGCTTGTTTGTGTTCCCAGCTTAATTTTTTCCCATGGATGGGGGGTAGAGTTGGGTTTAGCCCTTCTTTTGGCACATTCAGCAGTTCTTGGCTTTTGTTGTTTTTGTTGTTTTTAATTATTTTTGGTTGGTGAATTGAGTTTGGTTTTAAGATTATTTTTTTCTTTTTTAGGTTGTGCTGTGTTGATCTTTTTTCTTTTGTGCATTCAAGGTCCTCCCATATGTCGAGGTGTAGTTCTCCCCTGTTGCTTGCATGGGTCTCCAACGTCTCTGCAGCCGTAAGTGTCTGTCTCTGAAAGTGCTTCTGAGTCACTGCCTACCAGGAGGGGGCGCTGGTTGGCATTGTCAGAGCCCACGTGGATTTGTGCGGCCGTGCTCGTCGGACCAGCGGCGGCGCTTTCTTTCGCACAGATGTTGTGACTAGGGGGCATCTCCCAGTGGATCTATGGCTGGGAGGCTTCTGGTAGTTCCTGGGCCTTCACCGCGCCAGGGCGCAGCATCATGGGCCCCATGCATCTCCCGGTGGAAAGGGAGCGTCGCAGAGCTGCCGTTGCGGAGCTAAGAGTTTTCTCTGTTTTCCACGTTGGTGCACCGCCCAGTGGAGGGCGTGCACTCAGGCTCACACTTACTCGCTCCCCCCTCCTCCTCCCTGGCGGAACCCGACCTCGTCACACCCTTCGGCTGGCGATGTAGGGGACGCAAGCTCAGTGAATGCTGGTAGTGGTTCTAGGTGTGGAGCTGTTGATTCCAACGATGTAAGTTCGGGCTGTTCAGATGTACACATTGTCTCAAAAGTGGGGTGAGTACTGGCCTTCTTGTGTTCCTGTCTCGGTTTTAGTTTCAGGTTAGCTGGTTTCAGACCACTTTGTCTGCCTGCTGAATTTGCAATCGGCGGCAGCAGTGCAGGGATGATAATATCCGCTGCTTGTAGAGCCGACAATTTGAGTTCAGTAATTGGGGTTGAAAGCAAACAGGGCGGTCATGGACAGCTCTGCATAGCGCTTGAGCGGGCCGAGAGATACGCAGAGTTCTTTTTTCTCCCTTGCCGTCCAACGCAGGGTTTTGGCTTAAGCTGGGTGTTAAATGCTGCAATTCCAACTTTGGTCTGTTGGTCCTGTTGGTCCTGTCGGGGACTACAGACACTGCAACTCCCTATGCGACTGGCTCCGTGGCTGCTTCCTTCGCGGCTTGGCTGGTGATTTTAAAGACCTCCCACACACTGCAAATCGTGGAAGTGGTAGAAAGACTGCTGACACAGGATCTGGAGCTCGTAGAAAGAGTGGACTGCAGAGACTGCAACTCCCTCTGCGACCTTCTCAGTTTGAACTATTTTGACCTTGGGCATTGATGTTACATTATGTTATGTTATGTTATTTTTGCACTTATATAGCGCCTTATATACCATTGGTATGGTCTGAAGGCGCTGTTAGGTTGAACACCCTTGGGAACCGAAGTTCAGGTCAGTAGAGAGAGTAGGGAGAGTCAACGGCACGTGTGCGCACCGGGTATGTGTGCAGCTGGTGCGGTATTCGTTAAATAGCTGCTTCTTAGCGGTAGGTGTGGTGGTTGAGGTCAGGGGTATGTGTTTGTTCTGGCAGGATTTATCCAGACCGACTGTGGCTGCGTTAGGCCTGAGGAGAACGCCTGGCTGGGGGGTGTGTAACCAGCAGTGTTTACTTAGAGTGATGGGGAGTGAGCGGGAGGTGTTGGTATGAGAACAGTTATACCGAATGGTGTCATAGTATCTCTGTGTTCTAGTTGAGTGGTGGTGTAAAGAAGCGAGTAAGCATGGGGTGTGATGGGGTGTGATATGATGGATTATATGCTCTTTCATACTTTCTCTGCATTCCAGACCATTCCAGACCATACTATGTACGTCGCGCAGTTCTATGCGCTTCTGTCCGTTCTATGGACTTTTATTCATTCCATGCGTCCCCGTCAGTGCAACACACTCCGATCTGCTCGATGCATTCATGCATTCCAATCTGCTCCGCGTGCTCCTGACTGCCCCTCGCATGGACCCTGTCTGCGCCTGTACTTCGCATTCACCTTCGCATTCACCCACCGTGTGCAGTCACCCGCTCCCCGCATTCTCCCACTCCCGGCACTCACCAGCTCCCTGCACTCACGAGCTCCGCACACTCATCCGCTCTATGCACTCATGCTTTCCCTGCATTCAACATTAGTATGCACTCATCAGCCCCTTAGAGTAATTTGTTAGCACGCAGTAGTCCAGTTCTATAAATTCATTTGCTCTCTAACCTCATCCGCTCTCTAGCCTCATCCGCTCTATAACCTCATTCGCTCTATAACCTCATCTGCTCTACACGCTCCCCCACTCTACACGCTCCCCCACTCTACACTCCCCCCCACTCTACACGCCCCCAACTCTACACGCTCATACGTTCTGTGCAATCATCAGTTCAACATTCGCTTCTCTGTATTTATGCCTTTGTCCGCCATACGCGCTCGTCTGATATACATACCCAACCATTCTACATGCTTATCATGTTCATCCATTCTATACCTTCATCCGATCCACATACTCATTCGATTTACACACTCGTTCGATCTATGTAGTCATCTGTTCCTCCACTTATGCATTCTTCCACTTAGTGCATTCAACTGTTTACACTCAACCACTCTACACACTCGGGCTCTTAACATGTTCATCCATTCTATACACTTATCCGATGTACTTACTCATTCGATTTACACATTTATCCAATCTATATAGTCATCTGTTCTTCCACTCATGCATTCTTTCATTCAGTGCATTCATCTGTTCACACGTTTCATCCATTATAACTATTTCATCGATGTTATTCACTTCGTTCCCTCCACGTGCATTATGTGCCTTTCAGCAGTTTACATCTCCTTACTGTTTCCATATGATTTATTCTTATTATCCACTTCACTGTTTTGATCTACTTTACTCGTTTAATTCTGTTTGTTTTCTAGTTTATATTCGGGGTTGTCAGCTGTCCATTTCTCGTCTCAGGTAGTTTGATGGGTTGGTGTCGTTGAGATGCTGTTTGTCTGTTTGTGTTAGTTTGGTTACCGGTTGGTTTTAGGGGAAGAGCCAGGTTTTCAGCAGTTTGCGGAAGGATGTTAGATCCTCAGTTTGGCGGATGTGGGGTGGGAGGGAGTTCCACAGGGTGGGAGCCAAGGCTGAGAATGATGATCCGCCTAATCTGACTGAGTTTGTCTTGGGTATGACTAGGAGGCCGGCTGAGCTTGATCTTAGGGTGCGAGGTGGGTGATATGGTTTTAGTTTGTTTTGAAGATATTGAGATCCGGTTTTATGCAGTGCTCGATGGGAGATGCATAAGGTTTTAAAAGTCACCCTTCGGGCTACTGGAAGCCAGTGCAGCGTCTTAAGGGCTGGGGAGATGTGGTCTCTTGGGACGAGTGAAAGCAGCAATTTGGCTGCCACGTTTTGTGCCCTTCAGAGTTTATTCAGTTGGTACGCGTGGAGTCCGAGGTATAGGGGGTTAGCATAGTCCAGTCTTGACATAACGATTGATTGGACCGCTGAGAGTCTGTTAGGAAAGGAGAGATATGGAAAGATGCGCCTAAGGGTTTTAAGGTGGTAGTGGCAGGATTTTGAGACATTGTTGACTTGGCGCGAGAGTGTTAGGTCGGAGTCAAGGATGCATCCAAGATTTTTCACTGATTTGCAGGGGGTCGGTGAGCTGCCCATGGCGGGTGGCCAGGGTAGTGGTTGCGGAAGAAGCTCGGAGTTGCCACATACCATGATTTCAGTTTTGGAGGGGTTTAATAAGAGGTGGCTTTTGGTCATCCAGAGTTCTATGTCGAGGAGGCAGGAGGCCAGGTCAGGTCGAGAGTTGGGATTTGAGTTCATTAGTTTTAGAATTAGTTGAGTGTCGTTGGCGTAGTTGTAACACAGGATGTTGTGTGAACGAGCTATTGGAAGGAGGGTGATCAAGTAGAGATTGAACAGCAGTGCAGATATGCATGCTCCTTGTGGGACTCCGGTGTCGACTGGTCGGGCTTGGGAGGTATAGGTGTAGAGTATCGTTATGTGGTACCTATCTTTGAGGAATGAAGCGATCCATTTAAGAGCAGTTCCACGAATTCCTAGGGAGTGGAGGCGGTCTAGGAGGATTGAGTGATTGATTATGTCAAAGGCGGCGGATAGGTCAAGAAGGATTAGTGCCGCGCATCTCGCAGAGTCTGCCGTCATTTTAAGGTCATCCCAGATTGAGGTTAGGGTGGTTTTGGTTCCGTGACGGGCTCTGAAACCTGATTGTGCAGGGTCTAGGAGATTGTTGGCTTCGACAAAGGCATTCAGTTGGGAGTAGGCGGTTCGGTCAATGAGTTTTGCAAGGAATCTGGTGTTTGAGATGGGGCGGTAGTTTTTGGGCTGGAGAGGGTCGAGAGAAGGTTTTTTAATTAGTGGTTTAACATGAACCGTTTTGAATGAGTCAGGAAAGATACCAGCGGAAAGGGAGGCATTTATGATGGATCTTGTGTGTTCTCCTGCGCAGGTGGAGGCGAAAATTTCTTTGAGGGTTGTGGCCGGGCAAGGATCCAGCGGGGAGCCAGATGGTTTGCGGGCAGATAGAAGTTTGAGAAATTGCTCTGGCGATATTGTACTAAAGGATTCGAACGTTGGTTGCGTAGTGGTCGCAGCTGGGGGATTGGCCGCTAAGGGGGGAGTATTGCCTGGTGGCTGTGAGAGAGCCAGTTTGGTGGCTAGTGTATTTGTTCTTTCGAGAGCTGTGGTGTAAAAGTGGAGGGAGAGTGAGTCACACAGTGATTGTGAGGGGGTTGGGACGGCCGTGGTGCATGCCGGTTTGGTGAACTCGGAGATGATTTTGTGGAGTTCCTTGCTTGGGTTTTTGCAGTTTACGATTCAGGAGTTGTAGTAGGCTTTTTTTGCTTTCCGGATTTCGGCCTTGTACTGATAGAGGTGTCGGGCCAAGATGGCCCTGTTCTCCTTGGTTTTGTCTTTCTGCCATTTGCGTTCCAGGTATTTATATAGTTGTTTAGTGGTTTTCAACTCAGGAGTGAACCATCTGGGGAAAAGGCCATGGCGGGATGATGGTTTACAAGGGGGTGTGAGCGGCATCAGAGATGCGTTGAGCCATGAGTCAAAGGCATCGGGGGTCAGTTGTTTAGTCAGCCGGTAGGTAGGTGGAGGAGATTGGAGGAGTGCGTCGGCAAGGTCTGGGACGATTATTAGTTTTTTCCAGCATTTGCGTAGATTTGGTGGTTCAGATTCGAGTACGGGAGTGGGGTCAGGTGAGTGAATGGCGAAAGAGAGAATGAAGTGATCGAACCAGATGATGGGGGTGAGGAGGTTTAAATTAATCCGGGTGTTGGAGCTGAAGATAGCATCAAGAGTGTGTCCTTTATAGTGAGTCGGGCCATTTATGTGGGTTTGGAGGTTAATTGCGTCTAAACCGTCAACCAGAGAGTGTGTCATAGGGTTGGTGGTGATGTTGAGCCAAATGTTGAAGTCTCCAAGAAGGGTGAGGTTGGGATGGTTTAGTTGAAGGGTGGTGATTGAGTCGCAGAGGTTGTTTGCGAATTGTCTATCGTAGCCTGGGGGCCTGTAGATTGTTAGGAAGCTGTGCGAGAGCGACGGGGAGAGGGATAGTTTAACGAGGAGTGATTCGCAGGAGGGAATGGACGGTTGGTTGTCGATGATTGAGGCGTGGAAGAAAGACTTGTAGACAAATGCGACTCCCCCTCCTCTAGAGGGACGGTTCAGTGGGATGAGAGAGTAGTCAGGGGGGAAGGCTTCACTGGCGATTGGTGCGAAGTCGTCAGAGAACCCAGTTTCGGTGATGAAAACCAGGTCTGGATTGTCAGAGGTGAGGAGGTCAAAGATGGAAAATCTGTTTTTTGCTACGGATCGGGCATTAAATAGGATGCAGTTCACATCGGCAGGCGAGGTTGGTCTCGGGGCTGGGGTGGAAGGGGGTAGTGGCGGAGAGGGGCGAAGCTGGAGAGGGTGGGTGATGATCGGTGGGAAGAGTGGGCGGGCAGAAGGATTGGCGGGCTTCGGGCAGGATTGGGTGGCTGCGGGTGCTCGGATGATCGGGGTTGGCTGGGGGGATTTGAATGTGGGGTGTGGGTGGTTACTAGTTTCCATTACAGTTGATGAGAAGTCGAGGGAGAGGGGTTTCAGGAAAGGCAAAGCTACGGGGGACGGAAGTGATTGGGGGAAAGTGGAGGTGGGTCGGGACAGGGGAGGCGAGGAGTGCTGAGAGATTGAGGGGGACAAGGTGCGATTCCTTTTTAGTTTCCTTGTTGCGATTGGGGTGTGAGAGAGGGAAGGGTGTTCAGAGGGGGAGAGGGATGCGGCTTCGGTTCTTGCTAGGGCTAGGCGTGAACAATTGGCTCATTTGCAACAACTCTTCATAGATTTCTGTTGTATATGCTATTGCTGTCTTATCTATTTGTGTATAATTGGCAGTTATTTATATCATAAGTATAAAGTAAGCATCTTTCTTTTTGTGAACTTTATTCTCATACTTTGCCTTATACAATTCTATGCAGTAACCATATACAGTAATATCGGCCATATATTTAGACCCTTTTTCATTTATCCTTGTTTTGCAACTTCTGTTCATGAATTCATTTGGCGTCACATCTCATATATCTCCCCACAGCAATAGTATGCAAACACTTGAAGCAATAAATGCCATCATTTATACAGTCTTTGTTTAGTTGATATTGTGTCCCTGGTTGGGGGATATGGCTTACCAATAGGAGGTGGCACAATTGTTTGTGTAGGTGCCTCCATATTTGGGGTGTGTGTGGTGTGAGATGATTTGTTTTAGTGAAGCGCTGGGTTTAGTGATGTTGTCAGTGTGTGGAGGGGTAGATATGTGTCAATGTAGTTGTGTGTGTTGCTAAGGGTTCACGCATTTGTGAGGAGCAAATGTATGGGTGTTTTTGGAGCATGTGGACTGGCGTACAAGATCCCCACAGCATACCTATGGGGAATATCTTTCAATAAATGTAGCAATTATATGAAAAAACACTTCCACATGTTTCACATCGTGACAGTCTGGGACTTCAAAGTAGACCCTGTGAGAAACCTGAAGGTATTCTTCCAAGTACATCCCTGGAATCACTTATTCAGGTGGCCAGGGAAGAACTAGCCTTCTCAGATCCAAACCCTAGGGGTAGACGAGCGAGGGAGGATCACATGGGTAGGGGATCCCAGTGTTATGCTCAGGGGAATGCCTTAGGGGCGACGCAGTACTATAGCAGGGACAAAGGCAAGGAGGACAAAGTCCCTGAGGCTTTTGTAGGTTGTTCTACATCTACCTCCCTTACACCTAAAGAACCTCCCTTACCCAAAACTAAGGACCCCTCCATATCTGGTAAATCTCCTAGGAGCCCAAACCCTGTTGCACTAGAAAACCACAACTCCCAGAATCCATGTTTTCCTGTTTCCTACCCGAGTACTCCCAATCATTCTTCTCCACATCCCTCTGATTATTCTTTCCCGAAAATCCAGTCTACTTTGACAAAACACTACCGTTCCTACAATCCCCCTGTTCATTTAACAATAATAAATCCCGTCATTCCTGCTTGTTTCACAAACCCTACCAATCTCATCCTTCTGAGTTTACCAACTGCCCCAGTACAAGTGTTATATTTCCATATAACACCTTTTCCCCATCCTACCAGACAGGATACTCAGAAACTCTACCCCCCACCTTTTTTGACACAAACACATTTGCACACCACGAAAAAAAAGGATTAACACCAAAAGCGTTTACCTGACATGTCCCAACACAAGGGCCAGGCAAAGTCAGGCAATTAAGCAGAACCACACACACACCTGACTACCCTTTCCTTTCCCCACAGGGATAGAAGGTGGAGCACAAGAGCACACAACGAGAAAGGCAGACCGCACGACAGCTATCCAAGTACGGCAGTTCAAGAGGAGGATAAAGGCAGTGAGAACCGATGGGACGACAAGGAAAGAAGCTATCTTGCCCTTTCCGACCCAAACCCGCAAAGCCTCCCTGAAAGGAAGCGTAAGACCGCGAACAATAGCCAGCATGTGTTGCAGCAGATTTCAACTCTACACAGAGCACGCCTACATTGATAATGGGAATGGGGAGAGACACATGCTACCGTGGTACCGGCCTTGACTCCACAGACAAGAAAAGTGCAGTGGTTCATCACAGCTGTTGAGTCGAGGAGAGAGCCGATAAGAAACCGAACTGTGTTGAACGCAAGTCGCAAAGGGCAAATTAAGGAAAACTCAAAGAACTCTTAACATTAAGGGAAAACTAGCTGCAGAGGGGTACCCCCGCGAGTGTTCATTTGAGAGACTTGATCCCAAGTTTGTTGAAACTAGCGATACTAGAAGGGCCAAGGAGAGCCGAAAGGAAAAGGTCAAAGTGCTCATACAGGGGTCTAGCAAAACCCCCTGTACTGTCGAAATTCTTTGACCTGCACTTAATTGAATAGCTAAGGGAGGTGAAATCTGCATAGTGAGAGAAGAGAAAAGCTGTATGATTGGCAAGAGTTGGCAAAAGTGAACCCGATGGTGGGATGCCTATGGAAAGGGGCAAAGTCTGAAGTCCCAATGAACTGTGTGTTGACAGTAGTAAACCCGACAGAGGGATGTCTTAAAAAGACATTAAGGCTTGTGAATTCAACATATAAAATTGTTTTGAGAAAAAGCCGTAGTGAATCCGACCGAGGGGGGCAAACAGTCGAGAAGCGTCTGAGCCCGGAACAGGGAAATCCAGGGGTGGAAAGCCATCACTCAACAACACGTGAATACAGCAGATTAAATCTTTTGAATTCAAGCCATAGTGAACCCGGCAGAGGGAGGCTGGCATTCGAGAGGGGTCTGAGCCCGGAAGAGGGGGACCTAGGGGTGAAGAATCACCACTCTCACGGCAATCAAAAGGGAACTTTTGTTTATTATTCTGAACCCGTCAGGTCCTCGGAAGCAAGAAACTGAAACATTGAAGGTCCTGATATTGCTAGGAACTATTGTGGATCCGAGCCAGGGGTGAGAAGTCAATCACCCAGCGTACATACGTAGAGGAACATTTTGTATGTTATTTTGAACACATCAGTTCCTTGGAGGCAATAGACCTTTTATAGGAAAGAGACTTAATCACCAAAGTTCCTGGTAGCTGAAAACAGAACTGTTGTCTCGTGCTGGGAAAACTCGAGAGTGTGCTGTGCTCATGAGTCCCGCATTATCCCGTGATATGATATGTTATGTTATTTATAACGTTCTTAATACCCAGAGGTTTCTAAGCGCGGACCCGGGGATCGAACCTGTGGTACTCCATGTCGTCTTGCTTGCCTTTTGCCCCAGAGCTATCCTCCAGAGGCTCCTACATCCTGACTCATCATTTGTGAACACTTCTTTCATTCTTGTGAATCCTATCCCACACTCTTTTTGTATTTAGTTGTAAGGATTGGCAATCGTTTTTTTTGTATAGGCCCTTTTATTTGACAAGATGTGACTAGGACTGCCTTATTATTTGATGGTTGTAGCTTGCTCCCATTTTAGATTTAGGTTTAGAATAGGTGTTTTTCCAACCTGCACATACAGTTTAATAAACACCCTTGAACTGTGATCACATGTGTCTGTTTTTACTGTTGCCACCATGAGTTCCTTACAACCCACACCCACGAGCATAACCTTCCCATAGGTATAGCCATGCTCTGATGTGTAAGCATGCTTTGTATAATATTGGTTGTGCATTTGTCAGTTGTGTAAATGATAGTGTAGAGTTGTTTTCAGATCCATGTAGAAGTTTGTTGGTGAGCTTTATAACGGGTGTGGTCTCAGTTGTAATTGTGGCAATGTGTGTGGTTGACAGGGTAATATGTCTGATGTGAGTCATTATTTTCAGTCAGGTGGATGGGTTGGTAGTGTTTTGATGTGCTTAGTTGGTCAAGCGTTTAATAAACAAACAGCTTTATTTTAAATAGGGTGGTGCAGGAAGTGAGAGCATAAAAGCAGATCATAATACTTGTGTGCCTCCATTTCCCTCGCTGCATTCATTTTCTGCAGTGCTAAGGGAGAGAAGGTGCACAAAGCGGAGTAAGGCACTTTTCCGTGTTGACTTCCTCTGTCCTGTCAGTGTACTTCATTTTATGCCTGCATGCAATTTTTTGTGTCTATTTTTTTCATGATATACTGCGGAAGCTTTTATTTTTGGTTTAGATTTTCTTTATTGAACTTCTTTTTTTTTAAGCATTTAAAGTTTATTGGGTCATATACAACAATTAGTCTGTTACCATAAATGTATACCATTTCAAGTCAGGGTTGTAGGTATTACAGTTCTTTTCCCAATTAGTAAAATCATATTTGACTCTGGTATTCTGCCAGCACAATATTGTCATGTATCTGAAAAACTTACTTAACACTTTAAACAACTCATATCTAGGAGCACATATCTTCTAAAGAGAAACTAAAACAAAACAAAGCAAAAACAAAGTAAAACAAAACAAATTCGTAAATACATCCATGTTCACTGTGAGTAATTAGTGAGGCATGACTTGTAGAATCGGTCACATGTGGTGTCATATGTAAAGTGGCTTACTCCGCTTACTACAGTAGCGAGAATGAAGACATCTCGTTATTATCAGAATTATTTACAAATGCGACTAGCGGAGCCTAATCTGCCAAAAACCTCAGCATTTCACCCCGCATTGCCACCTCAATTTTGGACATGGCAGCCACATACCACATTTTGGCCCACCATTCTTGTATACCTATCCTATATTGTGACTTCCAGTGTTGTGCAATTATTAAGCATGCCGCTACTAGGAAAAAGGTGATTAGTCTAGAGCTTCTGGCTGTTAACTTGTAGTGTCCCTGTGCGTTTTCATTTCCCAGTAGTAAAACCAAAAGGTCCATCTCTAATTCAAACCCACGTATTTCTTTAATATGGGAGACTACTTCCTGCCAGAATGTTTGTACTTGTGGGCATTCCCAGCACATGTGAAAAAAAGAACCTGCACCTCCAGCAGCTGGGGCGGAGGGTTGGGGTGATTTTATGAATGTGCTCTGGAGTAGAATACCATTGGAGCAGTAGCTTAAAACTATTTTCCTTGAGATTAACAGCTTGCAAAGTCTTATTGGCTCTCGTCCAAATATTGTACCACGTGAGTTCATCTATAGGTCTCCCTGTATCTTCTTTCCACCTGGACATGTAGAAGTGCAGGGGTTTAAACCTGGATCCATTTAGCACCTTGTAAAGAACTGCCAACTTGGCTCTCGGGGAAGGGGGGTTTCGGTGGGGGGGGTCACCAATAAACAAATCTTTGAAAAGAGTAGTCTCCCGTTTCCCCAGGGATGCTACTTGTGGTTGAGTTGTCCAGTAGGAAAGTGGTAAATATTCAAACCAATCCCTTTCCTCTACCATGTAGGCCTGTCTACACTCTTCAAATGTGAGAGGATGATTGTCCCTGTATAAGTGGCTCAATGTGTGTAAGCCGCCCGCTTTCCAGGGAATAAATCGGCCCTTGGCCAATCCCGTGGGAAATTCCTAGTTATCCCATAGTCCAGTCCTAGGTGAGGGAAAGGTTTTCACCACATATTTATGTGCAGCTTGTTGGGGAGAATTCTCATTTTATGGCTAATTTCCCTCACCTAGTGAGTCCCCCAGCAGCTTTGCTCGATTTCTGGAGTTCATTTTTTTCACTTGGTAAGAGTGTGAGCTTTCCCCCCACTCTTACCCATGTTTTGCCATGTGTATTTCCTCTGTTTTTGTGATTGTGGACAATGGAGTACACCACTTCAGTGGCCCCCTTCTTTTGTGTGTTACACAGCACCTTCAGTGCCGTGACACAGGGTTGTCTTTTAGACTTCCCACCGACTCCATTTCTGGGGCTGACTACTGTCCCCCAGAAAAGGGTGAAGTTGCCATTTACTTTACTTAGTCAAATAACCACAGATCCAGTGCACCCCATCTTACATGGAGTACTGGAAAGGGTTCATCCTTAGCCCTTTTTATCTGTACCTCCTAGAGCATTGTTTCGCTCTTTTAACATTTAGACTTGGCTGATGGCAGTGGTATCTACCCTAACTCTTCTACCGCGTTTATACTATATAAACGTGGTATTGTTTTAGGCTATATTCGCCTCGAACTTAAACCTGCTTGACCAAATACTTTTTCTTTTGGCTCCGGTTGGGTTTATTCACCATTTCTTTTTGTTAACTCCTTCTTGTGTTTTACTTTGCGCGGCAAACCAGGTTTGCCGCCTTTGTTCACCATCTTTTGGCAGGCTTCTGCTACGAAGCCCTCCTCCAGGCGCCTGGGTGTCTAGGTGGGCTGAATGTGAGGGAGGGGTGTAGTCACCCCCTGCACAGGGTATCCTAGGAAGCCCAAGTCGCACTTTGCCATGATTGGCTGAGGCGGTTGTCCAGGCTGGACAACCCCCCAGCTGCGTGATTGACAGCCAGGCTGTGTGAATGGGGGATTTTCGCATAAAAGGCAGGTCTCTTGGGCTAGAAGTCAGAATCGCCACTGGAACTACAAGGAACCGAAGAGAAGCGGAGAGAAGACGGTTGCTGCAACTACACCGTCCCAGTGAAGCCCTGCTGCAGTCCTGAGCTATCTACCCTTGGACGACCAGAGAAGATCCAGTCCGGAGTCTTCTTCCCTTGAGCCTGGTGGGGATAACCAGCTCATATTCCACAGCCAGAGGATCCTCTTCTTGGTCGAAATTGCTGCACCCCGCTGTAGTGTCCGGATAGCCATCTGAAGAGCCTCTCCTGTTTTTTAAGGAGCGCACCTTGTATTCACCGTCGCTGCTGCTGGCTTCATCCCTGTGTGGTGCAGACCCCTCCAGACGTCGTCCTTCGCACCGAAGCTCCAGGAACCGTGGGTCTGCAGGAAACCAATAGGAACAACTGCTGTGGCACCAGCTTCTTCATTGAATAAGGTACTGTGTTCTGCTTGAAGAATTAGGGTGAACCCCTTTTCTTCGGCTCCAAGGATTGCCCTTGTTTTCCCTCCTTCTTATAGCTTTTGCTTCCTCTGTTGACAATATCTAAGTACTCCTGGCAACGTTGAATCTTGAACTGTCCGACTGTGTGATCCTCGACAACAGGAACCCGGTTCCACTTGACACTGGCTCCGGCCTATTGACTCTTGAATTCTGTCAAATAGTGTTCTCTGATTCTGTCTGCATTGACAAAAGTATTGCCTATGATTTTTGCCCCCAACTCTCTCTGGTTAACTCGGGTGCTAAGTGTGTTTTTGCCCCAGTAACATTTCTTGCCGAGGATACGCGTTTCTTTAGTAAGACCGAACTGTCATTACTGTCAAAAAGTGATCGCAAGTGTATTCCCGGTAACGTCTTTTGTTTCACAACACCGGTCTGTTAAAACGTAGGGTACTTACCTTGAGTTAGAGTGTACCAAAGTTAATTGGTTGGTTGTAGTGTATTTTATGTGTGGTTTTGAATTAATAGAAGTGTTGCGTTTATAACAAATGGTTTAAAAATAAATGTACTTATATTTTTAACCTGAAACCTTGAGTCAGTGTTTGCTTGAGTCGCAGTAATTGTGGTCCCTTTGTGTAATCGCTGCTACTGCTCATATACTCTTAAGCCTGGCTGCTCCGCTACTGCTACCGCCCCTGGCTGCCCCGCTACTGCTACCGCTTTAACATAGTAGTACAGGCTTGTACCAAAGGTAAAACTTGTGTTGCCACCTGTAGTCTTAATTGTATGTAGTGGTCCCTAAGGGTACTGCACAGGATTCTGCCTAACACAGCTTTGTCCCAATATTCCCCCGTAGCTCTAGAGGTTATAAGACCCCTCTCGCCTCTTTTACAGACTTTCGGAGAAACCCAACATGTTTTGCGTAAAGGAGCTGCCATGGCGTTCTGTTCAATATTTACCCAGTTTTTAGTTTCCTGTGTCTGGGCTGCCTTCTGGCACTCTTGTACCAGCACATATTGGGTGGCGTATAAATAGCTTTCAATGTCTGGGACAGCATGCCCCCCTGGCCCTTTGGAAGCCATCAACGTACGCCTAGCGACTCTTGGCCTCTTTCGGGACCATATAAAACTAAATACCTGCGATTGCAGTTCCTTCAAGGCCGTTTTTGGTATCCAGATCGGTAACACCTGGAAGACATTTAGTAAGCATGGTAATAGGGTAATCTTGATCGCTGTTATTTTCCAAAACCAGGAGATTTCAAACTCACCCAATCTTGCTAAATCCTGTTTGGCTCGAGCGAAAAAAGAGGGATAATATTGGCTGTAGATCTCTGCATATCTTGCTGTCAAGTTCACCCGTAGATATTTTAGGGTCCTTTACGCCATGACAAGAGAAAAGCCCTGATTTTGTGTTGTTAATTCTAAAACACGAGACCGCCCGGAATTGTTCCAATAGCGTAACGATGTGTGGTAGTGTAGTTCTGGAATCCTGCATATTCCTATTGATATTTTATTTCTATCGCGCTCATACACAAGTGTTTCAGAGCGCGACAAGGCAAGGGAAGGGGAACAGGGGAGAACAAAAACAACAATCTTACTAGGCCCAGTGACATTGAGAACGTGCAAGTACAGGGTACAGGGGGAAGGGGGAGAAGTGCATGGAAGGGGGAACAAAAGGAGAGTGCGGAGCGAGAAGGAAAAATCAAAAATAATAAATAAAAAGGCAACACACAACGGGAGTGCAGCCAGCAAGTGGCAAGTGCTGGGTTTATGGCAGCAGGCCATGTAGGTCTGAAAGTGCAGGAAGAAAAGGGAAGGGCTATATGGGTACAGATACAGACCCCAGTGCAGGGGGTGGCCCGGAGGCAGTGCGTGAGGGTGGCAAGATGAGCAGGTACCTGGGCCCAGAGGACAGAGAGTGGCCAGGTGCATGGTGCCGAGGGAGAGTAGAATCAACAGGGGAGAGGAGAAGGCAGAAGCAAAGAGGAAGGTTTTGAGGTGCTTCCGGAACCGGAGATCGTACTCCAAGTTTTAGAGTGGCAGGGAGGCTGTTCCAGAGGGAAGCCCCAGCCGAAGACAGAGATCTACCCCCAGCTCGTTTCTTTGAGAAACGACTGACCCTGAGGGAGTTAGAGGTAGAGGAGCGGAGTGCTCGAGATGGGAGGTATTTGCAGAGGGATAGCTGAAGGTATGTTGGACCCAGGCCCCAGAAAGCCTTGTGGACAATGCAGAGGGTCTTGAATTTAATCCTTGCATCCACTGGGAGCCAATGGAGAGGTTTCAGAGCTGGAGAGATACAACCCCAGGGCTTGAGGCCAAGGACAAGTCTCGCAGTCCTGTTCTGGATAAGTTGTAAAGGGCGGAGAGTAGAGGCAAGTAGATTAAGAAAGAGGTTGTTGCAATAGTCCAACTTAGAGAGAACCAAAGCTTGGGAGACAGTGAGCTTCTGAATGAGAGGAAAGGAAGAATACATCTGAGGAGGTGCAGGAGGTTGTTTGACTTTTTTGATACATCAGCGATGTGGGCGGTGAAGGAGAGTGTGGAATCAAAGGTGACACCAAGGTCCTTGGCCTCGCAGGTGGGGATAGGAGGAGGGCCAAGGGAGGCCGGCCAGAGAATGAGGGTAAAGGAAGGTGATGGTGTGCCAATGAGTAGGATCTCCGTCTTTCTGGCATTAATACAAAGATCGTTGGCGGCACACCAATCTTGAATGGCAGTTAGGCAATCAGTGATGAGAGAGGTGTAGGAGGTGGCTGAGGGCAGCCTGAAAATGAGTTGAGTGTCATCTGCGTAGCACTGGAAGTTTGAGCAGAAAATGGCAATACAGCGGGCGAGAGTTTCCAGGTATTGGTTGAAAAGCCAGGGCGAGAGGTTAGACCCCTGGGGAACACCACAGGTGGAGAGGAAGATAGATGATGGGAAGGACCCAAGTTGGACCTGGGAGGGTCAATCAGAGAGGAAAGGTTTTAGCCAGAGCCTGATCAATGATGCCCAAGTTATCCCGGAGACGGTTGAGCAGGATGGTATGGTTGACCGTGTCGAAGGCAGAGGAGAGATCAAGTAGGAGGGAATGCTAGAGTCAAAGTTGGAAAGCAGATCTTCACAGATGTTCAGGAGAGCAGTTTCCGTGCTTCTGCCAGATCTGAAGCCAGACTGATGGTCATGGAAACAGCCAACAGAATCAGAATGAAGGTTTAGCTGAGAGATGGTCAGCTTTTCAAGGAGTAATGGAAATTGGGCAACAGTTGGCCAGGCAAGAGGGATCCGCTGTGGGTTTCTGGAGGAGAGGATGCACAAGGGAGTGCTTAAGAGGGGAGGGGAAGGATCCTGAGGCAAAGGAGTGGTTGCAGAAGTCGACAAGGGCCGGAGCGAGGCTATCAATGTGGTCCTTGAGAGTTTTAGAGGAATAGGGATGAACCTGTTTTGACGAGGCTTTCATAGATCGGACTTGTCTAGCGACCTCATCAGGGGAAAAGAGAGGAAAGGAAGAGGAGGAGGGTGGGGGGTGGCTGGAGGAGGGTCAGTGAGTACCGAAGGAGAGGGGAGGGGAGAGGAGAGGGAGTGGAGGAGAGTGTGGACATGGACAGGGTAGAGACTGCAGCATGGTTGGCAAGCGCCTTAAAAATGTTAAAGAGTTCAGCCGAGCTGTTAGATGCCGCAGAGAGACAGTCTTGAATGTGATATAAAAGAGGAGGTCGTCTGAGTACAGCGCTAACTTGTGATAGCCTGCTATTTCTAACCCTTTAATGTTTCCCGATAGGCGTACCATTCAGGCTAAGTGTCATGATGCCTACCCCCGGGCATCCAGATCAAGCCCATCAGCCCCGGGAGCAGGCATCCAGATATTTATTAAAACCCCAGCAGACCCGGCTGGGGGCTGTCTGGGTTCAGTCCTGACGCCATAGGTGCCAGGCTCATGGACATTACTTACCTCATGCAGACCATGCTGCAAATTAATCCAAGCCAACGTGAGGCCTGGATGGGACTATTTTACTACAGGGACTATTTTTTTACTCGGGTGTGGTTCTGGGGAACTTCTTACCTGGGACTACTTTGGAGGCTATTTAAACCACGCCCCAACAGCAGCACACGCTTCGCGTTATTCTGCACTCAGCAGCGTAACGCTCACCGTGCCTGCAAGTCAGCATCCAGTCTTCTGCCACGCCCGTCTTGAATCCGGAGCTCCTAGAAGAAGAGGAAAGAAGAGGCAAGGTTAGAAAACGAACATTATTTCAGTTCCTCACCTGATTCCGGATCCATCACGTCTCCGAACCTGGAAAGAACGTTATTTCTGCACGCGTCGCATAGCCAGCTGCAGCGCCGCGCCATACTCGCCAGTCCTCACAGCATCTTTCAATTCGGCGCTGCCTCCATTTCTTCGCCGAACTCCGGCACCTAGGGGACAAAAAGAAACAACAAGGTGAGCCGAGAGAGCCAACAAATACAATCTTTTTCTCCACTTGCAGGAGAATACTTCTACGGGTCAAGCAGACGAGATTAGGAGGGCCAGTCCAGTCTGTCATCTCTGCACTACGCATCATATTGGTGGAGACCGCAGCTGTCCGGGTCCGACTGACGCCCCTGTGGGAGCCAGGTGAGCGTAACACTAAGGGTTCCATAGAAAAGGCAAACAATACGGGGGACAGCGGACACCCTTGGCGAGTTCCTCTACATAGGCGCACTGGATTAGAGAGAATCCCATTTACTTTAATCTTTGTCGACTGTAATACGAAATTGGCCAGTAGCAATGTACGAAAGCGTAGGCCTAATCCAAACCCCTCCGGGGACCTTAGACAGATAGTTCCAGTCAACACAGTCAAATGCTTTCTCCGTGTCAATTGAGAGTAAAGCCATTGCTCGTTTATGTTTTTATGTCCAGGCTGAAATATCTATTGGATGCCGGATATTGTCATATGCTTGACGTCTAGGTATGAACCCTGTTTGGTCTGTCACCACCAGCTCTGGCAGGATTACGGCTAGTCTTGTAGCTAACACCTTTCAGTAGATTCGGGAATCATTGTTGAGGATTGCGATCGGTCAGAAGGATGAACACAGGGTGGGGGCTTTATCTGGTTTAGTGAGCAGAGTCAGAAGTGATTCCCCCATAGAAGGTGTGATCGAACCGGTCTCTGCGAAGGAGTTCAACAAATCTGCCAAATGGGGGAAGATGACCGCTGAGACTTTTTTTATAGAAAACTGCTGTGAAGCCGTCTGGCCCTGGTGCTTTATTGCCCGGGAGGGAATGAATGGCGTGTGCTACTTCTTCTGTTGTAATAGGCAGAGGCGTTGCTGGGGGGGGGGGGGGGCTGAGGGGGATATAGCCCAGGGTCTTTTGGTTGTAGCCCCGGATAGAAGCTCTCGGGTTACAACCAAAAAGGCTAGCTAGCCCCCAGTCCTGACAGTCCCAAAATTAGCATAGCCCCGGATCTTTTCCAGACGAGTGAACGCCTCCTGTTGTGAACTCGTGGCTGTGTCTGCCACAAATAACACAGAGTAGTATTGGGAAGAGAATTCCTATTTTCTCAGACTCATTAGTCTGTAGCGGCCCATTACTGTCTTGCAGGGCCCCTATGATGGTACTATTTCACTGCGCTTTGATTTTGTAGGCTAGCATGCGAGTAGCTTTGTTGGATGTGCTAAAGTAGAAGTGTTTTGTCTGAAGTAATTTATGTGAGATCACCCACCCACAGTGACTTCATCTCAGCCCTGGCTACTTGGAGCTGTCGATATGTTGTACAAGCCCCATCTTGCTTGTATTGGGATTCCCATTTGGTCACCCGCTCCTCAGCTCTGACTCTCTGGGTGGATAGCAGCTTTTTACAGGCCACAGCTATGCTAATCAGTTCTTCCCTCAAAGTGGGTTTAAGAGCCTCCCACACCACTGTAATGGACACCTCACCTGTGAGGTTTTCCTGAAAGTACTGAGTAGCAAAATTAGCAAAGTCAGAGCTGGAGGAGCGAGTTTCACCTATCTCGCAGCCGCACACTGTAACTCGCTCCCACTTTCCCTAAGTGCAGTAGCCTCACACATGGCCTTCCGTAAAGCAGTCAAAACCCTACTCTTCACCTAGACAAAACCATTGTTTCTTATGCTCAATGCCCACCATTGTCTGACTGTACTGTATACTGTATGCATGTAATGTAACATGTCTTCATTCCTAATGCCATCTAGAATGCCTCCTGTAACTAAGCTTTTCACATGCAGCAGCGCCTCTATTCCCGCAGGCTGTTTGCGCGCTATATACATTTAAATAAATAAATAATTCTTCGTACAATGTCAGAGCATATGACTGGGTCTGTAAGTAGTGAATCGTTCAACCTCCGTCCCATGGACTTCCGGCCTGCCAGACCGTAACCGTTTAAGTATACCATAACAGGGGAATGATCTGATATCAGGGCTACTTCTATAGTGGCTGCTGAGATCCCAGGCACTAAAGAATGAGATACCAGGAAGTAGTCAATTCTGGAGTAGGTACGATGTACATGTGAAAAGTAGGAATAGTCTCGGTGCTGGGGGTGAAGATTCTGCCATACATCAATCAGATTCAAGTCGGCCATGCCCTGTTTGAGAAGGGCTGCCCTTGCCGTCTCAGTGGGAGACTCTGAGCCAGACCTCTCCAGGCTGCCATCCAGCACTAAATTAAAGTACCCTCCCACTCTTAGCTCCCCTTGTAGGAATTGTGCAATTTGTGGAAACAAATGGGTGTAAAACCGATGTTGACTGGGACCATACACTGACACCACTGTGAGGTCTCTCCCTGCTATGCACCAAAGAAAAATCTCCTATATATCTGCCCATGGTGTCTCTTACCACTTTAACTTGTTCAAAGTGTAGAGACTTAATGATTAAGATGGCTACTCCTGCGTTATTAGTTGCTGATGCAGCGAAGTACTGACGCGGAAACCAGAGTGATCTCAGTCTCAGCTCGTCTCGTTGCAACAGATGAGTCTCTTGGACCACGGCAATGTCTGCCTTGATCTCTATTCATTTGGATAGGACTCTTCTCCTTTTTCTTGTGGAGTATAATCCCTGGGCATTTATAGAGACAATTTTTATATCGGACATCGTGGTAGTATGGTTGAGTCCCTAGTTCTGCTAGCCGTCTGGCCCACCACCCAGGGTCCTCCCGCTCAGACAAAAACCAACCTAACGTTTTGTTCCCGCAACACACGCCCCCCTCATGAGCATATTGTATAATGTTCCAACTCTCGATCCAATAATACCTCCTACTGCAGTTCTGAATGTATAACAAGACATCAAAAAGGAGAAAGAAACTAAAAATAAAACTCAAATAACCCCATATGGGGTCAACGTCAAGCAATCTACTTGAAAAAGGGCACATACTCCTAATGCCCCTATAAGTATAAATGGTTGCACAATACACAGCTTGCTTCAGCCTTTGCAATTATTTTTAACTATAAGTAGTTAAGTATCATAGTTCCAGTGTGTTGAAGTTCTCCATGGGGCTAAATTGAATTAGACTATCAACCTTGCAGTTCAGTCTGGAGCCTCTGAGCCTCTACTCCTTTCTCTTTTGTCCATTGAGGGCCTCCTATATTCTCGGTGCCTGCTCTTCCTTAACTTTTATTGTGACCATAGAAGTGCAGAGGGCCTGGAGGCCTGATCATCTGGCAAGTGTATGTCCGCTTCGGGGATGTTCAGGGTTTCCACCATCGCCTTGAGAGATGTGTATTGGTGTTGGGACCCATCTATTTGGAATATGATTCAGAATGGATAGCCCCTTTTACAGTGGAACCCCTTTTCCGAGAGCCAATTGAGCCAATTGGTCAGTGGTCTAATTAGCCTTCAATGTTGTATTGTCCCTTGGGAGAGATCTTGAAACAGCTGAAGAGCTGATCCTCTGAACAGTAGGTCACCCATCGCTCTAGCCTTTTGGAAAATTAGGTCCTTGGTTTTGAAGAAGTGGACTCATACCCAGTGATTTATTTAGGCTTTCTGCCACCCTAGGCCCAACCAAGCGCATACACCTCCCACTACTTGGTGCACCCCTTTTCCAGACCATGCCTTCCCTTTGTTAATTTGTCATAGAAGAACACATACTAAATTGGAGGTGAAAAACAATTGACCCCCTTCTCTTTTTAGGGATTCTCACTGCTGTGCAGAGCAAGGCTTGACCTTTCTTCCATTGCTGTAAATTCTCGGTAAACTATGTGTTCTCCTAGAATTTGGGAGGAAACTATTTCTCTCTTGCATTTTTCCAGCTTACTCCCACTAACCCACCCCCTCTCCTCCCATTTTTCAGAGCCGCCAGGGGACCACTTCGGTGGTGATAGTGCGCGGTACAAATGTCCTTTAACATTAACATGAGATTCAATGTTTTTGCACAAACAATTTAAAACGTCACTCAACATAGAATTGCAGTCAAACTCTCTGGTTGAATTAGTATATGGGGGAGTCCATGTGAGCAGTAATGCCACTCCAAGGTTTTAACTCTTGTCACAGAACTTCCTTAATCATTCCTTTCACTTAAAAAAAACACAAACAATTCACTCAATACTTACGTCACGTAGGTCTGTGGTACAGCAGCCCAACCCCTGGTGGAGGTACCAACACCCATCAATTAAATTGTATCAGCCGTTTTTACCAGGATTACACAATTTTGGCCATGTGGGGAGACTGGAATTATAACGCAAATGCCCTGGTTGCGAATTCTAGATCACCTTCATCAAACTGCTAGAACAATCATTCATGTATAGCTTTTCAAAACAAAGAAAAGCAGCACACATGAATTCCTTAAATCACACACCTAATCATAACCCATCAGCTCTTGAGAAATTGTATTCTTCCTATACTTCCATTGGAATCTTTGTGTAGGAAGCTGGGTAGACAGTTGAAAAAGTGGTGCCAATACTAATGAATTGCCCCATTCGAAGAGTCCAAATGCCATTAATTCCACATAAAGCCCATCATTCCCAAGTGTACCCCCAACAAAGCATGTCCTTGGTACAGTTGCAGCCAAGCCAAAAGCCAATAGATAGCAATATGCAAATATTAATTCTGCTATAAGTCATGTACCAATATGTTTCCTTAATGAATAGTTTATCTAGCAAGTCAATGAATCTGATACATGGTATTGGCACCTGTACAATTCAATTATATTAAATATTCATGATTTAAATTGCATGTTTGTGAATGAATTAAAACATGATAGTTATCTTTTTCACCTGAACAAAGATGCTATTTATGATGGTACCAACTTGCAGGGCAACATGTACATTTCATGTCAAATATGTTTTAAGGCAATTCAGCATTAGCACATCTGTTTTGAAAAAAGACTAGTTCTCCATTGCCCCACGGAGTACTATAGCAAACTATTTAGCAATGAAATTGGTCCGCTGTCCTCACCCGGTCACTTTGTCCAAATTGCATTTTTTATTACTCATACCAACACTAAATGACAATTGCCTCAGGAGGGATGCTGTGTAATTGTACATTTTGCTGTACATATGCAGTGCATATTGTTGCCAAAATAGCAATGTGTGCGTAATTTGTGGCCAGAGAGGTTTCTGAAGTTAGACTATAAAAGAAGTCATGTGTTTCATCCTAATATTCCGTTGGGGGTCCTGGGGCATGGGGGGATGACAATTCCATGAAAAGTAAGTCAGGCGAAGACCACAGCTCAGGGAGAGATTCTGCTAGTAGCTGCTGCTCTCCTTACGTCATCACCAACAGGCCCAGGAGCTGATAGATAACAAAAGAATTCTGGGAAATGATTCCCCTCACATATCTTGATGTCAGCTACATTAGGTGCCTCTCCTTCAAGGCATATTAGCAGACTATTGTGTGAAAAGAGCACGACTGAAAAAATACTAAACCATTAAATGGCTGGCAAAATAAGTCAAATTACACTCTGCAAACATGAAGGTGAAATGGAGCAGCAGCACCCGAGGCCTCTGTCCCCCTGCCTGCATCTTGTCATTGAAAACTAGCAGAAAGAGTAAAGCTTCATAAAGCATGTGCACTCTGGCTCCTATACCAAATAACTCTCTGACATCATTGCGATGTGAATGGATTGGACGGGCATATCGGCAACAATGTTGCAGACTACAGCACAGAGTTAGAGCCTCGCCTGTGTCACTTCCACACCAGCTCTGCTGACCTCGCTCAACCCTCACTTTGCAGTTCCTGAAATGACACTCCCTAACAGATTTTGGCACGTTTAATTCTGAAATGCCATTAATCTCATTGAAATCTGCCACTCCTGGAAAATCTGCTACCCCATGCCTGTGCCTTGAAGGCCTAGTTGGAAATACGTATGTGCTCGTACCAGGACATCCGGGAGGAGATTTTGTTTCATCTGGTAGTTGGAGAACATCCTATGTGTGCGGTCTAACGTGAGATCAACTCTCTCATCCCTGAGAATCTCGGACATACCTTTCCATGTCATGTTCTTGGATATCTTTTGGTACTCCTCTGATGCATACGTTGTTCCTACGAGAGCGATTTTCAGCATCTTCTTGTTTTTTTCCGCAATGCGCCGGTGGGTTTCCAGTGCTGTCACCCTTTTACTCGAGCTGATCATGTGAGTGTGATTGCAAGGGGCGTACAGAGCCCTAGCTGGGTGGGGTGAGGTGGAAGGTCCTCACAATTTCCTTTAGTTTTGGTTATGCGGTTTACAGAGCTTTCCACTGGAGGGGAGCGCTCAGAGTAGTTTCGTGTGTACCAGGACCCCTTTGGGTGACCCAAAGCGCTGTTTAAGCTTGGCAGCTGTGCTTGTTCACTCTCTATTCAGCTTCGGGCCCCAGGCGAGTTTCCATTGGTCCCCAGTATTCTTGTGCCCTCTGGCTCTCTGCTCCCAGGGCTTTCAGTAGGTGAGTTGTCTGTAGCTCCACCGTTTAGATTAGGTGGGCTTGTATGCCCCTGGCTGCTCCCACTGTAGACCAATTAAAGGTTTGCATCTCTGCTTGATCTGCGGGCCAGAGATAAACACCCTACAAGTCAGTGCATAATGCTGGGTTCACAATGCTCTGAGTGCCTTTGGCTGATTTCTGTTCCTCTCACACCCCACACTTCCCCAGATAGCTGTCTTGAGAGCCTGTGTTTGTGGCGTCTTAGGCCGCTGCCTTTCTTATCCTATTTGCCTCTCACACAGTCAGTTTAGCTCAGGCGCGCATTGCGGCATCAGGGTAACGCTTGCTTCTCCGAGGAGGGATGATGGACGGACAATCCTTTCAGCCCCTGGTGCTGGGTTTCCCTGTGAGCCTGGGGTACCCGCTGTGCTGTTGCGAGTTCCCCGGCGTCAGGGCAATGCTTGCCTCCCCGAGGAGGATCGACGGATCGCCAGCTCTTGCGTCTCCCGCCACTGTGCAGTATGCCCAGGGTACCTGCTGTGCTGTTGCGGGTCCCGGCTAATGTAGTCCGCTTCCGAGCTCCCAGCTCTGCTATTCTCCAAGGGGATAGGCTCCACTTTCACTTCTGGGCTCGTCTCTGGGTTGTCGGTCCATCCTGGACTAGATTGCTGCGTCCCTCATTTAAACGCTGACAGCTCTACGGGACCGGCGCTGCGCTGAATAGCAGCTACCAATTACTTCACTCTTTTTGGTTCAGCCACCGGGCAGGTCAGAGCAGAATACAAGAAAATGTGAGTCTCTACGGATCTGCAGAGGTCAGCTTCTCCTGGGTGGCATCTCCCAATGCTATACTCTCTCTGTAGCATGGTTCAAAACGGTGGCATGGAAGGCATGCAGCAGGCTGGTAAGCCTCTCAGGGCTGTGGAGCTACAGGGTCTCCAGCCAGGCCACGCCCCATCTGCATGCTATTTTGACAGACGTAAAACAAATGGATTCCCATGGAATCCACTTCGATTTAGTGCCTGCTCAATAGAAGGCAGATTGCACAGGAATCCATTAATACATGCCGCATGCAACACAGAATATGCCGGGTGGTATTTATTTGTTCACAAACCATGAAAACATGGGAGTTCACTTGCTATTACTCTTCACCTTCGCACTCCGCTTTATGAATATTTAATATTGAATGCAAAAACCCAACGCCCTTTAAGTGCCAATGTTGATTGTCCCCTGCATGCAATTTGCATTTAGCATAAATGACCCCCAAAGTTAAATTAATTTAATGTTTTTCTGTGTTTCTTTATCTTGATATGATTTATTTAATTCACTTCACACCAGTGATTAAACATGCACCACAGCACATTGGCGTATGGCAACCACAAGCCTTTAAGTTTGCTGAGTTTTCAAGGGTGTGGAATTTTAAAGAAATATCTACTTGTTCAAAGGATAAGATGTTAGACAAATCTACTTGTCACTGTGGTCTAGATTTAATACACATGGCATACTGTAAACGTGTGTTTGTGGAGGTGGCGCCTGCCTGTGTTGCCATTGAGCAACAGAGTCATCATCGAACTACAGTCTCCAGAAAGCAGTGCGTCAGAAGTCACATCAAATCTCACTTCCACAGGAGAGGCTTTTTGCCAATTATGTATGATCCACTAAGTTTAAATGTGTATCAGATGTGTCCTAATTATTCCTTATTGAGATTTTTAGATATTCGAAGTTTATGTAAAAAATGTACGTTTGTAAGGCACCAGTTGGTCTGGGGAGCCAAAAGTAGCTCTTGATAGCTGTTGGTTTCACGCTATGATCTCCTAGGCTAAAGGTAGGAGCTAAATAGCTCCCAGCAATTTCAAACCCTGCTGATGAGCACAGAGGGAGAACTGACTAGTTTCTGCATGCAGGACTGGGCTGTCTTTTTGGAATGTTGAGTAAAGAATCTTCTTGTAAATCCCCACACTTTCTGGGCCTTCGTAGAATCCTTTCATTTTGCAGATTAGGCCCCCACTGCAAACTATGCTGTGCCCGTTAAGGCAATGCTACACCGGGCAGATTTTCTTGCTTATGCAACGATTTGAGCTCGAGGTAGCAGTCACTGTTCAAAATGCCTTTCTCCAGGTGGAGTCCTTGGACATATAACAACTTGGCATGTTTATGTTGACCTTACCCTGTTTAATTTACTTTTGTTTGTTTGTTGCAGCTTTGCCAAGAGCCGGGTGGCATTCCTCACGCCTTTTCATCCAACCCTCTATATATGTGTGGTTCTTGCCTTACTGGCACAGTGGTCTTTGGGGAAAGATTTGTGCACTCTGTGGGTTGACAGGCCCCCACCTTTGGCTCCATGGAAGCTGTGGGCTGCAACCCTGACACACACAGACACAAAAGGCAATTTTATACTTGAAAATATAAAAGCAGAGCCTCCGATAGGAAAAATAAATGTATTTCTGAGGCTTGTGGAATCTGCTTAGATCACATGCTGTGCATAGGCCGACATCTAGTGGAAACTGTAGAGTATTAGTTTGTTTTTCGAAACTCGAAAATGGGCGTCGACACAGGGCGTGCCAGTAATACTATCCCTAGTGTGACGTCCACTGTACCCAAGATCCCTCACGCATCTAGGATCCTCAGATTGTTTTTTTCCGCCATACTGGTCGGAAGCATTTTGCGGAGTCCCCTGGCCTTAGCCATACTTTTGCTAAAAATTTAAAAGATTAATCTATTGACATCCTTCCCCACCCCAACGTCTAACTTCGACACTCGACGCCGGCTGGAGAAGAAATCGACCGTCGGCTGCTGCACGACGGATTTGGGCCTCGGAAGGCCGCTGGCCTCGGCCCGGGCCTTGGAAGGCCTCTGACCTGCAAGTAGGGAGAGTGGGGGGTGGTACATACTCTACACTCTTGGTATATAGGTACACCTTATACATTTCCTACACTTAACTGCCCGCTGCCTCAAGGTGCGTATGGAGGGTACCCCTTTTCAATTCTGCCCCAAGTGCAATCGCAAATACCCTTGGGTCGACAGGCACGCCACGTGCAATCTCTGCTTGCCGAGGGACCACCCCGAAGCGAACTGCAGAGCGTGTGGTAGGTTTAAACCTAAGACACTTAAGGACCGTTCGACGAAGCGTTGGGCCCACCACGCCAGGCAGGCGGCCATGGCAGCGGAGGGCGCCTTCAGCGATGGCAGCGACGCCGTACTTTCGGACGGCGAGGGCATTACGGCGTCGAAAGACAGCCGAGCGCAGGTCCCCGACCTCGGAAGGTCGTCCGGCAGGGCGGCTATGGGGAAGACCCCCGGCGACACAAGCGCTTCACATACTACACACTCTAAACACACTAAGTCCAAACGAGACTCGACGACGTCGAGTTCTCGGAAAGAGGCACGAACAGAACGGTCCGATTCGGTGTCCTCTGGGCGCTCTCGATCAAGATCGCTGCATGACTCCAGGCAATCATCCACTCTTGCCAAGAGTGCCTCGCTCCCTAGGCTAACAGAAGTTCGATCGTCGGAAGACGAAGACGACTTCCACCCCCAGGCCGCGCTCCAGGAGTCGGAGCCCGCAGTTAAAGCCAGCGAGGCCCCACGCTCGAAGGACAGGGACACCCCCGATCCTCGACGCCAGGCGTCGAAAAACTCCGGAGCCACTAAAGGACAGGGAAAACATTTTTCCACGCACGGGGAGGGGGAAAAACAGCAGAAGAAACTACCTGTACATTCTTCCACACCTGTGAAACACTCCACTCCCCCTAAACAGACAGACAAAACCAGGTCTGCTGATAGGTCTACAACCAGCAAAGCTACTCAAGATAAATCCCATAGACTTGCTGAGAGAGTCATTCCCAGTTCCATAAAATGGTCCAGTGAAGACATAGATAGGGTCATGTCAAGAATGTCTTCTTTGGCTGATTTTTATGATAAAAATCCAGAACATTTCCTCTCGTATGATCCACAAGGGGCCACACCCTCAGGTTCTACTGATCCTATCCCCCCCGAGTAAAAAGCCCCGGTTTGAAACTCCGATGAGGTCAGAACCCTTCGAGGTACAGCCTTACGCAAGACCATACTCACGGTATCAAGGAGAGGCTTCCTTTGGTGAGGAACAAGAATTTGGTATGATAGAAGAGCAAACCGGGACGGGCTACTATGGGGATGATGAGGACCAGGAAGAAGAAGAGGAGGACCCTGAAACATACAGAGTCGATTCCCCGGTAGAGAACAAAGCCCCGGTTACCGACTCCCCGGTCGATAACCAACCCCTCCTAAATGAGGTTCTCGCTCGCGCAGCAGAACATTTCCACATTGACACCCACGGTGTCCAGGAGGAAAGGGACTTCGCAGAAGAGTTAGTGGGAGAAAGGAGGCCTGTTGCCCAGGCCATCCCTATCCTTAAGTCCATTCAGCGGAGAATAGATCCGTCCCTGGTGAACCCGAACCTCACCAGAGCAGTCAATCCCAGAGTTGAAAAACTTTTCAGGGCGGCCCAGTCTGACCCTCTCTATATAAGAGGACATCTGAAGCCAGACTCCCTAGTTGTCACCAACACTCGTAAGAGGGCTGGAACACCCTTGTCATCGTCCAAAGCTCCTCACGACAAGGAGAGCAAAAAACTATACGGTTTCGGCAGGAAAGTAGCCTCAACGTCCGCCTATCAAGCAAGGATTGCTAACTCCACCACCCTGTTGGCCAGCTACAACTGCCATCAGTGGGAAGAAGTCGCGGCACTCATAGCCTCTGCTCCTGAACCTTTAAAGGGCCAGTTAGCTCGGATTTCCGCAGAGGGTAGAGCCGTGTCTGGTTGCATTTTGAAAGCAACCTTCGACGCCGCGGACAACGCAGGCAGATTGATAGCAGAGGGCACTGTTATCAAAAGACATGCGTGGTTACGGCAGTCTGGTTTTAAGGCAGAAACCCAGGCATCATTGTTGGACAAACCGGTGGAAACCGATCTGTTGTTTGGTAAGGCGGTCGAAGACGCACTGAAAAATGCCAAGGACGAATACGAAACACTCAAGTCCCTTGGCCAGTTAACCAATAAACCCCCCAACCAGAGATGGAATAGTAATTTTCGTCGCCCACACGGCCAAAATTCCCAGAGAGGATCTAACTATTCCCAGGGGCAGGGTACACAGTGGAACAACAACCAACAGTCTACCCAGGGTTACGGCAGGGGAAATAGGAGAGGTCGTGGTAAAGGCAGAGGCAGCCCCAGCAAAGGAGGCGGCACGCCTCCACCAAAGCAGTGACGCTCAGTTCAGGGTCCCTTCTCACGCAACCCCAGTAGGGGGAAGCATTTCCAACTTCACACAGGCTTGGGAAGGGATCACATCAGACAGATGGGTGCTGTCAACAGTATCCACAGGATATTGTATAGAGCTACTGCAGCGTCCCCGGAACCATCCTCCATGACAAAGAGTACACTCCTTAGAACATCAGAAGATTCTCCTCGAGGAGATCGCCATTCTGCTAGAAAAGGACGCGATAGAACTCGTCCCGGGACACCAGGTAAACAAGGGTATTTATTCAACTTACTTCCTTGTGCCAAAGAAAGATTTGACAATGCGCCCAGTATTGGATTTACGGCCTGCCAACAAGTATGTCAAGCCCCAAAAATTTCGTATGTCCACGCTACAAGAGGCAATCCCCCTCCTAAAAAAGGGGGATTACATGGCAACCTTGGATATGAAAGATGCTTATTTTCATATTTCCAGGTTCCCAGCGCACAGAAAGTACTTGCGCTTCAGGGTGGACAGTTGACACTACCAATTCAAGGTACTGCCCTTCGGGATAGCTTCAGCACCAAGGGTATTCACCAAGGTACTGGCGGTGGCGGCTGCACATCTACGCAGGGAGACAATCCCAGTGTACCATTATCTGGACGGCTGGCTCATAACGGGGGAAACCCCAGGAATTTGCAGGACAAACATTCAAAGGACTATCGACCTCCTCCACGAGTTAGGCTTCTCAATCAACGAGAAAAAGTCAAGCCTAGTGCCAAGCACCTCAAAACAATTCCTAGGAGCAATCCTAGATACCCAAGAGGGGTTGACCTTTCCTTAAGAAGAAAGAATTCGGAATATACTACTGCAAATTCCGCATTATCAGTCCGGTCAACAAATAACGGTACGCAAAGCAATGCGTTTACTGGGCATGATGGCGTCATGTATTTACCTGGTCCCCCACGCGCGCCTGCGCATGCGTCCCATGCAGGAATGGTTGGCGAAACAGTGGTCTCAGGCAAGTGGTCAGTGGGACGATTTAGTGGTCGTTTCGCCAACACTAGTACAAAGCCTTCACTTGTGGACAAGAGAGAATCTCGCACCGGGGAAACCCTTTTACGATCCCGAAGTACAGGCAGTAGTCACTACAGATGCATGTCTGACGGGGTGGGGAGCTCACCATCTCCACCACACCGCTCAGGGTCTCTGGTCTCACTCAGTGGCCAAGAACCACATCAACCTGCTAGAGCTTCTGGCAGTATTCAGAGCGCTTCAGGCATTCAAGCCCCACCTACTAAACCTGTCAGTGCAAATCCGGACAGACAGCACAACAGCCATGTTCTACCTGAACAAGCAAGGAGGGACTCGCTCGCCAAATCTGACCAAGCTTGCCCAGATATGGGCACTCAGATGGAACATCTTCCTGTCATCACAAACATGTTCCAGGGGAGCTCAATTCCCTAGCGGATGCTCTGAGCAGAGACTCCCTCCCAGAGGAACACGAATGGGTTCTACACAGAGAGGTCGTAGAAGATATCTTCTCTCAGTGGGGTTTCCCCACTATAGACTTATTCGCCACAAGCGAAAACGGACAATGCCCAGGATTTCCATCCAGGTTCCCCCAACCAGACTCCCAGGGGAACGCCCTGTGGATGAACTGGTCAGGGATGTTTGCGTACGCTTTTCCACCAACTCCTCTCATCAGGAAAGTGGTGAACAAGATGAACAGGGAATCGATGACGCTCGTCCTAGTTGCTCCCATGTGGGCAAGACATCCGTGGTTCCCACACTTACGCAGGATGGCGGTGTGCGAGCCCATCAAACTTCCAGCCTGGTACAACCTACTGTCCCAGCACCAAGGTCAAACAGTGCACCAGCAACCCAACTCAATGAACCTGGCAGCATGGCTCCTGAGGTCATAGAGTTTGGACATCTCAATTTGCCGCAGAGGTGTATGGACATCCTAAAGGAATCTAGGAAACCAAACACAAGGCACTGTTACTTTGACAAGTGGAAGAGGTTCGTTATCTGGTGCCAGAGTAGACAAATCAACCCGGTTGATTGCACTCCTTCCACTATTGTTACATACATGCTCCACCTGCTATATGCAGGATTGGTTTTTAACTCACTGAAAGTACACCTGGCAGCCCTGTCGGCTTACACCACTTCCCATAGCAAGATTTCATGGTGGAAAGTACCAGTAGTTAAAGCCTTCATGGAAGGAGTAAAGAGACTTCACCCTCCTATTTCAAACCCACCACCAGGGTGGGACCTTAATGTGGTGCTAGCCAAGCTCATGCGCCCCCCTTTCGAACCCATGCATAAAAGCAGTCTCAAACACCTGACTTATAAAACGGCCTTCTTAGTAGCTATTACTTCTATAAGAAGGGTCAGTGAAATTCAGGCTCTGTCAGTGCAGGATCCCTTCTTTACTGTCCATAAAGACAAACTGGTTTTACACACACACACCCTAGGTTCTCACCTAAATTTATATAAAAATTCCATGTAAACCAGTCCATCGAGCTTCCGGCTTTCTTCCAGGACCCGCAAAGCTCGGCTGAGGTGAAACTACACACCCTAGATGTGCGTAGGGCGGTCCTCTACTACGTAAATAAAACCAGACCGCTAAGAATAACAGATCAACTGTTTGTCTCCGTAGCTACAGGCAGAGAGGGGGATCGCGTCTCTAAATGTGCCATCTCGAAGTGGATTATTAACTGTATCCAGCTGTGTTACTCACTCTTTGAAAGAACTCTCCCTTTCACGCCAAGAGCCCACTCGACTAGAGGCATTGGGGCCACTCTGGCTTTCATTGCAAATGTACCCCTTGACACCATTTGCAAAGCAGCTACTTGGAGCTCTATTCACACTTTTACTCAGCATTACTGCATTGACACCCATTCCAAGGCAGATACACAAGTGGGACAAGCGGTTCTAAGACACTTATTTGCTCATGACCCTTCTCACATCCCACCTCCTTCTTCAGGTACTGCTCGTTAATCTATGCACAGCATGTGATCTAAGCAGATTCCACAAGCCTCAGAAGGGAATACATTACTTACCGTAATCGTATTTCTGATGCTTGTATCTGCTTAGATTCACATGCGACCCACCCTTCCTCCCCTCTGAGAGAAGGCGCATGATTGCTTGTAGTCTTACCTTTCTGTCTATCTGCTTGGATTATCTGTACTCACGCTACTCCTCATGCTACCTCATGTCAGAAAAAATACAATCTGAGGATCCTAGACGCGTGAGGGATCTTGGGTACAGTGGACGTCACACTAGGGATAGTATTACTGGCACGCCCTGTGTCGACGCCCATTTTCGAGTTTCGAAAAATAAACTGTAATACTCCGCAGCTTCCACTAGATGTCGGCCTATGCACAGCATGTGAATCTAAGCAGATACAAGCATCAGAAATACGATTACGGTGAGTAATGTATCCCATATGTCTTCGACAGCACAATTGAGTACTTAAGCTATGCTGAGGAAAAGAAACATACATTTCGAAGGGATTGTGTCCTCCGACGTATTCCTTATCTTAGATAGAAATCCTTCAGCTTTGCTGGCCTCGGAAAATTTTTTCGCCAGAGGGCGCTGCGCGTCGATGATCGCTGAGTCGATGACCCTCGACGGCCTCCGTGCCGACGTCGACGTCATCCTGCCTATAAAGGCCGCGCGCAGCGTCCGTTGCTCAGTTCCGTTTTTCCGCGCTTCGTTGTGCCTCGGAACACCGTTGCTCAGTTCTCGTCAAGATAACGTATATAATAACTACTATTTACCTCGATATCGATGGCATCCTCCTCCGACCCGACGACCCCTCGGTCCGGTTTCAAAAAGTGCCGAGACTGCGGGAAGAAAATGTCGTTGACGGACCCTCACAGGGTCTGTTTGTGGTGTCTGGGAATCACGCACCAGAGTTCGGAGTGTGAGGAATGCCTTTCCATGACGGCGAAAGCCTTGAAGGAGCGTAGGGGGAAGCTCGAGAGAGGTAGGTCAACTTTAACTTCCTCGAAAGCTTCTTCGGTAGAGTCGAGACGTTCGTCTCCTCACCATAAAAAACACTCTCGATCTAGATCACGAAGTGGCTCCCACCACTCGTCGACATCGAGACACTCGAAGAAGAGACGTAGGAGATCCCCTTCGTCATCTTCGTCGAGTTCTCCTGAGAGAGTTCATTGCCCCACAAAACGCAGCTCGCAAGCTGAGTGGGAGGAATTCAGGAAAAAGATGCTAAGCGTCTTCGAGAAAGCGGCCTCGTCCCCCTCGAAGACAGCTGAGGGTGATACCCCGGGTAAAAAACCCAAAAAATCTAAACGCCGCGAGTCGCAGTACCCGGCGGAAAAGTCAACCCGAAAGCGCCTCGAGCCATCGGGAGATAAAGCATCATCGACGCCATCGTCGAAAACTCCTTCGAAACAGAGGTCGGCGCCATCGACGCCGTTGTCGAAGGATTCATCGGCGCATCAGTCGATCGAGTCGACGCCGACGTCGACGCCGATATCGACGCCGGTGAAGGAAAGAACCACGGCTACTCCACAGCCAACGGTTAGACAAAAGACCTCCGACTCGACGCCGAGAACGTCGACGTCGTTCTCGAGCAAGACTCCGATCCTTTCGAGTTCTTCGAGGCCTAGTACACATTTCTCGACGCTTTTCACGGCGCCTTCGAGTACTTTCACGTCGGTGTCGACGACATCGACGTTTTCAAGGCCTGTGATGATGGCTCCTTCTGCATTGGAAATGGGGTTTATACCATTCCAAAAACCAATGTATCCCCCTTTAACCTCGATTTTTGAGGAAAGGGAGGATTCAGACCAAGATATTGATTTACAGAGGACCACATCACCAGAGCCAGAGACTTTCGCCTCTGAGGAAGGAAGATTAAAAAATCTTCAGGATGCACTTCAGGAAGCTAGTGGCTTGGACACTTCTCCTGAAGCAGAATTTATCAAACCAGACCCAGGAGAACATGCGGAGACTCCATATAGAGCTCTGATGTCTAGAATCATAGAATTTATGGGTTGGTCTGCACCTTCTCCTGCCTTTCAGCAGGATGACCTCACTGACATACTGGACAAGGGCCCACAGGAGGATCCTGTGGTTCCATTTCACTCTGCTCTACAGAGAAGGATTTTGACAAACTGGGAAACGCCAGAAATTATCCCGGCAGTAAATAAAAAACTGTCAACAAAATACAGGGTGGCTAGTTCTGACCCTGAATATTTGTCAAAACACCCTACTCCTGAGAGCTTGGTTGTACAGGCTGCAACCTCATCAGGCAGCACATCTGCATACCCCACTGCTCCGCAGGATAGGGATGACAAAAAATATGATGCCATGGCTAAGAAGGTTTTTTCTGCCTGTAGCATGGCGTTAAAGTCTATTAACGCGACCTGTACGCTCGCTAGGTTCAGCCACACCCTTTGGGAGTGCGCTTCATCAGCGGCTGACTGCCTCCAAGAAGGAGAGGAAAGGGACGCATTTTTAAACATCATCAGGGATGGTAAAGATGCGATGTGCGAGACCCTACAAACTGGCCTAGATTCTGCTGACAGTATCAGCAGGGCCATGGCGGCAAGTACCACAATCCGCAGGCATGCGTGGTTGAGGAAGTCTGGTTTTGCCTCTGACGTGCAGACCAGGCTTTTGAATATGCCCTTTGACGGTTCTACCCTCTTTGGAAAGAAGGCGGATGACAGTTTGGAGAAACTGCAAACGTCCAAGGCAGCAGCCAAGTCATTGGGAGCTGCTATCCGTCAGAATACCTTTCGTCCTTCGGGATCATCGTGGAGAGGACGGTCCTTTCGTTACTATTCCTCATATGGAAGGGGCAGGGGACGACCGGCTCAAAGAGGCCAAGGAAGATTTACCCGTGGTGGACGGGGTAGGGGAAAGAAAGCCGCACCCGCAGGAGCAGGAGCCACTTTACCTTCGGCAACTGCATCAGCCGCTTCAAAACCACTCTGAGGTCTCCCCTCACAGAACACCAGTAGGGGGCAGGTTAACTCACCATCTGACGGAATGGCAGGCTATTACGTCAGATGCTTGGGCTCTGGAGACAGTAGCCCAAGGTTACTGCCTGCCCTTCCTACATATCCCTCAGAGTCATCCACCGGGGAACAACCCTTTGAAGCTTCCAGATCCGCTCCTCTTGCAGGAGGTTTTAGACCTGCTAGAGAAAGGTGCCATAGAACTGGTACCTGTAGCGGAAAGGAACAAGGGTTGGTACTCCCCCTACTTCATAATACCGAAGAAGGACGGAGGACTGAGACCCATCTTAGACTTACGGGAATTGAACAAATTCCTCCGAAAGGACAAGTTCAAGATGGTGACTCTCTCTCAGATCCTTCAGGCCCTCCAGCTTCAGGACTGGTTGGTATCTCTAGACCTCCAGGACGCTTATTTCCATGTGCCGATCCATCCCAGGCACAGGAGATACCTGAGGTTCGCAATTGGCAGCTCTCATTATCAATTTCGAGTTCTGCCATTTGGGCTAACCTCCGCCCCGAGGGTCTTTACCAAGCTAATGTCGGTTGTGGCTGCAAGTCTAAGGAGGGAAGGGATTCATGTCTACCCTTACCTAGACGATTGGTTGATCAGAGCTGTATCTTCGGAACAGGCTCAGAGACAACTAGATTATGTTTGCCACTTCCTTCACAAGCTGGGCTTCTCCCTCAATTTAAAGAAGTCACAGATGATACCATCACAGAGACTCCAATTCATTGGAGCAGTCCTGGACACTTCCCTGGGAAAAGCCTTGCCACCAGAGGTGAGGGCTCGAGATATTCTGCAGATGGTCATCAGATTTCAGAATGCCCAATATCTCCCAGCCTACGACTTTCTGAGGTTGCTAGGCCTCATGGCATCCTGCATATTCCTCGTGCCGGAGGCTCGCCTGAGAATGAGATCCCTCCAGTGGGCACTGAGAACTCAGTGGTCACAGTTCTCAGGAAGGATGACAGATCTCCTTCGGATCCCGGTCAAAGTAGCCCGAGACCTTCAGTGGTGGGCCTGTCGGGAGAACATCCTGAAAGGAGAAATGTTTTGGCAACCATGGCCGGAGATAACAGTAGTCACGGATGCCTCACTCACGGGGTGGGGAGCTCACGCCAACGACTTGACCATCAGCGGTCGTTGGTCTCCATCGGAGTCCAGACTACATATCAACCTGTTGGAGCTGAGAGCCATCAGACTAGCGCTGAAGGCTTTTCTGCCGTCTGTACGGGGAAGAAACGTCCTAATAATGACGGACAATACAGTGGCCATGCACTACCTCAACAAAAGAGGAGGCGTAGGCTCACTACCACTGTGCAGAGAGGCGATGCAGCTCTGGTTTTGGGCAATTCAGGAAGGAATCTCTCTATCGGCAATTCACCTAGCCGGAGAGAAGAACTTGACAGCGGACGCTCTGAGCAGGCAGAGCACAGTCTCTCACGAGTGGGAGATAGCTCAGGAAGTCCTTCAAGAGATCTTCGCCCTTTGGGGAACCCCTCAAGTGGATCTGTTCGCCACCAGTATCAACAGGAAGTGCGACAGATTTTGCTCAAGGGAATTTCCCCCGAGAGGAGCTCTAGGAGATGCGTTCGTAGTGGACTGGGAGTTCTCACTTCTGTACGCGTTCCCTCCGGTCCCTGTCATTCCTCAAATGATCAGGAGGTTGAGAAGGTTTCGGAAGACCATGATCCTAATTGCCCCGGATTGGGCCAGGAGAACGTGGTACCCGGACCTTCTAGACATGTCCATCTGCCCTCCAATTCGACTGCCATACAGAGAGGATCTTCTCTCGCAGAAGGAAGGTCAGGTTCTCCATCCAGCCATCAAGACCCTCAACCTTCACGCTTGGTGTCTGAAAGGTTGAGGTACAAGGATTGGGACCTTCCGGATGATGTTATGGAGGTGTTGCTTTCGGCCAGAAGGCCGGCAACTAAAACTCTATACCGCTGCCGTTGGAACAAATTTTGCAGCTGGTGCAGAGAAAAGAATATTGAACCCTTTTCTTGTGGTACACCTATGGTGTTGTCATTCTTACTTTACCTGGCTAATTCAGGCCTACAGGTTGGCACAATTAAGGGCTATCTCGCAGCGCTATCAATCTTTAAGCGCACTGCAGAGGAGCCTTCATACTTCAAAATTCCATTGGTAATACAATACCTAAAAGGATTAACTAATGTTTATCCCCCGAAACCTTTTCAAGTTCCCTTATGGGATTTAAACCTAATTTTAAACTTCCTAAAGGGTGCCCCTTTTGAACCACTACACTCTTGTTCATTGAAGCTTCTCACCCTCAAAACTGTTTTGCTAATAGCATTGACATCTGCTAGAAGGGTTAGCGAGTTGCAAGCCTTATCGTGTAAACCTCCACATACAATCTTTTACAAGGACAAAGTTGTTCTTCAGGTGAAGCCTAACTTCCTCCCGAAGGTAGTCTCGGAGTTTCACATCACTCAGAAGATTATATTACCTTCTTTCTACCCTCCTCCTCATCCGGGGAAGGAGGAAGAGAGACTGCACAGGCTGGACCCTAAGCGAGCCTTGAGCTTCTATATCAGCAGATTGGCTAAGATCAGACAAGCAGACCAACTCTTTGTAGGTTATGCAGGACATAAGTTGGGCCTTCCAATAACAAAACAAACCATCTCCAGATGGATTATTTTAGCCATTCTGGAGTGCTACAAATTGGCAGGAAAGGAGCCTCCTCAAAATCTAAGGGCTCATTCTACCAGGGGTATCGCAACATCCTCAGCCCTTCAAAGAGGGGTGCCAATTCGAGATATATGTGCGGCTGCCACATGGTCGTCCGCACATACATTTACCAAATTCTATAGCCTGGATTCCTCCTCTAGTCAAGAAACTAGATTCGGCAAGGCTGTGTTACACTCTGTCCATTCTGGAAGGGTAACATAACTTTTATTACTCCCGCCTCCAGTCACAATACCACTGCTATGGGAGTCTATCTAAGATAAGGAATACGTCGGAGGACACAATCCCTTCGAAGAACTAGTTACTCTTACCTTGTAACGTTCTTTCGATGGGATGTTCCTCCGACGTATTCCTTATCGACCCTCCCATCCATCCCCGCAGTATGACTTCCTGTGGGTTTGCAGCCTATGCTCCTTCAAGGTGATTAGTCTAATCCAAAAACATTACTGGGGACTACAAAACGGAACTGAGCAACGGACGCTGCGCGCGGCCTTTATAGGCAGGATGACGTCGACGTCGGCACGGAGGCCGTCGAGGGTCATCGACTCAGCGATCATCGACGCGCAGCGCCCTCTGGCGAAAAAATTTTCCGAGGCCAGCAAAGCTGAAGGATTTCTATCTAAGATAAGGAATACGTCGGAGGAACATCCCATCGAAAGAACGTTACAAGGTAAGAGTAACTAGTTCTTTTTTACTAAAGCTATCAAAACAACAAAATTAAGTTTCACTTGCAATCAATTGCAGGTTGAGGAGGAGTGAGGAAGAGGTGCATGTTCGTTTAAGGCCAAATTGGTGGGTTTGATCCTTAATGCTCAAACTGAGAAAATCGTACTATGGGCTTGTAGTTGAAAAGCGTAGAAGGATGGCATCTGCACAAAAATGAAGTATGCTTTACGTAATTTGCACTAATTTGTTGCCTTGTTTTGGTATGACCACTAACGGTGCAATTAATTTAATTACTGACGTGGTGCATGAATTCTTTAAGCAAACGGCAGCACATACATGTAATTGCATAATTTTCACCAGCTAAATAATCGGCTCACTTCCAATAAGCAGTGACAAGCCTCAACTGCTTCTTTAAGGTTTATTCTTCATCATTGGCTTGCTGAGCGAAAGCCACTTTGTCACTCCTCCCAGTATTTAAACGCCTTCACTAACATTTCTTTACATTGACCAGAAGATTGCAGCAGTTTTGTCCAAAACCAGAACTTTTTATATGCTCTGTCTGTCCAAGATCGGATATCAGTTCAGTGCATTTTAATGGCAACTGCAGTTGGACTAGCATTTCAACATTATAGGAGACTGATTGACATTTCGAAGGGGGAAACCTTGGAAAATCCTACGCACTCTGCCAATAGAATTCTATTACCACGATGCAATTAACACACAGTTGCTGGAGCGATACATCCTAGTTAACAATACAAACTTGGTAGCTTGATGCTCCTAGGTGCACAATAGTTCAAAACATGTATTTTGAAAGTCCCCAAAAATCTATACATTCTTTACCTACCGTCTACTTGCCCATGGGGCAACATGTTTATTAAATCTTGTTGTCCCTGACAAAAATTGACTTGTCCTTGGAGTGGGGCTATAGGAATTCTAACGTGCACACCATTTTGGATTTAGAATTAAATGGGTGTGTATGTTATTCATTACGTTTATTAGTTAGTGTTTTCCATGTCTTGTTTTTACTTTTGTAAATAGTAATCGTTTTTTATTTTACTATCCACAGTTATGCCACATTGGTTACTAATGGTGTTCCGTTTCCTTAAATATAGTTACTCGTTTACTAAACTCTGATTTCAAATAGGTATTAAGATATTAGGTAGGTAATGTTTGGCAGTTTGAAATGTCATCTTACCAGCTTAATTTGTTGCCGACGTCCTGGTTTTGTATACTGCATCTTCTGCATTTACGCAGTATTGGCGATTCCTGGGCACACATGAAGCTGGTTCAGTAAATACATTTACGTACGTTTTACATTTTAATTTTAGTATTGGTAAGCTCTGTACAGCATAACCCAATTTTACCTACATAGTTTTGGTTTGCTACTAACATTGTCTTTATCGGACGCTTGTACGTTTTGTGTCATTGCATTTGTTTGTACTTTAGTGGCGCTTCTCACAGCTGAGGTTTGCTAAGTAATTAACTAGTTAATTTAGCAGAGTCATGGCCATGGTGTCTTGCACCTATGTCCATAATGTTCCTTGTACTGCTTGCTCACAGGCTGATTATCTGTGGTTGGGGTTTAACGTAGGTTTTGTAATGGATGTACAATAATTTTGTTAGTTGATCTATTAGTCTTGTTTAGTTTTTAGCACCTTTTTCCACAAATTGGAACTTCCTGTGCCGAGACACCCTCCATAAGGTAATTGGTATGTTGGGTGTCTTGTTTTTCTCCAAAAGTTCTAAGCTTCTGGTGTTTTGTTCCAGGTGTTGTCTTTCTCACTAGTCTTTTCTCCACGCGTTCCCTCCTGTCTCTGTGGGAACTATGTGACTGGTATATGCATTTGTACTTTTAGGATCATGTTATTTCTTTTTCGTTCACCTTGTTTCTTTCAGCAGTAGTAGCCTGATAATGTCTTGATAGGGCTCTCTATCTCATTATTAAAAGATGTTTTCTTTCAGCTGACTTTTCTTGTAATCTGTGTATAGCTTTTGACAATGCTGCTGTCTGGCACCTTGGCACCTTTCCGTGACGGGGCCACCCGAGAGCATGCGATCAGTGGACCTTGTTTTGTCCGGCCTTTACAAAGGAGTGGTTATAGGAATACACGGAGTTGTCTCCATGGGCCGGTTTGTCGAAACCCATTTGGCAGGAAGCACACAGGGAAATGTTGTGGGATATGTCAGGTGAACATCTGCAGCAACAACATCTGTTAAGTATCAAATTAATCATCTAACAAGTGACATACTAAGGAAGGAGGGCCAGTCAAGTGGTTTTGTTATGTTCCTGTAAAGTGAAGATGTATCTGGTCCTTTGTCCTGCAAGACAAATATAGCTGTTTCTAGGTTGCCACTACTTAAAACTGATGTGTTCTCTTTGTTCCTCTAACATGATGCAAAGTTACAGTTGTGCATGCTGTATTTGTTGTTACATGTGCTAATCACAATAGTTGTTTGTTTTACTATGAAGATACAGATGCTATAGTACTAACTTTGGTTTATTATTTTGTTTGCAAGATTGCCTTTTATTGATGTTATCAACATAGTTTTCTAGTATTGTAGATATCTTGTAGCATATAGTTGTAATGAATTGCTGTCTTGATTTCTTTATTTATATTTACTGGAATGATTGCAGTGATGTTTTTGTGAGCCTTTTTTGTTTTTTATGTCCCATGGTTCTTCTCTGTCACTGTAATGAAATGGAAAATGTGTATTTAACACAGCTTCAATTAGGGTTGATGCTTTATTTGTAGTTTACAGCATACTAGGTAGTGCTTTGGTCCTTCCTGGTGTTGGGGCTTTCGGATAGAGTCTGGATAGTGGTTTCACTCTGGATTTCCAAAGAAGTGTTATTCTACTGGTTCTGGAAAGATGCTGTTTTTTTAAAAGCACATATTGTGACAAATCTAAAGAATTCTTCCCTTCTCCCCAAGGGGAGTCACCCCCGTTTAGGACTAGGGTGGTGAGTCCGCTATGCAACACTGTCCATAGTGGACAGGGAAAGTGGGATCCCACTGGGGTAACCTCTAGTTTGGAGACAAGGAATGCCCAAAGAAAAATAACACCCCACCTTTCCTTCCCCATAAATCTGACATGTTTATTGGTTATATGGGAAGTGAACAGGGAAATTATGTACAGGGGCCCTTTTATGTGGAAGGCTTGGTTTCTGACCTATACTTTCCATCACCATCTTGAGGGAGCCAGCACCAATCAAGCTTCTTCGTCCATTCCAGGCAGGAACTTAAAGATTGATGTTCAATTTATGAGGGGGAGAGCAGCAGCTTGAGAGCGAGTAACCTGGACTTGCTTAGTCACGTAGAGGAGGAACTGAGAACACAACAGAGGCAATGGTTGGTGGAACCAGGAGACCGCATGGAGAATGCTGTAGCTTCAACAAAGCCGCAACCTGGAGTGAGGGAAGGACCGGTGAGGCAGGGAGTGCCACCACCTCTGTAGGAGGGGCCTACCAAGAGAATTCCCCAGGATGGGGCAACCAAAACGGCAGAAACCAAGGGGCTAGAGAGGCCTGCATCACGCAAGGGACAAACCGGATGGAGTGAAGCAAACCGCAGCAGCAGAAGAGTCTGCCAAGCCCATAGTCCGTGAGGGGCAAACCGAGAACATAACCCTGGACGGGGTGACCAAAACCGAACGGCCAATCGGGCCAGAAATGCCCAAACCCACCCTGGGCTAAGAACAGTACAAAAACAAAAGAAAGTGAAGAAACAGAGAATCAGATCGGGGAAAACCGTTCTCTCTCCAGGAACATTAGGTTTGAGAGATCAACAGGGCCCAGGAATGGGCATTCTTGGACTCTGGAATACTGACAGTCCAAATATAACTCTGCAGATCCCTAGAGGAGGGATAAAACCTAACAGCATCATGAAGACATTGTTTATGAGTGCCACAGGAGCTTTGAGAGACATTATTTTAATTGAGACATTCTTTGATTTTTGGCAATTCAATAGATTCTTTTGAACTGATGAAGGTTGGAAAACAGCTACCACTACTTCCAGTGGTGAAATAATCCTTAAATAAGGATTCTTCTTTTCATAGAGTAGCATGTTAGGTTAGCTTAGGATTGGGACCAAGCACTGTTTTTTAGTTGGAAGACATCCTGAAGAGCACCTTTTTAAAATGATTTCATAGTATAGGGAACACTTCTTAGAAGTAGGGGTTAAAACATGTTTTCTTTATTTTCCTCATTAAAATAGTGTTGAACTATGCCTCTGTATCTGCCTCCTCTGTCTGACCTACCGCATTATGTATGAGCTTAACCTAGCTGGGAGGCAACACAGCGCTATACATAAGGGGGACTATCAAGTGGGTTACAGCTAAGGGTGTGGGATAGCAGAGGAGGTAGGACATATAGGAGGCATGGGGGAAGCATTTGAGAGGGGAGAATTAGGGTTGAATGAAGCAATCTTTGTTTGGTGAGATGTTCTTTGAAGAGTAAGGTTTCCGGTTCCTTCATAAAGTGTAAGATGGAGAAGGCCAGTCGTAACTGCATTGGTAACTTGTTCCAGAGGCAGACTATGTAGCAGGAAAATGCCTGTTTACTGTTTTTCCCCTCTTGAGGTTCTTTATTTTCAGTCTTTCAATTTTGTGGCTTCTGGTGGTGTGCTGGCCCCAGGAGATAGTGAGCTGCTCGGCCAGGTAGAGGGGTGTTTAGTTGTAAGTGCTTTGCAGGTACTCCAAGCTATCTTGTACATGATGCATGCTTGAAAGGGTAGCCAGTGCAGTTACTTGGGTATTGGGGAGTTTGACTGGGTCATGTGGGATACATTTAAGGCCCTTGCAGAAATCCTCTTCAAACAAAAACCGCATGGAAATAATGCTGAAAAACAGCAGCGTTTCTCTTTCCATGGCGCATATATGTGGCAAGCACTAAACACAAGAATGCCACCAAAAGAAGTGCTCTGTATTTGTTTTACCTCCATTTGAAATCATCTGAAAATGACCTGCTTGCAGAACTGCACCACATTTGATGTTCTGTTTTCTGAACACTAAAACTGCACACATGACATCCAAGACGGTTTTGCAATTTACTCTTGATTTCATTTGAAAACATCACAAAGTTGTGCCCTTCATGGAAACCCACCCTGGCATGCTTTACTTCTGCCGAGTACTAAGAATTGAGGCAAAACCTTTCCAGAACAGCTGATGTACTGGGAAATCACTTGAAAGGCAAATAATTTGGTTTTCCATGTAAACACGGCTTGTGTTTTCTTTTTCTATAAACCAGGGCGCACAAACTGCAGTAAATGAAAGAAATAACGCAGTGTTTCTTTTTTTCTTGTCAATTTCAAAGAAATGCTTGGCAGTATATCTCTCTGTGTCCAGAAACTGGCCAGATATGTAAAAGCACTCCAGAAGGTTAATTAACTGTGTGCTGTAGAAACCGCATTGGTATACTCAAAATGAACTGAAATAAACACGTGTGTATCAGGAAAATGCTATTTAAAAGTGAACTGACAAATTACAGTGTTGCTCGCACAGAAACAGTATTGTATATGTGGGGGGTTTGCAGTCACATGGCTACCTAAAATGTACATTATATTTATTCCCAAAAAGACTTGGTTTCTGTTGAAAGAAAGAAAAAAAAACCTTTGAAACCAGCAGAACAGGTGGCCCAGGCACTTACTTCAAAGGTGACCTGCCTTCCATGGGAAAAGAATTACCTCCACAAGTGAACCAGACCCCATGGGCACATGAAAGGGCCAAAGTGTAGGAGTTCACAGCCTCGTAAGATTGGCCAGCATCCTTACCAAAAAAGAACAAAGGACCCAAGGGGAACTAGCATGTTCACCAAGAGGTGTGATTTCCTTTGGCACCCATCCCCAGTGCAACTGTCTGGCTTCAAAGGGCATCATGGAAACCCTTTGTTTTTTTAATTTTATTTTTATTGTTATACAACCAAATTTGGTTTTTCACAAAACATTACATAAAAACAAACATTTTACATCACGAATCTACAAATCAACTTACAAATTTGGTAATCATAAAATAAACACATTTCCAAAAGTCTTTCAACTTTTCATATCTAAAAGAAAGAAGAAAAAGGGAGAGAAATGAATCTCAAGCTTACCATAGGGGTCACATTTGGCAGGCCTAAGGCCTTCTTCCATATCTTACCCTCAATGGGTGGGAATGGCTATAGGGATTAACATGACTATGGGCAGGCAATGCGTGGGCTCAAAATCCAACAACACCTATACACTGTGTGTCCCTTGTTAGATGCCATTCCTCTCTATTTCTACTTGAATCAGTACTCAAATGCAATAGTTTGAGCTTTATAGGTGTTGCAAGCGACATGTATAGCCCAAATTAAAAAAGAGCAGGATTGTAGCTGTATGTACCACATGTTGAAAGAGTAAAGACACTAGAATGCAATCTGGTGTGAGCCTAGAAAATACTGCTCTTTTTACTTTCTAACGTCCCTTAAAGACCAATAAACACTATAAAAAAAGAAACAGTTTGGCAAGGTGACAGTTTATAGTTATTGTCTAACACATGCAGCTTGTTATTCATATAGCCTTCAGCTATAACCATAGCTCCTGTGCAATATGCTCGTCTCAGGAACAGGACAATGCTGCGTGTCATGGGTTTAATACTCTGTCAGGGTGAATCAGGACTTCATCTTCCTGAGGTCGATGAATTAGTACCACAAATGGGTGATACAGGTGACCCCAATTATTGCAGCACTTGGCAACTTGTCAAAACTATTGTGAAGCACTATAAAATACTCAAATTATCATAACCTTACTGGTGCTAATGTTGATTCTATTGAAATGTGACAATTGTTTGGATGCACATGCAGCTCCCATGCCCTCCCCAACCATTCAGGCTCAGAAAAATGTATTAGCGCACAAGAAGGTGAGAGTGCACTACTGCAGGGCAGTGGAGAGCGCAAGTGGGAATAACAAATGCATTTATTTTATAGTAGCCATAGAAGCCTAAGTAGGCCTAGGTATAGGGCACGGGTGATATTCTGTAGCAGTAGTGAAATATAATGTGTAACTATGATGATGTAGACACAGGGCCAGGGTGCGGGAAATACGGAAGCTTTGCCATATTGAAAGTGAGGCCTAGCATTTTGTATCCCCTATTGGAGGTGTAGCTCCTGATCCTTGTGACCCGGGGAGTACTTATTTGGACATGCATTCACCCACAAAAGCTGGTTCTTTTTTCAGGCTAATGCATGTCACATGTGTGTTTACCCAGGAAGTGGACTGGAACTGTCTGGTCCCAATCCACACTAATGGTGCCAGGATGTCTCATGTGCACGAGACCATGAGAGCTGCAGTGGTCCCTGATTGGACCACTGTGGCATGCAGGATTGGGGCAGATCTCCTCATTAGCCAGCTCGCTGCAAACACTCACTGAAATTTGGGATATGAGGAGGGGGCCTGAGTGCAGACCAACAGATCACCCATAGGTCCAAATCGACCTATACACGGAGCCAACTATCCAGAGAACCGAAGCAGATCCAAGGACTATCCGGAACAACGCAGAGACGGTTTGGCACCTTGAGCCTGCTGTTGTCCCAGTAGTGCCCTGCTTTGCGCTTGATCTCCGAAGACCTGCAAAGGTGCTTCAACCCCTTGGAGTTGTGGGACCAATCACTCTCAACGCCTCCTTGTTGCCCTGCAAACATGCTTTCTCGAAAGTTTCTCTGGGCCCTCCAGTGGACTGACCAGCGTGTACCCTGGCACCTGCGTTGGTGCTTGCTACATCGAGTTTTGCCATGAGCCTTGGGGAAATCCTAGTTCGCCCCCCAAATTGTGTTGACCCAGCTGCTTTGGGCCGCGAGAGAGAAGCGTGTGTCAGATCGTGAGACCTGGGTGCCCCTGTGTCACTTTGCGACAGTGGCGGCCTCAGCTGGCGACTTTCTCGCCTTTAAGTGTCCTAAGACTAGCTGTATTGATGCTTTCTTTGTCCGGCATTTGTGAGGAGAGATCCATCTCCAGCTGTAAACTGGACCCGCATCTGCACCCGCAGTGCCTGTGCACTTTGACACTTAACCAAGGAGGGGATTTCGTACACTGGCGACCATCTCCAAGCCAAGTTTGGACCCGAAGTGAGATAAGGGTGGTCCTAGTTCATCAAACCTGTTTTTACGCACAAAGGATCACTTGTGGTCCTTGCCTTGGCTTGGGTTGCTCTTGCTTTCTAAAGTGATCCGAACTTTGGGGACAGCTTTGTTCTCCGCAGCAGATCCTCCTCTGACTCTCAGAACTGAATTTCCACACTCCAGAATCCTCTTGCTAACTTTTCCTTCCATTGAATATTGTCCTTTGCAAGCTTTACGCATCACCAATCGTTTTTACGCACAAACCTGACACGTAGCACAAGGCTCCAATCTTAGGAGGACTGGACTTTTTATGTTTCGGATACTCATCTCTGGAATTGGCCAATGTATTAAAGTTTGTCTGCTTTCCCCGACAGGTTTTGGCTGGAAACTGAACTTTACCGCATTGACCTACAAGTGATTGTACATATATTTTACATAGTGTGTGTTGTGATACTACTGAGTTTGCCATTATTCACTTGTGTTTGTTCTGGGCCTAGAAAAACATCATATCTTTTATATACTACTTTCTAAGGGTAATTCTTGTCATCCTACTCTGTGTGCTCATCCATGACCTCAGATCACCCCCACTGCTCCTGAGACTTAGCCTTGGCTACTGTCCAAGCTACCTTGAATTGTTCTGGCTAACCTCACACAAGTGTTCCCTGGTTCACTAAAAAGGGTGGCCTTCTTAACATCAGTTCAAATTGGTTTACAGCGGTGGGATAAGAACTGAAGTACTTGGGTGTTGCACACTGGTGTGGCGCTGGATTACATTTACACAGTAGCACAGTGGCTTTTGTCAGCCAGTAGTTGTAAACCACCTAACGTAATTTATACAATGGAAGCAGTCACTGCTATTACTTTGAGGGCTTCTAAGTCTGAAATGGTAAGAAGGCTATGTGCAGGAAGAGGTATCACTGCCTCTGGCACATAAACCGAGCTAATCCACAAGATTGTTGGAGGAAAGTTGAATTGTACCTATTCCCTCTTATGATAGTGCAGAAGGTGCTGGGTTGTCATGATAAGTCTGTTGCTGCCATCATAGAGAGAGAAGATGAGGATGATGATGCCCATTCCCATGTGTCCTCTTTCCTCTGAAACCGAGGCTGTGTTAGATCTCAAGAGTTTAAGCTGAGAGAAAGGGAACCTGAGTTTTGTCAGGTGTATTGACCCACGTTTGAGTCATTAAGCTGCAACATTTGGTGCTGTGGGCTTAGAAAATCCAAGATGGCCAAAAAGCCCACATGTGCGCCAGAATCCAGGAGAACCGCGCAGTTTGTGCGCACACCAAAATGGTTGCCTAACCTTCCACCCACCAGTGCGAGCGTGATGGGCCAGGGGTGCCATGAGTGGAATGTGCAAAGGAAAAACAGCAGTGCCTGTTAGCTTAAAAAGCCCTTTGAAATCACCTTGGTTTCTCTGAATGCAAGCTCAAAATGCCTATTTCAAACATTGCAGGATATTCAAAAATCTCACTGGACACCAGCAGACATTTGGCAGAATGAAGTTTTGTGTGCATACAAAATTTGGAAAGAAAAAGAGCCCAAAACAATGTTCATAACAAAACTGGCTGAGCTGTGGAGGTCAGCAGCTTAAGTTAAACTGAACTGAAAACCACTAAAATCGAAATGTTTAAATTAAATGAGGGACCTACTTTTGAGTGTCACATAGTTTGTAACTGTTGAAATGTCATAGTTTTGAACTTAGAATCAGCATTCTAGCTGCATGTGTAAAAATTGTCAGTTTGATTTGAATGTAGAAAACTGGGAACAAAAAGTGACATTTAGCTGAAACCTGGCTTAATGAAACTGGATTCTGCCTGACAACTACCCCTGACAGGAGTTGAAACTGGATCAACAGCTGTGTTCCCAGGCCTGGCTGGATTCTGCTGCCCCCACAAAAAGGAGGTGACACCTCTCTGATTGAATTACCTGGGGACTGCAGGAAACTGAACAATGGACTCAGGCAAATGGTATATTGGGGGGCCGTAAAGTGGCTTCCTCTTGGGAGAAGTGGGAGGAGAAGTGCCTGTGAGAGCCAGTTGAGCTTGGGGGAAGTGGATAAACCAGTTCTTCCACCATGTGATGTGGGAAGCCACACCCCTTTTTGACCAGGGCATAAGTTAAAAAGATAGATAACTCATAGTGCGGACTGGTCAAAATGATATAAGTAATATCATTATTCTTGTGATTTTTCTGTGCACGTTTTAAGAGGCGTTAGGACCCTGTGGTGTATTCTGGGGGGTTGCTAGCGGAAAATAGGGTCTCACTCCAAATGTCTGCATGTTAAAAATCTGACACTTCATCAATTAATGTCCATACTCCTTGCGCACGTGTGTAATTTTTGGTAAATGTCCGATATTGGTAAACCAGTCAAAAAGCGGAAAATGTTGTCATTTTTTAATGCAAGCCCCCAGGAAGATCAGAGGCGGACACGCATGGACCATAAGGAATATATAATGTGTACATGTAATTTCAACAAATTGTGTATCTGGGAAATATGTATTTGAATCAAATATAGATTTGTTGGCAAATTGACCAGGGGAGGATCCTCTGACCCATAAACAGACCTCATCATGATGACAATCCATTTCCTTCCCCCAATCATGGGAGAGGGGAGAATTGGGCCAATGACAAGTAGAGAGGGGCAGGCTCAGTTATGCCATGCACACACCCACTTCCAAAACACATAAAAAGAGACTGCTGGGACAGGTAGAGAGATTCAATTCCATTTGCTGCAGAGCATGCTGACCAACGACTTCACATCCAGAGATCCAACACTTAGACTTCCAAGCTAAACATAGACTACAGAACTTTGAACCTAGAAGGCCCACTGCAATCAAAAGTATTCTCAGCAGGCCTTCAGAATCCAGCAAACCTAACCAAACTATTCAACAGCCGGGCGAGCTGTTTGAATTCTTTGCCAAGAACTTTTTCCGGAACCGCAGACCCAGACCGCTGTGAGCAGAACCAGAGATCCGGATCGCTGTGAGCAGAACCGGTGCCCGATTGACCCGCCGAGCAGAGAAAACTGCTGCCGGACGTGTTGACCAGATCCGTGACGAGGCCTATTTCAAATTTATATTGTGAGTACCTAGCAGGACTGTGCAGAACCAATCTCTTAGTTAAAATAATCAAATCCAAACTATTTTAACCTAATTAGAACAGCCTCCTAGAAATCGTGTCATCTGTCATTTTTAAAGCTGCACAACTGTCACCTGTCGATTCTGCAGCTGCAAGCTGTCACCTGTCATTTTGAGTTTTACTTTAAATCCGAAAATCTACCTTTATTAAATTGTCCGTATCTCTGGAACCGTTTGGGCTAGGAACAAAATTTAAAGCTGTGATTCTAGGGTTTCCAACGAACCTAGAACCGACGTCCTACTCCCTATACTTTTTCCGCAATCGCGATTTACGCACACGCAAAATTTACAGCGATTTGCGATTTGGCTCAATTTCTCCACTTGTCAAAATAGCAGCTCCATTCTTTCCTTTGCTAAAATTCGTTTGCAATCTGCTAATCATTCATAGAGCATTGGTAAAGTGAGCCTGAACTAATTTAAAGTATCTCTCCCTCACTCTGAACCTCCTGCAGGGAATTAAAATCAATTTTAGCATCTTTTCACTTCATTGCCACCACATTTCAAATTAATTCGCCTGTGTTTCAAACTTCTACCTGTTTCCTCTAAGCTTGCTGGGGGGGAACTGAATTTCGTATTGTATTTGATTGCATTCCTGAGAACTGTGTGCTCCTCTTTCCATCTCCTTCCATTTCTTACATTGCATAGGGGGGGGGGGGCGAATTGCCAGAGAAAAACTGATCATCTTATCTTTTGCTTCTATACTGCATTTTATTCCTCATTGTTTTTCCCTTGAAACCATAAAAGTATTTTTGCTACCTTATCCATCCTATACTAACTCCTCATTGATTGTAAAGAAGTGTGCTAGTGTCAGATTACCCATTGTTGATCAACGTTATATTCATAAGTGTGATATCAAATATTAATTTATTATAAAAGTGTGATATATATATATATATATATATATATATCGTTTTAATTTTTCAAATAAACCTTTTAAATTTGCAAAACAGACCTACTTCTTGGCTCAGTGGCGTCAGGGGGATTCTAAGAGGGGGGTGTTATACAAGGGTTGTCATCCAGAGTACTGAACTGGACATAAAAATACATCAATAAGGGTTTCCCTCAGCATCCCAGACTAGGCATTGACTTAGCTGTAGTGTTGGAGTGAAGCCGCTTAACAGTTTAACATGGCTAAACTGGAGATGGAAAAACTGGAAGAACAAAAAGATAGGGAACATCAGTTGGAGCTTGCCAAGCTTCAAGCTCCCAACAGCTCCACAGGAGGATCTGTAAATGGTTCTGGTTCCTCCTCACATCCTACATCTCCTGAAGATCTACTTAGTGTGTATGATGCGAAAAATGACATCATGGCCTGACTGACTGCGTTTGAGTATGCTTGTGAAGTGCAAGAAGTAGTAGATGCCGATAAGATTGCATGGTTGCACAGTAGACTGCCCCACTCTGCACTGACATTGTGGAAAAGTCAAAGACCGACAGAAAGGACTTTGCAAAATGAAAGCAAACCATGGTATTGAAGTTTGGGAACATTCCGGCCGAATACTTGAAGATTCAGGGAATACAAGAAAAGAGAAGGTATTACTTGTGTCACATATGTAACTGATTCTTTAAAGAATCTGGCTGGTTGGGTGGAAGGTTATAAGTAACCACTTTTGAAGGCATAATTAATTTGGTCATGCTGAAATATAGTTTTGCCTCTTGTTCCACTGAGCTTAAGCAGCATCTGGCTTACTCTAAGGAGATGTATCCTAAAATGTCAGCCACTGCAGCAGATTTATGGGTATCCCACAGGGTGTGCCATAAGGACAAGCCTGCTTCTTGGAAGCAGGAAGAGGGGAAGAAGCAGAAAGAAAAAGAGGGTGGTTCAACTGAAAAATCTTCATCCCAACAGGGCCATACACAGTTTAAAAAGGGTAAGTCACATGACCATGTACAGGGTAGTGGGACTAATGATATGATATGGCATTTATAACACACCTATACACAAGTGTTTCAAGGCGCGACGGGGCAACGAAGGGGGAACAGAGGGAAGACGGAGACAACGATCTTACTAGGCCAGGTGACCTTGAGATCGCACAAGTTCAGGGCAGTGGGAAAGGGAAAAGTATGGGGCGAAAGGTGGAGGGGGCAGAGGAGTATGATATGAAATGGCATTTATAACACGCCTATACACAAGTCTTTCAAGGTGCGGCGAGGCAAGGGAGGGGGAACAGAGAGAAGACCGAGACAACGATCTTACTAGGCCAGGTGTCATTCAGATCGTGCAAGTGCATGGAAAGGGGGAAGGGGAAAAGTGTGGGGTGGAAAAGGGGAGGGGACATTTCAGTACATGGGATACATAGAATAAATAAAACAATAATAAATACGGGCAGCTGGTGGCAAGGGTAAGTGTAGACATCGGGTGTCAAGTGCTGGGAGGGGGACTGTAGGTATACAGACAACAGTCCCCAAGTGCAGGGGTTGCCAGGCAGGTAGTGCAGGTGTGCAACTGGTGGGGGAGGAGACCTGGGCCCGAGATCAGAGGGTGGCCAGGTAACCAGTGCAGTTTCAGTCAGGAATTCAGCAGGGGAGAGGAGGAGAGAAAGCAGAAGCAAAGAGGAAGGCTTTGAGGTGCTTCCAGAACCGGCTATGGTTCTCCTCAAGTTTCAGGGAGGCCGGGAGGCTGTTCCAGAGGGAGGCTCCAGCTGAAGAAAGAGATCTACCACCAACTCGTTGCTTGGAGAAGCGACTGACCCTGAGGGAGTTGGAGGCGGATGAGCAAAGAGCTCGAGAGGGAAGATATTAAGGAAGAGAGAGTTGAAGGTATACCCAGGCCCCAGAACGCCTTGTGGACAATGCAGAGGGACTGGAATTTAATCCTCGCAGCCACTGGGAGCCAGTGCAGAGATTTCAGTCCTGGAGAGATACGATCCGTGGGCTTGAGGCCAATGACAAGTCTCGCTGTCCTGTTCTGGATGAGTTGCAGAGGGCGGAGAGTAGAAGCAGGCAGATTTAGAAGGTTGCTGTTGCAGTAGTCCAGCCTAGAGAGAACCAGAGCTCTGGAGAAAGTGAGGTTCTGGGGAAGGAGAGGAAAGGAAGAATACCTCTGAGGAGGTGCAGCTAGTAGTGTGACTTCTTAGAGACATCAGAGATGTGAGGAGAGAAGGAGAGTGTGGAGTTAAAGATGACCCCAAGGTTTTTAGCCTTGCAGGTGAGAGCAGGAAGAGGGCCAAGAGAGGCCGGCCAGAGAGTGACAGGAAAGGAGGGAGTGGGGGTGCCGATGAGGAGAATCTCAGTTTTACTGGCATTAAGGCGGAGATCATTGCCGGTACACCACTCCTGATAGCAGATTTACACAGTACATAGGATAACATTAAAATAAATAAAGACAATAAATAAAAGTGTGGCCAGCTGGTGGCAAGTGCAAGGGTAAGTGCAGACATCAGGTGTCAATTGCTTGCAGGCGGCTGTAGGGATACAGAAACGGTCGCTGAGTGCAAGGGTTGCCAGGGGCAGAGCAGGTGCGCAACTGGCGGGGAGTGGACCTGGGCCCAAGATCAAAGGGTAGCCAGGTAACGAGTGTAGTTTCATTTTCAGCCAGGAGATCAGCAGGGGAGAGGAGGAGAGAATGCAGAGGCAAAGAGGAAGGTCTTGTGGTGCTTCCGGAACTGGAAATGGTTCTCCTCAAGTTTCATAGAGGCAGGGATGCTGTTCCAGAGAGAGGCACCAACAGAAGATAGAGATCTACCACCAACTCGTTGCTTGGAGAAGCGACTGATCTGGAGGGAGTTGGAGGCAGATGAGCGAAGAGCTTGAGAAGATATTTAGAAAGAGAGAGTTTTAAGGTATTGAGGTCCCAGAAGCCTTGTGGACAATGCAGAGGGTTTTGAACTTAATCATCGCCACCACTGGGAGCCAGTGCAGAGATTTCAGTCCTGGAGAGATACGATCCTTGGGCTTGAGGCCAAGGACAAGTCTGCTGTCCTGTTTTGGATGTGTTGCAGTGGGCAGCGAGTAGAGGCAGGCAGATTTAAAAGAGGCTGTTGCAGTAGTCCAGCCTAGAGAGAGCCAGAGCTCTGGAGACAGTGAACTTATGGGGGAAGGAGAGGAAAGGAAGAATACCTCTGAGGAGGTGCAGCTGGTAGTCTGACTTCTTTTGACGTCAGAGATATGAGGAGAGAAGGAAAGTGTGGAGTCGAAGATGACCCCAAGGTTTTTAGCCCCACAGGTGGGAGCAGGAAGAGGGCCAAGAGAGGCAGGCCAGAGAGGGAAATGAAAGGAGGGAGCAGGTGTGTCGATGAGAAGAATTATCTCAAGCACCCCAAGCACAACTCTGGTTATGCTAAGCCTTCCTATGTCCCAAGACCCAGTGGGTCTTGTGTGGCTTGTGCGGACAATGACCATGTGAAAGCGAACCCCAGATGAAAGGTCAAAACCTTGGGGGTCCACTCTGTGAATCTGGCCTTCCACCAAGAGGAGGAAGAAATACCCACAGGGGAGCATCCTTCTCTTCTTATTCCTTCCCCAGTGGGATAGGATCAGAAGTAGATTTTGTTATCCTGGGAACCTATAGTGGCAGAGGCCTATGTCTCCATCCCTGACACTACTAAGCATTACTTTGAGGATAGTGTCTTGGTAGATGATGTCGACACCTCTGCCATCTGGAGCACTGGGTCGCAGAATTGTAGTGGATTCCACTTTGGTAAACCCAGAGGAGCTGACCAGAGCTCCTCTGATGCCCACCTAGTTAGCTGATGCCCCCCCCCCTCAGTTTTCCCGTTATACGTTTAACTTTAGCTTTGAATGGTGGAGTAGTAAGGATAAATGTAAGTGTTCAGAGGCAAGTCTCTGGGAGAGTGTCGCTGGGATATGATCTGAGACTTCGGTCTTGTGGGAGATACAGCAGAGAGACCCTGCACTAGGTCTCAAACCAAGAATGCATTGGCCAAGTCCAAGGCTGAGTCAAAGCCCAAGGGGAAACCCAAGGCTGAAGGAGTCAAAAAGCAAAAGAGAGGGAAAGATAATATTCCCCCAACACACTTACCCATGATGTGGAGGCAGTTGGCCAAGCTCCTGAACCCGGTGAGGAAGAGGAGCTGCCTGAAATAATTAACCCAAATGACCATCCTGAATTGCAGGGTTTACTTGCAGAAGGTGGTCCTGATAGGGAAGAGGTCAGGAAGGGCCAACATGAATGCCCATCTTTGGGAGGCCTAACAAGACAGGCCTGTTTCCAGCATGAGGGTGAACCGCCTGGGAAACACAGGATTTATGTGGAATGTGGGCTACTATATAGTGAGCCCATAGAGTCCACTGAAGGAGACTATAGGAGGTTGGTGGTACCCCTTCAAGCGATACCCTTGCTCCTGCAGGTGGCACATGAGGTTCCCCTTGCAGGCCTTCTTGGTATCAAGAAGACTAAAGAGAGGTTATTCAGGCACTTTTACTGGCCCAAATTGGGGTCCAGGCAGAAGGCCACTGGAGGAGTTGTGCCACTTGCCATATCTCTGGTAAAAGTAGCGCAACAATTCAGGCTCCATTGGTACCACTCCCTGTAGCAGGTTTACCATTTAAGAGGGTAGGGATTGGCATTGTTGGTCCCCTTGACCAGCCAACATCCTCTGGCAGCAGGTTTATTCAGGTGTTAGTGGACCGTACCACCAGATATCCTGAAGCCATCCCACTGAAGACAGTAATTTCCAGGTCAGTTGCTAAGGCATTGCTCAGCATATTCACTAGGGTTAGCTTCCCTAAAGAAGTTGTGTCTGACAGAGGCAGCAATTTCATGTCCAAGTACATGTAAGCAACTTGGAAGGAGTGTGGGGGGTCTCCTATACATATTCATCAACTGCAATAACAAGGAGGGATGTAGCGGGGAAAGAATGTTTTGTGATTGCACGGGCAAAGTTCTGTTAGGTGGACCATAGTTCTCCAGAAGGGAGGAGGCAGATATGTGCTAAAGGGGTGTGCTAATTGGGTTGTGATTCTAGAGCAGATTTGGTGTATTGTAAGCTAGGACACAGTGTAAAGTGGATGCATGAGGTGTTCGGGGTATGCTTTGGCAATCCTGGAAGTTTGGTGGCTTATTTGTACAGGCATCTCTATATGTTGTACCCCTAAGTCAAACTCCAGAATGTGAATTCTGTGACTGCAATGCCTGAGCCAGCGAGTGGCATAGACAAAAATGCACTATGCATAAAGTTGAATTGTGTTGGCAACAGAGGTTAAGGGAATGAAGCGGTAAAATTGGTACAGTTAAAAATGAAAATGCCTGGCACCTTGATGTAAAAGGTTATTAAGAGTTTGATGCTAGACTTTAGTGCACAGTGAGACAGGGTGGTTCCTTAATTGAAAGTAGGCTATCAAAGTATAGTAAAGAGCTACATACAAAGTGTGTTCATTGGACTGTGTAAAAGACAGATGTGGATGTGCGACATATAGTGTAGGTAGGGCGAGAAGGGCCAGTCTGCCCTTCTATATGCAGTGTTGGACTGACACCCTCTGCTTTTGTTATTTTACTATGCTTCTACGTGAATCATGAGGCCATGAACACTTTTTCTGCTTGTTCAGCGCTGTATCCCACAGTAAGGCCACCTCACTGGCCTGAGAAGCAGTGTGACATATTATTTTGAGTGCATATTGTGCAGGGATGTGTCCGCTCAGCGCTGTCCTACGTAGTTGGGCTTTGACACCATCATCATTGAAGGCGAAATAATTCAACCCACCATCATGGGTGTTTGTTGTCCCCTGCAAACCCTATTCCCTATTTCCATACCAAAGGGAATTCCCACTACAAATATCCCTAAAAATAATCTAGAATCCTCTCTGTTTGCATCCCAAAACAAGGACCAGGAAGCATGCGCCTAATAGCTTAAAACTGTCCTTACTCAACACACAGTCCCTGCCTAAACACGCATTGGACATGCATGATTACATTATTGACAATGATATTGACATTCTGTGCCTTACGGAGACATGGCTACAAGACAGCAGTGGCCCTTGTATTGATTTAGCTACCCCATCAGGATACAAGATGATAAACAACAATCACTTACAGGGAAACGGGTGCGGAGTTGCTATAATCAATAGGAAAGAAATTGCCATTTTTTAATCCCAAATTGAATGCACGGGGTGCAAAGCTTTCTATGCTGAAATAACCCCGACCAGCAACACCTGCATAAACATTTGCCTTATTTACAGATCACCTACCGATATGCCCTCATTTAATGAAGATTTGAGTCATTTACTTAACCCCTCGAACCACTCAAACTCCTTTATTGTACTATTAGGTGATTTGAACTGGTGGCAACGAGATGCCAAGGACAAGGAAGCCCTTGAGCTGCAACATCTTCGGTTCCATGTCATTTCATCGCCGGAATTTTCAAAGCCTGTCCTTTCAACGTGTAAATGTTCAACCCATTTTTTTTACCTATTCCCTAACCCGCCAAACCCTTATCTGCCCTTTATCACCCCCCCTAAAAAATTCAATGAACATAAGTGCACGTCGAAGTAGTAGGCTTTGAAAAATCCAGCGATGAAAGAATTTCGTACGACAATTTCTTGCCAATGCAGTATTAATAATATAGTACAACATCCTTTCATCGCGGGATGTTTTTTCGCAGGGTTTTTTACCGTGAATTTTTAAATGAAAAATCCCATCTAATTTTTTGGGGGGGGGTTAGAAAATTATATATATGGGTTGTGGGTGTTTGAGAATACATAAATAATTAAAGGTAATGGGGGCTTGAGGGAAACCCCCTTTAAAAATAATTAAAAAAAGATTTGATTTTTTTTTCCATTAAAGAAATCGCAGTAAAAAACCCTGCGAAAAAACATCCTGCGATGAAATGACATGGAACCAATAATACATAATGACAAACAGACCCACACTGGAGACCACATCTTGGATTGGGTGGCAACCCGAAATATGGCCATATGCGATTTTAATACCAACCCCTGCATCTGGTCAGACCATTGCCAGTTTGAATGCAACATTTGTCTGCCCGCACCCAAGAAATTACTTTGTGAGCCACCAAAGAACATTCTAAACAGGAATTACAACAAACTCAAGACAGGAGATCTAGAAATGTGCATGCAAGATATCATGAAAGTAACCTCGGAACTAGATTCTCCAGACAGACTTGGAGAAATGTACAAATCTCAAATCACTAGATAACATTGCGTCGAAAAAAACAAAGACCATCAGAGATTGCCCCAATCAAGAACACTGGTGCACCCCTGAGTTAAAAACTTTAAAACAGCTTATGGAGCGCTTATGGACAAAAAAATCCTATTATTAAGAACAGAAATAAATGGAAAACTATAGAACGAAAATACAAGGCAAGGATTCTGGAAAAAGGTCTACTGTGATGCTCAAATTGAACAGGCTGAACATAACACAAAAAAACTCTGAGCTATACAGATCCTGGGAAAAACCCACTGCACTCACACAAAGCATAAACCCCAATAAGGATGATTGTGAACTAGTGCAAAGGGCCTTTCAAAACAAGGTCCTACTAGCTCGTGAGAAAATCCCAAACTCTCAAAGTACCATAAAGACCTCCCCAGAGCAAGAGATGGAAACCCATACTGAGAACACTAATTCCATGCCCTGTTTTGACTCTCAAACTATGGCAATCGCTGATACTACCCAAATGTTAGCTAGCATTAAGCCCACGTCATGTATCGGGATCTCTTACCATCTAAGATCATGCTTAAAAATACCAGCATCTTTGCACCTTTCTTTACGTGATTCTTAAATGCCTTGTTCTTACACAAAACAGTTCCCACTTTTATTAAAGAAGTAGCAGTTACACCTATTGCTAAGAAGCCAGGACTTAGTGCTAAAGACCCAGCAAACCTACGGCCTATAACAAATACTCCTTTCTTGTTAAAAATACTGGACAAGGCGACTACCATCCAACTGCAGGGTCACTTTGAATCTGCGTCCGTCTTTCATCATAAACAATCTGGCTTCCGCAGAAACTACAGTACAGAAAGTGCATTGTTGGACCTACAGACACAAATGCTAAAAAGCTTAGATGAGGGTAAAACTGGCATGCTGATTTAATTAGATCTCTTGGCGGCATTCGATCTTCTTGACCACGCCAGACTACTGGAAACACTGGCTGACACTGGTAAATGCTCAAGCCACACCGTAGAATGGATCTGCTCCTTTTTGAGCGATAGAACATCTAGGATATGTTGGTATACGGCTTGCTCAGACCCAATTTCCATCAAATACGGAGTACCACAAAGGGCCTGTATCTCGCCAATTCTTTTTAACATTTATATAAGGCTACTATGTGACAGACTAGAAAGCATGGGCTTTCATGTCACCAACTACGCCGACGACTTCCAGCTTATCATGGACCTTAGTGGTGACCACGCTGAAGATAGAAAACCCTCAACCACTAATACTCAATCATCCAGGAATGGTTGATTGAAAACGGGATGTGTCTCAATAGCTCTAAGACAGAGCTCATGATCTTTGAAACCAGCCAGGCTAGAATGAAACTAGATCAAGTGTACACAACATTTTGTTTAGACACCTACACCATCAAGGTGGCTGAAAAAGTTAAAACTCTGACCACAATATTTGAGGCATCTCTTAATGCAGATGCGCATGTCAACTATGCGACCAAAAATGCACACTACCACCTAAAAATCCTTAGACGGATAAACCCCTTGGTATGACAAAAAAACGGTAAAACCCTGGTTCAAGCCATAATCATGCCCCGGCTAGACTACTGCAACGCCTTATTATGCGGAGCAAGCAAAAAGAATATCCAAAAACTACAGATTGTTCAAAATGACACCATCAGGATAATCCATAATGTTACCAGGAAGGAACAGTGTAAAGACTGGAGGGGGGGTTGTCTGTATTCCTGCCCTCTATATGGCAGAGTAGAAACACAGAGCACACCAGCCAAGATTCTCTATTGTTGGTAGCAATGGACGAGCAATCAAGGCTTAGCTCTCAGGAGGTGATGCAGACTGGTTCTTAAGTACAGTGTAGTCCCCAAGCACCGACAAAGGAATGTCCACACACTATGTTAGTGATAATACAGTCTTTATATAAATAAGGTTCAAAGTTATCACAATAACACACTTTGCACTCAGGTACTACTTTAATGGCAAATATATGCAGGTCTACGTGGTACCACTCTTAACTATTAATTCCTTTGAAATGCATCAATCTACTAACATCTCAAATGACATACAAATCAGATTGTAAAATGAATCAACAATAGACCACAGAAAGAAAGCAAGTTAAATTAAGCATGAGCAGACTACGGACTCCCGTTACCTAGAGACCGTTCTGTTTGAGGATCCCCCCCACCTAGGCAACCAGTAAATAGTGTATTGACAAGCCCAGTCCAGGTATGCTCAATATAGTCTTGGTTCCTTCTAAACGTTCTACAACTCCAATGTACCTGGTTTCGTAGAGTTCTTTGAGTCGTCGACGGACCCTTCTTGAGTGAACTCTCTTTAAGGCAGGAGCCACAGGTCGTCGAGATTACAAGTGAAGGAAAGGTGAACGTTGTCGGGGAAGCAGCTTCGGTCCTTGCAGTGCTCGTTGAAGAAAGATTCTGAATGTCCTGTGAAGATGAGGCGTGTGTTATACCTCAACAACGATACTTTGGTGCCACAAAGAGTCAATGAAGAACTTTGGCCTAGCAAGAGCGTCATGTTGTCGGCGCCTGGTTTCGGCGATCGGGATGTGACCACCACGCCTGGCTGTGGGATCTTCAGTGGCGTCTTTGAGGTATTCGGGTGTCAGGAAACCCACCGGTGGATTCTCCTCGGTCGTCGACGACCTTGACTTTCTCCAGCTGGACAAAGTGGTCGACGAGAATGAGCAAGGGAGTCCTTGATTCCAATATCTTAGGCAATGGAGCGTTGGGGCTCCGGTTGTTGAGCAGCATAACGTTAAGCTGTTCTCGCTTCTGGGCAAAACACTTCGACGGGGTTCCACCGGTTAAAGCAAACCTGCGAACCCTGGTCAACGACAATGGACTTGGATGTCCAGGTTCTTCACTTCGGATTTCGCAGCGGTCCCCTTCTCCGGTCAGCAGCCTTTCGAGGGTCTGACTTCCGGGGAGCCTTGGCAAAGATCAGCTGGTGCACGATGGTCCCTTGTAGCTCGGAATGAAGGATACTAGCCTGGTCCTATCTTGGATCAGTTTCTTCAATGCACAGCAGCTTTCAGATTGCGTCAAAGGGAAACCGCAGTTAACCTTCTCCTTCAGGCTCGGCTTCGAGAGTAAGCATTACGTTTCGATTTCAGCTTCTGAGCGATTTCCATCAGTGAGAGGTCCCCAGATATACTGTTCAGTCTCTCATTCACTCTGCTGGGTCACACTCAGGGAACCAATCATTCAGATGGGCCTTCAGGCAGGCAGGCAGGCAGGCAGCCAATCAGGCACACAGTGCATTCAGGCCATTCTTCTCTATCCAGACACTCTCAATACGGAATGTGGATTCGGCCAAGCACCCAGCCATTCAGCACTCCACACTGCATTCATACCAGTTTCGGTAGGGCTGTCTCCGTCTTTGTGTCACACACCAGAACGAGACACCCATTACAGGGAATGCGTATTTGTCACACACTCCATTCACCCAGGTCCCACCCCACGGGCATACCCACAACATACAGTCATTGGGAAGGCTCCAGCCAGTCTAGCCTGGGCTTCCCCACAATACCATATATGGGACTTCCACCCAACAGCCATTCAGGGGTAAGGGACAGAGTCAGGGCTTCCTGGGACTTAAGGAAAACAAGGTAACAGGTGATAGAAAGCAAGAGGCCAGAGCGGCCATCTTGTCTCTTATCAGGTATCAACTGATTCCAATGGCAGGGCATGGATATCCCAATTCAGCATAGAGCTGCCACCAGCCAATACCCTGCTCTGTGCAGAGGTGCCCAAAAATGTACACTAGGGGTACAGGCTTGTACCCCCACCCATGGGTGCCATAAGGGTATCCCAAGGGTCTGTTCATCACAACCAAAAAGAGGAAGAGCTGCGCCACCAGGAGTCCCACATGAACTCCTGTGCGGAAAACAAGATAGAACATACATGATAAAAGGACTACAGGACAAGGACCTGGAGTCCCTGTCCTTCCAATGCATTTCCAGCATCACAAACACATATCACACTACAGGAAGGATCTTCACTGGCTGCCTGTGGAGAAACGAATTCAGTTTGACACTGGCCCATAGATGCCTATATGGAGAAGCTCCAGTCTACCTAAAACAAACTCTAAGAAAATAATCCCCAAACAAGACTTTGCGCTCAACTGCCACTCCCCTTTTGGTTATCCCACATGCTAAATGAGCTTGTCGAAAAGGTAGATCTTTCCCTACTAAAGGGGCAACAAATTGGAACAAACTTCCCATAGCCTTGCAATCAGAGGAAAGTTACTCTACTTTCCGTAAAAATTTGAAAACAACTCTGTTCGAATAAACTAGTCCTCTCAGCTACTTAACCTTTCCCTTTTGTATTAATGTTGTCTGTTTTGCGGCCTGATGCCTGCGGGCTATAGCGCGGTAGAAATAAATAAATAAAATAAATTATCATCCACAGACAAATGGCTTATTTAAGAGATTTAACAGAACTCTTAAAAGCATGATTGGAGCTCTTGAGGAGCTGTTAGGTAAGAATTGATGTAGTAACACTGTGTGAGACTACACAACACGTATCTGCTTGGTATTAGGTAACCCACCTTTTGGTATAGGTCTGTACTACACAAATTGGTAGTGTGACTGATCAGCCAGGCCGATCTCAAGAGGGGTACATGTGAGCTGTAGAGTTGTAGCAATTAAATTCACAAATGCAAGTAGCCAAGTAACACTTACACTCTAGGTTTCAGTTATAAATAATTATTTATGTACTTAACATCAATTTTTAAATAAGCGTTCTTTAAAAAGGGCAAGATATGTAACAATCAAATATACTTTAAAATAAATTTCCAGAAACAGCACAAGTTTAGTGGATACTCTTTAGAGATGCTTTTTACACACTTCCTACACCCAAAGGGGACTTCATTCACAAGTACGGTAATGGCATTTATATATCACTCGTTACACTTTGCAGATTCTGAGGTTGCAGAAAGGAAAGGTTAAAGGAAAGAAAAAGGTTAAACAGGTTCTCAGGGCATGTGCGTTGTCCAATGAAGTCTAGACAAAACCTTTCCCAGCAATAACAGTTTAAAAACAAGTTACCACCTCTGAGGGACAGAAATATCAAAGTCAATGGACTAGAAGTGTCTGCAGGGAGCCAGGATAGCCAAAATCAATTGGAGCACAGTCTGTGGAGCTGAGACACTTCTTAGCTAATACAAGTCTTGCACAAATTTAGAGAGTTTTGTAGACATCGCTTGTAGGGTCACAAGCTGTTAAGCCTGTGAAAAGCAGAGTTGGAATCAACTAAGGTAAGCCAATGCAAATCACAACTGAGAAAAGCGCAGCTCAAAAAGACACTGAGTTAAGTACCCCATGTCTAAACAGTAACTCTGATTTGAAGAAGAGTGGTCCTGCTGGATTCTGTCCTGTTGCAGCGATGCAGATCCTGGATTCCTGAGCCTCAGTCATTGGGACAAGAGGGAGGAGGTCTGGAGGACTCTTGTGGCAGCAATTTGAGGTCGTTGGCAGCTACGGACTCTTTTCAGATCAGCGGCACTTGGCGGTTTCAGTGCTCAGTAAACAGCACCACTGTGGATCTCGGATACTGGTTGGGCTTCCTTCACTCCTTGATTCCTGCACTCTGGTGATGGGGCTCGAGCTCTGGTCATCCTGCTTCTGGAGGGTCCTTAGGAGACTCCTGGAGCTCCTGGCCAGATTGCAGACGTTGCACTCGACTATGGATTTCTCGACCCCTGGCTCTCTGTTCTTGCAACAGCGAAGAGGTACAGCCAGTCAGGGAAGATGGTCCGGTGGAGTTCGTCTCAGGGTTAGTTGGTCCCACTAACCCAAGGGAAGAAGTTATACCTTCCGGGGCTACTCTTGTCGATCTGAAAAAGCAGTTTCAGCACAGCAGCAGGGCTTCACCAGGCAATTCAAAGGTGCAGGAGGATGCAACAAGCTTTGTTCATGGTTTCTTCGGCGGGTGTTCTTCCCAGTGGTCGGCTCTGCCTCTCGTCCCAAAAACTCTCGCCTTTTAAGCAGTTTCTCCCATTCATGTACAGCCTAAGCTGTCAATCACACAGCAGAGCGGGCTGTCCTGAAAGGACTGATTGCATTCATGCAATTCTAGAGACAAAGGACAGGGGAGTTTCGGGAACCTCTCTCACATCTGGCCTTTCCAGACAGACTGGAGCCAGAGGGGGGCTTCAAGGCTGAATCCACCGAAGACAAAACGAACAAAGGGCTCAAACCTGGCTTGGCGCGCAGAGTAAACCCCAAGAAAGACCTCATAAACAAAAAATGGTGAAAAAGGAACACCGGACCATTTTGACAAAATGGTCACCCATGGGTGCTATACTGCAGCTGAGGATTCAGCCTGCGGTAGAAAAGCACAATGGTAGGAAAATTTAAACCACTGCCACCAGCCATTTAAAGTAGTAAGTGTAACATAAAAAATGTTACATGAGAATGTAGGATAAGGGGCTACTAGGTAACCCCCCAGCACTCCACATAAGAAGTGTGTGCTGGACCTACAAAGAGAAAAGGTTATTAAAGTCAATTTCACTTTACTATTCTTGGGCACAGTAGTTCACACAAGAAAAGGTTTTTAAACCTTATGAGAAATCTAAAGGATTTCTCTGTGACACTGCACTGAAGGTGCTGTGTGTCACCATACAAAAAGTAGATGCCTATGTAGTTTGTCAGACTCCAAAAACAGTGGAAACATATAATCATGAATCGGGTCACAACAGGTCTCACTCACTCCAGTGTTTGAATTAAAAAGTCCTAAATTCCAGCAAAAGAGCTGGGGGTCTCTAAGGTGTAAGGAATTATGCACTGAAATGAACATTCTCCCTAACAGGAGCCCCAGAGGAGAAGTGGTATCTCCTTTTACCATGCTTACTCTTTGCCTACAGAGAGGTCCCTAAACAAGGGGTTGGTTACAGCCCTTTTGGACTTCTCTGTGGTCACCTTGTCAGGGGACCTCTAGCTATAGTCAAGGAAGAAAGGGAGCTCCCCACTCCCCCGTCACTACAAATGTAGTGGACTATGTGTTAGAACTGAGAAAGAGAATTACCTTATGGATGGCTCAGGCCAGTGACTTGAAGGCTAGTCATGCATTGGGCAAACATTGGTATCACCAGAAAGCTCCACTTGTACACTTCCCCACAGGCCAGGAAGTCCTGATTATGATTCCAATAAGGCCTTGGGCCTTATAGGATAAATGGTCAGGCCCTTGCAGAGTTGTAGAGCAACTTGGTGAGGTAAACTATTTAGTGGACTTTGGAAGGCCTAGTCAAGCCCCAAAAGGTGTTCCATAAAAATGGCATTCATCCCTAGAGTGGAAATGACTGCTCTGCTCTTGGCATCAGACAGAGAGGAAGAGGAATCTGAACCCCTCATTGACCTGTTCCAAAGCCGTCCTTCAGAAGGCTCCATTGAGGGTCAAATTGGCACCTCAGCTGTCTCCTCGGCTGTAAGGTTAGGTGAGAACTTTGCTGAAGCAATTCACCTTGTTTTCACTCACTCCAGGTTTGATCACTTGGTGCAAACATGGCATTAACACTGGGGATAGTGTGCCTACCAAAGGTAGGAGCTATAGAATGTCAGACAAAGTTAGGTCCCACATCATTTCTGAGGTCATGGAACTTGTTGGATCTTGTGGTGATTTAGCCCCCCAGTAATCCATGGTCCAGGCCTGTGGTTCTGGTGCCAGAGGCAAGTACCTGAAACCAAGACTGATGCTCACCTCTACCAAGAACAGATAAATTGGTAGACAAGCTAGGTGCTGCAAAGTACCTCAGCACCTTTGATCTCGCTGCAGGGTATTGCATTTTCAACTCCAGAAGGGTTTACCAGTTCAGGGTAATGCCATTTGGATTGAAAAATGCACCTTCAACATTCCAGATGTTGGTTAACAATGTTCTGAATGGGCTGGATGAATTCTTCATAGCAACGTCTTCATTGCAGGTACTTCCAAAAGGAACCTAAACAAACTACAAATAACACAGAACAATGCCCTCAGAGCAGCACTAAACAACCCAAAAAAGGACCACATCACAGCCACCAGAAAAAAGATGCATTGGCTCCCCATCAGGGAAAGGATTATCTTCAAGGCTCTCTCTATCACCCACACATTTCTGAATAAGACTACCCCACAATACCAGTCTCGGAAGATTGAAAGTGCAAAATCCAACAGGCCAATAAGGTCCATCCATGCCCGTAAACTAACCATTTAAAAGTGAAAAGAGCCCAAGGAGGGGGGGGGGATAAGCTTCCCAACAGACGCAGCAAACCACTGCTACTCCCTTCCAGCAGATCTAAGAGCAGAGAACTCTTAATGGGTCTTCGGAAAAACTCAGAAAACCTGGCTTTTTGCCTAATATATTTTCTACCAAGACAATGCTTTGGATGCAATCCACGTCTTTTCCCATTTGATTGTTGATGTATTTACTGTTATGACTCAAGCCTGTGTATAAAAGTAACTCGTCTGCAACAGCGCCCTGGTGCCTCAGGGTTTAGGTGCTTTACAAATGAAAAACATTTAAAAAAAAGAAAATATCTGGATGATCTAGCAGTTTTCAGTGCCACATGGGAGGAACATGTAAAACACCTTGGGATTGTGCTGCAGGCTCTTCAGAAGGCCCATCTGACCACAAAGGCCAGCAATTGTGAAATTGGTCAGGGTTCAGTGGTCTACCTTGGGCATGAGGTTGGTGGAGGAAGAATGCAGCCTCTTCCCAGTAAAGTACAAGCAGTACAGACGTGTCTACACCCACAACCCAAATCCAAGTGAGAGATTTCCTGGGCCTCACAGGGTATCAGTCATTTCATGGAAGTCTATGGTACCATAGCTGCCCCCCTGACTGTCCTCACTACCTCAAAGAAACCCAAGAACGTCTCTTGGTTTGAGGAGCGTGAGAAGGCCTTTTAAGGCTAAAGGAACTCCTTGTGCCAAGCCCCTGTTCGCAGGGCTCCTGACTATCGGACATCTTTTATTGTGCAGACAGATGCCTCTGGCACTGGGATAGGTGCAGCTCTATCTCAGCTAGATGAGATAGACAGGGAACATCCTGTTGGATTAATCAGTCACCAGCTTAAGGACAGAGAGCTCAGGTGGTCTACTGTAGAAGAATTATGTTTTTCTATTGTGTAGGCCCTAAAAGGCTAAGGCCCTACCTCTATGGGGCCCACTTCAAAATGACCATAAGCCCTTAAAGTGGCTGATGAAAATGAAGGGAGAGAATCCTAAGTTGCTCAGGTGGTCCATTAGCCTCCAAGGCTTTGACTTCACTATTGAGCATATGCCAGGTGGCCAACATAGCAATGCTAATGGGTTGTCCAGAATGTTTAACCAACTTGAACATGAGACTAAGTCCCCTTGGCCTTTGTCTGGGAGAGGCGAGTATTAGGTACAATTTCACTTACTGCTTTTTTACCTCTGTATTTGTGGACTCCCCAACTTTTTGCTTTTGTTTCGGCATCCTGTCTTGACTTTCTGCCAAAGGAGCACAGACTTCAGCTGCACTCCACTTGGCTTTCGCTAATCATTATGGGGAAACTGACTTATCCTTCAGGCAGTCAGTACTGGGAAACTTTCTTTCTCTTAGTCTTATGACTTTGCTGCCACTTTTGTCAACTGTATTTCAGTGCACAAAGAACATTACTGTACTGCGCACTGGGGTCCTTGCGTCTTTGGGCCCTGGACATCCCTTATTGATTTTTTGGTAACTGGACAGTGTGCCCAAGAGTAGAATGGTGGCAGCAGATACTTTTTCATGTGTTTTTACATCTATTTACCAAACCATACCGCGCTTACCGCATAACTTTGGCTAGTGTCTGTCATGGCCGTGTCACAAGGTCTTTTGTCTTCTCCTCTTCTCCTTTGACCATTTTGTCCGTTGGCCTTTCTCCTGATCCTTGTGAACCTTCATTCCTTATTTGGGCATGCATTCACCTGCGAAAGCCGGTGCTGTTCGCGGGCTAATGCATGTCATGTGTGTGGGTAGCCAGAAAGTGGGCTGGGACTGTCTGGTCCCAATCCACACTGCTGGTGCCAGGATGTCTGGTGTGCACTAGAGCATGAGAGCCACAGTGGTCCCTGATTGGACCACTGCTGGCGTGCATGAGTAGGGCAGATCTTCTTATTAGCCAGCTGGGTACAAGCACTCATTGGACTTTGGGATATGAGGAGGGGGCCTGAGTGCAGACCAGCAGATCACACATAGGTCAGAATCGACCTATACACGGAGCAAAGTATCCAGAGAAGAGAAGCAGATCCAAGACTATCCGGAACCATAGACCCCTGCTTTCATGCTCGATCTCCGAAGTCCTGCAAAGATGCTTCAACCCTTTGGTGTGGTGGAACCAATCCCTCTCAACGCCTCCTTGTTGCCCTGCAAACGAGTCTTTTCGGAAGTGTCCCTGGGTCCTCCAGTGGACTGACCAGCTTGTACCTTGTGTGAGGAACTCATGGTGGCAACAGAAAAGACAGACACAAGTGATCATAGTTCAAGGCTGTTTATTACACTGTAAATGCAGGGTGGAAAAATGCCTAAACTAAACCTAAATCTAAGATGGAAGCAAGCTTCAACCATCAAATGAAAAATAAGGCAGTCCTTGTGGCATTGTTTCAAAAAAGGCCTATACCGTCTTTCTCCTCCTCTTGAACTGCCGTGCTGAGTTATCTCTCACGTCGTGCGGTCTGCCTTGCTCGTCTTGTGCTCTTGTGCTCCACCTTTTATCCCTTTGGGGAAGGGAAAAGGCTGTCTGGTGTGTGTGTGATTCTGGTCAACTGCCTGACCTTGGTTGACCCTTGTATTGGGACATGTCAGGTAAACGGCTCCGGTGTTAATCCATTGTCTTTCGTGTTGTGCGAAAGTGTTCGTGTCGGGAAAGGGGGGGGGCAATGGTTTGGAATATCTTACGTTGTAGGATGGGGAAAAGGTGTCCCACTCCCACTCCCCAAGTACCCCTTCATCCAGGTGATCCTCTCTCACTGGTCCAGCCCCAGGTACTGGATCCAATAACGATTGCCATGTCCTGGCCACCTGGATGACAGATGCCCGTGGACTAGCTAGGGAAACAACTTCAGGTTTCTCACACTTGGCACCTGCGTTGGAGCGTTGCTACATCAAGTTTTGCCTCAAGCTTTGGAGAAATCCTGGTTCGCCCTGCAAAGCATCTCCAGAGAAGTGAGCTAAGGATGATGAGTAATTGTACCACTTACCGGTGGCCCCAATCTGTTTTTATGCACAGAGGATCCCGAGTGGTCTTTGCCTTGGCTTGGGTGGCTCTTGTTTCCTAAAGTAGTCTGAAAGTTGGGGACAGCTTTGTTCTCCACAGCAAATCCTCCTCTGACTCTTGGAACCAAACTTCCACTCTCCAGAATACTCCTGCTAACTTTTCCTTTCCATTGAATATTGTCCTTTTGTAAGCTTCACGCATCACCAAGCGTTTTTACGCACAAACTTGACACTGAGCACAAAGCTCCAATCTTAGGAGGACTGAACCTTTTAAGTTAGGGATACTCATCTCTGGAGTTGGCCAATGTATTCAAGTTTGTCTGCTTTCCCTCCCGACAGGTTTTGGCGGGAAACCACACTTTACCACATTGACCGAAAAGTGATTGTACATATATATTTCTTTTAAATAATTTTATTTATTCAATCATGAACACCACTAAGTTACATCAGTAGTTGTACCTTGTAGATATGCTTCATGCCATTTTACTGTGCACCCCTCTGATATCATATCCAGCCATTATAGTGCTCATGAGATTTTCTATGACACAAAATAGAGATTTCAAAGTTACTTTTTCAACTTACCTCATCCCCCTCCCCTGTCCCTCCCTAACCCCAGCTTGTATGGCTTAGTCTTTCTCCTCCGGATTTAGAGATTCCCAGTCCGTCTCAGCAGGGGCAGTCCATTGCCTTCTGTTCTTTTTGCTCAATACACGTGAACATTTCTAAGTAACAAAGGTTTGTGAAAGCAATTTTCAATGTCTTTTACATATTCATGGAAGGGCCTCCATACTGCCAAAAACCTCGGATACTGTCCTGCTTTCAAGGCGCATACTTTCTCCATAGTCTTTTGAGTCATTGTCCATGACTGACTTGACCAGTCCCTTGACCCTTATATTAGACCCGCGAGACCTATTTTCCAGGTCCTCTGCCTGAATTTCCAAGTTATGTGTTGGTCTGGCCTGTTCCAGCAGAATGCTGCTCTGTTTCACCTCCTCCTCCAGACATTTCAGATAGGCTGTCCTCAACCACATCCACTCTATTGCCCAGTTCGTTGATCTCTCATCTGACCTCTTGAAGCAGCGACTTGAGTTCTTCCTTAATTTTCCCGAATTGGTCCTGGAAGGATTCCCTCATCCTATTTTCCATTCCCTTCAAACAGTCCTGCAGCTCCTATTTATTTAGTGCCACCTTGGGTGGTGTTTCCGTGTTAACCTTTCCCATTGTCTCTTTTACTGGTTCGGATATTGGTGTGTCTACCTGCTGTTGCTGCCTCTAGCACTGTTTCAGTAAGCCCCCCTTGCAGTCTCGTTGACCCTTTCGCTCTTGCTGGGGTGCTTCTGGGCTTAGTCCCTGGCATCTGAGGACTAACTCATCAGCTTGCACGTGTTCCGCCACCTACTATGTGTTCAGGAACGGGGACCGCTGCTCAATCGTCTCCCACTTGTAGTTTGCCAATTATGCCGCTGATGTGTGTTCTCTATCCACTGCCTATCCTTCTCCTCTTTTCAGTTCTGCGGCCTTCTATCTCCTCAACCTCCTCATCACCCCTCTTGCACAGACCTGGGGCTGATCTAGGACTTGTGGCCTCAGTATCTTCACTTTCTTTTCTTGGCCGCTTATTCAGTGAATATCCTGCTTACTACTTCTGGTTCTGTGGGAGGGCGGGCTATTTAGCCTCCCTCTCCCTAAATTGCTGTCCACCTTGCTTTCTGAAGCACCTATGTGCTTGATTTCCCCCACTCACAGCGCAGATTCTCCTGTTGCTAGTCTGCCTCAGTTGTGTAGCCCTTCCAGCTCCTCTCTACCCATTTTGTCTTAGTCGCTCTCTGTCTCCAGTCTTCGGTGGGTGCACTTTCATGGGTTTTGTTCTCTCCCCCCTTATGCAGGTGCTTTATTTCAATCACTTTTATCCTCTCTCTAATGCCGCATCTTCGTCTCTACTTTTCTGCGGTATCTTCCCTCGCTCTCCCCCTCCGTGTGTGCTTTGTCTATGGCCCTCTCGCTGTGTACCTTTGTCATGGGGGTCCTCCTCATTCAGGCCATGAAAGGCTCCGTTCAGCCTTCCTCGCAGGATTCTCTGGTTGCTGCCAGATTGGGGGTAGACTGCTCCACACTTGTTGCTCCAATGTCCCGTGTGAGCGAGCTGCTCACTCTGCTTCCTGTGATGCGTGCTATCCGAGCGGACCACGGTCCGTTGTATCTCCTGACTTCTGATCACGGATCAGCTTCTCCATTATGCACTGTGTTGCGGGGGGTAAATGGGGTACCCTGTGCGGTCCTCCGTTTCTCTGCCTTTGTTGCACGGCTGACGGCTTTCTTCCTCTCCCTCGCTGGCCTGTTTCCGCTGTCAGAGGTCCCGCTGTGCAGCTCCTTTTGCGGTAGGGTCCTCTCACCTCACCATTCTCTACGTTGCTGCAATATCCTATCGGTGGCATCAGCGCCTCTAACGCTGTATTTCCCTCTCTCTGCCGTCCCCATCGGGCTCAGATGCACCTTTTCTCGTCCCGCAATTGCCGAACTCTGCTGGCCCCTCCTCGCCGCTTCACCTGCCATCCGGGTCTGCTCCTCAGTCCAGGCCGGTATTCTTGCTGCGTCTCTGCTCGGCTGCTGACCGCTTTCCCAGGCGTGGGCTACTCTTTCTGTACCTTCCTGGACCGGAGGGAGGTCATCGGCTCCAAGCCGCATCAAAATGTTGCTAAATATAGCTGCTAATAAGGCCTTATTCGGTGGCCCGGCGGAGGGACAGGGAGACACACCCTCACAGTCCGGCGGCCATCTCAGAATCCGATTGTACATATATTTTACATAGAGTGTGTTTAAGTAGTAATATTACTGAGTTTACCATTATTCACTGTGTTTGTTGTGGAACTTATAAACTGTATATTTTTGATATACTACTGTCTAAGGGTAATTCTTGTCGTCCTACTGTGTGTGCTATTCCAAGATTTCAGATCACCCCCATTACTCCCGAGACTTAGCCTTGGCTGCTCTCCAAGCTACCGTGAATTGTCCTAGCTAACTTCACAGAATTGTTCCCTGTTTCACTAAGAAGGGTGGCCTCCTAAACATCTGTTCACCAGATCAGGTTTAGAAATCCATTCTAACAAATTGGTGTAGCGCGGTTGGATAAGAACTGATAGTACTTGGGAGCAATAGGTGATGCCAACAAATCTAGTCCCGCGACGGCACGATTGGTGCGCCCACGTGTCTGGTATCAGGAGAAGCGCACTATTATTTCAAAGAGCCCGTTGGACCTCGGAGTTGTCCACTGAGCTCATGCTAATGACCAGGTGCCAATGTGATGAAATAGGGGACCCACATGTTAGAGGGCCGGGGTAGCTTAGGATGTGGCCAATCGGTCAAGGGACTATAAGTGACTGGTAGTATGCATATAGGTGGTAGCCAATCAGGGTGGGGGATTAACACTGTATAGTGTTCATGTCATGAGTGACGATTTATTTCCTTAAAATCTTCTATTTGCTTTGAACTAACATAGAGCACCATGTCAGTTTGGTTCTACTGGGCCTTCTGTCACCTTTTTCCTTTGTGTATACAAAATAAATCTTGTTTTCCTGGCAAAGATGTGCACTGAGACTTTTTCCTTGGAGGAGTGTTTTTTATTGTCTGGTTGTCTGGAGGTGTTGCCTTACACAGTCCATCACTTGTCATACACAGTCATACTTGTAGCTAAATGCAGGCTTCCATCAATTAGTGATGCTCATATTGGTCTACGAGATCTGTATTGGGTGACATTCTGCACACATTAGCTCCTGTTGTACTGATGGGTGTTATTTTTCACTGGACAGTCCTTCACCTTGAACTCGTTCGAATCCTTCACACGACATGGTGCCAATCATTCACAGAACACAGACAGAGGGACACCTGCACCATTTGTTTCTGCATATCCTGATTGTTTTCTATCACATTTTCTTCCTACACAGGCTAGTCTTTCAAGGATCTGCTTGCGAACATCTCTGGAACATCATTACTCTACTACTAGTACTACATGTTGTGTATTTTTAAACTGCCATCAGTCCTTACTTTTGGACAGCATAGAATTTCCCGTCTGAAAATCTGTGCTTGGTCTATCTGCTCGACTTTGTTTGAATGAACATGCATCGAAACTCCTACAGAATTGTCCCTTTACTGTTTCCTTGCCTCATCTTTCTCTAGACTCTTTCTTGTGCATAGGCAGCCTCAAGAGGTTGAGGAAGTGTATCTGACCCAGAAACGTGCGGGCAGTTACTTTCAGTGGCTGTCCAAATGAAAAAACTATTTGCACTCTGGAATATGTAATACATTCTTTCCTGTAAATTTAGTGAACAACTGTAAAGACGGAAACTGTGCTTTATTCCAATCCTTTTTCGTTAGCCTGCAATATTTGTTTCTCCTTTTACTGCCCACTTTACAACTGCTTCTTTCAGTCCAATCCCCTAGCCCCGAGTTGACTTTCCTCCCGAAGCTGCCGAACATCAACAGTATAACTCCTCAAAATGAAGAAGCAAAGATTAATAAAAAGCTTCTCTGTGAGTGTGGAGTGTGACAGATAAGATCATCTTGTACAGGGGTTTGCAAACTGCAGTTCTTACAATGTTTTGTTCTGGGACTCCCATGACCCCTCACCATCGACTATGCTGGCTACGGTGGATGATGGCTGTAGTCCAAAACATCTGGAGAGCCAAAGGCAGACCCCTGATCTTGGGTGAATTGTCGCCCTTTTTACGAACTCACATTGCCCTTTTCAAAGTAAGGATACCAGTCTAATTTTGTACATACCTTTTTGTTTTTTCGGAAATCTGTTCAAAGGTTTTATATAAAACTGTTCATAATCTTAGTGATGTTTAATCACAAATGCCCGTAAAAGCCTGAGCTACTGCTGCATTTGCAGGCAAAATGCAGAACACTGGCGAACTTCGTTTTGGTTTTGATTACGGGTTGTCCTTGACCTGCTGCTCCAGATATTGTATCTGCCCAATACTGGCCGAAAATGAATTTTAGAAAGCAGAGCAACACTTTGCATCTTTGTGCTTGTAGTTGGACAGGATGAATACCATCATTGAGTCACTTGTTTTTTGTGAAAATGCATTTATTGAAGTGTGCTGGCAATAAAAAGAGTTGTTGAAAGAATATTTTGTTATGAACAGTCCTAAATTGAATGATCCTCTACACATGTTTCTCCAGCATTGTTAATGCTGGCTCACCAGGAGGGTTTTCAAGGACAGTTTTCGAGTTTTTACTACAGTAACAGTTGTACTTAATTGCAAGTTTCAATTTTGACTCTATAGAATTAGTTCCTTTGATAGGGGAAGTGTTGTAATTATTAGCGAGAGACCCATTTACGGGTATGTCTTCCATTGGTAAAGATTTCTTCCTTCTTACTGTAACGTAGGGGCCCTAAATAACGAGCTGTGCAATGTGCAGATTCCTATTTATGTCCTCGCTGTGAACGCTAAGTGTATTGTTGATGCCGTGTCTGACACTCTACCCCTATCAAAGGACCTAATTCTATGAACTATGCTTACTGCACCAGATCCAAACAGAGAGAAAAGGCCAGTCGCCAGTGGTTTAGCGATGTCCTTCCTTTAACCTATTGGTATTTGTATTTATTGATGATAAGGTTTTTTATCCAGAAAAACATACAAGATATCAACAGTCAACAGAGTAATGCTAAGTCAGGGCCGCACATCACCAGGAGGGATATTGAGTAATTGACTAGTGAATGAAGTGAAATACATGCAACATGAACTAGGAATAGAACAGACAGTACAGACATTTGTCATAGGCGACTGGCTATGTACAGGCTACTGTGCAGCTGTGCAACTATGAACTGGTTGGTCATGGAGGGGGAGTGATGTGTGAGTAAGTAGCGTAGTAGCGGTTCGTCAAGACTGAGGAGGTGGCATTTTAGTGAACATTTCAAGGAGTAGATAGTAGGTGTGTTTTTCACATGAACTGACAGGAAGTTCCAGTTGAGGGGGCAAGAAGAGCGAAGGAGCGTAAGCGAGTGTTGGCACAGGGTAAGAGGGATGGCAAGATGAAAGCAAACAAAAGCAGAGGGTGCATGGAGGAAAGAAGAGTTACATATTGTTCGCTAGTTAGGCAGGAGAAAGTGCATGCAGTGATTTGTAAACAAGCAGCAGGAATTTAAAGAGGGATCGGTTCTGGCGTGGAGGCAGTGTTTGGAGGTGTGAGAAGAGCAGAGAAGATTGTAGATGGTAAGAAGGGTGAGACTGGGTATCTTGTCAAGCAGGGGGAAAGAGTAGAGATGGAGTACAAGGAGGAGGCTGACACAGTAGTAAAGTCAACTGAGATATATGGGTCTCTATGAAGGTTTGGTTGAGTGTGCAAGCGTTGGCAGATTTTTTTCATTGTGGTCAGGTTAATCCTGGCCACAGTACCGTAATACTTTCATGCAGTTCTTCCTTATCTTTCTTCTTTTACTTCCTTGCTTCCTTTAAGCACGCCATACTAGTCCCCATCTTGAAAAAGCCACTGTATCCATCACTTCTATCTATCGCCCAATCTCACTTCTTCCCAAGCTACTTGAGCGTGCTGTTCATCACCATCTTCACCACCACTCTCTTCTTCCACTTTCCCAATTGGGCTTTCGTCCCATGCACTCTCCTGAAACTGTTTTAATTCACGTCACTATCTTGCTCCTCACTGCCAGACACTCCAAGCAGTCCTCTATCCTTATTCTTCTTGAACTTTCTGCACCATTCGACACTGTCGATTACCCTACCCTTCTTTCTTCTCTTTTCTCTTGTATTTTCTGTCTTGGTCCTTCAGTGGTTTTCTTCTTTTCTTTCTAATCGCATCTTTTCTATTTCTTGGTCTGGTACCTATTCTCATTCCTCATCTCCCTCATACTGTGGTTTTCTGTTTTGCCACCTTAGTAGGCATGCATTCCTTTTGCTAATCTTATATACATCTGACAGTCGAGATGGATGGCATGAGTTCAAAAAGTCGTTTCTTTTTTGTTTCAGCCTCTGAGGACTCCCACGAAGTACAAACATGGTTTCACTTGACAGCAAAACTGGCATTAGCTTTAGCTATTATAAGAACAAAACCACCAGGAAAAAGTTCAAAAGCGTACACGGAGTGTTTAGCTAAAACTATCTCCAGTCAGGAACTCAACTGCAAATCAAAAGTAAAAGAGCTGGAAGCGGAGGTGCTTAGGTTACGGCAAGAGATTCTTCTCAGCAAGATGCAAGGAGTCAGTGGTTTACAAAATGGTAAGGTTATGTCTTTATTCATGATCATAGTAATATATATATATATATATATATATATATATTTAGAAAAAACCCATTACCCGATCCAGATTGGAAACGGGATGTGTTAAGCGGAATGCACTCCCAAGAAAACTCGAATATAGAAAGCCTGAATGACTCTCTATACTAAGGCAAAGAAAACCCAATTGGTCCAGACTGACATGCCTTTATTTTAAAGTCAGCATGGATAGGAAAAAGTTCAAAACACAACGCGTTTCACGGCACACAGACCGCTTGATCACGTAGAACAGTGTAAACATAGACAAGGTGACTATATATGGACTCATGTAACTCTATCCCCAATATACAATGTAGAGTGTCTCCAAGACAATTGACTGCTGTCTCAATACTAACATAGCAGACATCTTAACCCTTACAAAACACTGCACAATGCCCATAGTAAATGCATATCAAACTCATTCCCAGCGCTTTACATGTTTTCGTAGTGATTTCTGTTTGCGTAAAATAATTGCAAAACCAAATGCTCACAGGTGCGTGATGAGAAAATGAAATGCTAAATTCAAAACATTTCTCAACATTCTTAAGTTACAACCATTTGTCCAGCATTAATAGTTAGTACGGGCATTAGAGCTCTCAGAGCTAATGTATAGAAATGCTGCTCTAGGGCAATATAATTCAGGATGCCACTTGCGCCAAACAGCTCGTAATGTCAACAAAATCATTGCAGCATGTAAAGTATAGGAACCATAGCATAATATCCCCAAAATAGATGCTGGCTATAAAGTTGCTTACCATTATCAATGGATAATAAACAAATGGGTAACCAATGAAAGAATCTCTATTGCTGAAGATCACGTGACTAACTGGCATTAGTAAATAAATAAAATGCCTAATGCTTAGCTGGATAAAAGTATATTCCAGCATAGACCAGTCTGTTGCTAATAAAGTGCATAGTACATATTGCAAACTTATTCACATGTACCACATTTAGGAAAATAAAAAATGCGAATACCTGAACTTGCAAATTGGCAATAGCCAACCCCTATGGTCAGACTGCAGTAAGCAGTTTAGCAGCTGATGATACATCCTAAATGGAGGTATTTAAAGTGCTTAGTGCATTCAATACCCAAATATTATATCCGTGCAAATATGCATGGATGTGCAAATATGCAATAACCAACCTCAATGGTCAGACTGCAATTAGCAATTTAGCAGCTACTGATGTATCCTACACGGAGATGTTTAAAGTGTTGGGTGCATTCATTACCTAAATATTGGATCCGTGCAAATATGCAAGACAACCTAGTCTTAGATGTAATACTAGAATAAGATGTAATAAAGTGCATAGTGCATAATAAAGTGCATAGTGCATGTAAACATCTAGTTAGCATCTAATAACTGATCTATACATAAAAGCAAAAAAGATATTTCTACACATCTAATGCCTGTTATTTCCATTCTACCCAATACTGTTTAAAAAATATTAACCCAAGGTAACCTATTCAGCAAAACCACATGGTCCCACAAAGTCAATCGTAAGCATGTGCAGAAAGAAGGGCCTATAAATGGAATAGAATCTAAAAGAAAAAATATAGTCTGGAAGAAACAGGGGAAAGAGAAAAGAAAATCTCAAAGAAAGGTATATACCTAAATTTGTATGAGCCCAAATACACTTGTTCAAAGAACAGAAAAGTTAAATAGATGTTTAAAATAGGACATACGTGCGTATGTCCTAATTTAAAAAAAAAGGCCACCTAAGCTTCATATTTCCCTCTGTGATGTAAAGAAGATGACAAAAAATATATATATGTTTGGGCAATGGACCAACCTAAAATGTAAGAGAGAAGGTGCCCAATTACATAAACAGTGCGATCACTTATGAACCCTCCAGTTACAAAGAACCTAAACGGCCCAGAACTAGGAAACACATAACCCAACTCGAAGAGAACAAGCTGAATGTGCAAACTGCAATGATAGCCTAACATCATAATTTACAAACATCTTCAACCAACATTTAAACATAAGTTGGAGTATATAGCTGAATTATAACTTGTTCATAATCATACAATAATAAACAAACTGGAAACAGGTCATGCAAAATGGATTCCCTGCAAAAGAATCACCTGCAAAAAGTCACCTGCAAAAAATCTATCAAAGAGTGAAACAAGAGAAAATTAATCTGCTAATCTAGTAGTTCTTACAGTAGCATGAGACAAATGCATCAACAAAATGGTGTTATATAAAATAAAGGAAACATGCATAAAGGTCATAATTAAGTTCCTAAAAAAGTATAAAGTTCTTCATCCAAATTATGGCCTCTTGGTTTTTTAGTTTCTAGGTCCAAAATGCATTTAGTTTCCAATTGTCTCAATGCCAATTCTCTGTTGCCACCTCTCGGGTGTTTGGCTATGGTATGAATGCCAAAAAATGTAAAACCATCCAATTTGCTATTATGTACTTCTTGAAAGTGCATTGCCATGGGGTAAGTAACATCCATATTCTTGATCGCCCTGATATGCTGTAGCATTCGTAGCTTGAGTCTGCCTATAGTGCTGCCTACGTACCACTTGTCACAAGGACACCTGAGCACATAAACCACATACTCAGTGTCACAAGTGATACGTGTCATAATAGAAACACTCTTGGCTAAAATCGGATGTTCATAATTGGAGACATCTGTTGCATACTTACAGGCCTTACATTTCCTACACTTGCGGAAGCCTGTAGTTGGTGTATTTAGCCAAGTGGAGCCTATAGATGGAGTAGAAGGGCTCATAAAGCTAGAGACAAGGTTGTCCTTAAGTGAGACAGAGCGTCGAAATGTAATGTTCATCTTGTCGCCCAAGATCGTTCCTAAATGTTCATCCAGTTGTAGGATATGCCAGTGTTTCCGCATAATCCGTCGTATTTGCTGGGAATTGGTACCATAAGTGAGTATGAGTCGTGTCTCACTAGTTTGATCATTTAATGGTAACTGCACTGTAGTAGTTAACAGTGAGGAGCGGTCTAAGTCCCTAGCTTTGTGAAAGGCTCTTTCAAGTATGCGTTTGGGATACCCCCGTTGTTTAAATTTTAGAGCCATGTATGCACACTCTGCATCAAACGTCTCTAGTTTGGAACAATTCCTTCTTATGCAAATAAATTCACCATATGGTATGGACCATTTGAGGGAGGTAGGATGATTACTTTTCGCATGCAGTGGTATATTTGAACTTGTCGGTTTGCGATAAAGTTCTGTAGTAAGTTCTTCCTGAGCCACCTTGACAAGAATATCGAGATATACGATAGCAGTCTTGTGGTGGCTTTCCGTAAACTGAAGATTTAATTCATTGATGTTCAACCTCTGGACAAATTCTAACCACTCCAAACTAGTACCATCCCAAATGATGAATAGATCATCTATGTACCGCAACCAGAGAATTATCTTAGCTGTGTATTCATTATTCTCTGTACCCCAAACAACAAACTTCTCCCACCATCCCATAAACAAATTGGCATAGGACGGAGCAAATGTGGTCCCCATAGCAGTTCCCTGAAGTTGCACATAATATTCTTTGTTGAATAAGAAACAATTGTTTGTCAAACAGAGATGAGTCATATCCAATATCATACGGCTGTGTGACAGGAAGTTCATAGACCTTGTATGAAGAAAATGTTCACATGCTCGTAAACCATCTACATGTTTGATAGAGGTGTATAGGGATACTACATCTAAAGTGGTGAGTAGATATGTGGGTTCCCAAGTGATTCCATCTATTTTGTTCAAAAAATCCTTGGTGTCTCTCAAATACGATGGTAATGTAGTGACAAAAGACACCAAAGTCTCGTCCACAAATTTAGAGATATTCTCATATAAAGCCCCACAGAGTGTCACAATGGGACGTCCTGGGGGTTTGCTCATGCTCTTGTGTACTTTGGGCAAGAAATAGATTGTGGGCATAACAGGGAATCTTGGTTGTAAGAATTTACACATATCATCCTCAAGTAGCCCATTCTCCCTATATACGTTTAGCAAATCAAAAAGTTTCGTGGTCATACCTGGTGTAGGGTCTGTGTCCAATTTTGCATAACAAGAACGATCATGCAGTTGTCTAGAAGCCTCCTTGATGTAATCGGCACGGTTCATCACTACAATATTTGTGCCCTTATCCGAGGGTTTAATAATACAATCAGACAGGGTGCTGAGATCTTTCAAGACATTTTGTTCATGATGGGTGAGATTTCCTTTGTGGTTCCATTTGGTCTGCCTAATCCTTTTCAGATCATTTATTACTAGATCCTGGAATGCCTCAATGTGTCCTCCTGGATTAAACATTGGATTAAATCTGGATTTGCACCTTAATAGACTGGTCCCTGGCCTATATATATATTTAAATTGTTGCCAGACATCCTTTATAACCGTGGTAGATGGTCGTGACTCCTGCATTATCATGGCTGGCCACCTAACCCTGCCTACCCCCCCCCCCCTGCCTTTATAATAAACCTTTGGGGAATACTGCCAAAACACCCAATCATTTACCCCGTTTCGTCTGATTGCACCATTTCGATTCCCCATGTCTTTACATCTCTTTTCTGAACTGATCCGCTTTCGTTGACGTTTTTGTTGCAAGTGTATCAGCCTATTTTCAGTTAATGCCCCAAGTGCTGTAATACAGAAATTCAAAATTGCGCAGTCCCCAAGTATTATTGGAACTTGCTTTTAAAAAATATATATATATATATTCTGTGTTTCCCCTGACTAGCCTATGCGTGATCCAAGCGATTAGGCATTTTTGGGTGCTGTTCATAATGCAAAAATCTTAAGATGTTCAGAGAATCTAACGGTTCTAATCAATAATTGGTATGGAAGGTGCCACGCATTATCAAAGTGAACTCGGGGTCAACTGATAATGGAATCATGGTCCCATGCTTGGATTAATAAAGAGATCATTTTTGTGATCATCCAAAATCTTAAAAGTAGGTCCTTAGACTTCATTGTGTCAGAGCCACCCAATGACACTGCTTTGGGACAGTGTTGTTAAACCTCTCCCGAGTAAATTGCAAAGCATGAATCTTCCAAAATGGCACAGTCGCTGTATCTTTCCTTGCCAACTGGGGTAGCTGGTATTTCCAAAATTCCTTATGTTTTTTGAAGAAACTCATTGGCTTTTCCACAAAACTGTAAGGGGCCGATTCATGGAACAAACATGCGCCGAAAATCTTCGCGCAAGCAGGCGCAAGCAGGCGCAAGCGGAAAAAAACAGGCGCACGCGCACGCGTGCGATACATGGAAGTCCCTGCGCGTGTTTACCACGGGATGTGCGCCAAACCCGTGCATGGCGCACACGTCACTGCAACATCCCAAAAGACGTGCGCGATGCGCACAGTGAAAGCGCACAACCTCGGCGCATACACCAGAAAGTGGGCGGAACACGGGGCGTAACGCGCGGAATGGGGTACAACTCGCGAAAACAAGGGCGTAACTGGGGATGTACTGCAGGGAAGCAGACGGAACGCCCACACGCACCCGAACCACACGTATTCATGGAATCGAATAGGGCAAAACCACGCACAGCGAAAGACACGCACAAGCCGATACACGTCCGCCACACGAAGGCAGGCGGTAGCGTCCCTGCGCATTACAAAAGTGGCAACATACAGCAATTGTGCGAGCGGGGCACGTGTATTTCGGGGTTGCGCGGGAAGTTACACACGTGATTGAGCGGGATACGTGTATTCCGGGGGTTCGCGGGAAGTCACACACGCGATCGGGCCTGGGGGAGCGTGCTACGTGTATTTCAGGGGTTCGCGTGAACTTTCTCACGCGATCGGGCCTGGGGGAGCGTGCTACGTGTATTTCAGGGGTTCGCGTGAACTTTCTCACGCGATCGGGCCTGGGGGAGCGTGCTACGTGTATTTCAGGGGTTCGCGTGAACTTTCTCACGCGATCGGGCCTGGGGGAGCGGCCTACGTGTATTTCAGGGGCTACGTGTATTTCAGGGGTTCGCGTGAAGTTTCTCACGCGATCGGGCCTGGGGGAGCGGGGTACCACTCACCGTCTGCCTTGCGTGTAGAAGAAAGCGTAGCCAACACCCGCTGTGAAGTAATAGCGTGTGAACCCCAACGGATGGAAAACACACGCACCGCACGAAAAGCACGTACAGAACATAAATGCACGCGGGATCACCAAGCCCTGCCAGGGCAACGCCCGTGCGCAAAACGTCACAGACGCGCTTACGCTGCAAGGGCCTTGGGTCCAATGAAATCGCGTACGCGTGCTGACGCGCTTACGCGCTAAGGGCCTTTCCTCGATTTTCACGCTGACGTGCAGGATTTTCACGTGCCAAATCACTCCGTATCAAGCTGGCCACGCGAAAACACACGGAAGACCACGCTCCTGCCCAGAAGGCCGAATCACTGCCCCCCAGTGCCCCGAGCAGCCTCCCACGTGCCATCTGCTGCTGCCTGCCTGCCTGCCTGCTGCCACCGTGCCCTGCCATTTGGTGCCTGCACATCAGCCATCTGCAGGTGTCCAGTTGCTGTGTCCACACCTGCTGGAACAGAAGACTCCCGACTCGGATAACATCGCTCCACAGCCCAGCCCCAGGACCCAGTTGCCCACCCACTCCTGCCCCTGGGGTTGCCATGTCGGGCACATCAACATCTGGCACCAGTGGCAACCCCCAGCCAGAGGGGCAGAGGGGCACCAGCTTCACTGCCACCGAAGTTGGTGTCCTTGTGGAGCAAGTCCTGGGGCAGTATGATGCCCTCTTCGGATCGTCCCGCGCCAACAAGGAAGGACGGGACAGGATCTGGGCCGACTGTGTGGTTGCCATCAACGCGGAGGGGGTGGCAACCCGCACCATCCAGAAGGTCAAGAAGCGCTGGGAAGACTTGAGGTCCAGGACCCTCAGGAAGGCCCGGCGCCTCGTGGAGGGGGGCCGGGGCCGCATGAGTTCCATCCAGTTGAGGGTCCTGGAACGCGCACACCCAGCGCTCCACGCCCAGGTCCTTGAGAGGGAGACCCGTCTGGAGTTGAGCGGTAAGTGGCCAAGCATTGCTGTGTGAGACAGGGCATGTAGCAGTGTGCTGGTTGTCTGATACTTGCCTGTATGTGTGACATAGGCCATGTACGCATGTATGTGTGCAGGGACATCATGGGAATGCATGTGCGACCTGTAATGTGTGAACCGCACGGTTGTTGCATGTGTTTGAATGCGACATGGGGAGCCCTGTGCAGATTGCACACATGAGAGCATGGCAGTCTCTGTTCCTGGACATGGGTGGGGGCGAGGGATGGGTGCTGATGCCAGATACATATGTGGTATCCATGTCTGTGTGCCTGACCTGCGTGTCTGTGACTTGTGAGTGCCATGGATGCATGACACATGTCTGTGACAATGTACAGATTCACTGATGCAGCCTAGTCATCCTTGTATGCACTGTGATTGGGGTGTACGGGGCCAGATGGATGTGACTGAGGTGAAGTGTGTGCATGTGATAGGCATGACCCATGATGCATGTGAGTCCCATTACATTGTATGATTCGAGAGTCCATTGGACATGCATTGAAATGTCCATGGCACGCATCATGACTGTCACTGTGTGTGTTTTGCCTGGACTGACACATGTGTTGTGGTGTGACATGATGGAAGTGTACTTTGACAGTGGCACTCATCTGCTATTGCTTCCTGTCTAGGGGACCATTGTACAGTACCCTGATGCTTGTGTTCTATGTCTCCCTCTACGCAGCGGCTAGTGAAGGAGAGGGCGGAGACGGCGCTGTGGAGCAAGGCGGCGGGGATGCCCCCACGGCTGCAGCGGAAGGGGTGGGTGAGCCCCCACAGGGGCCTGCTACGGCGGTAGACGGCGAGGAGCCATCCAGGTTGGTGGTTTCCACAGAGGAGGAGGAGGCCGCCACTGAGGCGCACATGGGGCCTGGTGGGGGCATCCCTGCTGGTGCAAGTGGTGCAGTCCAGGGGCAGGGGCAGGAGGCAGCACAGGTCACCGTGGAGGGGCCTGTGCATGTCGCTGTCCCTGAACCTGTGGGTGCACCACCTTGCACCAGCAGGGATGCCCCGTCCCAGGCCCGTCCGCAGGTAGAGGGGATGTCCATGTCATCTGACTCCCCTCCACCTGCGGACGAGGGGACCCCTGGCCGTGTGGAGAAGGTCCTGATTGGGGTCGCGATGCGCACGGCTGTGATTCGTGATGCCGTGCGTGCTTTCCAGGAGGAGCACGCACGTCATCACGAAGAGCACCGTGCCGACGTGGCCCAATTGGGATCGGCCATGTTCGGGGGTTTCCTGCATGTGTCGGCCAATCTGGCGGTCCTCTCCTCCTCTGTGGAGACCATACGCCAGTCGTTCTCCTTGCCGTCTTCCGGCCCAGATGCCACCAGGGCCCCCTGTGGACCTGCCCTGACCAATGCAGCCAGCTCGGTGGGGATCCCATCCCTGCCACAGTCGGGAGTCAGAGGTCCAGCAGGGGTGGACAACACAGCAACTGGACCCCAGCAGATGGAGGATGTGACGGCATCATCGGGCAGGGCACGTGCACGACGGCGTCGGTGGTTTCCATCATCCTGGATGCCGTCGTGCTGGCAGAGGCAGTGGCTTCGGAGGCAGCAGCAGGCTCGACGTGGGAGGCATCATGGCTCGGGGCCATCACGATCAGAGGGGCAGGCATCGGCCGGAGGGCAGGAGAACCCTGGGATGGTAGTGTCTTCCGTGTGGGAGCAGTTGGTCCAGCGGATAGGTGCGGAGCGGCAGCGGGCGGAAGAGGAGCGGCTCACCATGGTCAGGGCGGAGTTCTCCATGCGTCGGGCGTTGAGGCGGGCTGAGTGCCTCGAGGAAGCTCGCAGGGAGTTTGAGGTGGACATGGGGTTATCCCTGCGAGACCTCGGGGCCAGGACAGAGTCCCGCCTCCAGAACATCGACATGGAGTTCGATGATGCCCTGGCCGGCAACATCACAGAGTGAGCCGCAGGACTTGCCCGCTGCCATTGTATATAGTTATATAGTTAGTGGTAGGTTTCCTTTAGAATTTGATTTTTTTTTATTTGGTTGCGATTGGACAATGCGCCACTTTTTTGTATATAGTTCAGTTTTTAGTTAGTTGACATGGTTAGGTTTCATTTGGTTGGGCTCATGGACCCGGATTGTCTTGTATATAGTTCTTCTATGGATTTTTGGATTATTTGGATTTTTTTCATTCATCTTCTTTTCGTTGTTTTGCTTTGTGGTTTTTCTAATTTCATTTCCATTCTTGTTGATTTTCAATACATTTTTATTTTCATCCTTCAATGTGTCGTATCATCTCATTACTTTCATGCATGTCATGTTGGGTGTTTTAACATTCACTTGCAGCCATTGTGTGTGACAGACATGTGTTCATTTGCATCATTTACATTGGGTGTGTAACATGTAATTGCCTTTGATATGTGGGTGGATGTGATAGTTGGTTGGGCCTTTTGGCAGGGGAGGATGGCCATTACGGACATGATTGGGGATTGTTGGGACCCAGGTGCAGGGGGGCATGGATGGGACATGGGTGGGGGCCTGCTGGCAGGTGCCCCACAGTGCTGGGGGGTGGGGGCATGGATGGGACATGGGCGAGGGCCTGCTGGCAGGTGCCCCGCAATGCTGGGGGGTGGGGGACATGAGTTGGACATGGGCGAGGGCCTGCTGGCAGGTGCCCCGCAGTGCTGGGGGGTGGGGGTGGTGGGGGACATGAGTTGGACATGGGTGGGGGCCTGCTGGCAGGTGCCCCACAGTGCTGGGGGGTGGGGGTGGTGGGGGACATGAGTTGGACATGGGTGGGGGCCTGCTGGCAGGTGCCCCACAGTGCTGGGGGGTGGGGGTGGTGGGGGACATGAGTTGGTCATGGGTGGGGGCCTGCTGGCAGGTGCCCCACAGTGCTGGGGGGTGGGGGTGGTGGGGGACATGAGTTGGTGTTCATTAGTTCAAGGAGACATGTGCCTTTGCTGGGGGGCATGCCCATGTTGGGTGGGCTGCCTGCGGGACATGACCAGGGATGCAGGGTAGTCCCCTGTGGTGTGGGCTGCCTGCAGGGGCCGTGGAGGGTGTACAGGGAACACCTGGGAGGACCCACACTGTAGGACTCCCCGGCACCCCTGAAATACACGTACCCTGCTGAAATCGCGTGTAGAACTTCCCGCGCACCCCTGAAATACACGCGCCCAGGCTATTCGCGTGTAAAACTTCCCGCGCACCCCTGAAATACACGCGCCCAGGCTATTTGCGTGTAAAAGTTCCCGCGAACCCCTGAAATACACGCGCCCAGGCTATTCGCGTGTAAAACTTCCCGCGCACCCCTGAAATGCACGCGCCCAGGCTATTCGCGTGTAAAAGTTCCCGCGAACCCCTGAAATACACGCGCCCAGGCTATTCGCGTGTAAAACTTCCCGCGCACCCCTGAAATACACGCGCCCAGGCTATTCGCGTGTAAAAGTTCCCGCGCACCCCTGAAATACACGCGCCCAGGCTATTCGCGTGTAAAAGTTCCCGCGCACCCCTGAAATACACGCGCCCAGGCTATTCGCGTGTAAAACTTCCCGCGCACCCCTGAAATACACGCGCCCAGGCTATTCGCGTGTAAAACTTCCCGCGCACCCCTGAAATACACGCGCCCAGGCTATTCGCGTGTAAAACTTCCCGCGCACCCCTGAAATACACGCGCCCAGGCTATTCGCGTGTAAAACTTCCCGCGCACCCCTGAAATACACGCGCCCAGGCTATTCGCGTGCGCGCACCCCTGAAATACACGCGCCCAGGCTATTCGCGTGTAAAACTTCCCGCGCACCCCTGAAATACACGCGCCCAGGCTATTCGCGTGTAAAACTTCCCGCGCACCCCTGAAATACACGCGCCCAGGCTATTGGCGTGTAAAACTTCCCGCGAACCCCTGAAATACACGTAGCCCGCTCCCCCAGGCCCGATCGCGTGAAAAAGTTCACGCGAACCCCTGAAATACACGTAGCACGCTCCCCCAGGCCTGATCGCGTGAGGAACTTCACGTGAACCCCTGAAATACACGTTGCCCGCTTGCCGTGCTGGTACAGGGTTAGCGCAGCCCTTTGCGCTGGATTGGGGATTTTGATGGCTTTTCCCTGCGCGGAAGGCGTTCTTGGGGGCGTAACTGGCGCTGCTGGAAGGTCGCTGCGCCACTGCGCGCCACGGCTGGTTTTGGTGGCTGGAATCCATGAATACGCTGTGCGCGGAAATGGGTTTTGGCGCACGCGGCTGGCGCAGGGATTCGCACGCGCACACTGTGCGCCAGCCACGTGCGCCACTTGTGCGCTGGATTCTATGAATTACCCCCTAAGAGTCGAACAAGTTCGTATAGGTAGTCTCCTTCAAGTCAGAAACCATCTGCTGCCCCTTTTTTTGCTTGATTAGCCGTCTGTGTGCCAGTTTCCCTTTGTCAGCAGTGGTATAAAATACTAGCTGAGAAGAGGAAGCAAGGGAAAAGAACCCCCCTTAAGAATAGTGGGTTATGGTAATTCTGTCTGCCAATGAAACCCATCCGCCATCCATTTGCCCCTATATACTCGCACAGGATGGTGGTGCCATCTTGCTTTGTAACTCAGAGCTCAGGTGCAGTTGTGGGCAGGCAACACCTGCATATACCTCTTTCTCCAGCCCTTGTGTTAAGCTTGCACATGTCAACAAGCCAAAGACAATAAAACAAGGTTTCTCGGATCAGCTTGTTAGCGGACAAACAAGTCCATTACGAGTTTGGCAGTTTACCACAAGGCCAAATTACGACTTTAGAGGATTTGCTTCCAGGAAAATCGTAGAGGTAAATCTTCCAACTCACCGCTGAAATATCGTCATAATCGGCAGAAATTGTGCCGTGGAAATTCCATCAAAAAAGCACCATTGAGTCCAACGGACTCAAATTAAATGGGGAATTACACTGCCACCACCACTTGTAATCGGGTGGACATTTCTCCAGATCAAGTGGCAATAACGGTAATTCGTTTGGGCGGTATTCCGGTGGATTTACCGCTGAGATAACACCCAACTCGTATTGAGGCCTAAAGCTTTTTCGAACATCTGTCTGCCAAAAAAGACACCAAGACACTGCTTCTTAGTCACACAGGGTAATCATTCTACAAAAGATAACATGCATATTCCCTGAGCCTTAGACATTTACTCTATGCTATTAGCAGATGAGATTGAAACAATTGTTTTCCCTTACAAATAACATTAAATTTGGCATTGCTTAATGTGTCTCATTTACTATATTGCTCTCTTAACTATGTGCTCCAGATAAGATTTTGTAGTCTGAGTATTTTTTTCTTATTTTTTAAATTGACTAAAATCATTTATTATGGAGTAAAAAAATCAATTTCCATTCCCGGTGAGTGTATTTTTATGCGAGTAAAACATTATTTTAGCTTGAAAACTGATATCATTGAGCACCTTACTTCCATGCAAATTAAAAAATGCATTTTTACCATAAAGTTCCTCTTCAGAACCGGCAGTACGTATTTCTGGGCCCCTTCCCATGAAATTGCTGACAACTGTGGAAAGCCAGAAGAAGGACGCAGACTCTCTGAAGGTTTTATGCAAGCTGTTTTATTAAAATAAAATTATAAGGTCTATATTTCCATAAAACTATGGGTGGTCCCTGCCTGTGTTACTAAGGTGCTTGTCAGCCATGCATGAATGCCCAACGAAATAGGTCCACTGCCCAAAGCAAACCTAACTGACCCTACCACTTCTAGGCAAAGTTTTTATGTAGTACCCTCTGGGAACACTACAGCAACTCTGACTACAGGTATAGGAAACCCAACCTTTGGTATAAGCTTGTTCTACAAAGTTTTGATAGCGTGTTGATCAGCCAGGCTTATCTCAAGAGGGGTCAATGTGAGCTGCAGGGGAGTTACACAGAGATTCACAGTGACAAGTATTCAAATAAACTCTTACACACAAGGTTTCTTGAATAAACAATTTTTAATTTATTTAATAGTCAGAGTAAGCCTTCTTCAAAAGGGAGCAATATAAAAAGTAACACTTCAATACTATTAACTCTTAGTTCCTAAATCAGAAAATACCCTTTTGGGATGGCCCACAGACACAACCTACACCCTCAGGTGACTTCAATAGCTAGGGTGCTGGGGACATTAATATCTTACTTTTTGCATTTAGAATACTGTTAGGAGTTGGTAAAAGGAAAAGGTTATTAGAACAAACAAGAGACCAAACATATTGTTAAGCAGGCAAATACTTTTGGATCCCCACAGCAGAGTCATTCAGTATAATAGGCTAGGCCAAAGTCAATGGGCAAAAGTCTTATATGGGATGAAGCACTTCGGGGAGGTAAGTAGAAAAGTCTTTGCACAATGTTTGAAGTCTTTGAAGAAGAGAACACTCAAATGTAGGAGAGCCACAAGCTGTTTAGATTTGTGAGTAGTAGAAGATGCAAGCAACTCTACAATAAGAGGTAAGTTCGCTCAGACTTTACAGTACCTTTGTATTGAAGAAAAAGTGCAGCAGATGACTTCTGTTCCTGTGCAGCTCTGCAGATCTTTCTGTTCCTGGGCCTCAGTCATGAGGACAAGAGCGAGGACTTTTGGGGACTCCTGCACTGCAATGGGGCGGTCACCGCTCGCAACCGGCAATCTTTCCAACAAGTGGCACTTCGGTGTTTCAGCTCCTCGCGACTACCGCAAATAGCAACACTGCGGTTCCTGGCTGTCGAGATGGACTTTCCTTGGTTCTGGGGTCCCGCACTCTGTTGAGGGGGCACAGGCTCAGTACCTGCTTCCTGGGAGTCCGGAGGATCTTTCTGGAGCTCTTGGCCAACTTAAAAGCAACGCACACAATCTGGTGTTCCTCTCCCTGTCTATATGGTTTTCAGCAGCAACTCTGTGGAAATTCAACCAGCTCCGAGAAGGATGTCCAGGTGGCTTACTTTGGGGTTGATTGGTCCCACCAACTAAAGGGGAGAAGTCGTCCTTGCAGGGGCTTCTCTGTCGATACGAATTTGGAGTTTCAGCACAGCAGCAGGGCTTTACTGGGCAAACCAACAGTCCAGGAGTTGCAGCAGGCGACCTCTTCAAGTTCTTCGGTTCCTTCATCCAGTGGTCGACTCTGCCTTCCAAGCCAAAAGCCTCGCCTTTTATTCAGGTCTCTCCCATTCATTCCAGCCCAGCTGTCAGTCACCCAGCAGGGTTGTTTTCTGTGCCGGACAGTCAGCCGGCCAATCACTACAGAGTGCATTTGGGTCTCCTAGGAGGCTCCGCACAGGGAGTTGTGGGCACCTCCCGCTCTTCCTGCCTACCCCAGACACCCTGGAGCCAAAGGCGGGCTTTCACTCGCGAATCCCGCCAAAGCAAACAATGGGACCAAACCTGGTTTGGCGCGCAGAGTAAATCTCAAGAAGGACCTTTCACAAAGAAATGGCGAATAAAAGAAGACTGGGCCATTTTTTGACAACAAAGGCACCATTGAGTGCTTCAGTGCAGCTGCAAACGCAGCCCGCAGTAAATGCACACCACGGTAGGTAAAACGCAACCACTGCCACCAGCCATTCAGTGAGAAAAGGGTAACATGAAAATGTTACATGAGAGGCTAAACAATGGGGATACTAGGCAACCCCTCCAGCACCCTATTGTAAGATAGTGAGTGCTGGGTCTAGAAAGTTACAAACATAAGTAAAGTCAATTTCACTTTACTACTCTGGGAAACAGTAGTTTATCCCAGAGAAGGTATTTAAACCTTTGGGAAATCTGAAAGACTTCCCTGTGCCACTGCACTGAAGGTGCCGTGTGACACAATGTAAAAGATGATGCCTATGGAGTTTGTCAGACTCCACAACCAAAAGAAACACACAGTTCAAAATCACATTAAAATACATGAGAGAGTGGGAAAAAGGGTCTCATTCTCTCCAAGTAAAAAAAATCAAGTCCTCAAAATCCAGCAAAGTTGCTGGGGGGTGTCTAAGGTGGAGGGAATTAGCACATTTCTGAGAATTCTCCCTAAAATCCTCTAGAACACTAACTTAAATCAGGAGCATGACTCCCTTCTGGTGAAGAATTCAACCATCCTCAAGGGGGGCATGCGCTCGCCTGGGCTTTTTGAAATGTTTAATTAAATGGAATGATGGTAGACCAACCTCAGGAAATTGTGTGGGGCTAATCCACACACATTTTCCTATGCTCACACTGCGACACACATGTAGACCAGTGTACTCTGGCGTTGACACAGCCTACAGGCGCAGTCCGCCCCTGCCATATTTAGTTGGAATGTGACAGCCAGGAGTGCACAATGTCATCTCCAGGAAAGGGGAGGGCCAACCTTCCCCTTTCCATGGACAGCCTGATTAACTGGCAAAGGCTCAATGAAACTGCCCTGCTCTTTTGTTAGGCCCTGCAGCTGGTGGCACCGATTAAAATACCGATAGATGGTACTTCATACAGGCCTATATGGGGCCTGGTTGCAGAGGTTAACGAAGGAGACAGGAAACCCAACAACCTTTCATATGTAACTGTGTCGACCTGAAGCCAGCTCCCGCCCTCAGTATCAATGATGGTGAACTGTCCTGGCTGGATCTGTTGTTTACAGTAGGCCACCCCCTTAGGGTGGCTCCATTCATAAGGTATGAGAATGTGATTTGCAGGAGCCAGAGAGTCTGGTCTCGCCGCAGCTTCAAAGGGGACCTGCTGGTTTAACAGGGACCTCACATGGAGTTCCATAAACTAGAAAGACTCTTTTGTCACAGCAGAGAGCACGATGAGTGGGACCTACTAGCAAAAGGGAGTGAGCCCAGAGCTCTCTCTGGTGAGACAAGGTTTCCACTATATTCGTTCTGGGACACCCCTTATTCCTGTAGAACCCTCTTACCTTTTCCTGTTGCAAAGCTCTCTGGTTATGACCTCACGCATATAGAAAATTGTTGGTGGAGACCCCAGGATTGGTTTACTAAGGTAGGCTTAGCCTACAACAATCACTGTGGGCCACTTGGCTTTAAAAGAGGCCTGGAGCCCCTCTTTAGGCATATCTTCTGAACACTTCACCAGAAGTAACAAAGAAGAACTTAACCTTGGACCCTGGCTGAAGGTACAGACTGCCTTACATCTTCCGCCATTGAAGGAAATCCAGGATATCCAAAGAGGGAAGCAGGATCCCTCCCCTAAACTCCTCCCAGATAACAGACGGAGAAACAGAACTCGGAGGACCCTCTCGCCGCTCTAGAACCGGTACTCAGCCAGCAAGCTTCCTTGATGGGAAGTGCCAGAAGGTCTCTGAACCTACAACCAAGGACAGGGCAGCTGCCTGAAGCACACTCCTCAGCTTTGGGCCGCCCACCTTAAAGGACGACATGAGCCCAGTGAAGAAGCTGGGAGAAGTGCCTCAACAAGCATCTGCTGCCGTCTGCCTTAAAGGACATTTCTGAGCCAGTCGAGTTCCTCGATCTGCAACCGACTGCAACGCTGTCCGTTGTCAAGCCGCAGCCGCTTAAAGACATCCAAAATGTCTCGACCAGTGCTTTTGAACCGACGATCAGCACTGAGACATCGATTCCTGACGCTGAGTCACCGTGTAGGCCATCCTACAGCCGTTCGTCCAGCTTTGCTCACCGAACACTCTTTCTGCCTGATACCTGCAGCTAACTCCTGTCTCGAACTCTGTTGCAGATGCTTGCAAAGTGCTCTGAAGCGGACTTGACCCTGTCGAGCACCAAGAACACCTACAGCGCCATGTACATTGTGGTTCTGTCCCCCTGGTCCTTCCCAGAACGCCCATAGAGACATTTAAAGACCTGTTTCCCCCTTTGTGCTGAAGCCAAGACACCTTAAACTGTTGTGTTTATTAACCTTCTCCAGCATTGGATCTTTCATGGATTCACATGCTTAGAATATTCCCTGTCGTCAGGCTGGGAACCCTCGGTATATTTATAAAGATGTTTTCCATAGGAAAAAATTCAACACTTCTGTGTCCTATCTACCTCATTTTTGGGCTGCTTACGCCTGCCCCAGTAGGACGTAGTGGTATAAATAGCTCCGCCCCCGCAGCTCCCTTCAGATTTCAACCATCTACCAAAGTAGTGGGATCACCTTGTGTTATCTGCTATTTTACAAAGTTGATTTTGTGTTTTTTTTCCCAATGTCTGGGAGGGCGTTGTTCCGTCCGTGTGCTACATGCGGATTAAAAAAGGTTTATGAAGGAGATGGGCATATGGATTGCCTGTATTGTCTCCATCCTCATCATTCAGCTGACAATTGTGAGATTTGTAAAGGCTTCTCACAGAAGACCCTGAATGACCGAAATAGGTGTCTGGTGACGTGGCTGAGTGATGGCGCGGGAGTGCACCCTCCTTCTGAGGTAGGCTCTACACATAGCTTGACCTCGAGATCTAAATTCCTGATGCCACCCCGCCGCTCTGTATCTGCAGAGCCGCCGCGAAGAAACCACGCCCGACGGAGAAACGTTCTTCTGAGAAACATTCTACGAGGGAATCGTCATCAAAAGGGAAGGCTTCATCATCTTCCTCCTCGTCAAAAAAGGAGAGAAAAGATCTGTTAAAGACCTCCTCAGGAGATCACCACAGGTCATCCTCGAGTCGAGATTCGTCGAGGCATAAGTCAAGTTCAAAAAAGGCGGAAACGCCTAAGGACTCTGCGCCACAACCACTGTTGTCGACGGGAGTGCGGTCGTCGACACCTTCATTACCATCGGCACAGGTTATTTCTGCGGTCGCTCCGTCGATTCAGACGACGCCTGTTGAGAAGTTGGCATTGTCGACGGTGGCCCCTCCGGAGGTGAACGATCTGATCTTACAACAAGAGATGGCCCTTTCAATATCATCTGTAGAAGACGACCGTGAACCAGTGGTTGGCCCAACGGATCTGGGATTACAAGGTGTCAATTTGTTGACGGCCTCGAGTGGGCGAAGCATCCCAGTTACGACGTCTTTACTGAACCCCCAGGCAGTGTTGCCTTGGAAGTATTGTCCACATTGCAGACTCTATTGAGCCGGTTGGATGCGAAGTTGCCTCACATTGGTGCACCTGCAGCGGCACGTGCTACGCCGGCCGACGACGAGCCAGGTCCAGCCCCTCGGTCAATGGCAGAACGAGGAGAGTCTTTTTCAGACATATCTTCATCTCCTTCAAGAGACCCGACGTGGGAGTCGGAAGCTGAGGTGGAAGCTCCAAGAAGTCCGGCGCAACCATCCCCGCCGGATGACATTGGTTGCTTCCACGCAATGATGGGAACAGCATGTGCCGAGTTTGGCCTAGCCTCGGAGGAGGAACAGAAAGACTGCTTCTTGTTTGATCATATGTGGAAAAGGAGGAAGTCTGTGCTTTCTGTCCCCATTTTAGACCACGTCTGGCAAGAAGGGTTACGAACCATGCGCCATCCGTTTTCGGAGCCTGCGGTTAAAGGCAGACTGGAAAAGAAATTTAAAGCTCCGGAGTCTACTCCGAAATGTTTGTCTTCTCAGCCTTCACCGGAATCGGTGGTATCGGCTGCTGCTGCCAGAAAGGCGAGGTCACAGCATAATTGCACTATTCCCCCGGACAACGAGGCCAGGAGGCAAGATGCCTTTGGCAAGAACGTGTTGTCGATAGGAGCGACGACGGTAAAAGCAGCCAACTCTCTAGCTATTATGGCGAGATACGACAGGGAGATGTGGCATCGTTTAGCCCCCATCCTGGAACATCTACCAGACGAGCACAGAAAATCGGCTATGTTGCTGGTGCGTGAGGGGGAAGAGGCGTCAAACCACTCAATTAACATCGCCGTAGACCTGGCAGAGTCAGGATTTAAATAAATAAACAACGGAGTGGTTTTGAGGAGGCAGGCCTGGCTTAAGTGTACAAACTTTAGACCAGAGGTACAATACAAAGTGCTTGATATGCCGTGTGAGGGGGAGCAATTGTTTGGGGAAAAAGTGGACAAGGCCTTAAAAGGCATGAAAGAAGACTCAGACACAGCACGCTCTCTTGAAGCCCTTCAGAGTGGCAGAAGTTTTTGATCTTTTCGTCCCTTCAGAGGGGCATCAGGAAATTCCCGATTTGTGTCATCCAGGGACCGGGGCTTCAGCAGACCATCGTACTCCTCTCAAGGCTATAGGCGAGCTGCCCAAGCGACTCGAAGAGGCCGAGACTATCAAGCTTTGAGAAAAAGAGGAGGTTAATCATTGTCCATGAAAGACAAGTAATCAAAACAATGACGAGCTTCAGGACGTCCTGGGAGGCAGAGTGTCTTGCCGTGTTGACGAGTGGGAGAAAATAACATCAGACCGGTGGGTGTTAGACACAGTAAATCCAGGCCACTCTTTGCAATTCAAAAACGGGCCACCTTATATTCCACCTGTGTTTTCGGCGCAACCCCATCTTCAAATATTACAACAAGAGGTGGTGCTTATGCTAAAAAAAAGGGGCTATAGAATTGGTCCCGGTGGCCGAGTGAGATCAGGTAGTTTACTTCCGTTACTTTGTTGTCAAAAAACCCAACGGGAAGTGGCGACCCATTCTAGATCTTCGAGATCTCAACAAGACACTAAAAAGTCTGAAGTTCAAGATGCTGACGCTTCAGGAGGTTATCCGATCTATACAGCCGGGGGATTTTCTGGTGTCGTTAGATCTGCAAGACGCATATTTTCATATACCAATGCGTCGACGACACAGAAAATGTCTTAGGTTCGTAGTCGGACGAATCCACTATCAATTCACAAAGTACTCCTATTCGGACTAAAATCATCCCCCAGGACATTCACAAAGTGTTTGGCTCCAGAAGTGGCTTGGCTAAGAAGAAAAGGTCATCATGTTTACCCTTATCTGGACGATTGGTTGGTAAGGGGGTCATCGCCGATAATAGCACAAGCAAGTCTAAAAGCCACCATGCAACTTCTGCAGCGGTTAGGCTTTGCGATCATCTTCGAGAAGTCTTCCTTAACTACCTCAAGGAACTTGGTGTTTTTGGATGCGGAGTTTCAGATGCAGTCAGGATTGGTGAAACCATCTAGGGATAGAGTTCACAAACTCAGACACAAGGCAAAAGAGTGGAAGGCTGAAACCAAGGTGACGGTGAGGAAATACATGTCACTACTAGGGGCCATGGCATCGTGTATCCCCTTGGTAAGCAACTGTCGTCTCTTCATGAGACCGATTCAAGAATTTCTGGCAGACAGATGGTCCCAAAGTCGGGGACTATGGTCAGACAAATTAACTATCAGCAACAAACTTCTGCAAGCACTGCAGTGGTGGCAACTCTTAGAAAATCTAACAAGAGGGATGCCCCTGCAAGAACCAGAGTTTCAGATGACGGTTGTGACGGATGCTTCTTTGACGGGATGGGGAGCCCACCTGGAGTCCCTGCAAGTGCAAGGTCTGTGGTCATTGGAAGAGTCGACCCTTCATATCAACGTACTGGAATTGAGGGCGGTACGCTGGGCCCTGAAGTAATTTTTACCACGCTTAAAAGGACGGTCGTAAGGATATTGACGGACAATACGACGACAATGTTCTACCTGAGAAAGCAGGGAGGTACTCGTTCCAGAACTCTTTCGACCGAAGCACAAGAAATATGGCATTGGGCTCGCGAACAGAAGATAAGTATATTGGCGTTCCATCTGCCAGGAGTAAAATATGTACAAGCGGACTCTCTCAGCAGAGAGATGAATCAACTGCACGAATGGGAGTTGAACGACCAACAACTGGCGAATGTTTTCAGAAAATGGGGTCATCCTTCCCTGGACCTCTTTGCGACGAGAGAGAACAAGAAATGCATGCAGTACGCGAGCAGGTGGCCACAACCCGACTCTCTTGGGGAAGCATTCTCCTTCCCGTGGACGGGCAAGTTTGCGTATGCGTTTCCTCCGTTTCCACTCATCCGACGAACTCTACAATGGATTCAGAAATGCCTATGTTGTGTGATCCTAGTGACCCCTTACTCGGCAAGACAGTCATGTTTCTCCAACCTGCTTCATCTGTCAATAACACAATCAGTGAGGTTCCAGAAGATCTCGAACCTTCTATCTCAGGACAAGGGAGCAGTTTGGCACCACGATCCGGACGGCCTCAGCCTGACAGCCTGGCTCCTGACTTCTCCGAATTTGGGTCTCTAACCATTTCATCGGACTGTCGTTGAATTTTACCGACCGCACGGGCTCCGTCCACGAACACTTCGTATGGATGTAAGTGGAAGAGATTCTGCATGTGGTGCAAGGATCAACCAGGATTGGACCCCCTGAAGATCGCGGCAGAACAGCTTCTTCCATACTTGCTGCACTTAGCAGAACAGGGTTTAGCTTTTTCTTCAATAAAGGTTCATCTGGCAGCCATTTCAAGATTCACTCGTAAAAGACATTCAATACCACTGTTTAGTGATCGGTTAGTTAAACATTTCATGAAAGGCTTATTTCAAACTTTTCCTCCAACTAAGAAGTTTCCTCCGAGCTGGAGTCTGAGCCTGGTACTGCCAGGACTAATGAAGGCCCCGTTTGAGCCTATGGCGTCGTCATCTTTAAAAATTCCGATCGTGGAAATTGGCCTTCTTGGGGGCTATCACTTCGGCACAAAGACTTTCAGAACTGCAGCGTTAGTTATTGATCCGCCATATTTGAGATTTTTCAAAGACAAGGTGGTACTAGCTACCAATACTCATTTCATACCAAAGGTTCCGACTGTATTCTGCAAGCATTCTTCTATTGTACTGCCAACATTCTTCGCAACACCTTCAACTGTCGCGGAAAAGGCTCTTCATACATTGGATGTGAAAAGAGCTCTAAAGTTTTACCTCCATCGTACTCAAGAATTTAGCAGTACAAGACAACTATTTGTGGCTTATGGCCCTTCGGCAAAAGGAAAAGCGATCTCAAAACAAGGACTTGCCTGCTGGGTATCGTCGACGATTGCTTTCTGCCACTTGAAAGTAGGGAAACAGCTGGAAAAGCGTCCCCGAGCCCATTCGACGAGATCCACTTCGTCATCGACGGCATTGTGGTCCGGAATTCCGCTGGGAGATATTTGTCAAGTGGCATGCTGGTCGGTACCACATACATTTACCCAGCATTATTGCCTCGAGCAACAACATGCAGAGGATATACAGACGGGGACGAGCAGTCCTACGACACCTGTTCCAGTAAGGTAAGCCCCTTAGAGGAGTTATATCCTTCTATCAAATTATCTTAAAGTGTTTTTTACTGTTAATGTACTATGTCTAGAAGTTTTTTCCATTGAAAAATGCATGTGTGGCTTTGATGATATTGGTTTGCATTACACACCTCCGAATTAGGAGTACTGCTATAGAATCTATTCTAAGCATGTGAATCCATGAAAGATCCATTGCTGGAGAAGGAAGTAGTTTCTTACCTGTAACTCCATTTCGAAGGGATTGTGTCCTCCGACGTATTCCTCATCTTAGATATCTCCTTCCAGCTCTGCTGGCCTCGGAAATTTTTTTCTCTAGAGGGCGCTGCGCGTCGACGACCTCCGAGTCGATGTCCCTCGACAGCCGCCGTATCGACGTCGACGTCATCCTGGCTACGAAGGCCGCGCGCAGCGCCCCTTGCTCAGTTCCGTTTTTCCGCGCTTACTCAGTGTCTCGGAATACCGTTGCTCAGTTTTGTCAGGTTAAACCTATTTACCTCGAGTTATTCGATCCGTACTCGATGGCTTCTTCGTCGGAACCGACAACTCCTCGATCGGGCTTCAAAAAATGCCGAGATTGTGGGAAAAAGGTGTCGCTGACTGACCCTCACAGAGTTTGTCTGTGGTGTTTGGAAGCTGAACACCATTGTTCGGAGTGCGAGGACTGTATGTCCATGACAGCTAAGGCTCTGAAGGAGCATAGGGGGAAGCTAGAGAAAGGTAAGACTTTTAAAGCTTCTTCTTCGTCGACGAAGTCGAGACATTCGTCTCCTCGTCACCATTCACGCTCCAGATCTCGGAGTGGGTCTCATCACTCCTCGAGATCGAAGCACTCAAAGAGGAGACGTCGAAGATCCCCTTCTCCGTCTTCCTCTTCCTCTGTTTCGCCAAAGAGAATCCCGTGCCCCACGAAACATAGTTCCCGGGCTGAATGGGAGGAATTCCGCAAAAATATGATGAGCGTCTTCGAGAAAGCGGCCTCGACCCCCTCGAAGACTGCCGAGAGCGATGCTCTGGTCGAAAGACCCGAAGGTCAAAAACGCTGCGAGTCGCAGTACCCGGCGAAGGAAACCTCTCGAGCGCGTCACGAACCCTCGAGTAGGACTATGACCTCCAAATCTTCCTCGAAGGTTCCGTCAACGCCGTCGACGAAGGTTCCGTCGACGTCGAGGTCGATGTCTTCGACGCCGTTGTCGAAGGGACCTTCGACACACGAGTCTGTCGACTCGACGCCAGCTTCGACACCGGTGTCGACGCCAAGAAAAGTCACGGTTACGACACACCCAGTGACTATCCCCAGGTCCTCGATGTCGATGGCTTCGAGATTGTCGAGCAGAATCCCAATTCTGTCGAGGTCTTCGAGGCCTCCGCCTTTGTTTTCAACGCCACGCTCGAAGCCTTCGACGACGGCGTCGACGACATCGACGTTTTCGAGGCCGATTATGACAAGTTCGGCACCCTCTGCCTTGGAAATGGGGTTTACACCCTTTATGAGTTCAGAACAATTGAGAACTATGTCCTCAATTATGGAAGAGGGTGAATTGTCTGAACAGGAAGACACATTTGAGTTGCAGGGACCTGTAACCCCAATTAGAGAGGAATTTTCCTCTGAAGAACGCAGGTTAAAGGATCTTCATGATTCCTTACATGAGGCAAGTGGGTTAGGCACCTCCCCTGAGGTGCAGTTTACTAGGCCAGACCCGGGGAACATGCTGAAACCCCCTATAGAGCCTTAATGGCTAGGATCACAGAGTTTATGGGGTGGTCTACACCTTCACAATCTTTCCAACAAGATGACCTCACGGATATTCTTGACAAAGGCCCACAGGAGGATCCTGTGGTGCCTTTTCATAAAGATCTTCAGAGGAAGATTATGACGAACTGGGAAACCCCAGATGTCGTACCGGCAGTAAATAAAAAACTGTCTACAAAGTACAGGGTATCCTCTACAGACCCGGAGTTTTTGTCGAAACACCCATCCCCAGAAAGTCTGGTGGTACAGGCAGCATCCTCTACTGATGTCAAGACGGCTTATCCTACCGTCCCACAGGACAGGGACGATAAAAAATATGATGCTATGGCAAAGAAAGTTTTTTCGGCATGTAGCATGGCGTTAAAATCTGTTAATGCTACTTGCACCCTTGCTAGATTCAGCCATACACTTTGGGAGTGTGCTTCTACAGCGGCTGACTGCATCCCGGAGGGAGAAGAAAGGGATGCGTTCCTGAATATTATACAGGACGGTAAAGACGCTATGTGCGAATCCCTCCAGACGGGCATTGATTCGGCTGACAGTATCAGCAGAGCAATGGCGGCAAGTACAACAACCAGGAGATTCGCTTGGTTGAGAAAGTCTGGTTTTGCCCCAGATGTGCAAGCCAGGCTCTTGAACATGCCATTCGATGGTTCTTCTTTGTTCGGGAAAAAGGCGGATGACAGTTTAGAGAAACTGCAAACTTAAAAAGCAGCAGCAAAATCCCTAGGCGCTGCAATCCGTCAGACACCTTTTCGTCCCACAGGAACCTCTGCGAGGGGCAAGTCCTTTCGCTTCTACTCCGCATTCGGAAGAGGTAGAGGACGACCGGCTCAAAGGGGACAAAGAAGAACTACCCGAGGTGGACGGGGTAGATATTCAAAAGCCGCAGCAACAGCACGTGCCTCTTTACCATCGGCATCTGCATCAGCCGCCCCAAAACCACTCTGAGGACTTCCCTCACAGGACACCTGTAGGAGGCAGGTTGACTCAACATCTGGCGGTATGGCAGGCTATCACGTCAGATGCTTGGGCATTGGAAACAGTTGCCCAAGGTTACTGCCTGCCTTTCCTACGTATACCTCAGAGTCATCCACCGGGGATCAGCTCTCAGAAAGCTCCAGATCCGCTCCTCTTGCAGGAAATTTTGGACCTGCTAGAGAAAGGTGCCATAGAACCGGTACCTGTAGCGGAGAGGAACAAGGGCTGGTACTCCCCTTACTTTCTCATTCCAAAGAAAGACAGAGGACTGAGACCCATCTTGGACTTGCGAAAATTGAACAAATTCCTCAGGAAAGACAAATTCAAGATGGTCATTCTTTCTCAGATCCTCCAGGCCCTTCAGTTCCAGGACTAGTTGGTATCTCTGGACCTTCAGGACGCTTATTTCCATGTGCCTATCCATCTCAAACACAGGAAATACCTGAGGTTCGCAAGTGGCAACTCTCACTATCAATTTCGAGTGCTGCAATTTGGGCTGACCTCCACCCCGAGGGTCTTCACCAAGTTAATGTCGGTAGTGGCGGCAAGTCTAAGGAGGGAAGGGATTCACGTCTACCCCTACCTGGACGATTGGTTGATCAGGGCTGTTTCTTTGGAACAAGCTCAGATCCAGCTAAATCACGTGTGCCACTCCCTTCACAGACTGGGCTTCTCCCTCAATTTAAAGAAGTCACAAATGATACCATCGCAGAGACTCCAGTTCATAGGAGCGATCCTGGACACTTCCCTGGGAAAAGCCTCGCCACCAGAGGTGAGGGCTCAAGATATTCTACAGATGGTTACCAAGTTCCAACATGCCCAACGTCTCCCAGCCTTCGACTTTTTGAGGTTGCTAGGCCTCATGGCATCCTGCATTTTCCTAGTGCCAGAGGCTCGCCTGAGAATGAGATCCCTCCAGTGGGCACTGAGGACTCAGTGGTCACAATTCTCAGGGAGAATGACAGATCTTCTTCAGGTTCCCGACAGGGTGGCTCGAGACCTTCAGTGGTGGGCCTGTCAGGAGAACATTCTGAAAGGAGAACAGTTTTGGCAACCCTGGCCAGAGATAACAGTAGTCACGGATGCCTCACTCACGGGGTGGGGAGCCCACGCCAACGACTTAACCATCAGCGGTCGTTGGTCTCCATCGGAGTCCAGACTACATATCAACCTGTTAGAGCTGAGAGCCATCAGACTTGCGCTGAAGGCGTTCCTGCCAGCTGTACAAGGGAAAAACGTCCTGATAATGACGGACAACACGGTGGCCATGCATTACCTCAACAAAAGAGGAGGCGTAGGATCACTACCCCTGTGCAGAGGGGGGATGCAGCTCTGGTTTTGGGCAATCCAAGAAGGAATCTCTCTATCGGCAGTTCACCTAGCCGGAGAGAAGAACTTGACAGCGGACGCTCTGAGCAGGCAGAGCACAGTCTCCCACGAGTGGCAGCTAGCTCAGGAAGTCCTTCAAGAGATCTTCGCCCTTTGGGGAACCCCTCAGGTAGATCTGTTCGCCACCAGCCTCAACAGGAAGTGCGATCTGTTCTGCTCAAGAGAATTTCCCCCGAGAGGAGCTCTGGGAGACGCGTTCATAGTGGACTGGGAGTTTCCGCTTCTGTACGTGTTCCCACCGGTCCCTGTCATTCCTCAAATGATCAGGAGGTTGAGAAGATTCCGGAGAACCATGATCCTAATTGCCCCGGATTGGGCCAAGAGAACGTGGTACCCGGACCTTCTAGACTTGTCCATCTGCCCTCCAATTCGACTTCCACTCAGAGAGAACCTACTCTCACAGAAGGGAGGTCAGGTTCTCCATCCAGACATCAAAACCCTCAACCTTCACGCTTGGCTTCTGAAAGGCTGAGGTACAAGGATTGGGACCTCCCTGATGATGTTATGGAGGTGTTGCTTTCGGCAAGGAGGCCAGCAACAAAGTCTTTATACCGCTGCCGTTGGAACAGATTTTGCAGCTGGTGTAGAGAACAGAATATCGACCCTTTTTCATGTGGTACACCAATGGTTTTGTCCTTCCTACTATATTTGGCAAATTCAGGCCTTCAAGTTGGCACCATTAAGGGCTATCTCGCAGCTCTATCCATCTTTAAGCGCACTGCGGAAGAACCATCCTATTTCAAGTTACCCTTGGTAATACAATTTCTAAAGGGGTTAACCAATGTTTATCCCCCAAGACCATTCCAAGTTCCCCTATGGGATTTAAACTTAGTCCTAACTTTCCTGATGGGCACACCTTTCGAACCACTCCATTCTTGTTCGTTAAGATTCCTTACCCTTAAAACTGTTTTATTAATAGCACTTATATCTGCTAGAAGGGTGAGCGAATTATAAGCTCTTTCTTGTAAACCCCCTCACACTATCTTTCACAAAGACAAAGTTGTCCTGCAAGTGAAGCCTAATTTCCTCCCAAACGTGGTTTCTGAATTCCATATCACTCAGAAGATTACCCTACCATCTTTCTATCCTCCTCCTCACCCGGGGAAAGAGGAAGAGAGGTTACACAGGCTAGACCCTAGAAGGGCTTTAAGTTTTTACATCAGTAGACTAGCCAGGATAAGACAGGCAGACCAGCTGTTTGTAGGTTACACAGGTCACAAGCTGGGGTTACCAATAACTAAGCAGACCATTTCCAGATGGATCATTCTAGCCATTCTGGAATGTTATAAACTGGCAGGAAAAGAGCCCCCTCAAACCTTAGGGCTCATTCGACCAGAGGTATTGCAGCTTCATCGGCCCTCAAAAGAGGTGTGCCGGTTAAGGACATCTGTGCGGCCGCTACATCATCGTCTGTCCATACCTTTACACGATTTTACAACTTGGATTCCTCCTCCAGTCAAGAGACTAGGTTTGGAAGGGCTGTACTGCATTCTATTCATCAATAGAAGACAGCATGAAGTCAGTACTCCCTCCTCCAATAATAGAATACTGCTATGGGAGCCTATCTAAGATGAGGAATACGTCGGAGGACACAATCCCTTCGAAGAACAAGTTACTTCTTACCTTGTAACGTTCTTTCGACGGGATGTTCCTCCAACGTATTCCTCATCGACCCTCCCATCCATCCCCGCAGTTCTACTTCCCTTGTTGTTGCAGCTTACGCTCCTTCAGGGTGATTAGTTTAGTCCAGAAAGCATTATTGTTGGCTACAAAACGGAACTGAGCAACGGGCGCAGCCTTTATAGCCAGGATGATGTCGACGTCGATACGGCGGCTGTCGAGGGACATCGACTCGGAGGTCGTCGATGCGCAGCGCCCTCTAGAAAAAAATTTTTCCGAGGCCAGCAGAGCTGGAAGGAGATATCTAAGATGAGGAATACGTCGGAGGAACATCCCGTCGAAAGAACGTTACAAGGTAAGAAGTAACTCTCCATCGTTGGTATATTTTATGGATTCACATTCGCCCTCCGGCCTCCCCTGCATGCAAAGCATATAGACCCCATACTACTTTGGGGGTTAAAATCTGAAGGGAGCCGTGGGGGCGGGGCTATTTATACCACCACCACCTATTGTGGCAGGTATAAGCGGGCCAAAAAAGAGGTAGATAGGACACAGAAGTGTCAAATTTTTTCCTATGGAAGACATCTTTATAAATATAACGATGGTTCCCAGCCTGACGACGGGGAATATTCTAAGCATGTGAATCCATGAAAGATACAAACACTGGAGAAATGGAGTTACAGGTAAGAAACTACTCCCATATCGACTACCCTCCTGTCAGTATCCAGAGTGCACCCCTTTTCCTTCTTTGAAACTGTTGTTGTGAGGGGTCAGAAATGAGAGATGGACACAAAGTGGTAGTGTTTTCAACATCAGACATCTTTAATAAAATAATGGGGGTGGATAAAGGCCTCTCTGCCCTTATCCTAAACAAGGTTACCCTGCCTAGGAAACTAAAACTAAAGATCAGTCTGTGTCTTGTCTTCAATATAATATAAATTGTCCTTGTGCCCAAAACATATCTGACCCTCGCATTAATATGAACCAAGAAGTGTAAGGAAAAAGTGTCTCTGACCTATATTTAACAAAAAAGTTCAAAGGTGAAACAAACAAATAAAATACAACAAAAAAGGTTCCCCTGGATTATTTCAAGAAGGATGGTAAAATTGTCTTTTCCCAAATAATGTTAATTTAAGGAGGCAAGAATGTATTTTCCATGTAACAGTTTCTCAAGGTTAACAAACGTGTCTCCTTTATACAGCTGCTTCACATATGGCAACGTGTTTCTTTTACCCAATTCCTTCAAGGGTTGCAAATGTCTCTTTTACACAACTGCTTCAAAGATGACTTACTGGCATACTCCCTTACCAGGAATTCTTCAATAGTTTCCTCAGATCCCCTGGTATACCTTTCTGCCAGGTATCTTTGTACAATGTCTCTTTCTTTCATACACTTTGAGTGGACTCCCTGGTATACTCTCCTGCTAGGTATGCCCTTTTGGGTTTTCTATATCTCCTGGTGTACTCTCCTGCCAGGTATCTTTCCCCAAAAGGCTCAATGCCTGATATATCCCATTTATCTGGTCTTCTTTCAATGTACTCTTTATTTCCTAGTATAGCACAGTTGTACTCCTGTACTGTCTATACTTCATTGACTCTGGATTTAACTTGTCCCAAGCTTCCCCATATGAACCTCTCAACTATGGAGACTTGTTCATTTCTGTTTCTTAACTTCTTTACTAGTACTTATTTGCTTAGGGCAGTGCTTGCTCCAACTTTACCCATATGAACCTCTCGCATACAGAGACTTGCACAAATCTTGTCCTTCAGCTTCTTCATTAGCATTCATCTGCTGATAATCACATTTTCTCCAGCTCTCCCCATATTGACATTGAGGCATGAGGCATGAGGAAGTGTGCAAATTCAGTCTTTTAAATTTACTTGATCGGTATGCAAAATGCACTTTCAGTTGTTCGTGTGCTTGTCGGTACGCCCTGGGTTTCCCACTATCTCTGGGCCAACTCACTGGTGTCTTATGGCATTCCGGACCTACTGCAAGTTGCTGCGGCAAAGTCTCAATGCTGGAATGAGGTCCCCCGATTGGCAGACCCACTTTCAGCTCTTCCCACAGTCTTGCATTCACTCACCAGTAAAGTGGCTTCGATTTGACTGCGCCCTGTACAGCTTCTCCTCTGCTGCTGGTCCCCTCGTGTTTTTCTTTGGAGCCTGCCCCGCTCCTCTGAGTCTCTCGCCACTCCAGTCCGAAATGCGGTTAAGCGGCAGCTTGGGAGCACCTGCCTGCTTAAACACGGTCTGCTCCCTTGTGCCTGCCTTCACCTGCGGTTCTGCCTCTCGCTTTTGCCCAAGCCACATCTCCTCTGTCCAACTTTTGATTGCCAGTGAAAACCATCTTTAAATGTCCTGTGCAGCTGATTCACTATGCAACAACTAGTCTGTACTTTTTACTTAGTGATTCTTCAATCCACATTATTTCCTTCTCCCTCTTCCTTGTCTCAATACCTGAGGCACTAAGGAAGTTGGAGTCCATAGGGGAAAGGAGATGTGATGTGCGTGTTATGTACATATGAGGTATGGATAGCATTCAGTCTAGAATAATTGTTAGGAAAGGTTTGAGTTTTATAACTGGAGGGATTTGTATAGTGACAGCATGCCATCAGGAATCTAGGAATTATAGAGTCCTCCGCATTTAAAAAGGAACTATACTACGTTCCTCCCGATGGAGCCACCACATCTCCACGACAGCCATCTCCTCCTATGTGATCCTCTCCCATAATACCACCCCGAGGGTCAGGTTCATGTAGATACTGCCGTCCCCTGGCCACATGGGAGGAGATTTGAGGCTGGGGATCAGTGATGACTCCAAAGGAGTCATCACACTGTCCTCTACATGCCTTTACAGGGTGGGTTGTATTTTGTAGTGTTGTTAGACTGTTTGTTGCGATTAATAAAGTAGAAATTATTTATACAACTTTGACTAGGCACTCCTTTTATCATTGGGTAATAATTGTATTTTTGCTGTGTTGCCACTAATCAGCGATCCACAACCTTTTGTAGATAATCTTGCCGTTCCATCCACATTACCAAAATTGGACAATGAGGTTCATCATTTGCTTGTTATTCCAATCCATTTAGATCACTTCTGGTGAATTGGAGGTATGGGGCTGATTGATGGTTTAGAAACCAATATTCACCCCTGGCCCACTGTTACCCCGGAGGTTGATCTGTCACACTTCCCCTGGGGGATACTTCTAGTATCAGTCTGTTGGAGTCTTGATTAATACAAAATCCTTACATAGTCTTTTGTGAATTCCTGTAAGTCTTCAAATGGATTCTTGTCTTTTTCCTTCTCTTTGGGACTCCCTTTGGGGATGTCTTACAATATCTCTTCACTGGGCTGCTGGTTTCAGTCCTTTGGAAATACAATTCTTCTGTTAAGCTCTCCCGCCTGGGGATTCATCATTTAACTTGTTATGGTCGACTTGATTCTATATTTGATTTAATTCACTACTTCCTTTGAAGTTTGTCTCATAATTTTGCCTCTCTTCTCCATTAAGTACTTCTTGCACCAAATGTCAAGCTTCTTTCCTCTTTTTCCAGCGGTATTGTTAACCACTGTTCTTCTCTCTCTATATTCAACTCTTGAGTAATAATTTCTCTTGTATCATAACACTTTAAGTTCATCACTTTCTGAATTAACTCTCTCATTATTTTCACTGAGACTAGTGTCTTGCACGGCATAATGATTCCCATTGGGCCTCCCGTTATTCCCAATCTCCCCGTTATCTTCACGTGTGAAGTGGAACATCCTCGGGAGCCTGGTATCTCAGGGATCATCTGTCTGGTTTCGTTCTGCTGTTGGCTTGTCTTGGTCGGCTTCCTCTCACTTGGCTTTCCTTTTCTCCTCTCAGTATTTCATGGCCTGCCCGGACACCCTGTTGTGAGATACCTGCGCTGGTATCAGCAATGGTTTATGAACCACTTGCCCACCAGGGATCCTTTTTGGCCTCGCCACAACCTTCTTCTGGGTTCCTGTCTTCCTGGTTTCTCTCACCTGGGAATCGCTGTAGCTTAAACACATACATAAACAATATGTGTAGGGGCAGTTTCTTATTTCTTTGCCACGGCTGCGGCATAAAATGGGACCTTAAAACACTTCTTCTTCAACTCTGGCCGCTGCTGGACGCCTCGCTTACCGGGGCGGAGTAGCATTTCACTGCCATGACTGCTGCTGCAGTCCAGAACATCGGAGGCAGAGCGGCTCCTCGATCAGAGCAATTTGTCTTCTGGATACCGGCATGTGACGACTCCCACAATGCGTCCACATCCAATGGTGCTTTACTCGAGCAAAATAAACTTTCGTGACTTGCCATCAATACTCAACTCGTCACACACTTTGTCAAACACTGTGAATGCAGCATTCCACTGCTTCGCCGAGACTCTGTTATCTATTGACGTCATCACTCACTAACAGGTAACAGAGGGCGAAAGAGCTCCTGCGCAGTTTGATGACCCAACGGTCACTTCACTGGCACTACCATTACGACACAGCGCCTATAATCACTTAAGCAACTAGCACTTCTGGGGCTTCTTGTGTTTAAACCAGAGCATTCACAGTCTACTTCTGTGCACCGCTAGGGAAACACCTCTTCACACGGGATCACTCTTCTTGATATATAATCAGATCGCTCTTCATAGGTCTTACGCCTCGATTACGTTGCTCACGTTGGGGGCCCAGCTCCACTATTGACCTCCCTTAATCTGATGCGCCTTCTTTCCTCTTGAAGCCCCCCGGACATAGCGCTCCCAACGTCCTACGGGCAGCTGATCCAATCCGCTATGGGGCCTTCAACACCTCCCCTATACGCCCTAGGTGATGGGTGTCTTACTTGGTTGATAGGGGCGGTGTTGTCTCTTTTCTTCTGGTCCTGATCCTTCCTGCACCCCCCGCAGCAGGCCTCTTCTCTTCTTGTGCTTTACTGGCTTTTACTTCGCCTTTCCTTGCACCAGGGTTTGCTCATTAAACAAGATCCTCGTCGCCAATGTAAAATAGTATTCTCCAGGCTTGGTTAAGTTACTTCTTCTTAAGTTTAGTGTCAGTTCTCAAGTTACATATAATACAGGACATTAAGACATCAGGATAGATCAAACACCGGCCCACATCTCCCAGCCAGGGAGGGACCAACTGACTCTAAGTAGAATACTCACCAAGGCATTCTCTCACTCATACATCAACATTCCACATAACACTCACATGACATCACCAGGCACATCACAAGCCACAGCAGACTCAGACAAGCACTATACAACAGGGAGCCTCTTCAGGTGAGGTCCCATTTACCTCAACCCCTAGGGAGGGTGTTGCAGAGCAGGCTCACCTCCCTAGCCTCACGAGGGGCTGCCCCTTGGGAGAAGGGACGAATTCCCTCGATTCGTCACACGCTTCTGATGCAAACCTTCTCATTTTATCTTGGGAGCAGTTTTACTCCTTATTTTTCATTGGTAGTATTTTTTTTTTGTTGATGAAACATTTTATTGTTTTTTAGACAAACAAATACAAACAAACAACAAATGGAAGGTCATCACTTGATTACCTTCGAAATCCTACAATTAGTCGAAAATGGGTCTTCACAATACAATAAGTTACACCCCTGTTCCCCGGTGTAAATGTATATGGTTACCAAAATGCGTCCCAGCAAGTCAACTTGATTAAACATTGATAACTGCACTTTAGTGGGAATCCTCCCATTTTTGCCATATTTTCTGCGCCTTCGCAGGGCATCCTCTAGCTGTTTTTACACCCTGCGCTCCATTGCAACACAAATGTCTACGTCTGTCAACCATTGTTCATAGCTTGGCGTCACATCAGATCCCCATATTTGCGCAATGTTCCTTTTTATCAGCCCAGTGGAGGTAAACAGAAATAGTTTTTCATATCTCGATAGCTCACTCTTGTCCTCTACCCCCAACAATAGCAGTTTCGGGCCTCTAGGGACCGTTCTCCCCATGACCCTCGATAATTTGTTGCAACTCGCCTGCCAGAATTGTTGGATGTGAGTGCATTCCCACAGGATATGGAAAAAGGTGCCCTCCTCAGTTTTACAACGTAAACGGGCTGGATCACTTATCTTTCCCCATTTAAAGAGCGCTACTCTGGGGTAGTATGTCCTGTGTAATATCTTTAGTTGGATCAGCCTGAGTCTGGACGATATAGCTACTTCCCTGGGAAGCATCAGTGTGGAGACTCATTCCTCCCGTCGTATAGCAACCAGATCCGTTTCCCATTTGGCCTGTATCCCTGATAGCTCGGTTGTGGCAAAGGAGATTATGGCACTGTATAGGACAGATGTTATTTTGTGTTTGATTTGCTCTGGGAATAAGTTACTTTCTATTGGGGTATATTCCGGCAGTGTGTTTATGTCAGGGAGGCGGGCCTGTAATGCGTGGCACAGCTGGGTGTAGTGGTATTGTTCCGTTTACGGGAGATTCAAGAGGAGGGCTAGATTTATAAACGGGAATATGTTGCCATCTTTCACGACATCTCCTGTCCTCAGTATCCCTTGGTGTGACCAATTCAGCCATTTTGGGAGCCTGTACACTCCCGGGAGATTCTTATTGTTCCATAGCGGCTGTGCCTGGGACAGTTTGTTTTCCCATCCAACGAATTTGTGTGTGCCTGCCCAGATTCACGGTGTGTGTGCTTGCATAGTTGAAGTGGTTATCCGGGTTTTCCCTTTGTTGAGATATTTCATGATGGGTTTTTCCGGGGTGTCTGTTTCTGGTAGCCTATTGTGTGGCAATGAGGTATCTCCATGCAGTTTGTCATTCACGACTGCCATCTGGCTGGCCCAGTAGTATGTCTGCAGTCGGGGGAGCCCAATTCCACATTCCCATATGGACTTCTGAAGAGTAGCAAGCGCCATGCGTGGGTGGCCTCCACCCCATAACAGCTTTCAGAGTGTTTGGTCCATTCTATGAAATTCATTTTGTGGGATATGCAGTGGAGCATTTTGTAATATATATAGGAAGCGGGGCAGGGCCATCATTTTAAAGAGTGCCGCTCTGCCTAGCAGTGTTAGCGGAAGGGTTGAGCAGTATCGGACGTCTTCCGCGAATTTCATCATCACCGGGTGTAAGTTCTTGGGTATGTAATCATTGAGGTTATTCGTGATTTGTATACCCAGGTACCTAAATTGTTCCCTCTCCACTTGGTGGGGCAGTGAGCTGGTACTTTGTTTTCCTCCTGTCCTTTTTGGAATAGTGTGGATTTGGTCCAGTTGACACGCAGACCGCTGAAAGAGCCGTATTTTTCCAGCAGACATGACACTACAGGGCAGGATCTTATTGGATCTTTTAAATATATCAGCAGGTCGTCCGCATATAAGGACACTTTGTCCTCCCAGTTGTCCGACCAGCAAACGCTGTTCCATATCTCTTAATGTAGCAGCAAGGGGTTCGATCGCTATCGCAAAGATCATAGCTGACAGGGGACATCCCTGTCTCGTCCCCTTCCCTAGTTCAAAGGGGTTGGACACATATCCATTCACATTTGTCACTGCCACCGGCGTTTTTTAAAGTAATTTTATCCAGCTCATGAATTGCGGGCAGAAGCCCATTCTGTGCATTGTTTCCCAGATTGCCTCCCAATTGACTGGGTCAAACGCTTTTTCAAAGTCCACTGCGAGCAAGGCTAGTAGGCCTTGAATAGTGGTCGCTTTCTCTAATGCTGTGGGTAACCTATGTATAGTCATACTGGTAGATCTTAGCGGCATGAAGACGCATTGGTCTGGATGAATCAGGGAAGGTATAACCTGCTGCAATCGGTTGGCTAGTGTCTTTGCTAGGATTTTAGTCTCAGTATCTATGAGGGAGATAGGTCTGTATGAACTACACCTGTCTGGTAGTTTATCTGCCTTGGGTTATAATATAATAGTGGCCTTTCTAAGATCCTGGGATAGACAACCCTCTGTGCGCGAGGCTTTGTACATTTTCAGCAGGTGTGGCGTTATCACATTTGGGCCTTTTTGCTTCCACACTTCTGTTGGGAAGCCATTTGGTCCCGGGGTTTTCCTGGATTGGAGGTCCGCTATGGCTGTGGTTAGCTCATCCTCTGTGATGTCTTTTTCTAACAGGTTTATCTGGTCGGTTTTGAGTGTGGGGAGGGTGATCCCTGATAGGATTGATATGTCAATGGGTAAGGTTGGTGTTCTGTACAGCTCGGCATAATAGGTTGCGAAACCTTCTGCTATGTCCTGGTCTGCTGTTATTGGCTCAGTGTCTTCTGCCCTGATCATCCTGACTTGGCCAAGACCCTCATCCCTGCGCTCCAGCCATGCTAGCATCTTACCTGCTTTATCTCCGGTCTTGTAGACCCTGGCGCGCATTGCTGTGTGCGCCTGTTTGCCGTTGTCTAGGGCAATATTTTGCAGCTGATTTTGTGCCTTCATTGGTAGTATTTGATTATTCAGTGAGTAAAAAGTGACTGCCACGCTGCTTGTCTGTAGGGCTGCTTGCATGTGTGCTCAAACAAAACCACACCCCTATAAGAAGCGCCACTGATATCATTCAGCTACAGCTAGGTGTACAAAACCTGCTTTGTTGCGTTTGCTTCTTTTAAGGATGCAGAAGTACGAGTATGACACAATGGTGTCATGGTGATTGGCAAAGACCTTTGTTCAGGTAAAAATAAAGGGGAAACATATCTCTCCTTAACTCTAATAGGGGTTTCCTTGCCTATAATAAGGAACTAAGGAATCAGTCAGAATGTCCAAGAAAATAAAATGAGTCCACCATTGTGTCAAAATGCCTACTTCTATCCCTCAAACTTGTAACTAATATGAAGAGGGCAGTGGATCTTCTTGGTCCAGAAGAAGGACTACCTTCTTCTGGACAACGAGCCACGGTTCACAAAGGGTGAGCGAAATGACTCCTTTCCCCCAAGCCTTTCTCAGACTTTTCCAATTCATAGTTCAATATTACCAGTGGGAATGCCTCCCTTCCCCTGGTCTGCTTTGCACTTAAAAAGTTCACAATTCATATGAGCTCCCAATCTTATGGGTGCGTGTTAGGCAGAATCACATGCAGTACCCTTTGGGACCACTACACATAATTAAGACTACAAGTGTCAGTACAATTTCACCTTTGGTACAAGCCTGTACTACACAGTAATGTGGTAGCAGTGGCTGAACAGCCAGACTTATCTCAAGAGTAAAGTGAGCAGTACAAGAGGTTACACAAAGGACTAGCAATCACAGTGATTCAAACAAACACTTACTCAAGGTTTCTTGGTAAAGGAATATACATTTATTTACACAGTCATTTGGAAAACATTCCACTGGCACAATCAGCTCAATATCACAATCTAATATACTACAATACACAACCAATCAGTTTCTGAACAAGTTCAGCTCCCCTGAAGTGGGAGCAAAATGGCACTACAGTTACTTTAAAAAGGGGTAAAAAGACAAGGTTATAAGAATCAAAAGCACAAATACTTTCAGAGGTAGGGCAAATAGTTTCAGTTCACTACAACAAGCAATTCAATTCAATAGTCGTGGGCAAAGTCAATGGTTCAGAGTCTTGGATAGGATAGCACAGTTCTGGTAGTAAGCGGTTACATCTTTGCCACGGTTTTTAGAAGTAGATGGTCAGACGAAAAGTTAGATGGTGGTTTAGGGAAGGACAAGCCTTCAAAGTTGGGAAAGTTTCACAAACTTTCACTGTGGCCGAACGGAGTTCTAGACCACACTTGCACAGTACTTTTTAAGTGAAGAAGAGCTGTATCTGAGGCAGTTGCTCCTGGCAGTTCCTGCAGATCTCGTTGTTACTGAGCTTCAGTCGTGGGGACAAGGAGGACATTGGGAGGTTTCTGAACTGCCCTGGGAAGAGGCCAAAAGCTTGGCAAAATGTTGGTTTAAGGTCCGAGTGCCTTAAAGACCACAAACTGGTATCCGTCCCACTGGCTACCTGGTTTTCAACAGCACTCTGAAGAAAACTCGACAAGTATAGGGACGGTGTCCAGGTGACTTGCGAGTTGCTTGTTCCCACCAAACTCAAGGGAAGAAGTCATCCTTGAAGGGCTTCTCTGTCGAGGGAGTTTCAGGCAATTCGGACCTGCAGCAGGGCTTCCATGGTGGACCAGGAGTTGCAGCAGTCGTCTTCCTTCAGCTCGTCTTTTGTTCTTTCGTTCCAGGGGTCGACTCTGCTTTCCAAGTCCCAGAGGCCTGCTTTTAAACAGTTTTCCCCCATTCATTCCAGTCTGGCTGTCACTCACACAGCAGGGTGGCTGTCCTTGCCGGACAGCCAGTTGGCCAATCACGCCAGAGTGCATTCGGGTCTCCTAGGAGACTAAGCACAGGGAGTTTCGGGCACCTCCCTCATATCGTGTCCACCCCAGACACTCAGGCGCCAGAGGAGGGCTTTAGCACTGAAGCCTGCCAAAGGCCAACGAACAAAGGGACCAAACCTGGTTTAGCGTGCAAAATTAAACACAAGAAGGACCTTTTCTAAAAGAAACGGTGAAAAAAGTTGCCAGAGCCTATTTTTACAGATAGGTCTTGGGTGCCATATTGAAAAACCTGGCTGACCCGATTTTTAGCTAACGTGTTCGTGGTCGGGAAAAATCATGTAGTTTGTTAGAAACCACTGCCACCAGCCATTTCAAGTAGAAAAGGGTAACATTTGACTGTTACATGAGTGTTTAGACTCGGGGGGGGGGGGGTATTCTAGGCAACCCCTCCAGTACTCTATAGGAAGATAGTGTGCGCTGGGTCTGTAAATTTAAAGAGACTAGTAAAGTCAATTTAACTTTACATGCCGTGGGAGACAGTAGTCAGTCCCAGAGAAGGTATTTAAACCTTGGGGAGTCTAAAAGACACCCCTATGCCACTGCACTGAAGGTGCTGTGTTACACACAAGAAAAAGATGATGTCTATGGAGTTTGTTTTAAAAACTCCATATCCAAAGAACACAAAAGTAAAACACACATCAAAATACATGAAAGAGTGGGAAAAAAGACTCGCACCCTTTCCAGGTAAAAATGAAAATCCTAGAAATCCAGCAAAGTTGCTGGGGGTCTCAAAAGGTAAGGGAAATTAGCACATTCTTGAGAATTCTCCCTAACAGTTCGGGTCCCAGACCCATGTATTCCTCTCGACTTGGTTCAGTAGTCCTGGTTCACTATCCTGCCGGGTACTGTGACTATGAAGATGACTTGAGTTGATCCTCATAATAGTGTGCGAGTCCCAGACCCATGGGATTCTCCCCTTTTGATGCTGCCGACTTGGTTCACTATCCTGCCGGTTACTGTGGCTATGAAGATGACTTGGGTAACTCATCATAGAAGGATGTGGGTCCTAGACCCGTGGGAATTTCTCCTTTCTGTGTTGTAGTTCCTTTTCGCTAAGGGTCTTGGCTTTTCCCCCCAGGAGATTCCCTTATGCCCCAGTATCATGGCTCCAGCATCTGCCAGTGCCATCTGATACCCTTTCCAACCACCCAGGGTTCTCTAGGCTTCTCTGTTCTCTAGGCTTCTCTGCTCTTCAGGCATGCTGCGGCATCTCCGCAGCACTTGCGGATTCTCAACGGTTGCGTCTTCCTGCGACTGTGCAGTCCTTATGCTTGGCTTACCTGGACGTTTCGCTCCTCTGCTTTGCCAGATGGTCCTTCCATGTCAGACCAGGTAAGAGCCTCTACGCCTGCCTGGTAATCTTTCCTGTAGCTGCATCGTTTCTCTGCCAAGCCGAGCGTTCCCTCTGGTTGCGGTTCTTCTAGGGAGGGCCTCTCTCGCCTTTCTGGCTTCCCTCTTCAGTTTTGAATGGGTTCTGCCCAATCAGATTTTCAAGGAAAACTAGACTGTTCATTCACGTTCTCATGAGTGCTCTTTATGCCTCTGCACTCCTTCCTCGTCGCAGTACTGATCTTAAGGTCTTCCAGTGAGTCAATTGGTCCCTCCCTCGTCTCAGTACTTAAAGGATACATGTCCCTTGAGGAGTCCACTCTCTTCCTTATCCCAGTACTACTGAAAAGCACTCTGTTATGCATCTGTAATGTTGTACACCTCTGTAAAGCGCTCTGTTATGTATCTGTATTGGTGTTAACCTCTGTAAAGCTCTCCGTTGCTTTTTGAGTCTAGGTCCGCGCTCAATAAATACCATAATAATAATAATAATAATAATGCTTCCTATGTTGGTGGTACTGCAGAACATATAGGAACACTAGGGAAAGTGTTGGTGGAAGGAGAATAGGAAGGTGTGTTAGGTGGGCTAAGGGGATACCATATTCTCCCCAGGTCGCCACTTACCCCATAGGGGCTTCCCTCCCCATGAGATCCACCCGCTGGGTACCACCCGCAGGGCGACTATTGGGTAGCGGCTTCACTTCCCTGGCCTCCTGGGAAGGGGCTCCCCCTAAGGGAGAAGTGACGTCACATTCTTTAATGATGAACCCATGTATGTTTTTGTGGCATGAGTTTGGGGACTGCGTATGCGAGTTTGCTTAAATTAGTAGTAAATGAATGATTTATGCATCTTTTCCTCTAAGTTCAAGAAATAGTAGCTTGTTTAATGCGGGGGCTGTACAATAACGTAATCATGGACAGTGGTGCTTGCTACAAGTAGTAACGGTTTAATTTTTCTGATGCTCCGGCATGTTTATGGCTCTGATATTCACCACAAGAGTTAATCTCTGAGCTGCAGCAGAACTTACCCATAGGTCATTATGCTAACAATTTACAGTCACGCTAACCTACTGTCTATAAATCTTCTTGAAGGCATGTGCACATGCTTTGCAAAGCTTTCCTGTACCTTGATGTTCTGCCTTGTGTCGTTATTTGGCCCAGTGCTCCTGTATTATGCCAACTATGTGTAAAAGGTTCCTCTGCATTTTGCTCCATTGTTATTAGATACTTTCCAATGTCCTGTTCCCGAAACTACTGCTCTGTATCCCTTTTTGCATCCTCTGGCATCCAAAACAACCTGACAAACTCCTATTTGCCAGCAACCCGAGAGTCCACCTTCCCTCTGTGGTAGGTCAGAAGAAGGAGATGGAGTTGAAGGGGCCCCTGAGGGACCCTTGAATGTGGAAACAAGGCACAGTCACCACACACTAATAGATACGCCAAACACGAGGTTCTGTTCCCAAAATCTAGGATTTATTGCAATACAAATAGTTCCAATTGGCCAAGTGGTCCCACACCCCGCGACGTGTGTCTAACAGACCTCGGGGGATGCCAGCAAAAAAGAGTCGTACATCAGTTACATACATACAAAAGGAGCACCTTACAATCAGCAATGACACAAATGATGCCGCCCCCAATTCATTTCCCTTTGAATTAGAGGCGATGATTGACCATCATGACAAATATGACACTTCAGACCACCATATTTAGTAACAGGTTGCAATCTCCATTTTTACAGACACCATTCTTTGTTTGCGAGAATGCAGCGTTACTGTTTTTCATAGGCAAGCTATGCGTAGGAGACTGGCACATACCAGGCCTCCCTATCTCTAAGTTTCGATTCTCGCTCTAGAAGTCAGCCCGCTCTCCGTGGCTCAACTGGGCTCAGGAAGGGGGGCCGTAAAGAAGAACATAATTCAACTCTTTAAATGCTAGTTTCGTACATTGCTATTCTTTCAAGAGACTCACTGGCATTCATGTACTGATTAAATACCTTGCTCCCTGTCCTCAAGGATATATGAGGGAGGGAATCGGGCATTTCTGTCCGGCTCTCCAGCGTGATGTTTCAACATGTTTTCGTAGCCTTGGACCATTGAAGCGAAATAATATCTACAGCAAAGCAGTTTTACATGAGGCAAAGTGGCAACGTTAGAGAGAGCAGAGAGAGAAACCAAAATGGCGATTCTGGTCATCTTAAAATGGCTTCACTCTAGTTAAAGTAATAGCTACGTAATAACTAATGACGAATGGATATATATTCTTACACTGTAAATGAGGCGGTTGGTCTTCGGCCAACCAATTATCATTCGTTTCCTGACCCTCAAGGGGTGCTTAGTTTTTCTGGACTGACAAACCCTCCTCTTGGCCGTAAGCCAAACTTCTCATCCATACATTGCATCCTCCTCCGACCAAGTATTTGGATTAGATTCGGAGTCTGATTCAACTTCGGACTCATGTACACTTGTTGTCTCCTCGTTATTATTAATAACATCAATTGCCACGAATTCTTGAATGATTTCAGATTTGTTACTATGGCGAGTGCTTAGTTTAGTAATGTTCTTTTGTTTCATTATTTGTACACACTCTTCGCTAATTTCAGTACATATTATGGGGAGACAATGTATGCAACAACAACATGTCACGAATATTCCTAGGATTGCTACTAGGATTGCAAATAGTTTCCATCTCTAGGATCGCAACACTTCCCAGAACCAGGAGCTTATGTTCAATTGCCAACCGCCTTCAGGGGGATGAAGATCGGAACTTAAGACATGCAATTTTCTTATTGCCTCAAAAATCGTGGGGGAGGAGTCACTTACAAATATGCAGCACGCTGATCCCACGATTTTCCAAACACCGCCGCGATCAACTAAGATTATATCGAGGGCCATTCTATTTTGTAGTGTCATTAATCTAATTCCTTTTTCTTCAAGAGTCATATTATATAATATATCAGTGGTTCCATTTATTGTTTCTTCTAATATCCTAGACAGTCGTCTTATGTTATAAGAGTTTATCGCCTGGCCCCAAAACTGTATGAATGATTTTGCTATGTCCTCTACAATCAACCCGTCTTCAATATTACGGCGAGGTCGTGACCTAGTCAATTTGGTTATGTCTGATGTTTTTAAAAGAAACACCCCAGGGAACAGAAATCCCAAATAACACGTACCTCCCCAGTTGCTAGGTAACCAAGGATATGCTTTTTCTCCACATATGATATACACAGGATCTCCCACATATATTGGTTCCACTTCTTTATCAAGGACAGAATGAGGGTTATAATTTAGACATAATGGGACAGAATGAGGGTTATAATTCACTGTATATGAAGGGGGTTCCGCATCCTTATTCCCATGTGGGTTGATGTGGAACGTGATCACAGAGGTTTTATAAGGTACAGACAATCTGTCCTGTGGCATTATTGCGGGTGTAATTATCGTCTTTTTTGGAACACAGAGCAACCCACCGGTTTCATAATTACTTCCTCGAATTCATTCATATTTGTTTTATCTAGTTGACCAGTTTCACTTTCGTTCCATTTCCCATAATATAGGGCACTCAGAGAAGCATAACATGCAGAGGTTAAGGGCAGGGGCTCTGTTAAGTGACTTCAATTCAGCAATCCCACTAAGTCAGTGCCTCGTCTGGGGCGCCCAAGGGAAGCCCTTATTTATGTATTTTTATGACCAGTTATACTCTGGATGATAAACCCTTATATAACGCCCCTCTCTTTGAATCCCCCTGACGTCACTGAGCCAAGAAGTAGGTTTGTTTTGCAATTTAAAAGGTTTATTGGAAAAATTAAACAATATATATATATATATATATATATCACACTTTTATAATAAATTAATATTTGATAGCACCCTTATGAATATAATGTTGATCAACAATAGATAATCTGACACTAGCACACTTCTTTACAATCAATGAGGAGTTAGTATAGGAAGGATAAGGTAGCAGAAAATACTTTTATGGTTTCAAGGAAAAGCAATGAGGGAAAATGCAGCACAGAAATAAACTTGATATGATTTCAACAAAAGATAATATGATCACTTTTTCTTTGACAATTCCCTCCCCCCCTATGCAAGATAAGGAGATGGAAGGAGAGCACACAATTCTCAGGAATACAAAGTGCAATACAAATGTCCAGTTCCCCCCAGCGAGCTTAGAGCAAACCAGGTATGATTTTAAAGCAGGCAAGATCCTTTTAAATGTGGTGGCAATGAAGTGAAAAATATGCTGAAATAGCTTTTAATTCCCTCTAGAGGTTCAGGGTGAGTGAGAGATACTTTAAATCAGTTCAGGTCAACCCTACCAATGATTCAGGGATGGTTATCAGGTTGAAAACTGGATTCAGTAATGGAAGCAAAAGACAGATATTTTTACACGTGGTTGAAATGAAGCAAACTGCCAAACGCTGCACTTTTTTCCGAGTGCGTCGATTGCGATTATGGAGGAACTACAAGGAGTAGCAAGTCGGCTTTAGGCTTGCCAGAAATCTTAGAATCTTAGCTTTAAGATGAAAGTTAAACCACGTTCCTAGCCCACACGGTTCCAAAGATACGGACAATTTTGTGGAGATAGATTTTCAGAAATGAAATTAAAGCTCAGAATGACAAATGACAGTTTTTCAGAATGGACACACGATTTCTTATGATGCAGTTCTAAATAGGTTAAAATAGTTTGAATTAGATTATTTTAAACTAAGAGATTGGTTTTGCACAGTTCTGGATGAGTACTCACACTATAAATTTGAAATAGGCCATCAGGGTCTGGTCAGCAGGTTTGGACTGTTTCTGGTACTGGTTCTCTGGTTCTGCTGTCGGCACTTCACAGTGGTCTGGTCTGTGGTTCTGCTAGTCTGGATCAAGTGGATTCTGGATACAGCACTGCTTTCTGGGTCTGCTACCGGTTCTGGCAAAAGTTCTTGGCAAAGAATCCAACAGCTCGCCCGGCTGTAGAATAGTTTGGTTGGATTGCTGGATTCTGAAGGCCTGCTGAGAAGAGTTCTCAGCTTGTGGGTTAGGCCTTTGCTTTAATTTCTGTAGTCTATCTGGAGTCTAAGTTCTGGATGTTCCTTCTAGATGTTGTGTGGTCCGGCAAAATGCTCCGCAAGAAAATGGAAAAATGAATGTCTCTACCTGGGTTTTGGTGTTCCTTTTATGTCTTTAGAAAATGGGTGTGTGCTTGGCATAACTAAGCCTGCCCCTCACAACTTATCATTGGCCAAGTCCTCCTCTCTCCCTTGATTGGGGGAAGGAATGGAGTGTCATCAGGCATTCATTTTATGGCATACAGAAAGAACACTCCCCTTGTCAATTTGCACCCAAATCTATTTTTGATCCAAATACATATTTATGTACCATTTTTCTAATATTATATGTCCAGTTAACATATTTTCTGTAGCACCAAACCATCCGATCCCTGTCTTTGTAAGATGTCGTGTCCACTTATGACAGAATTCTGCCCTTTTCATCAAGAACACAACCTCTAAACTTTTCCCGAATTTACACAAATATGCACAAGGAATATGGGCATCAGATGATAAAGTGTCAGATTTTTAACATACAGACATTCAGAGTAATACCTTATTTTCCGCTACTACCCCCCAGAACATACCACAGAGTCCTAACACCTCTTAAAATGTGCACAGAAAAATCACAAGAATAATTACATTAATTATATAATTTTGACAAGTCCGTACTATGAATTATCCATCTTTTTAAAATTATGTTCTGGCCCAGAGGGGTGTGTTTTCCCAAAGCACATGGTGGAATTTCTGGTTTGTCCACTTCCTTCAACTCAAGTTGCTCACAGAGGCACTGCCCCTCCCAGTTTCTCTCAAGAGGAAGCCATTTACGACCCCCCCCTAATTTAACATTTGCCTGAGCCAAGGAAGGCTCATTGTCTGTTTCCCTGCTCCCAGGTGCTCCTCCCCTGATTCAATCAGGGAGGTGTCATCTCCTTTTGGTGGGAACAGCAGAAGGCAGCCAGGCCTGGAATGCAGTTGCGGGGCAAGTTTCAACTACTGTCGGTGGTAGTTGCCAGGCAGAATTCAATCTCTTCACGCCCGGCTTCAGCTAAATGTCATTTTTGTTCCAGTTTTCTTCATTCAAATCAAACTTACAATTATTACACATGCAGCTAGAACGCTGATTCTAAGTTCAAAACTATGACCTTTAAACAGTTGCAACCTATGCGACACTCAAAAGTAGGTCACTCATTTATTTTAAACATTTAAATTTTAGTGGTTTTAAATCCAATTTCAGTTAAGCTGCTGACATCCACAGCTCAGCCAGTTTTGCTATAAAAATTGTTTTGGGCTCTTCATCTTTCCAGATTTTGTATGCACACAAGACTACATTCTTCCAAATGTCTGCTGGTGTTCAGTGAGATTTTTGAATATCTTGCAATGTTTAAAATAGGCATTTTTAGCTTGCATTTCAGAGAAACAAAGGTGATTTCAAAGCGCTTTTTGAGCTAACCGGCACTGCTGTTTTTTCTTTGGCACCACGTTTCACTCATGGCGCTTCTGGCCCACCCCACTGCACTGGTGGGTGGCAGGTCAGGGGACGATTTTTGTGTGTGCAAAACGGCGCGGTTTTCCCAGATTCTGGCGCAAATGTGGGCTTTTCGGCCATCTTGGATTTTCTAAGCCCACAGCACCAAATGTTGCAGCATAATAGCTCGAACGTGGGTCAATACACCCGACAAAGCCCCCCGCCCGACTGCACTTTGATTTCGAGTCGAGGGGGAGTCGGGTGCAAAAGATGTTTTGATCCACGCGCTGGGATGTCCACATCATCTTCTTCCGATTCCGCAAATGGCAATGTTCAGCATCTTTTCCGATTCCGCAGAGGGCACAGTTCAGCATCTTTTCCTTCATCAGGGTGGATCGATCAGTTCTCCTTGCCGGTCCTGATGGGAGTATTGGGCGGTACCCCGGGCCCCTCGGATCTGTGCTCCCGGTCCCCGGGTCGTCCTCCTTGGTCAGTCTCCATGGTTTCATCTCTCCTAGGATGACAAAGCAAAGCAGCAATACCTATTCGTAGACATTTCTCCCCCACTATTGATATAGTGGGGCGGCATATACATGTTATAAATCAATAGACATTTACAGTCTTATTTAAAAAAAAAACAAGATATAATCAGGAGACATTTTCATTCAAGAATCATAATATTTTAGAGACTATAGGTGGGATATTTTAGGGTGGGAACTGAATTACTCTGGAGCGGCCCCCTCTGGTATTGCAGAGGACTCCTCCAGTTGCTGCAGGGTGTGCCTGTGATGGCAACACTTTAACTGATTTATATGGACCCACTTGTCTTCCCCTTCTGCCAAACTACCTTTGGGGATGCGGATCTTGTAGGCAACTGGGGAGATCTTGTCTATAATTTCAATAGGTCCCTTCCATGTAGGCAAAAATGTTCGCTGTTTGGCCTGGTTTCTTTGGAAATTGTATAGATAAATCCGGTCTCCTACATTGCACTCTTTCATGTTGGTTTTCAAATCGTAATGGGTCTTCATGCTATCAGCTGATCTTTCTAGATTCCGCTGAGCATAGGCAAAAGCATGTTGAAGGTGTTTCCTTAAATTCTCCACATACTCATGAGTTGTGGGGGCATTTATCAATGTCTGCTCTTGGGTCCTGTAGAGCAAATGCTGGGGAAGCACCATCTTGCGTCCAGTCATCAGCTCAAATGGTGACATTTTAGTTGCAGATGAAGAGGTAGATCTGATGGCCATTAGGACCAGAGGTAATTGGATATTCCAACTTGGCCCAGAATCTGCCAAAAACTTTTTTAAGATGCTCACTATGGTTCTGTTGTATCTCTCCACTGCACCAGAAGAGGCTGGCCGGTAAGCAATATGTAGCTTCCTTTTAACCCCCAGTATCTCCCACATCTTAGTCATTACTTTGCTGGTAAAATGGCTACCTCTGTCTGACTCAATCCTTTGGGGTAGACCAAAACGCAAAAACATGTGGTTGATCATCAGGGCCGCTGCTGTTTCTGCCTTGCAGTCTGGGGTCGAGAGACATTCCACCCACTTGGTAAACAAGCATGTGACCGTCAACATGTACTTGTTTCCCCTAGAGGAGCGAATCACGGGGCCTATGAAGTCGATTTGCAAATCTGACCATGGCAGTGTCATCTCTCTCTTTTGTAGAGGTGCACGGTGTGTGAGGGATGTTGGCTGAAATTGTGCACACACTCCTTCAAGTATTGGTCGAGGTCCTGCCCCATGTGTGGCCAGTATGCAACCTCTCTTAAGATCTCAAGTGTTGTATGCAACCCCCTATGACCGGCGGTGGCCGCATCATGGGCGTGATTTAACATCAGGCTTCGGAATGAGGTAGGGACCACCCACTGATCATGACCAGCTTGGGATTGCCTTACCAACAAACCGTCTTGGATTCTGAACATTTTTGGACATTTCATCAACACTCTTAGGTCCTCTTTCCCAATGTAATCGGTATCGGTCAGGGGAAAGTTCTCAGGGTCCTCAATGTGTTGGTAAAACTTACCAATGATTGGATCCCCTTTCTGAGCTGTAATTAAATCAGCATCTGGGGTCTCCTCACTCCATTGTGCAGTTGACAGATCATTGTGAGCATTTATCTGGGACCTAGTGATAGCAGTGACCTGGATTTCCCCCAACAGGGACTCAATCTCTATTAGATTCCCTTGGATGGCCCCGGTTTTGGCCAGCTGATCAGCTAAGTCATTTCCAGTTTTGTCTGGTCCCTCTACTTTGGAATGACCCTTGATCTTCTTCCAGTAGATGGTCATCCCATTCGAGGTGACCAGATCATCAATATTTTGGATTAACTTCCCATGTTTCAAGGGTTTGTTATTAGCACATAACATGCCTTTGGTTTGCCAATTAACCAGGTGCTCCATGAACCCGTTCCATACATAATCTGAGTCTGTGATTATGACCAATTTGTGGAGTTTATGTTGGACAGCAGTGAGGATGGCTTGATGCACAGCCATCAATTCTGCCACCTGACTACTTCGGGGACCAATTCTGTACCCAGCGGAGGGTTCTGGGGACTCATTCACCCATGCATTCCCTACGCCGGCCACCAGTTCTTTTTCCCCGTTGTTGTCAACATGGTAAGAGCATCCATCCACTTAAACAGTGGGCATTCCCTCACACTTGTCCTCTTCAAAGACTTTGTGTGGGGAATTAAGGTATGCCTCCATGTTGTCCTTGATTTGTAGATTTTCGTCCTCGAGACAGTTTTCACTGGCACAATCATGCAAGTCAGCCAGACCTTGCGCCAGGGGACTCTTCTTGTTTTGGCCATATCTGACCTCCACAGGAAAGCCTTGCATTGACAGAATCCAGGAAGTAATTCGGGAATTACTCACATTTCCGGCCCGGATTCTGTCACTTTGGAGATATTGCAGAGGCTGGTGTGGAGTTGCCACGATGATGTGTTCCCCCTGGATAAACGGGCGGTAATTATTCAAGGCCCACACCGTTGCCAGGAGTGCCTTCTCACAATCATTGAACTTTTCCTCCACAGACGATAAAGTTTTGCTCGCATAGGAGATTACTTTATTGACCTTGTCATGCTTTTGGTATAATACTGCCGTCAAGCACGTATTAGAGAACCCTGTCTCCAGGAAGAACTCCTTGTTTCTGACAGGGTAAGCTAGGCAAGGTGCTTGTGAGAGGCTTCTTTTGAGCTGTCTTACTGCCTCGGATTGTTCTGGACCCCATTCCCACTTTCCCACCCCCTTCAAGAGATGAATCGGGGGTCTGGTGATCTCTGCGTAGCCCTCAATGAACATTCTGCTGTAATTAGTCAGTCCAATGAGGCTCCTTAGTTCCCACAGAGTTGTGGGTTCTTTCAGTTTCTGAAGTGCTTCCACTTTCTTTTCTTGGGGACAGAGACACTGAGGAGTAATCTCATGCCCCAAGAAATTAACACAGGTTCTACACCACTGTGCTTTCTGAAAGGAAAGTTTTGCTCCGGCGGCCCTCAACTGTGTCAGAACATAACGGATCTCCGCTATATGTTCCTCCACAGTTGAACTTTTGATGAGGCCATCATCTACATAAGCCAGGTTACCCCTCGCACCCAGGTCGGGCATGGCCTTGTGTAGGAAAATGTTGAACTCATTGCCGGAGTTGAGGTATCCGAAGAGAGTCCGGGTCCATGTGTACTGCTGGCCCCCAAAGGTAAAAGCCAGTTTGTATTGGTCCTCCCTACTGACAGGCACGGTCCAGTATCCATTGGTCAGGTCTACTGCATTGAGCACCTCTGACCCCTTTTGTTGAGCTCCCTAAGGTCGGCGCAGAGTCTCCACTGGCCGTTTGGCTTCAATATTCCCAGCACCGGATTATTGAAGGTGCTGTGTACTGGACGGAGTATTCCCCCGGACTCAAGGTTCTTAATTATTTCAGTAAGGGGCTCCATTGATGCGAGAGGCAAGCAATATTGCTTCACAAACACTGGAGTCATGCCAGGGTCCATGGGAATTGTTGTTGTGTGGATGTCGGTGCGACCACAGTCATATGAGTCTACCGCAAAGAGATCTTGAAAATCCAAGAAAACTTATTTCAACTTTTGCTTCTGCTCCAGAGTCACACAGGCGTCAGCTAGGTTGACTCTCTCTTCCACCATCTGCCTGAAGCCTGGAAAGACTTCTGGTTTTGCTATCTTAGCAGCCTCCTCCAGCTGGGTGGACAAGTCCCTTGTCAGAGTGCTGATTTGGACTGGAGGCCTCAGGTGGGAAAGGCAGCCCTCATGGACCTGGAAAATCACCTCATCCCTCCTGAAGTCACAAGTCACATCTTCCTTACCATAAGGGCAGGAAGTGTACACCAGGAAGTTCCCCCCATGCCGGGTAAAGATCCTGTCTGGTGTTGTATTGTCATCACTGTCACTGTCAAAACAGTCCTTGGGGATTGGTCCTAACATTTCATTTCCTAAATCAATGGAGAAATGTCGGTCATCAACCGCCATTCCAATAATGGTGCCTGCGGCTAGACCAATAATCTTTAAGTCGCTGTTATCCACCTCTATTGGAATGGTGTCATGTTCTATATTGACTAATGGTTTTGGGTTTACCCCCAACCCTTGCTGTTGGAGAGAAGCATTTAGATGAATATAAGCATCAGGGTTTTTCAATTTTTGTCCTCTTTTAACTTTCACTTCCAGGGAGGATTGTCGGGTCCTTTCTGGGATGGTGACTTCCTCTTTAACCTGAATTTCAACTGCATAAGTTAGCAATTGAGCTGGCCTAAATGCTTTTTCTGGATCATCAAAGCCCATGGGATTATCCGCTAATCGGGACCAAGCTTTGAAGTTTAATAGGTCCAAACTAATGGCAAAGCGATTGAGAATGTCACTGCCTAAGTAAAAGGCGGCAGTGACGTCTCGCAAGACCCAACAATTATGGACTGTGCTCTTGTTGCCAATGGAGATTTTGAGCATACACCTGCTTGGCAGGAGATGTTTCGAATTGGGTGCTTCCAGTTCCATTTCCCATTTGTCTATCGGTTTGAATGTGGGAATGGCTGGATCTTTTGGGAGTTGGCGGAACATGGCTTCGCTGATGAAGCTCTTACCATTGTTCACACACACTTGGGCGAGAACAGAGTCCTTCCCATCATTTAACTGAACAGGGATGAACAACTGCTCTCCAGTTTGCTGAACATCAGCCAGGCTCTGAGCTGTTTTCACATCTTTCTGGACTATCGGAGTGGGAATGTCTGATTGTGGATTAGTAAAGAATTTCAGAGTGTTTCCTTCCAGTGTGGAATACCACCTTAGACTGGAGGGAAGGTTGATTTTCAGAAATAGAGAGGACCCCCCATCACCAGTCTGTTGTCCTACTGCTATTACTGTCACATCTGGAATTTGGTTATTCTGGAAGTGAAATTCTACTTTTTCAGATTTTTGTTCAACCATGTGGCAGGTGCCATTTAAATTAACATGGTTGACACTCTGCTTTAATTTTATTGGTCGGCTAGTCTGGGTCCAGAGGACCTTGTTTACACAATCTATTAGGGGTGACAACCTTCTCAGGAGGTCATTCCCTAGTAAACAAGGGGTGCCCTCTAGAGTCACTACTATGACCGGGTGTTTCACCTTGTGTCGCCCAATTTTGATGTCAAAATCTGCAGTCCCCTTGACGGCAATTTCCTTCCCGTCCTAGTTCTGGCGTTGTCCAGGAAAAGAGGTGAGAGGAATACGGTAATTCTCCCCCCTTCCTGCATTTAGTTCATCAAAGGCCCTTTTGGACAGAAGAGTAGCTTGGGATCCAGTGTCCACCAGTGCCAAAATTGTACCCTGCCCCTGTACTTGTACCGGGGCATAGTATCTTCCCTCCTTCTCCTCAAGGGGGCACAGATAATGCAAATTTTTGGACAACTGGTGGGCTAATTTTCTGGTTTTGGACATTGAGAGAGAAGAGATTTGGGCAAGATTCTGTGGAGAGTCTCGGGAATCTGAAAGAAAAAGTTGGCAACTGGATATGGTTTTAGGTTCCCCTGGTTCCGGTTCTGCCCCCCCCCCCTTTTTGGAGGCAGTCACCAGGATGGGTTTGGACATGGGGTTTTTGGTATTGTTGGTTCTGGGATAGGATGATGGACGGCGACAGCTCAATCCCCACATCTACCCAGTCTATTGATTCGGTTTTAGGTTCCCCTGATTCCAGTTCTGGGCCGCCCCCCCCTTTTTGGAGGCAGTCACCAGGATGGGTTTGAACCAGGGGTTTTCGGTATTGTTGGTTCTGGGATAGAATGATGGGCGGCGACAGCTCAATCCCCACATCTACCCAGTCTATTGATTCGGTTTTAGGTTCCCCTGATTCCGGTTCTGGGCCGCCCCCCCCTTTTTGGAGGCAGTCACCAGGATGGGTTGAACCAGGGGTTTTCGGTATTGTTGGTTCTGGGATAGGATGATGGGCGGCGACAGCTCAATCCCCACATCTACCCAGTCTGGATTGGAATCCCTTGGGACCCATTTTTCCTTGGGAGGAGTTCCCCCATCTCTGAAGGAGAAGATCCTTTCCCCAGGATCCTCTTGGGATCCTTCTCCCTCAAATTGGAAGATCTGTACCTCCTCCACAAAGTGGGTCTGTTTGGGTACTTTGTTTCTCCTACCCCCACTCTGATCCTTGGGAGGCAGACTTTCAGGGGCAGGAGATTTTGTTTCCGGTTCCTGGGTTTCCAGGGGCTGTTTACAAGTGGGGAAGGAAGATTCCTCCAAGGCTTTACACCCCCCTTCCCCTTGTGCCTCCTCCCTGGGAACCGGTGGGTTATTGGGGTGCTGCCCCCGTCATTGTTCTGGAGTACCAGGCCCAGAGTTCGGTGCATTTTGTGCCGGCATGCCCATCTGAGGGTTCTGCTGAGCCCTTAGCACGCAACCCAGCTCCTGTGCCATATTTTGGACCTGGCGCTCAAGTTTGGAAACCAGCTCAGGCTGATACGGGGTTCTGTTTTCTCCCCTGGGCTGATCCCGGGAAGGGTAGCTATCCCTTCTCTGGTATTACCCTGGGTTGGGAAGATTTGGGTACCCCTCCACCCTTGGCCTCCCCTCTCCTGGACTCGGTTGTCTGGGCTCAGGGAATTGGGGAAAGAAGGATGGATGATTTTGGGGCTGGAAGTTGGGTGGATACCTAGGGAACAAGTTCTGCCCAGGATTTGGTGAATTTCTGCCCTCCTGGGGGAAGTGCAGAGGGAAGTTCCCTGGGTTGGGCGCTTGGTTGGATACCCCCCTTGGGCCGGAGAAGTCCACACATAACCCAGGATTGGACTGTTTCCCTTATAGCGGGGACTTACATAGTCAGGGGAGCGAGGGACCCCATTTGTGGGACTACCTCCTTGACTCCCTGTCTGTGACTGGCCCGAGGGCCTTCTGGGCTTAGAATTATTCTGTGCCGGCTGGTTTTTAGGTCCCCCATCTCCAAATCTAAAACGGGGGCAACCTTTACCTCTGCCACCTTGGCAGCAGCAGGGCTGCTGTTGGTTTTGGGTTTTTTGGGCTGATTCTTATTTTCCACCGGTTTCTGCACCTCATAGATGCAGGTGGCTTGCTCAATGACCCAGTCTAAAGATCTTTTCTCGTGAAAATCTCTCACGAGCTGGGTCATTATGTATTTGGGTAAGGCATGGAAAAACGTATTAACAAATTCTTTACTGTCCGTGCGTACCCTTTTTGTAGTCTGCGCAAAAGCACGCTTTAACTCCTGCACAAATTCTTGGGGGGCCTGATCCTCCCCACATTGCAAATTGTAGGCTGCCTTGCGAGCCTCTTGGGAATTCTGTGAACAGAAAAATGTTTCAAGATGGCCGCCCTGTAGGTGGACCGTCTTGAATGATTTTGGTCCTCCAGCCCCGCAAAGAAACTGGAGTATTCTGGGGAGAATGTCCATTTTACATACTGAATGCAGCTACTGCTGTCTTTCAAATGGAAAGTCTCCATCATTTGCTCATAAAGCTCCACGTGTTCCCAAACAGAGTACTTGGCGTTCTTGTGATAAGGGGTGATGACACTCCTTATTGCCTTGATCTGCTTTAAGGGGTCCTTAAGCAAGGCCCTTTTTGCCTTATTGGACTTTTTGGTTCGGGTAACCCTGGTACACTCATCCTCTGACTCCGAGGCACTGCTCCCAGAGGTGCCCGTCTGATCTTACAGGTTTTCCCAGATTCTGTGAGCCTGGGAATGGCTGGCAGAATGTGGGGACCTAGTCTCCTGTGTCCTGGGCCGCTCAGAGGAGTCTTCAAATCCCTCCTTGCTGCCAGGATTTGATGGGTACCCCCCCCCCACTGACCTAACTGGGCAGAGGTTTTTAGGATGCCCTTAGTGGGCCTACTTTCCTGGGGTTCCCCACTAAATTGCACTGTGCTTTGGTGCCCATACCCGGATGCCCGCCCTTCCATTCCTGGGAGGTACTGGCCAATGAACCCCGTACTTTTGGCTGGATAGTAATCTGCCATCCCTGTGGCCCTGTGCTCATGTGCGCCAGGGGACATGGGGGTGGCAGAGTCCAAGGACTGGGAGAGATGAAGGCCTCTGGTACTAGGGCTCCTGAAGTTATGCTCAGGTGTTTCCCTTTCCCAGCGACATCTCTGTCAGCCCCTGCTCCCTGTTGCAATGCAAGAGCCTGCGCTTTCAGTTCCTCAGTTAAGGCCTTACGAGACTCTATCAGTCTCTCCTGCATGGCTACCTGTTGCTGGAGCCTATCATTGTGCTGACAGAGAGCCTAATTTTCTCTCTGCGCTTCCTGGTTGGTCCTGGAATACTGGGACAGTCTTTGCTGCAAGAGGGTTACCTCCTGAGTCCCATCCCTACTGGCCTGTTCCTTTCTTTCCAGAGCATCTTCCACCCTCCTGGTGTGCTTTAACAAGTTCTGATGCTCTTTTTGGAGGTCACCCAGTTCTTTTAATTGGCAGACTTCCTGGCCTAAGGTGTCCCTTTCCTGACTAAGAGCCTGCATCTGTGCTACCAGGTCGTCCCTCTGCCTTTAAAAGGCACCAGCTTTCTGGCGTTCTTTATCAAACTCTGCCTGGGTATCCAGGTCTTTCAAAATCAGTTTATTGCTCTCTGTCTTCTCCCTATCTAGGTGGCTTTGCAGGGTGACTACCTGCTCTGCGCATGCCCTATTGAAGTCCAGTTGTTGCTCCAGCTTTTTCTGGCTCTGCAGTAGGGCGTCCAAACCTTCTTGGTACTCCTTCTGCAAGGCCAGAAATCTGTTATCCTGGTCAGACTTATCCTGTTGCAGGATATCCATATCCTCCTTTATTTTAATAATATACTGTCTACTATCATTTTCTGACTCCTGGCTCAGAAGAGGCCAGGTCAGATTGGGCCTTCTCTAATGCCCTCAGTTGCCTATTTGCCAGATCTTGGCCTTCAGCACATTTGTCCTGTATAACTTCCATATATAAATATAAATATGCTGCTACCCTGGCAATCTTGTTGTGCTCATCCTTGGCCTTAGGGGCCATATATAGTTCACTCAGGGCCACATGTAATGGACCCTGATCTCTCCATATGTCTGACCCTGTTTCAGTGATCTGGGGTGCGATTGCCTGCAACCAGACCGCCTGGTCCTGATGAGCCCACTGACCTCTCACAAATAGCTTATGTAAGAGGTGTTCTCTGGCTATTTTGATATCTACCAAGGTCGTCATTCTGGGAATTGATTTCCTTCCTGATTTACAGAAGTTTGTATTTTATTTTGCAAAACAGACCGTTTCCTTGGAGCGTTCCTTTGAGGGGTGTTTTTACAGTGTAACACGGCGTGGCGATCCAACAGGATTTATATATCCTGTCAGTTAGCACACTGTATTAATCTGCACAAGTGATAGATCTAATCCAGAATCCCCGGCTCGAGCCCCCAATCTGTTAAGTGACTTCAATTCAGCAATCCCACTAAGTCAGTGCCTCGTCTGGGACGCCCAAGGGAAGCCCTTATTTATGTATTTTTATGACAAGTTATACTCTGGATGATAAACCCTTATATAACGCCCCTCTCTTTGAATCCCCCTGACCTCACTGAGCCAAGAAGTAGGTTTGTTTTGCAATTTAAAAGGTTTATTGGAAAAATTAAACAATATATATATATATATATATATATCACACTTTTATAATAAATTAATATTTGATAGCACCCTTATCAATATAATGTTGATCAACAATAGATAATCTGACACTAGCACACTTCTTTACAATCAATGAGGAGTTAGTATAGGAAGGATAAGGTAGCAGAAAATACTTTTATGGTTTTAAGGAAAAGCAATGAGGGAAAATGCGCACAGAAATAAACTTGAATATGATTTCAAGTTATCATTGGCCAAGTCCTCCTCTCTCCCTTGATTGGGGGAAGGAATGGAGTGTCATCATGCATTAATTTTATGGCATACAGAAAGAACACTCCCCTTGTCAATTTGCACCCAAATCTACTTTTGATCCAAATACATATTTGTCTATGTGCCATTTTTCTAATATTATATGTCCAGTTAACATATTTTCTGTAGCACCAAACCATCCGATCCCTGTCTTTGTAAGATGTTGTGTCCACTTATGACAGAATGCTGCCCTTTTCATCCAGAACACAACCTCTAAACTTTTCCAGAATTTACACAAACATGCACAAGAAAAATGGGCATCAGATGATAAAGTGTCAGATTTTTAACATACAGACATTCAGAGTAATACCTTATTTTCCGCTAGTACCCCCCAGAACATACCACAGAGTCCTAACACCTCTTAAAATGTGCACAGAAAAATCACAAGAATAATGATATTATATAATTTTGACAAATCCCTACTATGAATTATCCATCTTTTTAAAATTATGCTCTGGCCCAGAGGGGTGTGGTTTCCCAAAGCACATGGTGGAATTTCTGGTTTGTCCACTTCCTCCAACTCAAGTTGCTCACAGAGGCACTGCCCCTCCCAGTTACTCTCAAGAGGAAGCCATTTACGACCCCCCCCCCCTAATTTAACATTTGCCTGAGCCAAGGAAGGCTCATTGTTCTGTTTCCCTGCTCCCAGGTGCTCCTCCCCTGATTCAATCATGGAGGTGTCGTCTCCTTTTGGTGGGAACAGCAGAAGGCAGCCAGGCCTGGAATGCAGTTGCGGGGCAAGTTTCAACTCCTGTCGGGGGTAGTTGCCAGGCAGAATTCAATCTCTTCACGCCCGGCTTCAGCTAAATGTCACTTTTGTTCCAGTTTTCTTCATTCGAATCAAACTTACAATTTTTACACATGCAGCTAGAACGCTGATTCTAAGTTCAAAACTATGACCTTTAAACAGTTGCAACCTATGTGACACTCAAAAGTAGGTCACTCATTTATTTTAAACATTTCAATTTTAGTGGTTTTAAATCCAATTTCAGTTAAGCTGCTGACATCCACAGCTCAGCCAGTTTTGTTATAAACATTGATTGGTCTCTTCATCTTTCCAGATTTTGTATGCACACAAGACTACATTCTGCCAAATGTCTGCTGGTGTTCAGTGACATTTTTGAATATCTTGCAATGTTTAAAATAGGCATTTTTAGCTTGCATTTCAGGGGACCATTTTTGTGTGCGGTTTTCCCGGATTCTGGCGCAAATGTGGGCTTTTCGGCCATCTTGGATTTTCTACGCTCACAGCACCAAATGTTGCAGCATAATAGCTCGAACGTGGGTCAATACACCCGACAGCTCTACCTACCATCCTATTTCCTGACCACCATGCAGGTGGGCACAAACCCAACAATTATTTTTTCTTAGGATTGAGTGCGTCATATTCATTATTAACAGCAATGTGTTGTTCCCATATCCTTCCCTATGTTTCTCTTCCATTGGAGACAAGGTATAGGAAATCACATGGACTGGGCTTTCCGTTGTGGAAATGTTCATCATGGGCAAAAGTACTTCAAGAGGGTGCATTTCCTCTAGGTATCATAACAGTGTTATGGTCAACACTGGGGCTGATATACTCATTATGCACATTACTATGGTTAGACCCAATATACAATTCTTTCGACCATGTCCTTTTTTCACCTTATTATGTACTACGTTTAACTCGCTATCAGCATTGGTGCAAGAGGAGGCATTTGCAGGTTCCGACATTCTTCTCTCGTCCTTCTTCCGCTGTGCTCGTCGTGAATATTGCTTGCTCTTGTGCTTCTCCGGATGTTGAAATAGTTCAATCAATGTCTACAATCTTTTTATGCCAGTTTTCTGTCTGCCTGGATTGTCTATTCATCTGGCAAGGCCTCCGTGCATTTTGCACATTGCTCTAGGATTTCAGAGCAGCTTCCTTTGTACCACGTGCGCCCTGCTTGTTCACTCGGGTTCCTGACACATGGATTTAGCACCGAATTGCGTTTCGTGAGCTGTCTAATTTGCACAACTCTTACGCCACCCTCCTCTAGGGCTCCGGTTCCCACTTCATCCAAAAATAGGAAACAGAGGCAAGAAATTCACCAAGAGATGAAAAATGTGATCACTCCTTCTTTCTACTCCGCAGGTTGTACCGATTTGCTCCTGGTACCATGTGATCAACAAATAGTGTGGGTGTGTTAGGCAGAAACCTGTGCAGTTCCCTTAGGGACCACTGCAAAAGATTTAAGACTACAGGTGTTTGGCAGTAAACCCACTTGGTAGCAGTCTGTACCACACAGATTCACTTGGTAGCTGTGTCTGAGCAGTCTCACTTCCCTCAAGAAGAGTTAGGCAGTATACAGAGTATACACAATAGGTACAAAGACACAGTAGCACAAACAAACACTGACCAGAGCTTTGCTGTAAAAGTATATAATTATTTATTTAACACACACTTATAAAACACACTAGCACTAAATTGGTAAGATAAGTTCAAAACACAATCACTATTATCATATGTACATCCCTGATTACTTGTTGGACAAGTCTTAGTTAACACCACTTATTTCCAGACAGAGGTGAGCGCTTAACATTCGATGGCACTCCAACAAGTTAAATAAAAAGGGAGGGAAAAGCAGAATTATGGAAGTATACACGCTAAACACTTTTTAAAGAACCACAGCAAGTTAGGAAGGCACAGTCTACTGGTGAGCGAGGAAGTTTAGGTGCCAGGCCCACTTTCAAGGGAGCCAGGCGGACGGTGCCCAAGATCAGACAGTTACACAGAGTCTTCGAAGTTTGTAGAGGTAGTTCGAAAAAGGTTTAGTTCAGTTCAGAAAAGTTAGCTAAGGTGTCCCAGGCTAACCCAGGTTCGAGAGACAAGGATTTAATACACCCCATTCAATCTGTTGCAAGGGAAGCCAGGTGGAACAAGGTACCTTAAATGGAGTTCCTGGCAGCGGGTGCAAGTCGCAGCGTCGTCCAGAGGAAGAGAAGATCTCATCGTGGAGGAAAGATGAAGGTCGTTGCACTGCCAGGGAAGGAACCAGCCGCAGAGTTCTCCGGTACAAAGGTACTACCCTTTCGGTTTGCGGTAGTGGTGAAAACGTGGTATCCCGGTTGCCGGGGTGCTTGCCACGAGATGCTCCAGGAAGGCGAAAAGAAGGTAGACCGGCTATCCCCACCAGTCGAAGGAAGAAGACTCTCCGGGCTGGAGATCTCCTCTGTCGTTGGGAAAAGTGGTGAGGCCGTTCAGCAGGGCTCCACCGGTGGTGTCGTCGTTGCAGGCCGGCTCAGCTTCTCCCTCCTCGGATTCTTAGGTCCTGTGGCGACTTCTGAAGTTCCAGTCCCCAAAGCCCTGCTTTTATGCAGCATACCCCCATTCACCCAGCCTAGCTGTCAATCAAACATGCTAAGTGGTGCGCCGGCCAGCCCACCACTTGGGCCAATCACACAAGAGTGCGACTTGAGTTACCAGGGTAACTCAGTCCAGGGTGCCTAAACCCCCTCCCACACACCCTGTGGTACCCAGACAGAGTGGCACCACTTTTGGAGACTTCTGTGGAGAAGCCCACCAAAAAGTGAAACAAAGGGCTTGACTTGGGTTGGAGTCACAGAAGAGAACACAAACCCCATTTTAGAATCGAGTTCTGGCAAAAAATACCAACGGCGAATTAATATTAAATAAATAAACCGGCGGTATGTTCGAGGCTATAAGAATTAAATAATTAAAGTTGGTAGCCTCGAACAATGGGAAAATCCCATAGAGATATATTCGCGGTCGAATATAAAAAGTAGTATCCACTGCCACCAGCCAAAACTCGATCAGGGGGGACGGAGACGTGCCCCCTCGAACAACAGACCCCGGGGCAATCGAATTGCCCCGACCCGTACTTCCACAATATGATGGTTTGTACTGGTTTCTGTTCATAATTTGGGACTAGCAAAGCCAATGGTGACTTTACATGCCCTGGGAGACAGTAGTCAGTCCCAGGGTATGGAGTCTATGTTAGGGGGTCGCTACGACACCCCTAGGTTACGGCACGGAGGGTGCTGTGTAACCCACATAAAAAAAACACATGAGACCCTATGGAGTAAAAGACCCCATAGCCCATAAAACACATGGAAAGTTAAAGGAACACCTCAAATCATGTCTAAGAGTGGGAGCAAAAAGAATCTCACTCTTAGCAGGAGAGAAAAAAAATAAACCTCAAAAATCCAGCAAAGCTGCTGGGGGACTCACTAGGTTTGGGAAATTAGCCTTACAGAGAATTCTCCCTAACAGGGTGCACTTCCGGTCTCGAGCTTGGAGTCAGCCTGGGGCACAATGGCAGATGATGGGGGCCCAGGCGACAATGCAGGCTGTGGCGCAACAGAAGATCGTGGGCGCCACAGAGGTATGCGTTTGAAGTCGGCCAGCAGTGTTGCAGAATCTGCTGGACAAGGTTGAGGCACTCTTTGCTCTTCCGTTTTTATGGCAATCGCATCAGGCTCTGTTCCAGGAGCAGGTAACTTCCATGGCAAAGGACTGGTAATGGCATTTTCCGTTTCTGGACCTGCTGTTGTCTCTTTCTGGTCTTTGTCCCGATCAGGTGACGTATCGAATGGCGATGGGACTTTCTTGGCGTGCGTGGCATGAATCCACGCCTTGCGTCCATCCACGCATAGTGCTGTCTGCGTGGTTAATAGTACCTGATACGGTCCACGCCACCTGGGTGCTAGCGATGGTTCCCGTTCGAAGTTCCTTATCAGCACCCAGGTGCCTGGCTCCAATACATGTCCTGGGCAAGTATACCTCACCAGTAATGCCTCCTGCACCTGCTGATGAATCAAACACAGTTTTTTTACTAACAAATTACAGTAAATGCTGAGTACAGGGTATTCGATCTCACTCATTTTCCTCGACTGGGGTGCGCACCACACATTTCGCTGGTCTCCCCATTATGATCTCATAAGGGGAGAGCCCAGTTCTGGCCTGCACTGACGTTCGCATGCATAGTAACGCTATTGGCAATGCATCTACCCAACTCAATTTGCTGCCCGCACAGATCTTACTGATCTTGGACTTTAGAATTCCATTATGGCGTTCAATAAGCCCGGCCGAACTCGGATGTCTTGAACTGTGGAAACTCTTATCGATCTGTAATCCTACACAAATCTGTAATATCACTGCAGCCACAAAGTGCGGACCATTGTCCGACCATATGACACAGGGCAGACCTAAGCGAGAGAAATACTCTTTTAGCATTACTTTCGCCGTGCTCATTGCTGTGCAATCTTTCAAAGGATACGCTTCCACCCATTTGCTAAATGCACATATGATCACTAGAACGTACTTCAGATTTTGGCACCTTTCCATTTCTATAAAGTCAAAGTGAATTACTTTGAATGGCATAGAGGGAGGTCCGAAACTTCCCGTTGGAGTCACTGTTGCTTTTCCCACATTGTGCTGTAAGCACGTAATGCAGTTTTGGACCAACCTCTTGGCATTCTTTTTTATAAGGGGATTTTCCCAAACTGTGGCTAAATGTTGGACTATTTTCTTTGCACAGATGTGTGTGGGACTGAGAGCCATTGTAACCATTGCATTTACGTAAGCATTTGGTAACATCCAATTCCCGCTTTTCTTGTCCAACCAACATCCCTCCAAATCCAATTCTGCAGAGCCCTTGGCCCATCCCTGTATTTCGTCGGCGGTAGCTCCCGCCTGCATTTCTCTAGTTACAATTCCATTTTCTATCATGCAGGCCACTTCCTCCGATTGTACTGTCAAAATTTTTGTATTCAAATCAGTCGCAGTCTGTTTCGCAATTTTGTCTGCAAATGCATTTCATTTTCCCACGTTACATGTCACTTTTTTATGCGCCTCGCATTTCATTATTGCCAGGTGCTTTGGACACGTAAGTGCAGACAGTAATCGCACAATCAGAGGGCCATGTTGGATTCTAGCCCTATGGGATGTTAGGAAACCTCTCTCGGCCCATAATCGGCCAAAGTTATGGACTACGCCAAAGGCGTACTGGCTATCGGTATAGATATTTACACTCAAGTTCTCTGAAATTTCACAAGCTCTTGTTAAGGCAATTATCTCTGCTGCTTGGGCGGAGTTGTAAGGAATTCTATTACTCTCCACAACGCTTTTTAATGTGGTGACAGCATATGCGGCAGTTGATGTGCCGTCAGGTAATTTAAAACAAGAGCCGTCACAAAACAGTTTCCCGTCCGGTTCTTTTAGGGGTGTATCACTCAAATCAATTCTCCCTTTTGTTTCTTCCTCAGTAACCATTAAACAATCATGGGGAGGTGATTCAGTCCCACCACTGTTTTCCCTGGGCATTGGCATTAATTCTGCTGGATTCAAAGCGCTACACCTCATAATTTGGATGTGGCGCGCGAACAATACAATTTCATATCTAGTCAATCTAGCAGAAGTGAGGTGTTGCGTCTGCGTTCTATTGAGTAGAACATCTATGGCATGTGGCACCATCAAGATTAAGGTGTGCCCAATACCATCCCTTCTGTTTGTTTCACCGACACAGTAGCCGCTGCAACAGCTCACAAACATCGTGCTAGTGCGCGCGCTACAGGGCCCAGCGTAGAAGAAAAATAGCCGCACAGCCTATTTCTTCCACGTTGTTCCTGTGTTAAGACAGACAACGCGCGTCCGACACTCTTCATTCCACTGCAAAGGTACCACAGCATTTTTCTTTGTTAACTCCACCATTGGCTTCACAATCAAAGCAAAGTTCACAATCCACTGACGACAATAGGAAGCCATGCCTATTATAGCTCTCACACCTTTCTGTGTCGTTGGGATAGACATACCAGAAATGCTCTTTATTCTTTCAGGCGTTAATCTTCTCCCTTCCTTGGAAAGTAAGTAACCCAAGTAAGCTACTTCTTTCTGACAGTATTGGAATTTCTTTAGGCTCGCTTTATGGCCATGCGCAGCTAGATGGGTCAATAGTAAAATAGTACCTTTTTTACACATCTCTTCCATGTCAGCAGCGATTAATAAATCGTCAATGTATTGTAGCAATACACAGTCTGCTTGTAATTCTAACATGTCCAACTGTTCTTTCAATGCTCTACTATATATGCTCGGACTTTCAGTATAGCCTTGTGGTATGCGTGTAAATGTGAATGATCGTCCTCCTAAAGTGAAAGCGAATAAATACCTGCTTTCTTTGTGTACTGGAATGCTGAAGAAGGCGTTTTTTAAATCAACAACACTAAAATATTCTGCTGATGCAGGGATCATTGTCAAGATCGTAGTGACATCTGGCACTAACGGGAATTGGGGGATCTACCACTTTGTTCAGTGCACAGAGATCAATAATAAAACGGTACGGTACCTCATTACCCCCTTTCTTGTACACCGGAAGAATGGGGCTGTTACACATGCTACCTGTAATTTCTTCAATCACTCCCAGTTTCACCAAATCAAAAACAATACTTTTCAATCCTTTTTCTCCTTCTGCTGAAATTTTATACTGCGGAATACGCGGTAGCATAATTCCTTCTTTCAATGTGATTTTTACTGGCTCTATTTTCAAACATTCCATATCATTGTCATTCACGGCCCAAATACAAGTTGGCACTGTACTTAATTCTCCTGTTAAAGGTTCCGTCATAAATTCAGAAGTCGGCATAATCTGGGGAGAAATAGTCAATAATACCCCATCTGGTGTACAATGGATAACTGCACTCAGTTTTTTCAGTAGATTTAATCCTAAAAGATTCTCTCCACAATGCTCTGTTAAAAGAAATGGACAATGTTCAGTAAAAGGCCCTATTGTCACTGCTACTGATTTTGACTCAGGGTTACTGGGATACCTGCAAACCCTACTGAGATAGTCTGTCGCCCTGACAGAGGTATGTCTGGAACCAAATGATGATCTATCGAGCACTTTTGTGCCCCCCGTATCTACGAGGAATCTATGCTCTTCATTCCCGATCTTCATTTCTACGTAGGGTCCTTTCTGATTCACGGGAATAGACACTGGTTCCGACCCCTGTCCTGGGCTGTCCTATTGGGGTAACAACATGCCATCTGATGTGTAATCACCACTATTATTATAGTATGCACCTGTCTGAGTATCAAAAATGTTCCCCCCTCTTCCTCTATTTCCCATTTGTGCACCTTGCTAATTTTGATTCTGTATATTTTGATTCGGAGCCTGGCCTTGATTTTGTGCACCATTCCCTCGATCATTCTGATGCTGCTGCATATGATGTCTGTTATGACCATTTGTTCCTCTGTGCCCTCTAAGAGGCCTTCTCTGACCATTTCCGCCTCTATTTTGCAAGTGCGGACATTGTGCCCGCCAGTGTCCTTCGTCTCTGCAATATGCACATTGGTTTAATCCCAAAGGCCCTCCATGCATACTCAAATTTCCCGTTCTGTGCATTTCCCCTTCCCCTATTGTGTCCTGCTACCTGCTGGAGCAACACCCGTGTTTTTAAGTTTATTCTATCCTTCGCTTCTCTTTCTTTCTCAGTATTTACCCTGTTTTCATAATATTGAGCCATGTGTAATACTTCTCCTAACGTTTTCGCTTGCCATGCGCTTTCTGATGTCATTATCAAATTTTGAATTGGAAGTATTAATCCCCTCACATATTTATCCACAAATAACCTTTTCCCTGCTTCTGTACTCACATCCTGTCCACTGAAATCTGTAAATACTTCTACGAATCTATTAAAATAATCTGTGGCCAACTCGTCTTTACCTTGCACACACATCGTCATCTTGTCCTATTGGATTCTTTTCTATGGGACCAGTTCTTTTAACTTCTGTATTATCCTTGCCAGTAGTGCTAACATATTTGCCCCTAGCTCTGCTCCCACTGCTTTATTTTTATCCTCCAATATTAAATTTGCCGACGTGGCACCATAGGCTGTCTCATCATCTACCTTTCTTATTCGTTTCCATATCTTTGCTGGCAAAATTACGGGGAATATTAGATCTATATCACCCATTGTGAACACCGATGACTGCAATAAGGACTCCACTTCTTTATAAAATCCTGATGGATTTTTACGTATGTCCGGGATTGTCTGTTTTATATTATTTACTTCCTGCCTGGAAAAGGGAACATGCACATATTGGGCTGTGTAATGTGCTGGGATTACCTGAGATGGCACATTGCCTACTCCGGGAGTCTCTACCTTTGGTACAAAAGTAGGGGGCACTTCTCTCATGGGGAAGGCCACACTCACTATTCCTCTCCTTCCCTCTTATGCAACAATATTCCCAGATCGAGGGATAAGGCTGTCTCTCCTGTTCCCTGTTCCATCGCTCTTTTATATACCGCCAACACTTCGGGGGTGCTCACTTTTCCCTCGCTTCTATCTTTATTCATCAAATACTCAACCATTGTTTGCAACGCTCTCCTTTTCATTGCTAAAGTGTATTCATCAAATATTCCATGATTTTCCATTGTGGGAATACTGGGATCTGAAATCCATTGTTGTGCCTCCTGCACACATACTTTTAGTGCTGCACTACCTTGTGCCGCTGTTAACGAAAATCGCCGGTCTCTCCCCCGCTCAATATTTTTTCTCTTATTCCCCAGTGTGGCGAATACTTCAGAATATTCTTCATCAAGTTCATTCTTCAATTCAAACAGTCTATCTACATGCTCTTTTATCTCCTCATCTCTCCCTCTACAACGGGCTAATGCATTCAGATCCAACAATCGTTGCAGAGGTAACTTTCCAATTAACTTTTTCCATTGTCTCACCAAATATTCCCCCATGCGTTCCAACAATACCTGCATTTCATTGTTCCTTCTGAAGTCGCACAGTGGCGCTAGTGTGGATCCCTCATCATGCTCGTCTATATATAGCTCTGCTTGTTCTTGCAGCTCACGCTTTCTTTCCTTGCTGATCGCGCTACGAGTTACTCTCATGCATTCATTCTGCTCAATTCCACTCATGGGAGGGGCAGTCGGAACAGTGGCACCCTCTTGATCGGAAGGTGCGGAGGGGGCAGTTAGAGGGGTGCTCGTCTGTTGGGGCTGTGGTAATTGCAAAACACTCGGGGCTGGCTGGCTAGTGGGCAGTGCAGTGTCTGATGCAGCCTGTGGGTGTGCTGGCGTTGGGAGGAGCTGAGCAACGGGAGGGGGTTGAGTGACAGCTACTGTCATAGTCTGTTTCGTTTCACTCCTCAGGCCCTGTTTTGTTTCAGTTAAAATTCTGTTTATCAATTTGTCCGATGTGCGTAGCTCTCTTTGTGTATATATTTTTTCTATGTTTAATTCATCGCGCCGCCTTGCCTGTCTCAAGATGTTACTCCACTCCTCCTCCTCCTTCTCCTCAGCTTTCTCCATCTTTGACTTATGCCTATGCGCATGTTTCTCTCTACTTCTGTATCTGAGCATTGCTTCCCTTCTCCAGTCCCTAAGGGTGTCAAGTACCCCAGGGTGTGCTCTTTTACTTATCAACACATTTTACATCTTATCTATACGTCCCATCTCAAAACTCCCATCAATCGGCCACTGAAGATTTTCCTGTTTTCTGGTTTGCTTATGCCAAGTCTCACACAACATTATCGCTCCCATACCATACTTTATGTACATCTCATAAGCCGGCGTTCCTCCCGGTGGTGCTTCCTGGCCAGTTTCCAAAGATTGTTCACTGCAGCGGAAAAATCATGATAAATATGACACTTCAGACCACCATATATAGTAACAGGTTGCAATCTCCATTTTTACAGACACCATTCTTTGTTTGCAAGAACGCAGTGTTTCTGTTTTTCATAGACAAGCTGTGCGTAGGAGACTGGCACATACCAGGCCTCCCTATCTCTAAGTTTCGATTCTCGCTCTAGAAGTCAGCCTGCTCTCCGGGGCTTGACTGGGCTCAGAAAGGGGGGGCCATAAAGAAAAAAATAATTCAACTCTTTAAATGCTAGTTTCGTACATTGCTATTCTTTCAAGAGACTCGCTGGCATTCACGTACTGATTAAATACCTCGCTCCCTGTCCTCAAGGATATATGAGGGAGGGAATTGGGCATTTCTGTCTGGCTCTCCAGTGTGATGTTTCAACATGTTTTCGTAGCCTTAGACCATTGAAGCAAAATAATATCTACAGCAAAGCAGTTTTACATGAGGCAAAGTGGCAACGTTAGAGAGAGCAGAGAGAGAAAACCAAATGGCGATTCTGGTCATCTTAAAATGGCTTCACTCTAGTTAAACTAATAGCTACGTAATAACTAATGACTAACGAATATATATTCTTACACTGTAAATGAGGCGGTTGGTCTTCGGCCAACCAATTATCATTCGTTTCCGGACCCTCAAGGGGTGCTTAGTTTTTCTGGACTGACAGAGTTACTGGTGGCGTTTTAGCAATCAATTCTATTGAAATAATAAAGGAAAAGGCATATCTATCCCTAATAGTATGGTGTTTGCCCTACCTAACAGAAATCTAACTAGGGTGCCCATCTTCAGTGAGAGTGTCCAAAGTAATAACCTGTTCTCCATCCCAAGCTACTCTGTTCTGTCCCTACAACTATTCAAATAGACTCAAGGAAAGGAGGGGTCCAGGAAAATGACTTCCTTCTCGTGGACAGGCTTTTTTAGCCTTAAGAAGTCTCTTTTGGGATGGCTTTTGGTGATTCTGTGCACAAGTTCCTTTAATTCTTCAAATGGGCTGTTGTCCCTCCGGGTCTTCCCCTTTCCTACTACTGGTACAGTTCCTTGTTCAAGTCCAAGCCCAAGTCCAAGCCACTGATCCTGGCCTTCGCTGTCCTCCAAACCAGTAAATGTCTCTTTGTTCCTTGTCAATTTATGAAATACTTGGTATCTTCGCCGCACTATGGGTTTACTTTTAAATACAAGTCTTCCAGTATCTGTGGACAATTGATCCCCCTCCACTTTTCTCTCTCGCAGTATTTGTCAATTTCCTGGTCATGTTGCTGCTGAATTGGCGCTCTCCACACTTCCACAATGATCCAGACTTCATTGGGCTGATAGTATGGCACAGGGACCAACCTCCGTGCCCTACCTTTCGATAAACATGGACACAACCCAGAGGCTGGTTCCCCTCACCACGGAACAGCTTTCAAGGATTAACGTGACATGGAGACAGCGCAAGCGCTGGCCCGGAACGCTGGTAGAAGAGTAGTACTGCAGAGTCCTGGCGCAATAGACCCAGAAGAAGGGAAAGGGCAGGGAGGAGGCAGAAGCAGAAAGCCGGGAGAAGGACTAGGCAGGCAGTAGTCAGGTAAGCAGCATGAAAATAAGGAAACCAGAAGCAAAGGAAACAAGGCTGGACCTGAAACAAGATAGGCATGAACAGAGCAGAGAAAGCACAGAACAGGTAAGAGTTATGGGCTTCCAAGGTAATAGAACACTGGAAACAAGAATCGGGGCACAAATCCACACGTGTGCTGTTCAGCAGGCTTTAAATAGCCTGCTGCTCCCGCATCACTTTCATAGCTGTGGATGTCATCCCTATAGCAACTAGGGACGCAGCGTGTGGAAAGCCGACAAGGGAAACCCAGAACAAGGATCTGCCCATGCTAAAAAAAATATTGCAGTGCCCATCACGGATGCGCTGGGAAGGAGCTTGCCCCTGGATTGTTGCTTGATGCCGCATGCCCAGCCTGCCCGCCATAACCGCCAGCGAGTATAGAGTTTCCATGTAGAACACTGCAGCTGCAATGGTGACAGGCCCGGGGCATGAGAGTGTTTAATGTATTTTATGCTTTGCAACACTGTCCTTCTTGATAATTTTCTTTCTCTTCCCAACCTTGACTGGCACTAGGATGAGTTTGGTTACTCCCTTGGTAGCTGTGGTTATCTTTGCACATTCACTGGTATTGAGACGAGTATGATTGGTCCATTTAGGATCTCTATCAAGTTCACACCATTCTCTGGTACTGGGATGAGTATGATTGGTCCCTTGGCAATCTTTATTAATTCTACCCTAATTCTACCCTCTTCTCAGGTACTGGGATGAGAATGATTGATCCCTTGGTAATCTTTCTTAATTTTCCAACATTCACTGATACTGGGACGAGTAGGATTGGTCCCTTGGTAATCTCCATTCAATTTGTGCCACTTCCCCCTCATGCCGTTCCTGTTACCTCTGTCATACGGGATGGACGTCACTAGTTCTTTTTCTGCGGGGTCAGATTTTGCCCGTCTGACACCACCTGTGTGGACGACTTCTTTTTTCCTTCCGCGGCTCATCTGAGCCATTCCTAGTACGGTCTCACCATTGTTCACGGACCGCTCGGTCCACCCTGTCTGGGTAACGCCACCGCCTCCAGGCCTTCCTCGGATGTTCGGTTCTGCCTTCTTCCCGGTCGGCTCTCTCTTCTCACTCTGCGGCGCCCGCTTCAACAGAGGCAGCTTTGCATTTGCTAACTTCTTCCTCAGTTCGGCATTCGAATCTCCCAGGCTCCAAGAACGAGATCGATATCTATCCCTTTGGCCATCACCGCTAGGGGGATTGTTGCGTAGCGGGTTAGCCTCACAGGTAAGGGCTCCCCGCTGGCGAGAAGTGGCAAGATCCTGTGAATCGTCACACCTCCCAACTAACAAACTTTAAGAACCTTCTGCATCTCTTAGGTTCAAGTGCCTGGCGTTTCCTTTGCTCGGATGACAACCTAGTGATGTTGTCTGCCAGATTACTCAACTTTGTAAGTCTTGTGGGAACGATTTTGGGGAAATACCATATTCTAGTTAGCCCTCTTGTTTTTTTTTTATCCTCTAGCCGATCTGGGTCCCTTACCTGCACCTCTCTCCGGCGCTGCCAACACTTGTGTATAGGTGCATTATAAATGCCATAGCATACCAAATCACATCATACATGATTCCTGTGCCTGAGATTAAATGGTTGTACACATCCCACGATCTTAAAAGCCATGTTCAGTGATATGTTTCAAGGTGCTTCAGATAAGGGTCTGGTCCATTCTTTAATTCCGCCCCTGATGTCCTAGGTTTGCTTCCCCCCAGGTTCAATCCTTGTAACACACTGACTTCTGCTCTGCCGGAGTGTAGGGGTGAGTAGTGATTAAACCGCCTACTCAGCCCTCTCAGTTCTACAAACCAACAGTGATCCCAATCCTACTGGTAAAACTGACACAGTTAAGAGATATACTTCCTTCGCCTTTTGTGGTAATATGGGCGAAGCGAGCGCTATAGTGTCAAAAGGTATGAATGTGATACAGTAACAACCGAAACAGCAATGTAGAACAGTCTAAAATAAAGGGAATGTCCAATCAAGGTTCTATAAAATATATTTATATTTCTGAGGCTTGTGGAATCTGCTTAGATCACATGCTGTGCATAGGCCGACATCTAGTGGAAGCTGCGGAGTATTACAGTTTGTTTTTCGAAACTCGAAAATGGGCGTCGACACAGGGCGTGCCAGTAATACTATCCCTAGTGTGACGTCCACTGTACCCAAGATCCCTCACGCGTCTAGGATCCTCAGATTGTTTTTTCCGCCATACTGGTCGGAAGCATCTTGCGGAGTCCCCTGGCCTTAGCCATACTTTTGCTAAAATTATAAAATTATAATAATCTATTGACATCCTTCCCCACCCCAACGTCGAACTTCGACATTCGACGCCGGCTGGAGAAGAAATCGACCGTCGGCTGCTGCACGACGGATTTGGGCCTCGGAAGGCCGCTGGCCTCGGCCCGGGCCTGGTAGGCCGCTGGCCTCGTCCCTACAAGTAGGGAGAGTGGGGGGTGGTACATACTCTACACTCTTGGTATATAGGTACACCTTATATATTTCCTACACTTATCAGCCCGCTGCCTCAAGGTGCGTATGGAGGGTACCCCTTTTCAATTCTGCCCCAAGTGCAACCGCAAATACCCTTGGGTCGACAGGCACGCCACGTGCAATCTCTGCTTGCCGAGGGACCACCCCGAAGCGAACTGCAGAGCGTGTAGTAGGTGTAAACCTAAGACACTTAAGGACCGTTCGACAAAGCGTTGGGCCCACCACGCCAGGCAGGCGGCCATGGCAGCGGAGGGCGCCTTCAGCGATGGCAGCGACGCCGTACTTTCGGACGGAGAGGGCATTACGGCGTCGAAAGACAGCCGAGCGCAGGTCCCCGACCTCGGAAGGTCGTCCGGCAGGGCGGCTATGGGGAAGACCAACGGCGACGCAAGCTCTTCACATACTACACACACTAAACACACTAAGTCCAACCGAGACTCGACGACGTCGAGTTCTCGGAAAGAGGCACAGACAGAACGGTCCGACTCGGTGTCCTCTGGGCGCTCTCGATCGAGATCGCCGCATGACGCCAGGCAATCATACACTCTTGCCAAGAGTGCCTCGCTCCCTAGGCTAACAGAAGTTCGATCGTCGGAAGACGAAGACGACTTCCACCCCCAGGCCGCGCTCCAGGAGGCGGAGCCTGCAATTAAAACCAGCGAGGCCCCACACTCGAAGGACAGGGACACCTCTCCCGATCCTCGACGCCAGGCGTCGAAGAACTCCGGAGCCACTAAGGGACAGGGAAAACATTTTTCTAAGCACGGGGAGGGGGGAAAACAGCAGAAGAAACTACCTGCACATTCTTCCACACCTGTGAGACAATCCAACCCCCCTAGACAGACAGACAAGGCCAGGTCTGCTGATAGGTCCACAACCAGCAAGGCTACTCAGGATAAATCCCATAGACTGGCTGAGAAAGTCATTCCCAGTTCCAGAAAATGGTCCAGTGAAGACATAGATAGGGTCATGTCAAGAATGTCTTCCTTGGCTGATTTTTATGATAAAAATCCTGAACATTTCCTCTCGTATGATACACAAGGGGCCACACCCTCAGGCTCTACTGATCCTATCCCCCCGAGTAAGAAGGCCCGGTTTGAAACCCCGATGAGGTCTGAACCCTTCGAGGTACAACCTTACGCAACACCATACTCTCGGTATCAAGGAGAGGCTTCCTTTGGTGGAGACCAAGAGTTTGATATGATAGAAGAGCAAACCGGGACGGGATACTATGGGGATGATGAGGACCAGGATGAAGAAGAGGATGACCCGGAAACATACAGAGTAGATTCCCTGGTAGAGAACGAAGCCCCGGTTACCAACTCCCCGGTCGATAACCAGCCCCTCCTAAATGAGGTTCTCGCTCGCGCAGCAGAACATTTTCACATTGACACCCACGGTGTACAGGAGGAAAGGGACTTCGCAGAAGAGTTAGTGGGAGAAAGGAGGCCGGTTGCCTAGACCATCCCTATCCTTAAATCCATTCAGCGGAGAATAGATCCGTCCCTGGTGAACCCAAACCTCACCAGAGCAGTCAATCCCAGGGTTGAAAAACTTTTCAGGGCAGCTCAGTCTGACCCTCTCTATATAAGAGGACATCTGAAGCCAGACTCCCTAGTTGTTACCAACACTCGTAAGAGGGCTGGAACACCCTTGTCTTCGTCAGAAGCTCCTCCCGACAAGGAGAGCAAAAAACTATACGGTTTCGGCAGGAAGGTAGCCTCAACGTTCGCCTATCAAGCAAGGATTGCTAACTCCACCACCCTGTTGGCCAGCTACAACTGCCATCAGTGGGAAGAAGTCGCGGCTCTCATAGCCTCTGCTCCTGAACCGTTAAAGGGCCAATTAGCTCGGATTTCCGCAGAGGGTAGAGCCGTGTCTGGTTGCATTTTGAAAGCAACCTTCGACGCCGCGGACAACGCAGGCAGATTGATAGCAGAAGGTACTGTTATCAAGAGACATGCGTGGTTACGGCAGTCTGGTTTTAAGACAGAAACTCAGGCATCATTGTTGGACAAACCGGTGGAAGCCGATCTGTTGTTTGGGAAGGCGGTCGAAGACGCACTGAAAAATGCCAAGGACGAATACGAGACACTCAAATCCCTTGGCCAGTTAACCAATAAACCCCCCAACCAGAGAGGGAATAGTAATTTTCGTCGCCCACGCGGCCAAAATTCCCAGAGAGGATCTAACTATTCCCAGGGGCAGGGTACACAGTGGAACAACAACCAACAGTCTACCCAGGGTTACGGCAGAGGTAATAGGAGAGGTCGTGGTAAAGGCAGAAGCAGCCCCAGCAAGGGAGGCGGCACACCTCCACCAAAGCAGTGACGCTCAGTTCAGGGTCCCTTCTCACGCAACCCCAGTAGGGGGACGCATTTCAAACTTCACCCAGGCTTGGGAAGGGATCACATCAGACAGATGGGTGCTGTCAACAGTATCCACAGGGTACTGTATAGAACTACTACAGCGTCCCTGGAACCATCCTCCACGACAAAAAGTACACTCCCTAGAACATCAGAAGATTCTCCTCGAGGAGATCGCCATTCTGCTAGAAAAGGACGCGATAGAACTCGTCCCGGGACACCAGGTAAACAAGGGTATTTATTCAACTTACTTCCTTGTGCCAAAGAAAGACTTGACAATGCGCCCAGTATTGGACTTACGGCCTGCCAACAAGTATGTCAAGCCCCAAACATTTCGTATGACCACGCTACAAGAGGTAATCCCCCTCCTAAAAAAGGGGGATTACATGGCAACCTTGGATATGAAAGATGCTTATTTTCATATTTCCATGCTCCCAGCGCACAGAAAGTAGTTGCGCTTCAAGGTGGACAGTCGCCACTACCAATTCAAGGTACTGCCCTTCGGGATAGCTTCAGCACCAAGGGTATTCACCAAGGTACTGGCGGTGGCGGCTGCACACCTACGCAGGGAGGCAATCCCAGTGTACCCTTATCTGGACGACTGGCTCATAACGGGGGAAACCCCAGGAATTTGCAGGACAAACATTCAGAGGACTATCGACCTCCTCCACGAATTAGGCTTCTCAATCAACGAGAAGAAGTCAAGCCTGGTGCCAAGCACCTCAAAACAATTCCTAGGAGCAATCCTGGATACACAGGAGGGGTTGACCTTTCCTTCAGAAGAAAGAATTCGGAATATACTACTGCAAATTCCGCATTATCAGTCCGGTCAACAAATAACGGTACGCAAAGCAATGCGGTTACTGGGCATGATGGCGTCATGCATTTACCTGGTCCCCCACGCGCGCCTGCGCATGCGTCCCATGCAGGAATGGTTGGCGAAACAGTGGTCTCAGGCAAGTGGTCAGTGGGACGATCTAGTGGTCGTTTCGCCAACCCAACACTGGTACAAAGCCTACACTGGTGGACAAGAGAGAATCTCGCAAAGGGGAAACCCTTTTACGATCCCGAAGTACAGGCAGTAGTCACTACAGATGCATGTATGACGGGGTGGGGAGCTCACCATCTCCACCACACAGCTCAGGGTCTCTGGTCTCACTCAGTGGCCAAGAACCACATCAACCTGCTAGAGCTTCTGGCAGTATTCAGAGCGCTTCAGGCGTTCGAGCCCCATCTACTAAACCTGTCAGTGCAAATCCGGACGGACAGCACTACAGCCATGTTCTACCTGAACAAGCAAGGAGGGACTCGCTCGCCAAATCTGTCCAAGCTTGCCCAAAAAATCTGGATATGGGCACTCAGACGAAACATCTTCCTGTCATCGCAACATGTTCCAGGGGAGCTCAATTCCCTAGCGGATGCTCTGAGCAGAGACTCCCTCCCAGAGGAACACGAATGGGTTCTTCACAGAGAGGTCGTAGAAGATCTCTTCTCTCAGTGGGGTTTCCCCACTATAGACTTATTCGCCACAAGCGAAAACAAACAATGCCCAGGATTTGCATCCAGGTTCCCCCAACCAGACTCCCAGGGGAACGCCCTGTGGATGAACTGGTCAGGGATGTTTGCGTACGCTTTTCCACCAACTCCTCATCAGGAAAGTGGTGAACAAGATGAACAAGGAATCGATGACGCTCGTCCTAGTTGCTCCCATGTGGGCAAGACTACCGTGGTTCCCACACCTTCGCAGGATGGCGGTGTGCGAGCCCATCAAACTTCCAGCCTGGTACAACCTACTGTCCCAGCACCAAGGTCAAACAGTGCACCAGCAACCCAACTCAATGAACCTGGCAGCATGGCTCCTGAGGTCATAAGAGTTTGGACATCTCAATTTGCCACAGAGGTGTATGGACATCCTAAAGGAATCTAGGAAACCAAACACAAGGCACTGTTACTTTGACAAGTGGAAGAGGTTCGTTATCTGGTGCCAGAGTAGACAAATCAACCGGTTGATTGCACTCCTTCCAACATTGTCACATACATGCTCCACCTGCTAGATGCAGGATTGGTTTTTAACTCACTGAAAGTACACCTGGCAGCCCTCTCGGCTTACACCACTTCCCATAGCAAGGTGTCGTGGTGGAAAGTACCAGTAGTTAAAGCCTTCATGGAAGGAGTAAAGAGACTTCACCCTCCTATTTCAAACCCACCGCCAGGGTGGGACCTGTAACGCTCACCTGATTCTCGCAGAGGCGCCGGTCTTGACTGGGCGACTACCGTATCTTCAAAGGTGATGTGTAGCACCCGGTTGGCTCTTTGGGCTGGACCTCTGTGCACTGTATGCCTGACGTGTAGAGTAAGATGTCTGCAGATAGAAAATATGGCGTTAATGAACTGGGGTTATTGGGGTGTCCCTATCTCTTTCCTCTTCTCCTCTCCTGTAGACCCCCAAAGGTTAACGCTCTCACCTTAGGTAAGTGAATGCCGAGCTCTCCATCTGCCTCAGGGCAGGGTGCTGTAACCAGTTTCTTCACTGGATAGGTAGCGCAGGCCTCTTGACTTCAGAGGACTGCTGTCCGTCGTTTACTGCACGAACGGTAAGTTTCGAGTCATTCAAATGTCTTTAAAGTCTTTAGTAATGATGTCTCTTGTTTTGCAGGGTTCCGGCGATGGCGGATGACGGGCTGAAGTGAGTTGAAGATGGAGCCCGTGTGATGAATAGAAGCGCCTGGAAGCACGTAAGTAAGCGCTTGTTGCCTGCTTCACTATGCGCTCTAACTGTCTTTTTATTTTGCAGGTACGAGTTCGGAGCGGCTGCAGGGTGCCGGAATACCCACTGGATTAGATGTGGAAAGGAGTAATGGCACGTGAGTATTAAAGTTCCCCAATGTCTTTAAACGCACCTTGTTTTGTCTTTCAGATGCGGGATGCAGCGCCGAAGGCCTCCGGAGCGTGCGAAGAGTTGGTAAACTTTTGTCTTTCAGATGCCGGAATGCTAACCTGTTCTTTCTTGTCTTTATAGGTGTTGCTGAAGACTGGATTCAGGATGGTAAGCCTTTGCCTTTCAGATGCCGGAATGCTAACCTGTTCTTTCTTGTCTTTATAGGTGTTGCTGAAGACTGGATTCAGGATGGTAAGCCTTTTTCCTTAGGCCCAGGACCGGATGCAGAAGACACGATGAGCGTTCTGCTGCAGAGGTTGCAGAATAACGCAAAGCAAGATTCATCCACCGGGTGTGGTTTAAATAGCCTCCTGTAGTGCTTAGGTGTCTCCTTCCACAGCCACGCCCAAGTAAGAAAAGAGTTCCTGGTAAGAAAAGAGTTCCTGCCTTCCAGAAGAGTTCCAGTGTTCTGAATCTAGGGAGTGGCTCCAGCCCCACCCAACAGGAAAAGTAGTTCCAAACAGAAGAGGATCAGAGGCTCAACTGGCAGGCAAGTAAGCAGCATGGTCTGCTGAAGGTAAGTCCACCCAAGCATTATGAGCCCGGCGCTTCCAGCGCTGGGACTGGGCATATTTATGAGCCTGGTGCCACTGGCGCCAGGACTGGGTCCAAAAGGTCCCAATTGGGACTGGTTGGCACTCGGAACCTGGGTTATGGATCTGCTTCCAAGGGGGTTGGGAAAACCCTGACCTTTTGGAAGCAGAGATCATGACAGTACCCCCCCTCAAGGCCCCTCCCAAACCGGGCTTCTCCGGGGGTTTTGGCTTGTCAGGAAATGTTCGGTGAAATCTTTTGATTAGGCGAGGAGCGTGGACATATTCAGCAGGTTCCCAGGATCTCTCTTGGGGGCCGTAGCCTTTCCAGTCAATTAGGTAGAATAGTTTAGATTTGGAGATCTTGGAGTCCAGAATGCTTTTGACTTCAAACTCGAGTTCTCCATCCACTAGGATAGGTTTTGGAGATTTGGTTAGTCGGGTTTGAGGTTGCACGGGTTTTAATAGAGAGACGTGGAAGACCGGATGTATCTTCATGTGCGGGGGCAAGTCCAACTTGACCGCTACTGGGTTTACTATGGTAGTGATGGAATAGGGACCAAGGTATCTTGGGTTGAATGTGCGTGGCCCTTTTAGAGATAGATATTTGGTGGATAACCAGACTTGATCCCCTACTTGATAGTGAGGGGCTTCCTTCCGATGTTGATCTGCTCCTTTCTTGTATTGTTCTTTAGCCCTTTGAAGGTGAGAAACAGCTTCCTTAAAGGCTTGGGTGATTGTAGAATGCAGGTAGTCTACTGCTGGTGTTTCAAGATCTTGGAGGGGATCCAACTCCGAGGTTCGAGGGTGACTGCCGTACAAAAGAAAAAACGGGGTTTTCCCAGTTCCCGAATGGACAGAGTTATTGTAGGCATACTCGGCTATCCAAAGGATATCTTTCCAAGTTTTTTCAGTTTGTTGCAGCATGCAGCGTAAATACTGTTCCAGAGTTTGATTGGTCCTCTCGGTTTGTCCGTCGGTCTGAGGGTGGTGACTGGTCGATAGTCTCACATCAATTTGAGCCGACCGACAGCAACTTCGCCAAAAATGAGAAATAAATTGACTACCTCGATCCGAAATTAGAACCGAAGGAAAACCGTGCAGTCGGACGATGTTTTCGAGAAATTCTTGGGCCAGAGTTGCTGCTGTTGGCAAGCCTTTGAGCGGAATGAAATGCGCCATCTTGGAGAATAAGTCCACGATTACTAGAATCGTATTGTATCCGGAGCATGGAGGTAGATCGGTGATGAAGTCCATAGAAAGCGTATGCCAAGGGCGAGGTGGGATGTCAATAGGGCGTAAGAGGCCTGCTGGTCTTTCCTTTTGACTCTTGTTTTGGGCGCATACTCCACAGGACATTATAAAGTCTCTGATATCTTTTTTCCAAGACGGCCACCAGAAGTAGCGCTTGATCTTTTCTGAGGTCTTGGCTATACCGGGATGACCTTCCATTAAAGAGTCGTGATAACAAGAGATTACTTTTTTCTGTAAATCTGTGCTGGGTAGGTATAATCGTTCTTGGAAATACAATAAGTTGTCCTTTACTGCAAAGTCCTTTCCCTGCAGATGCCAGTTCTGTATGTCTGCTGGAGTTACAAGTTGCCTGGCTTTATCCTTAACTTCCTCTATGGATTCTGTGGCGATTACACCCAGAATTCTTTGTTCGGGAATGATTGGTACAGGTTTAGGGTTGACCAAGTGTTCTTCCACTCCCATCCGAGAAAGGGCATCGGCTTTACCGTTCTTTGTACCAGGTCGATAGGTAATTATGAAGTCAAACTCGGCAAAGAATAATGCCCAACGGAGTTGTCTAGAGGATTGGGCTTTTGCGGTCTTCAAATATTGCAGGTTTCGGTGATCCGTAATCACAGTAACGGTGTGTCGGGCCCCCAGCAGATAATGCCGCCAAGCCTTAAAGGCAGACTTGATAGCCAGAAGTTCCTTGTCAGTAATCGTGTAATTGATTTCAGGAGGCGAGAATTTGCGGGACCAAAATGCCACGGGATGCAACTGATTGGTTACCGGGTCCTTTTGTGATAGAACTGCCCCCATGGCAAGGCTTGAAGCATCAGTTTCCACGATGTAGGGGAGTTCGGGGCGAGGGTGTTTTAAGATTGGTGCAGGGATAAATTTAGTCTTCAAATCCTGGAAAGCTTGTTCCGCCTCGGTAGACCATTCAAAACGTTTGTTTTTCTTTAACAAGGCAGTGATGGGCTGGACTATTCGAGAGAATTCGGGGATAAACCTGCGGTAAAAGTTAGCGAAGCCTAACATGCTTTGCACACCTTTTACGGAGGATGGTGATGGCCATTTGAGAACTGCATCGACCTTCTTTGAATCCATACGCACTCCGCCAGGTGATAATATGAATCCCAAGAATTCAACTTCAGTCACGTTGAAAACACATTTTTCCAACTTAGCGAAAAGTTTGTGTTGACGCAATCTTTCGAGGACCATTTTCACGTGTTTCCGATGTTCAGATGCCGATGAAGAATAAACGAGGATGTCGTCAATGTAAACAACAACACATACATCTATGAGCTCTCTGAGGACATCGTTCATAAAATATTGAAAGGCGGCCGGGGCATTGCAAAGTCCGAAGGGCATGACCTGATATTCAAATAGCCCATACTTGGTGCGGAAGGCCGTCTTCCATTCATCGCCCTCTTTTACTCGTACCAAGTGGTAAGCTCCTCTAAGATCCAGCTTTGTATATATGCATGCTTTTCTGACTTGGTCCAGGAGTTCAGGGATCAAAGGTAACGGATATCTATTCTTAACGGTGATCTGGTTCAGGGAGCGATAATCGATACAAGTTCTAAGGTCTCCTTCCTTTTTTGGAACGAAGAACAAAGCTGAAGAAGCAGGGGACTTGGAAGGACGAATAAACCCATTTGCCAGGTATTGATCCAGGTATTGTCGAAGGTGAAGGTTCTCAGGCTCGGTGAGGGCATAAATTCTACTACAAGGAGGAGTAGATCCAGGTATCAGGTATATCTGGCAGTCATAAGACCTATGAGGAGGTAGAGAGTTAGCCTGATCCTTCCGGAAAACATCTTGGTATTCTAGGTATTCGGGAGGTAACTGGGGAGTCTCTGAAGAAATTGCGGCCAGTGCAACACCAGGTGGAGGGTGACAAGTAGAGACACATTCTGGAAACTGGACCGTTCTTGCTCGCCAATCGATCAGAGGATTGTGTTTCTCTAACCAAGGTATTCCTAGAATAATCTGAAACTGAGGGGCCTTGATCACATCGAACACGATCTTCTCATGGTGTCCATCTTGGCTTACTAGCGTCACCTCTTGAGTGGTATGCGTTACTGGCCCGGAGGCTATCTCCGTACCATCCACCGTAGTAATGACGTCCTTTACAGCCTTGGGACAAAGAGTTAGATTCATCCTCAAAACCATTTCATGATCCACATAATTGCCGATGGCACCGCTGTCGACGTAAGCTTCAATTGCATGTAATCGATCCGGATTATCAGGGCTAATGAGGACCATAGGTATCACGAAATGCGAGGTCACGGAACTGGTTTTCACGCTCGGCAAGAGGACCTCTATTCTTGTCGGGCGAGGTCGTTTCCCTGCTCAGAGTTTGTAACTTTGGTAACTGCAGCTCCTACTGCCTTCTTGGCAGGTTTCACCGGACAGTCTCGAAGAAAGTGCCCTGAGTTTCCGCAATATAGGCATAATTGCAACTGTTTCCTCCTTTCCCGCTCCCTTTGTGTTAGAGGACCTTTCAGACCCCCTATTTGCATGGGTTCCCCGGAGTCTACTCCTTTGGAAGGAGTTGGCGGTTTGGAAAATACTCGAGCATCAAACTTGGAACGATCGGCCTTCCTGTTCTGCAGCCTGTGATCTATTTGAACGACCAAGTCTATATAATCCGAACAGTCTTGTGGGGGATTCACTACTTGGGCTAAAACGTCTTTGAGCTCTCCACGTAGACCTCTATAAAACAGCGTAATCCTTTTGTCCTCAGGCCATTGAGTTTCCTTCTTAGAGCATTCGTTTCCTGACGAGCTGCATGCACTTCTGCCCTTAGTTCCCCAAGTAACCGGGCTAGGGGGTCAGTATCCGAGGTTTCCATAGCGCCTGGGCGAGAGTTTTGCGGTAGGCTTTGCGTTCTGTAACGCTCACCTGATTCTCGCAGAGGCGCCGGTCTTGACTGGGCGACTACCGTATCTTCAAAGGTGATGTGTAGCACCCGGTTGGCTCTTTGGGCTGGACCTCTGTGCACTGTATGCCTGACGTGTAGAGTAAGATGTCTGCAGATAGAAAATATGGGGTTAATGAACTGGGGTTATTGGGGTGTCCCTATCTCTTTCCTCTTCTCCTCTCCTGTAGACCCCCAAAGGTTAACGCTCTCACCTTAGGTAAGTGAATGCCGAGCTCTCCATCTGCCTCAGGGCAGGGTGCTGTAACCAGTTTCTTCACTGGATAGGTAGCGCAGGCCTCTTGACTTCAGAGGACTGCTGTCCGTCGTTTACTGCACGAACGGTAAGTTTCGAGTCATTCAAATGTCTTTAAAGTCTTTAGTAATGATGTCTCTTGTTTTGCAGGGTTCCGGCGATGGCGGATGACGGGCTGAAGTGAGTTGAAGATGGAGCCCGTGTGATGAATAGAAGCGCCTGGAAGCACGTAAGTAAGCGCTTGTTGCCTGCTTCACTATGCGCTCTAACTGTCTTTTTATTTTGCAGGTACGAGTTCGGAGCGGCTGCAGGGTGCCGGAATACCCACTGGATTAGATGTGGAAAGGAGTAATGGCACGTGAGTATTAAAGTTCCCCAATGTCTTTAAACGCACCTTGTTTTGTCTTTCAGATGCGGGATGCAGCGCCGAAGGCCTCCGGAGCGTGCGAAGAGTTGGTAAACTTTTGTCTTTCAGATGCCGGAATGCTAACCTGTTCTTTCTTGTCTTTATAGGTGTTGCTGAAGACTGGATTCAGGATGGTAAGCCTTTGCCTTTCAGATGCCGGAATGCTAACCTGTTCTTTCTTGTCTTTATAGGTGTTGCTGAAGACTGGATTCAGGATGGTAAGCCTTTTTCCTTAGGCCCAGGACCGGATGCAGAAGACACGATGAGCGTTCTGCTGCAGAGGTTGCAGAATAACGCAAAGCAAGATTCATCCACCGGGTGTGGTTTAAATAGCCTCCTGTAGTGCTTAGGTGTCTCCTTCCACAGCCACGCCCAAGTAAGAAACGAGTTCCTGGTAAGAAAAGAGTTCCTGCCTTCCAGAAGAGTTCCAGTGTTCTGAATCTAGGGAGTGGCTCCAGCCCCACCCAACAGGAAAAGTAGTTCCAAACAGAAGAGGATCAGAGGCTCAACTGGCAGGCAAGTAAGCAGCATGGTCTGCTGAAGGTAAGTCCACCCAAGCATTATGAGCCCGGCGCTTCCAGCGCTGGGACTGGGCATATTTATGAGCCTAGTGCCACTGGCGCCAGGACTGGGTCCAAAAGGTCCCAATTGGGACTGGTTGGCACTCGGAACCTGGGTTATGGATCTGCTTCCAAGGGGGTTGGGAAAACCCTGACCTTTTGGAAGCAGAGATCATGACAGGACCTTAATGTGGTGCTAGCCAAGCTCATGGGCCCCCATTTCGAACCCATGCATAAAAGCAGTCTCAAACACCTGACTTATAAAACGGCCTTCTTAGTAGCTATTACTTCTATAAGAAGGGTCAGTGAAATTCAGGCTCTGTCAGTGCAGGATCCCTTCTTTACTGTCCATAAAGACAAACTGGTTTTACGTACACACCCCAGGTTCTCACCTAAATTTATATCAAAATTCCATGTAAACCAGTCCATAGAGCTTCCGGCTTTCTTCCAGAACCCGCAAAGCTCTGCTGAGGTGAAACTACACACCCTAGATGTGCGTAGGGCGGTCCTCTACTATGTAAATAAAACAAGACCGCTAAGGAAAACAGATCAACTGTTTGTCTCCGTAGCTACAGGCAGAGAGGGGGATCGCGTCTCTAAAGGTGCCATCTCGAAGTGGATTATTAACTGTATCCAGCTGTGTTACTCACTCTCTGAAAAGACTCTGCCTTTCACGCCAAGAGCCCACTCTACTAGAGGCATTGGGGCCACTCTGGCTTTCATTGCAAATGTTCCCCTTGACACCATTTGCAAAGCAGCTACTTGGAGCTCTATTCACACTTTTACTCAGCATTACTGCATTGACACTCATTCCAAGGCAGATACACAAGTGGGACAAGCAGTTCTAAGACACTTATTTGCTCATGACCCTTCTCACATCCCACCTCCTTCTTCTGGTACTGCTCGCTAATCTATGCACAGCATGTGATCTAAGCAGATTCCACAAGCCTCAGAAGGGATACATTACTTAGCGTAATCGTATTTCTGATGCTTGTATCTGCTTAGATTCACATGCGACCCACCCTTCCTCCCCTCCGAGAGAAGGCGCATGATTGCTTGTAGTCTTACCTTTCTGTCTATCTGCTTGGATTATCTGTACTCACGCTACTCCTCATGCTTCCTCATGTCAGAAAAAATACAATCTGAGGATCCTAGACGCGTGAGGGATCTTCGGTACAGTGGACGTCACACTAGGGATAGTATTACTGGCACGCCCTGTGTCGACGCCCATTTTCGAGTTTCGAAAAACAAACTGTAATACTCCGCAGCTTCCACTAGATGTCGGCCTATGCACAGCATGTGAATCTAAGCAGATACAAGCATCAGAAATACGATTACGGTGAGTAATGTAACCCATATATATATATCTCAAACACACCATATGCAAGAAAATTGTACAAAACCCACCCCTGTGGAACAACCGAGAATATGCAAGAAACAAGGGAATGTAGCACTCTGGGCAAGAATATTGGGATGAAAGGCAATTTCAATGACCAAAATGTTCTTTTAAAAGGTAATGTCTTGAGGAAAAAGGTGCACAAGTGACCTAACCAGTCTCTAGGGCCCGAAATGGACCAAAGGGGCAGTTATGGGTCGATAGTACTTTCTTGGCGGTTCGACTATGGCGAACTAGGCTTTTTTGTGCTGTTCATGCAGTTCAAGGCTGTTAGAGTGCAGCGTTTGCATTGTTCTAAGTGGGGCGCAGTGTCGGGCAGGGTTCGAAAAGGAGCTTTTTGCGGTTCGAAGGTGGTGCTTGAAGAAAAGTGGATTGTGAGGGCCACCAGGGTTGGTTCGATGGTCATTTCGACTGTTAAGATGCTGGTGACTGGATGTGTGGATCATGAAGCGACTGAGGGGCTGCGGATTGTGAGGGACACCAGCGTCAACACAGTCTAGTGGATGGCAAATATGCTGGCGATTGGATAAGCACGGTTCAATGCAGCATTCGATGGTCTGCGCTTGAGAAACCGCCAGGGTCGGTTTGACTGACGATGACAATCGGCAGCGAAGATGCTGGCAGGGCGAGGGGCTGTTCGCAGGTGGCAGATGCAACAACGTTCTGGTAGCTTTAACTGAGGCAAGGGCACAATCAGCGTAGTGCAGCAATGAACAGATTAAAACATAAGAGGTCGAAGAGCTTGGTGAGTGCCAAAGGCAGCTCTTGGTGCTCCTGCTAGTTTGGGGTGCGGTGAATCCAGTTCGATGGTAGTTCGACCGGTTTGATACAATGAAACTCAGGGCTCTGGGCTGTCTTTGCTCTCAGGAGGCTGTGAGTGCCACTCTGGGGCTTCAGGGACAAATTCAGTCCTGGTTCCAGCAAGGGAGTCTTATGCACACTGTCAGGGGTCCTTCACCACGATAAGATCCTGGGGAACAGTTTGACATGGTGCAGGTCTTCTTCCACCAACATGTGCACTTGCAATGTGCCCAGGAGATGGGTAGCAAACAGAGTTTGCCTCTGCCTTGGGCACTCAGTCTACACCTCACTGGGGGAGGGCTCTTGAAAGTCAACCGTCCCAACAGAGGTCTATACAAATTCTTCATAGGTGTTTGTTCGAAAGTGAATGTGAGAAGGAGTGGGAGACACCTGCTTTTAAAGGCAAAAGTGTACAGGTACTGGACAAAAGCAAGCCTGCCTTAAGGGTCCACTACCTATCATTGGAACAAGTGGACTTTGCCTTCTGACATAGTTCTTTGCGCTACCGGACGTAGAGGGGGTAGGAAGGGACGCTGGAGGCAAAGAGAGACAATGTGGTGGAACCTTCCTCCAGTTGTAAGGAGCTCCCTCCGTCTACATTAATCCCACCCCCTTCCCTTCTCAATAGAATCACATGCCGCTTTGGTATGCAGCACCCTTGTATGAGGCTACTCCTTTTATAAATGGGTGTGCCCTTTAATACCTGTTGCTTGGACAGCTTCCTGTGTAGTGGCTGTCTCTGTGAGGGTGGTGTTACCTGCCCGAACAAAGAGAGGCAATCCCCAAGGCTACAGTCTAACTGGCAGCAGTAGCTGACAACCTGAATCGGGGGATACACATAACCCATACACAAGTGAGATGAGCTCACAGGGTTGACACATCATGTGATATGAAATTGATGTGGCTTGGATGATTAAGAGATGCTGGCCACCGTACCTCAAACGTAGGCATGACTCATATTTACAATTTAGTGTGCTACCAGGACAGAATCCTCATAGTTATGTAGTTTTTGGAACAGAAGTGCATATCCTAAATGCAGCCCCTGTGCTGCAGAGACATGTCATTGCAGCCGCCAGATGGGCAACTGTTACCCCTGAACCTGCTCCATACCACTGGAGAGCTGGCGCTGGAGACCAGGATTTTACCAAGTATGCTTTTGACATGGAGTTTATGAAAGGGGAATCTGATTAGCAGATTACTCTTTCAGAGATAGAATTTCCAGCATCATTTTATAAATTCATACAAATAAAAAAAGCCAGTACTTTTGCATCCTTGCCAGATGGCAATTCTTCACAATGCCCAACGGTCTTCAACATCTAGATACACCATTTGGAAAACTTCCTGACGTCTGTCGGTGTTGGATAAGGCATCTGTGCTGACAATACCCAAGTTCATATCGGAGTCCCGGTAATGGCTCCCTGTTCATTTATCAAATTACTTAATGCTTGAGCCAGCTTTTACATGGATTTTACCTGGATGAAAAAGAAACTGCAATGCTTGAACATTTTTTAAACAGAATTTGACTCTCTGTTCTGCCAAAGGCATCCTTAACGAATGTATTATTTGTAAAAATCCCCGACTTTTATAACCACCACATCTTAAGGTCAAGATCTTTGGTGGGACACTTGGCCCCCTTCCTCACTAATGGCTACTATACCTCAAAATAGTTTGCTACAATCTCATGTCTTGAAATAGCCTGGGGCGGTATCAAGGGTCTGAATGTCATCTGGTTCTAATTTGCAGCAAGTCATGGTAGGAAACCAATCAAGCTTAGAGGAAGAGGGAGTTAATGGAAGGGAGGAGGGGTATCTCCATGATCTTTCAAATGTTTTCTTTTCATTTGCAGCAGGTGAAATGTTTTGTTGATTGTTACACTTGTACACTTGAACTGTTGTTTTGAAGAGATGAGTTCCTGGGTGGAAAAATGTTTTAAAAAGTTGTGGAAAAAAATAAATTGCGTCCTTGTGCAGTTTGGCTCACGCTGACTTTGTCTTTTACTTCGTATTGGGAATGGGTCTCTTGGTTAATGGCAGCAGCCCCACCTTTATGGTGGATTGTTGGGCGTTGATTTCGAGCTGAATCTCAATTCGGCATGCCCTACACAAACTCAGAACTTTGGACTTGTTCACAGTGCATGGAGGCAGTGGTGTGTGCACATAACATCAGTGAAGTTAAGATTGGGGTGATTTCTCGCATGGGGTGCTCTCTGACCCTAACTCTGTGGGGTGGGTATGGAAATGAGTCAAGTGGAGGGCGGAGAAGACAGGCTTGGGAGGGGGGATTTGCACAGGGGGAAGGTTTTGTGTAAGGCGACTTCTTTTGTTTTCTCTTTTTTAAAATATCTATTATGTTAACAGTATGCTTAGAGTGGTGTTTTTGTGGAAAAACTGGTGGAGTATGAGGGGATATTATTATCAAAGGGGTTGCAAGAAGAGAGTTGTCTTCTATGTTTTCATTCGCCTTGGTTTATTGGACCTGTTTAGATTCCCTTCTAGTATAAAACCATGCCATGTTGCTCTAGATTGGATGAGGTTTGAGCTGTCTACAGGCGTTGCAAATTCTTAAAAATCCCACTAGACTTGCAGGGCGAGTTCCTTAGTTTACATACCCAACATCAGAGAAATGCACTTGCCCCAAGGTGACTGGTGGCAAAATATTTACCAGTGCTTTTTGTAAAATGGTTCATGTCACCATAAGCACACTTCATGTGTGTTGTAATGCTGTCAAGCATGCACAGTGAAACCTGTATTTACCATTAATTGCAAACAAAGTGTGTTTGCAGTAAATGGAAAATAAATTTCTAACATCCCCGTACTCGCCAGCAAGGTCAAGTATTGTGCAAATGGTACTCGCCCTGCATAAAAACTACTTGCCAATGCTAGTGGACTAATAGATTTTGAGAGTCCTATGTGTATTATACTGTATCAATTGTTTCTTGTTTTTCTTTAATTGTAAAATCCAACAAACAATTATTGCAAAACAATATCAAGGCTCACCACTGTCACCCATAGCTATTAGAGATCACTTAGATTAAAGGCTGTGCCAAAAGGCTCACCACCACCCATGGTAAATCTAAAGGTTGGTTAAATGCCTCTCTAGCCCTACTCTAAAGAGGAACTGCCCCACCTAGAAACTAAAACTAAGGATCTGTCTGTGTCAGGATGTCAGTAACTGAAAAGACATCCTTGTATCCAAAACAACCTATTCTGACCCTCACACTATAAACAAACAGAAGGGGCAAGGAAAACGTCCTTAACTTGATGTTTGCAAAAGTATCAAAATGACTCAAACTAAAATGTTCTCCAAGGTAAAGACCCTTGGATCCAGATGGTGATTCCCTTCCCCTGGATTCTTTAACGGGATGGCAAAAAGTGTCTCTTTAGCGAACAGTTTATATCTTCACTGGTTTCACAAAGTTTGTGTTCAAGCAAAAAGTTCTGTAACAGTCTTTCTATAGTAGATCTTGTAACTTTGCAGATTACCTGGTATGCTCCCCTGCCAGGTATCTTTATACAATTTCCAGCTGCCTGTTGCACTCGCCTGTCAAGACTTCTCTTTAAGGTTTTCAGATCTCCTGGTGTACTCTCCTAGCAGGAATCTTTGTACAGTTTCAACTACCTGGTATACTCGCCTGCCAGGACTTTTTATCTGTTTCACAATACCTTGGGGCATCCACCTTCCAGGTCTTCTTATGTCTTCCACAGTAGCATATACCATGTGATGCTTGGTATATCCGTTTGTGGTAATATTTTCTCAAATGTTCTTACTCAAATGTATCCCCCATATTGTCATGTCATGCCTCTGTATTTGATTGGGGGTTTGTCTTTATACTTTGTCTTGTCTGCATTCAAACATTCTTCTTATGGCATCTTGCCTTGGTACTTTGCCTTGGCTGCATTCAAACAAACTTTGCGGTTGTATATTTTCCGCATCAGACTTTCTTCTTATTGGGTGTTGAAATTGTACATTGCCTTGACCGCATTCAAACAAGCTTTGCCTTTGTATATTTCCTGCATTAGCAATCTTGTACCCATCAATCACTTGTTGGCACAGTTGTCGGAATGCTCCGGGGTCCCCAGCTGCTTTGGGCAGACTCCCTGATCTCTTCCAGCGTCTCCGACTTTGCGCGCCCCTCTCTGTTATGCCTTCTGCCTTCCTGGTTGGATTGTGTCGACGCTCCCCCAGTACCCAGCGCAGCTCTGCAGTCACATGCCAACTCTCCTTCACTGCCCGAGATGAAGTCTGCTGCCTCGCAGAGCAACTGAACCACCAGGAGCTCCTGCGCTGTCCCCAGTGTTTCCACAATCCTTCTGGCTCGCCTGCAGTATTCCTCTTCCTATCCCGGTGGCCTTCTCTGCTTTGCTGGCTCCGTCGGTGTGCTTCGCATTCAGGAGCCCTGGCATGGATGGCAACGTCTCCTCCTGTACTGCTCGTCCCTCCAGTTCCCTTCTCCACAGCACTGCTGCCATTTTTAAATGTCCCGCTCAATGCAGGTTTGCAAAAACAACTAGTCTTCATGTTGTATTGTGCGCTCCTGTCACTCAAGACAAACTCCCTTGACCTCCTCGTCTCAGTATCTGAGTGTTATGGGAGTTGAAGTATATATTGAATTTTTTAACTCTGGGATTGTTTTTCTTATGAACTTCACATAAAGGCATATCAGAAAAAAAAGGTTTTATATGTGGCTTGTGGGTGTTTGTGTGAAAGGTGGGAACCTGATTAGAATGACAATAGGACATCAAGAACTCACGGATTAGAGGGCCTTCCTCGTGGGGAAGGGGGAGGGCACTGTGACTCCTCCAATGGAGTCCTAACGTCTCCCCAGTAGTTGTCTCCTCCCATGTGATTCTCCCTCATACAACCGCTCCTAGGGTCAGGATCATGTAGGAGAATATGTCTGTCCTCGACTTCTGAGGCCTTTGTCATGTCAACTGATTACTAGGCCTTCCTAGTGGTGCTGCTCCTTCTAACAGTTAAAGCAGCCAGATGACCAGCGTCTCTCCCCAGGAGGATAAGATCCCTCTCTGAACTGTGCTGCCCAACAGCCCTATGAAACTGCTCCAGGGGAAAGCCCTCACTCGCCAATCTCTAATTCTGCCTTACTTTCACCAGTGTTCTACCCAGTATAGAGCACTCACCTCAGCACCGTTTCTAGAATTGCTCCTTCAACTCAAATGTTAGCTTGGATTTCCTCTGTTTTTTATCTGCTATAAGGATGAAAACAGCAAAAATCAAAGGCTGAGAGCTGGAGTATTTACACTTTGTTCCTTCAAAGTTCAGGCTTCCCACACCTCGTGGAAGAGGAGTCACAAATAACCCACTTACATCACTTCTTATAGTGTCATTTTCTGAAAGGCAGAACATCTGAGCCGAAATCCTTTGTCATGTCTGGTATTGTAATTTCCAGAGTGCGGAGGAGCTGCACATTGACCTCCACCAAAGTAATCCTATCCCCTTGTCACAATAAGCAAACCATAAAAACGTACAAGTCTGATTAAAATAGTTTTTTACAAGCTCTGACAACATGACTGTACAGCTCAGTCCAATTATTTGACCCATGGTCACAAGTATTGTGATATGTGGCTCTTGTTATGGATTCGCCAATCAAGTCACAATGCCTTCCTGTTGTAACGCTCACCTGGTATCCACGGGGACGTCACTTAGCCTGTTCTGATCTCTTACGACCTTGAACCCTTCCCTGGAGTCTACTCGACTGGAGACTGGGCCTGAAACACAGGATTGGTAGAGTTTAACTCCCTATTGTCTCTGTGTGCTTGAACCCCTTCTTCCCCGGGGTCCAACCCTTCCCTTTGATCCACAGCTAACCTTGTTTTCTTGGAAAGTGTGCTCTCCGTCCTGCTTTCAGCGCAGGGGCGCGTTGATTGATGTGGGCTCGTTGCTGCCTAGTTACTTCGCTGGCAAGAGTCAGACATGTAAGTATGAGTCTTTTGAACAGTTCTCTAACTTCGTTCCTTTCCTTCCTTAGATGATGGCTGGTGTCCGGGGATGGCGACGTGCTGCTGAGATGAGTAGCGCTGAAGGTGAGTGAGAGCGCGAAGCTCAATGCGACCCTTTCATATTTGTATTGAACTGAGTTCTTTTTCTGTATCTTTCAGGTGCCGCAACATTTTCAGTGTGGATGCCGGTTATGAAGAAGAAATGCGGTGAGTAAGCGCGGTATGCGGCGCCTCTAGATGTTTCCACGCTAACTTGGAGTGTCTTTTCCCTCTTGCAGATGGATGAGAAGTTCCGGAGACAAGCATTAAAAATAAGCGAAGATTTGCTGAATGCTTACTAATGCCTTTTGCTATTCTTTTCCCTTTTCCTTAGGAAGTGGCGTGCCGGGATGGGAATGACACCGCCGAAGATGCCCGCAGAACAGAAGGAGCGATAAATGATGGGCAGAAGCGCCGCAAGGTAAGGCTGTTCCTAACGGTGTTCTTGTTCTTGCAGGAGCTGAGCGCAGAAGAAAGATGCAGGCCTACTGGAGACCGATCCGAACACGGTGAGTGTCACGCTGCAGGTGCAGAAAACACAAAGCATGTTTCTCATCCTGGGCGTGGCTTAAATAGTCTCTGGGTATCCCAGGTGTGTCTGGGCTGAACCACACCCAAAAGACTAGACTGCACATGCAGTTCTGGGAACCGAAATATGTGGGGGCGTCCATCTTGTCCCCATCAATGCACTACAAGTCCAATCCCCAATGTTATCCTGTGGGAGTGAGTGAGTCTGGTGCCACAAGCGCCAAGTCTGACTCCAAGTGGGTCTTTGGAGGGATGGAGAGGCCCTTGAGGGCCATGTAGGTGATCGTGGCCTTGCTCTAGCCTGACATCTTGGAGGGCTGGGGACATGAGGGTCAGGAATCTTGACACCTGTGCACAAAAGCAACAAAAATTAAGTAGTTTGAAATGCACTATCCATGATTATATCTCCCACCATCAATGACTGTGCTGCAGTACTTTATGTATCTGCATTCAAGAGCAAGCCAGGAAATAAGATGGTTCTCCTTGACCCAGCCTTTCTCAGGCCATGCATGAAATGTTGTGACAAAGATCTATTTCTCCCTCAGCAAGCGATTAAAGGCTAATGTCTAAAGGATTCTGGCATTTTAGTAGTGTATATGTGTGAAGATTTCTATTGCAATCCATTTAGTATGGGTCTACTAGGAGCTTGGAATTATCCGCTGCAAGAGGGTGCATTGTGTATATACTTTACATACATGCGTCCTTTCCATACATATGCACACACTAGGTCGAACATCAGAACCAAATGGATTACAGCCCCGTTAGTCAAACACTTTATTCAGAAAAACCACTCAGAAAACGATATAGCATGGACAGTCCTGGAGAAAGTAGTGGTGCCAAAAAGAAGGTAGATGGATGGAAATCTAACTATTCAATATTAAACTCAAGAGTGGAAGACAATGAGCAATATTAGACGATTCCCTGTATTCCACGAACACTCTATTACAACTGACGTATGCCCAATCACATGACCGAGGCACATATAAATACCGGCTGACCCAAAATGGCGACCGCAATACAGACACTGATGTGGGGCACGGAACTGGGCAGTCAGGTAAGCTACTTGTAGTTGCATTGATCGCGTTGTAGGAAGCTGAAACGAGGTATCTAAACATTATTAGCTAGCGTATAGATGCTAGCTATTGCTAGTTTCTAAAAACAAAGATCATGCGTATGTAGTGGAGTATGGATACAGAGTATAGTGACAGCTTTGACATTAGGGTGTATGCATAAAATGCTGGACTTAAGCACGTGCATTACTTTCCGTTCCAACGTAGGTCAACACTGTGAGAACGGAAGAGCTAACACAATAAAGTCACCGTTATTGAAATACAGAATATCTGGACATCAGAGACCAGAAAAGCTGGGTCGCACAGGTAACAATTTGTAGAGTGAGAAAAGTGCTTATAATTGTCAAGCATTGTTAATTAGTCGCACTGAGCATGGAGTAACAGGATATATGTATTGTTGGCTCTTAGATGTCTGTGAAAATGCATCATCCCTGATCGGGAACACACATATACATGAAGGATAGATCCACATAATACATTGAGATCAAACTACGATATGAAAGCAAGCGTCCCCAAAAGCCAGTACCCTCCCAGCAATGAGAGGCAGTAAGGGACACACCCCAGGAGGGAATGAGACCAAGACCAAGTGCGAGTGAATGTAAAGTGTTTTTATCTAATGAAATAGGGCATGCAAAGGACTCTGCAAGCTCCGAGAGTGCTCTGTCTGACAATAGCAAAGACAGTCTTATTTATTTAAAAAAACACATCACAAGTCCTACACGCTATAGGGGGCACATCGTCTCAGGGAATGGGTGGCGTTGACTAACTACAGGTGAAGCAGTGATGAGCCGCTCCAGGATTGGTGGACATCCACGTGGTGCCAACATGGGGCAGATGGGTCAGCTGGGCTCATCGGGGTGGGGCAGCCAGGCCAGGCGTGGTCAGTGTAGTTAATAGATGGCTGCACTAACATTCTGCCCCTGTGGCCACACACACAAACACTCATCCATTATACGATTCCAGTTGTCCTGTAAATCCTACAATGTGTTACTCTAAAAAAATAATAGGAGACCGGAGAAACAACATGTAATGTGGAGCTTCACCAATACATCAGTGCACTGTTACTGTTGACCTGGTGTCATAAACGTGGGTGTTTGGACTGAGGACACGAGGTGATCTGCCCTGTCATTTCGTTCTTGTTAGATGTAGTGAAGAATTACTTTATGATATGTTAGTACAGGGTTGAATACCTATGTCCAAGGCCCATTAACTTAGGGTAAACTGGAGTACTACTAGATCAGCGAGGGTGCGCCTCTGGCCCCTTGAGGCGGTGGGGTTTAGGACCAGGTTGTAAATAATTCATTTGGCCGACCATGGCGGCCTCGGATATGGGGGAGGTGAATACTTGATGCGGGTCCAACGGAATGAGGGGATGTGAAGCTGCGCTGCCTGCGCACCAGCCAGCCCTGGCGGACCTTGGCGGGAGGAGGGGGAGATGGCCTTGTGTTTACGCGCGATTCTCTGTGCCTGGGCTGCACACTATACAAAACGAGGAGACGGTTAATAAAGTTAGTAATATTAGAATGATTACACATTTCTAGTGTTTATACATTCATGTACTACTTCATATACAACTTTGAGAGTCTAGCAAGGTTACATATATCACATAACATCGGTTGAATACATTTCAGCAATTGCATCCGGTAGCAGATGGATAACACATGAGGTAACATTAGGTTTGGTTGTGTACTCGGGAGCATAGAAGCAATACGTTCAGTTGTGATTGTACATTTACAGTCTTATTCATAACATTCAAACGTGTCCAACTATGTGACACACAAGTATTCTCAGTAATGCTTTTTTGCCTTCCTTTGTACATTAGCAGGACTCGTTAGTTAGCACTAGGTGGGCTGTATCCGGCCCTTTGATTGAGTCCTTAAGGTACATGGTATCTTACATGGGCTGAGGTCATTCTTGCTTTATCAGTGCTATAAACGTTTGTCCCTTTCCCAACACCCATGGTATAATTTTATACACACTCTGTAAATCGTTAGACTCTGGTATGTGGTTTAACACTTCATTTGGGGAACATGGGAAGGGCTTCATACAAGGAGGGTATTGACGCCATATATTTTAACTGTTAGGGGTTAGATGCTGGGTCGAGGCCTGTTCTATTGTATGGTTTTTGTTATTTTCCAGACTTGAACCACGAGTCAGGTCACTTTGGGGACAGTGATGTACTGCGGAAGGTAAATGATACAGTGTTTGTTCTGCTATTTGCTCGTGTCTGGTTGCTCGTGAGAACGGGCCTTCAGTGGATCTGCCATGGGGTGGAGGCACAGGGGGAGTGCATAGCTCCCTGCGCACAGTGAGCGGGGGCCAAGATTCAGCTTTCGCAGGCAGGCTGTTTCATTGGGGTTTTGGTTGCTTTTATCTAAAATGGAGTCTTGAAGCTTCCAAAATGGAGTCCATGGTCTGTTACAATACACTTTGATTGGCCCTGTGTGTCGATCAGCAGCCACCCTGCTACCTGAGCACAGGTGCATGGGGGGCCTCTGACGAGCCACGAACCTCACAAGGGTGGGGTATGATGGGGAGGGGGTCTCATAGACCTATCCTCCCATACATATCCCCCTTTCGTTACTTAAGTAACGAATACTGTAACTCGCCCAACCTTTAGCGTTCTTTCTCATTTGCAACAGCCTCATACCATGCTGGTGTGCCTTTTATTGGCATCCATGCTCTACACACCCCCCTCCTAGCATATTCCTCTGGTGTGCAGGTCATGTATATACATCCCCCATCTCCTTCCAAGTCCACCTTTACCTCTTTATACCACTCTCGTTCTTCGGGCTCCTTTATTGTGGTGTGATATAACCTATCTACTATGTCCCCATCATAATATAAAGGTACCATTCTATCCTTTGGTTCTGGGTCCTCACCTGTTTGCACTTGACCTTCTTGCATGATCTGTGCCACTCCTCTAGTGTTGCCCATTGTCACCATCATCATTGCGCCATTAGGCACTGCATTCGCGCAACATCGAAGACCCAGCTGGCACACGCAAAAAATCAAAAGTAAAAATACCACGATAGGCATCAACACTTTGACCCTCACTCTAAGCCATGATGGTACCCAGGAGAAAAGGTTGTTGAACCAGGTGCTGGCGTCTGCTCCACCTTCATTTTTCATTCGTTCCCCCAGGTTGTGCACTGCTGCGCTAACATGTGACAGGGTACCATTATCTGCGTCTTCAGAAGGTACAAATGTGCAACATGCACTCCTGATTTGTCGGCAAACACTGCCGTCCATCGCCGTTAACAGGTCTAGGGCATACCTGTTCTGCATGGTCATTAACCGCAGGGCTCTTAGTTCCACCTTGATCACGTTAAACCCTTCTTCAGTGTCGTTAGCCAGCTGGATCAGTTCCCAGCGTGTGATTTGGAGCCATTTTGCGTTTGCCCGTGCCTGGATGCTTGGGACGAGGGAGGTGAAGAACGTTTCTGCAGAATTGAACAGTTGGTATTTGTCTGGAATCTGTGCCAATAGTTCTGAAGAGGCTTTGGATATGTAGTTGGATGATCTTCGCCGCCTTGATTACACATTTCCTGGGGACAGGGCATACAGTTGCGGTTCTTCTGTTGGCTGGGTGTTTTGTTCATGCTGGGCATCTGGCACTCCTTTCCCCCCCCGTTAATATGGCTCTCCGGAATCACCATCAAGGCTGAATGCAACATTGCCAAGAAACATGTGCCCCTCCAGGATTGTGGGAGGTGCAAGTATACGCCTGTTTGCGGCAGACCCAGTAAGTGTCCATAAGCGCTGCTGTTCCTTTCTTCATGTCTGGGATAATGAGTGTCCGGTTACAGTTCTTGTTTACACCCATTGAGTTTTTCCCTTCGCCGTGGAAACACAGATCATATGATATTTCCTTCTGCAGTTTGAACGGCTTCTCCTATGGCAGTCACCCAGGTCAGTTTCATGATGTGCTCCTTCCAAACTGGTATGCAGGTTTTTTCGATCCACTGTAGTTTTTCTGCCATCAGTCTTCACAGTGCTTCAGCTTTGCATGATATTACTTCATCTTTCCATTTATTGTTCAAAAACAATGTCCCTTTAATCACGAAAAAAGGTTCTTTGAAACAAATCACTCCTTTGGCTCTTGAGTAACGGGTTTTCTCATTTTGCAGCATTTCAAAAGATACTTCGTGTGCCTGAAAGATGTTCTTGATTCTGCACAGAGTGAGATGAAGGAGACATTGGGCATCTTCAAGAGGCAATTCTTTAGGCAACAGAACTTTAGGTGTACCCGAGGCGTGGGGAGTCAGGGAACAGACATAACGACTCTCGTTGGTTGTCTGTTTTGCAGTGGAACTCATGTCTGCATACCATTATTTGACTGATGTGGATGTCTGGGGTCTTCTATTGTGTCTAGACCCAGGCCAGAATATTCGTCATATTTTCTCCTCCCCACCTCCCTCTTCTTCCTACTGCTTCGCAGGTAGCTCTTTACTTATATGGGCTATATGTTCCATTAGCCCCCCTTTCCCCACGCCCCCCTTTTCCCATTCATCATATAAAGCCAGAAACCTCTGGGCCGTTTCTTCATTCTCTTCCTTTCTGCCTGCAGGTGGTCTAGTTCCTGCATCTGGGGTAACTTCTGGTGAGGGCATTGTGGCAGTTGTGTCGTACAACCATGATATGACAGAAGGGTTGCGATCGTTTAGACTATAAACATTGTATTCTGAGACATTTGAGACATTTGAGGGTGGAGCTGCATTTATACTCGGGCTGCTGTTGATATCATTTGAAGGCTGTGTATTGGGTGGGACTGTACCATAGCCCCATACAAGCTGGAATCCGTTCCATATTAAGTAGTCCCCTTCCTTAATCATCCTTGTTCCATTCCCCATGTTAGTTCCATTCTTTCCCCCCTCATTCATCTCGATAGAGAGGAATGAAATAAACCAATAAGTAATAAGACCAAAGATCATTGCAAAAAATAAAATGGCGCACACAAACAGGCCACATTCATGTGAATATCTACGGTAGTTGAATGCATTATTTACATTTCTAACTGCCCTAATGTTGTTCGTTGCGGGCTGCCCGTTCGTTGCCATGGTTACTCCTATATGTTTGAAACATAAAAGTGCATTAAGCATACTCAATCAGTTGAAATCATCATTTTACTATACAATAAAAGAAAAGACAAAAGGAGGGGAGTGGTGTGAGAGAGAGAGACACTTTATAATTGCAATTCAATGTTATTTACATTATATTTGTATTCCGTTTGGCACTAAACCAATTTTCATCAATGTACAATTTCTTGCTTTCACTCTTTTACTCTGTACCCATGTTTAATGTTAATGTTCTTTACTTTTCTTTTCATTGTGAGACCTCTGCTGTTGCCTGTATTTCTTCTTCTCGTTCCTCTCTTACACTGTCATATGCTTTGCGTACGTCTGTCAAATGTATCCAATATGTCATGATCTCTGCTTCCAAAAGGTCAGGGTTTTCCCAACTCCCTTGGAAGCAGATCCATAACCCAGGTTCCGAGTGCCAACCAGTCCCAATTGGGACCTTTTGGACCCAGTCCTGGCGCCAGTGGCACCAGGCTCATAAATATGCCCAGTCCCAGCGCTGGAAGCGCCGGGCTCATAATGCTTGGGTGGACTTACCTTCAGCAGACCATGCTGCTTACTTGCCTGCCAGTTGAGCCTCTGATCCTCTTCTGTTTGGAACTACTTTTCCTGTTGGGTGGGGCTGGAGCCACTCCCTAGATTCAGAACACTGGAACTCTTCTGGAAGGCAGGAACTCTTTTCTTACCAGGAACTCTTTTCTTACTTAGGCGTGGCTGTGGAAGGAGACACCTAAGCACTACAGGAGGCTATTTAAACCACACCCGGTGGATGAATCTTGCTTTGCGTTATTCTGCAACCTCTGCAGCAGAACGCTCATCGTGTCTACTGCATCCGGTCCTGGGCCTAAGGAAAAAGGCTTACCATCCTGAATCCAGTCTTCAGCAACACCTATAAAGACAAGAAAGAACAGGTTAGCATTCCGGCATCTGAAAGGCAAAGGCTTACCATCCTGAATCCAGTCTTCAGCAACACCTATAAAGACAAGAAAGAACAGGTTAGCATTCCGGCATCTGAAAGGCAAAGGCTTACCTACTCTTCGTGCGCTCCGGAGGTCTTCACACTGCATTCCGGCATCTGAAAGACAAAAGTTTACCAACTCTTCGCACGCTCCGGAGGCCTTCGGCGCTGCATCCCGCATCTGAAAGACAAAACAAGGTGCGTTTAAAGACATTGGGGAACTTTAATACTCACGTGCCATTACTCCTTTCCACATCTAATCCAGTGGGTATTCCGGCACCCTGCAGCCGCTCCGAACTCGTACCTGCAAAATAAAAAGACAGTTAGAGCGCATAGTGAAGCAGGCAACAAGCGCTTACTTACGTGCTTCCAGGCGCTTCTATTCATCACACGGGCTCCATCTTCAACTCACTTCAGCCCGTCATCCGCCATCGCCGGAACCCTGCAAAACAAGAGACATCATTACTAAAGACTTTAAAGACATTTGAATGACTTGAAACTTACCGTTCGTGCAGTAAACGACGGACAGCAGTCCTCTGAAGTCAAGAGGCCTGCGCTACCTATCCAGTGAAGAAACTGGTTACAGCACCCTGCCCCGAGGCAGATGGAGAGCTCGGCATTCACTTACCTAAGGTGAGAGCGTTAACCTTTGGGGGTCTACAGGAGAGGAGAAGAGGAAAGAGATAGGGACACCCCAATAACCCCAGTTCATTAACCCCATATTTTCTATCTGCAGACATCTTACTCTACACGTCAGGCATACAGTGCACAGAGGTCCAGCCCAAAGAGCCAACCGGGTGCTACACATCACCTTTGAAGATACGGTAGTCGCCCAGTCAAGACCGGCGCCTCTGCGAGAATCAGGTGAGCGTTACACTCAAGCCCTTCACCTTTACCGCAGTTGGTGTGCAAAATATCACCTCATAAGGGCCATGAAATCTTGTGGCATTCCACCTACGAACGAAACTCCTTACATAGATCATCTCTCCTGGCATTAACTGCCCTTGTTGGTTTTCCTCGACAAACGTTACTGCCTCATTCCCTTCTTCTCGTGTAAATGGTGGTGCAAGCTGTCTCGATATCATGCGGGCTGCTCTGGTGAGGTTTGCCAGGTAGTCATTAAATTCCTCTCCTAATATGGTGGCGCTTTTGTGCGCATCTGAATGTCTGCGGAGTGGGGAGTGTGCTGTGTGCATGCGTCTTCCAGTCACGATCTTGTGCGGTGACAAATGGTGGTCCTTGCTAGCCTGATTCCTCAGCTCGAACAGGGCCAGAGGCAGACAATGCACCCAGTTCTTTTTAAGGGAGAAGCACAGTTTTGACAGCCTTCCCTTCGGGAGGCCGTTGATCTTCTCCACCACGCCATTGCTTTGCGGATGATAAATTGAGCACAGTTTATGCTTAATTCCTAGCAGAGCTGTTACTTCCTTAAAAAGTTAATTAACAAAATGTGTGCCATTATCCAAGTGAATCATGTCGCAAATTCCCCAGCGTGGGAATACCTCCCTCACTAAGAACTTTGCTGCGCATTTGGCATCTGGTCATGCACACGGCCCTGCTTCAACCCATCTGGAAAATGGACAAACTATCACTATCATGTACCATGCACCATTACTCCCATATCGGCATAATCAATGTGCAGTTCTCTGAAGGGCCCTACGGGTTTGGTTATTGTTCCTCGCAGTGTCCTTAGGGTCATTCCGGAATTGTATATTTAACATCTTGTGCATTCCATTGCTAGCTTTGATATATGTTCCTGGAGGCCTGGCACAAACCAGTCCTCCTGTATCTCTGCCGCAATATGCTGTTTAGCATTGTGGGCTGGGAAGTGTAGTTGCTGGAATGCTATCTCTAAGAGTTTGAGTGGCATAACCACCTTCCCGGTGTTATTCTGACGCCACAAAAGATCTGTTGCCGATTGGCTACATCCCCTCTTTTACCACAGCCCTTTTTCTTCCTCACTTGCCCCTTCTTGTAGCTCTAGTATCTGTGACACGGTCATAGCGTTGTAGCTGTCTGGGAGATCTTCCTCTACATGTTGGTGCATTAGGTACTCACCTGTTCGTTCTTTCACTAAATAGGAGGCTTCCTTGGCTGCAGCGTCCGCTGCTGCGTTTCCCAAAGAGATAACATCTGTATTGGATGTATGGGCCTGGCACTTCACTATGGCCACCATGGTTGGCTCTTTCAATGCTTCAATAAGTTCTTTCAGGAGCTCTGCATGTTGCACTGGTGACCCATCTGCTCTGTGGAACCCTCTCCGTCCCCACCTCGCCAACCCGCCGTGTACTGTAGTGGTCATATAAGCTGAGTCCGTGTAGATGGTTACTGAACACCCTTTAGCTTCAATGAGTGCTATGAGTTCTGCTGCTTGGGCTGAGTAATGGGATGGCAGGCGATGCTGTTCTATCACTTAGTACTCACCTTTTTCCAACTTCACAACTGCCACCCCCACATGCTTTTCCCCCGTGTCTGGGTTTATTGATGCTGACCCATCTATGAAGAAAACTTCTCCTTCGTTTAGGGCGTTTTCACTTACCACCGGGCCTTCCCCTTCCTGCACCTTGTAAGTAGTACAGTCGTGTTCCTGCGTGTCTTCCAATGTGCATGGTTCTGTACTGAATCTTGCTGGATTTACTGTTTTACATCGTACTATGTGGATGTTTGCACTGGACAATATGATTTTGTACGCAGTTGCTCTGTGTGGTCAGTGTGCTTTTTGATCTTTCTAATATAGCGAATAGGGAGTGTTCCACAAATAGTGTCACAGAGGAGTCCATCACTATTGTTGCACTTTTCTCAATGGTGAACGCTGCGGCTGCGAGAGATTGCACGCAAGCGAAATGTCCTTGCATTACTGCGTCCAATGTGCCACTGTAGTAAGCAAGAGGCTTGTGCCCCAGGGATGTTTTTTGTGTCAGTACTGCTGTCATGAGGATCCCCTTACAGTGGGAGAACAGGTAAAATTTGCATTCGTAATCTGGGTTCGAGAGCACTGGTGCGCTCGAGATCAGTTCCTTGAGTTGAGGTAAATGCATCACCCATTTCTGCTGACCACTGTATTTCTGTGTTCTCTCGTTGAGCCTCCTTGAGTGCCTGCACTAATGGTCTTGTGTATGCTGCATAATCTAGTATCCATGCTCGGCAGTAGTTACACATGCCGAGAAATGTTTGCATTTCCTTCACTGTGTTTGGCCTTCTTACTGCTGTGATGGCAGCTACCTTGTCTGGTATTATTTTCTTGCCATCGTTTGAGATTAGCTGTCCCAAATATAACACTTCTCGTTGGCAGTACTGGAGCTTTCCTCTGTCAACCTTGTAGCCCTTGTGGGCCAGCAATGTCAAGAGAGCAAAAGACTCTTTGCTGCGTTCCTCTTCATTCTTTGCGCAGATGAGCAAATCATCTACGTATTGAATAATCGTGCTCTCTGCTGTCACGTTCCCTAAATCTTCGTGGAGAATGCGGTTGAATATGCTGGGGCTCTCACAATATCCTTGGGGTAACCTGCAATGTTCGGATCTCTTTCCCCCCAGTGTAAATGCTGTTAGATACCTGCACTCCTCTGCCAGTGGGATGGAGAAGAAGGCATTTTCAAATCCACTACTGTGAAATCTGATGCATTCTTGGGGATGCTGCACAGTATGGATGCCGGATTAGGGACCAAAGCAAACTCTTTTTGGATGATGTCATTAAGGGGGCGTAGGTCTTGGATCATTCTCCACGCCCCACCCTTTGCTTTTTTGATTGGGTAAATGCAAGTATTACATGGCGAATTTGAGGGCACTATTATTCCTTGGGCTATTCATGGGGGCCTGTGGTCCACAAATTGCTGGGCACCAATTTCATATTATCAAAGAAAGAAAGTGGTGCCCCCACCACTGCCATCAGTTGTACTGGCACCTGTCTTTCTTGTATCATGATGTCACAGGGGATTGTTAGCTTTTTTAACTCGGGGACTACCCGTGCCAATGTTTTTAGCCCTTGAATGAATACATCAGGGTCTACCGGTATGCCGCGCACTTCTGGTGCTGTTGCTCATGCATGCACCACCAGCATTACGTGCATGGGACAGATCCCTGGGGTTGAACAAACTATCCCTCTCTCTGTAAAGGAGATAGTCATGTTAAGCTTACTGAGAAGGTCCCTTCGAAGTAAGTTAATCGGGGACTGTTCGTAATACAGTAGGGGTGCCCTAACTGTCTTACCACCCACGGTGACAACTAAATCTTCTGTGTAAGGAACTTCAACAACAGCCCCAGAGAACCCCTGCATCTCCAATTTACGATAGGATAACGGAAACCGGACTTCAAGTAAACATGATTTTTCAGCTCTCGAGTCCACCTTAAATATGAACTGTTTATTCCCTATCTGCGCCCCTATCAATGGTTCCTCTGCTGCATTGTAGGTCGTAGATAGTACAGGACACGCAAGTGCTCCCTGTGGACTGTCCTATGCTGGATGTCTCGTGTTCCCCCCTTGACTGAAGACGTGGTACCACTGCCACCCCGCCGTATGGTGTAAGTGCACCGTTAGCAGTTGTGGCAAAAGGGTTGCCTTGTGTATATTGCATGTGCTCATGGCTTTGTGGATGCTGTTGTACATTATGAGGCAATTCTCTTCGCTGCTCTACATACCCCTGCTCTGGCTGCCCTTGCGCCCCTCCCATGGCCAATCCATATGGGCTTCCCGGGTGAGGATGACCATATGGTTGATCGTCCTGGTACACATTATTTGGCCTGCTTCTGCATTCCCGTGAGAAATGTCCCCACCTTCCACAATTCCAACAGTTCCCTTGTCCCCCCATTGGACCTTGCCCTCCATACCCGCCATTTCCTCCATACCCTTGACCACCCCCTCTGCGGCCCCTGTACCCACCATGTTCCCCGCGGGGGATCCACACTTGCCACTGTGGTCCTCCGTACTGCTCCTGTCCATTCCACTGTGGCTGCCCGTTGCCTGTCCCAATTTGCTGCCATCCTCCCCTGTATCGCTACCAGTCCCTCCTCCTCTTCCCCCTCCCTGTCTTGGGGGAGTGCTGCTACAGCTGAAGCGACCTTCACCAGTTTCGTTTGTACTAGCTTCGCCTCATCAGCCGGGCAAGTGGCACAGCGATTAGAGCGCTCGCTTTGACATCCGTGCAGAGCCTGCTAACGCAGGTTCGAATCCCGGCAGGGCCAAACTTAGGCTTTCATCCTTCCGAGGTCGATAAATGAGCACCACACCGTGGGTAATAATAAGCAGTGCTCAAATACCTGAGGGTTCGTAGTGCTATATAAGTGGCAAATTATTATTATTATTATTATCTGCCAACCTTTTTTGGGCAATTTCTTTCTCCTTTTCCTTTATCCTTTTGCAGTGGTGCACTATTATGCTTTGTTTTTCTGGCCATCCTTTTGCCTCAATCCCTGCTATTTTGTCGAGTGCTTTCTGTACCTCCTTCGGGAGCCCTCTCTTTATTATAAAGTAAAATAGGGATGTTGACTGGTCCCAGGGTGTGCCCGTTTTGGCTCTGCACAGCTCCTGCACACGAAAAATGAAATCCATAGCATCCTCCCCATCATTCATTGTACACTGCATTACTGACTGTAAGTCTGGTGTATCAGGAAATGTTTCCCTTAGGGCATCCCATACCCTTGCGCGCCCTGTGTTAAAAGATGCTCCATCATGGCGAACACAATCCAATGTTATTCCTGGGAAACCAGCTTTTGCCCACACTCTGTCTGCCTGGTCACCCACTGCCGACACTAGCAAACTTTTGACATCACCTACCGCTAATGGCACTCCCGATGTATGCTTCTTGAATGCATATATCCACTTGCTTGCCCCTCCTGCAGGGGCAATGACTTTAACAAATTGGCTTCATCCATTTGGGCCCAGGGTATGTAATTTGGCCTCCCACCTCCCTTATGTATCAATGGGAGTTGTAGTTTACTCTGTCATTCTGCCAGTACCCCCCTTCAATCCTTTCTTCCCTAACGTTGCCATTCTTCCCATTCTATTCCTTAATCTTCCTGTCCATTCCTCTTCCATTGTCCTTCCCAGGGGTGTCTCCTCTCCTCTACCTGATCTTCCTCCCATCGCCACACCCAACCTCCCACTTTCCTGCTCCTCATCCTCAATATCACACCATAATTCGTCCATACCTCTGGTAGCCATTCCTTCTTCACCTGTGTTTTCTTCCTGTTCTTGTGGCCCCAGTTCTATTATTCGAGTTGGTTCTTCCTAAATTCTAAATAGTATTTCCCCTTTCTTCCACCCTTTTTCAGATGACTTGTTGAGTGTCTGTGCCCTAGGTGTTTGTACTGTTCTTTCGACACTTGTTCCGCTCTGCTCACATATATTTCTTATTCTAGATAACTAATCTCTTGCCATTGAGAGCCTAGAGTCTAGGTCCTCTGTTAACTTTTCAATATCTACTGTTGGAGTGCTTACCTGTCCACGCTGTCTGGGGTACTCATATGGTGGCGGTGCAGTTGGTCGTGGGGTGGCAGAGGGGCCCGCGGTGGGCACATATGTGGGATCACTATATCCTTCTACCGGCACTGGTTAGTTTAGGAGGGGGTACAATCGTGTTACCTCTATTGATCCTTCTTTCCCTGTATCCTCCCTTACATTTTCATATGTGGTTAGGGGAGTGTCACTGGTGGAGGGCGTATTAGGCGCTGACTCTTTCTTTTTAAGTGGAGGCACTTCTTCGAATAGCCTCCATAAATCTAATATTTCTCTTCTATTATGAAACTGTTTTCCCTTGTATTTCATGAATATACATGTGGCTACCATATCTAGGACACTTTTATCAAATGATTCTCCTTCTGGCCATACCTGGGGTAATCCTTCTCCTTTTAATTCTGTTACCCACTGATCGTGGTACTTTTTTATACGTTCCGCATAACCAGGTACATTTTTACAAATGTGGGCCAGAGGTGTTTCTGCCCCCATATTGTACTCTAAGTGCTCACTTTTCCGTACTATTACATAGGACAGACATTTAACATACTTTTAACATACAACACATAACATTCACCCCTCCCCTTTTTCCTTGCCCTGCACTTTTTTTTTTTTCCTGATAAGGCCCTCTTCCCCTAGTGCACCATTTGCCCCCAAAACCTTTCAGAGTTTTTACCCCTTGTTCACTACCGAGGTACCCCGAGTGAAGTAGAAGAAAGAAAGTAGCAGTTTCTAACGTATACACTGTGTCTCCCTATTCTCAGACACCTTTGTTATTCTCCACTGTTCACTTATTCCCAGCACTAGTTGAGATAGCACTATGCAGCAACGCCTTCTACCCACTTGCAGAGCTAGGTTCCCGTCTTTATCTTCCCTTATTTCACCTTTTGTGTCCTAATGGCCATATGCAGAGAAAGTGAAAGTAAATATAAATAGCATTAATAGTTGAAAGTACCCCTTAAATGACCTTGTATAATCTTGCTCCCTTCCCTTCACCTTTTAAAATCACTCGCACTCAATACTCACGTGCCCGTCTTGATTCGAGATTCTCCGGACTGGGTCCGTCCAGGCGGCGCTGCCTCACACTCAATGGCCGCCCCCCGGCTCCGGCGAGCGGTACTAAAGGGGTTTTTTTGGAGCGGGACCCTGTACCCTTTGGCCTACTTCGTGCGCACGTCTAAGCGTACCACTTGCCGTAGGCGGGCAGCTCTCTTGAGCAGGTGCGCCATGCGTCTCCACTGCCCCCCGGAATTTCTCATGCCAGAGGGGAAGATGAAAAAACTAATGACGCCTTCGGGGTCACCACTGAAAGCAACCGTCCCCAAAAGGCAGTACCCTCCCAGCAATGAGAGGCAGTAAAGGACACACCCCAGGCGGGAATGAGACCAAGACCAAGTGCGGGTGAATGTAAAGGGTTTTTATCTAATGAAATAGGGCATGCAAAGGACTCTGCAAGCTCCAAGAGCGCTCTATCTGACAATAGCAAAGACACTCTTATTTATTACAAAAACCACATCACAAGTCCTACACGCTATAGGGGGCACATCGTCTCAGGGATTGGGTGGCGTTGACTAACTATAGGTGAGGCAGTGATGAGCCGCTCCAGGATTGGTGGACATCCGTGTGGTGCCAACGTGGGGCGGATGGGTCAGCTGGGCTCATCGAGGTGGGGCGGCCAGGCCAGGAGTGGTCAGTGTCGTTGATAGATGGCTGCACTAACATTCTGCCCTTGTGGCCACACACACAAACACTCATCCGTTATACAATAAAGATTTTCCATAATAACTTACTAGAAAGTCTTAATTCTATTAAAGACACGGAGGCGAACGTTATGCTTCTCTTTCTTTATTTATATATTTAAAGAAAGTGCTCAGCAGCAAACTATTTATGTAACAGGAAAAATATTCATGTAGTTTAACAATGGAATGGTGGTAAAAAAGTTTCCGAGGATCCACCAGGGGGCGCCGAGATGCACTGACGCATCCGCACTGGTCTCCTCCAAAGGGCGCCGTAAGAGGGACCTGAGCCCCCCCCAGACCCCCAGGAGTGCAGTGTTGTCCCCCCCCGCGGATCACTGATTCAGCGGAGCCCCCGCTGACCCCAACTCCGATCTCCCGGCGTGGAGATTTCGCCGAGATCGGACCCTCGGAAAGAGGAAGGAGAAGGAGCTCCGCCTTCCCCCGCGCCGCGGCTCCGCAGGAAGTAACGGAGAGCCGCGGCTCGGGTAGGCCCCGCGGGTGCTCCCCCCCTCCACACCGAACTTCTCTTCACATAAGGCCGTGAGCAGTACACGGCTCAGAACCGGGAGAGGGAGTGAGCCCAGCCTTCCCCAGCACCGCGACCCCTTGCGCGGGGCACCGGCAAGCCGCGGCCTACGTGAGGCCTACAACACAGCCGGTCGGCGCGGAAGAGCGCTCCCTCTGGACATCGTAGCGGGGGCCTGAATCCGGACGAGATCACGCAGTGCTCCGAGCTGCTCCCCGCTTCACTGGGGGGCTGCGTGCTGGGCCCGGCGGATCGAGCCTCCCCCGAACCCACCGCTGGACTGTGGAGCTGGCGCAGGAGTGCACTCAGGAGGCACGGCCTGCCCCCCAAGATCTTCAACCCCATCGACGGCCATGGGGCCAGTCTTCATCGGGGACCCCCAGAGGCGGAGGCCCCCGCAAAGGTGCCCACGACAACCCCTCCACCCCACCCCAAGCGGGCCTTCCCACACAGCTTGGAAGCTGCGCGACGGGAGCTCAGGGGCGAGGGTGCCCCAAATCAACAACCTGCAACCAGCATCACGGAGAAAGGGGTACCCCCCCGGGCCAACCACAGCGTTTATTGAATGACCCCAAAATAGCGACCACAAAGACCGCCAGTTCAGTGGCGACTTGAATCTAACCCGGGACGAGGAGTGATAGGCCCGTATCGGCTGTGCCTTGGAGACTTGCCCTGTGCAACCTCCCGCCCCAACAGTGAGTACAACGCCGAGGCCGTATACAGGGAAGACCCCCCGCTGCCCTCCCCTTGGCGTAGTCTGGTGACCCGACGGTACTGCCCATAGGGCCTAGGGCATTAGGCAGAGGATCCCGTGGAGATGGTCAGGGGAGGCCTATGAACTGGAAGGAATCCCTGCAGAGATTTTGACGTAAACGCTCAGGCTCGCCAACCCGCCCGGAGATGGCGGCCCCGGCACCCCTGGACATGTCTGACACTAGCACGGTCACCAAAGGCATGGCGGCCCTCCTGGAGGAAATAAGAGGCTTCAGAGCAGACATAACGCTACGGCTGGATACCCTGGATAAAAAAGTGGACAACATAGAGGACCGGGTCCAGGCGCTTGAAAACAACACAGCCTCGAATGACATTTTCGAAACGCAATTCGACATGCGCCTATCGGAACTCGAGAGGAGAGAAGAGAAATGCTCCCTAAAACTGGATGACCTGGAAAATAGGGAACAACGCTGTAATCTTCGCTTTTTGGGGTTCCCGGAGCGGGAAGGTGAAACGCAAATGGACATAATCAAAGCTGTGAACGCAGTAGTGGGATCTCTCTTCGATGGGGCGAACACGAATGAACCCACAATTGACAGAGCTCACAGGGCGGGAGCGATCAACAGAGGCCCCAGGTCCATTCTCGTGCGTTTCCACTACTTCACGGAGAAGAACAAAATTCTGGAACTGGCACGTAAGAGGGGCCCGGTGGACTGGGAGGGAGCCCGGATTTCGGTGTACCAGGATCTGTCCGCCTTCACCCTGGCAAGACGTCGTCTCTGTTCCCCGCTGACGAAAATGCTCCAAACCAAGGGGGTCCGATACAGGTGGGGATACCCTTTTTCGCTTTCCTTTGAACTGGAAGGGTACAAATATGCCCTGGTCACGGAGGATGACATTCGCAGGGTGTCGGGCGAACTTCTCGGAGAACCAAACGTGGAGGGGGAAGACAGAGAACGTGGAAGAGAGCCCGTTGGACCCGGGAGAATTAAGGCTTCTCAGGAGAGACGTAAAGTCCGAGGCCACAGGAAGTTCAGAAGAGTGGCTCCGGCATCCCCTGGGCAACCTGACACCTGAGGAACCCCAGAAAGCTTCACGGTCTAGTTTGATTTGCATGTCATTGGGGGAAGCACTGTGATCATTTGTATTCTGAACATGATAGGGGGGGGGGCTCAAGTTGTGGTTGTTGGAGAGTTTAAGAGCCCGGAGGAGGGAGACAATGGTGGCCTGGCTCAGTGACAGGATGAGGCCGCTGGTCTACCAGGCGTTCAGGGGGGAGGTGGGAGGGGGGAGGGAAAGGTTGGGGTTAGTTCGAGAGGGTTCTAATGGGGCCAAGCCAAGTTTTCTGGTCTGTTTTGTAACTGTGGTTTTGTTATTGGACTATAGCGGGGGGTGGAAGCACTGCGGGAGCGCTGGAATTATTCGTCCCGAGAAGGGAGACATGAGCTCTTACCATTGCTATGATGGATGATTCCTTGCAATATTTGACAGTGGGTTCGCTAAATGTGCGGGGACTCAACTCTCCCACCAAAAGGTCGTTGCTGGTGAGGGAATTCACAAGGCTCCGGCTCCATTTCTTATTTGTACAAGAAACACATTGGGTTCGGGACAGGGAACCAAAGCTGAGAGCTAAAGCTATTGAACAAGTCTATGCAGCGTCCTTCCAGGCCAAGAACGGGGAGTGGCCCTATTGGTCTCCCCCGGGGCTCACTTCGTTCTCAAAGCCCAGAGGGCAGACCCGGAAGGACGATATGTCATGGTTAAAGGGGAGGTGAGGGGTCGGCTGTTCACCCTGGTTGGTATTTATGCTCCGAATGAGGCGCAAGATGGCTTCTGGATGGGGATGAGAGAGAAAATCGTAGCTTTTTCCGAGGGCACTTTACTGGTCGGGGGGGATTTTAATATGGTTCTTTGCCCTGATAGAGACAGGAGCTCGCCCAATCCATGTCCTAACCAACGCCTCCAAAAAAAACTGGCCGAGGCTTTTCAATCAGTTAACGACGATCTGGGCCTGAGCGACACACACCACACAGAAAAAGATCGAGACCCCGACTTCACTTTTTTCTCGAAACCCCATGCTACTTTCTCCCGTATTGATTATATCTTGGTTGACGCCACGATCCGGGGCGAGGTCACGGAATCAGGGGTAGAGGTGGTTCCCTGGACAGACCACGACATGGTTAGAATAAAAATGGGTGTGCCCCCGGCCCCACCACTTGGGTCCTTATGGAGGTGTAACGACCTCCTTCTACATGATAAAGAGGTGCGACGATCCCTCCTTACAGCCATCACCGAATACTTCTCTATCAACGATAACGGGGAGGTCGGAGTCATGGGTGTTTGGGAGGCATTCAAGGCGACCATTAGAGGCATTCTCATCGAGACAGGTTCAAGAAAAAAGAGGGAGAGGGGACAGGAGGAGACACGGTTGAGGAAAAAGATAGAGGCTATCCAACCTGGTGGGAAACTAAAAACACAAATGTTCCCCGGGAAGTGGGAGGAACTCCAAAGGTTGCGCTCAAGCCTAGCAGACCTCCAGGTTGGACAAACAGAAAAAAAGCTGTCCTTCCTGAAACAGAAGTACATGGAAAAGGGGGAAAAGGCTGATAAAATACTTGCTTGGAGGCTCCGGGAGCTCAGAAATAGTAGGAGGGTTAACTCCATCCGGCCACCGGGAGGGGAGCCAACTGTAAGAGACAGCAAAATAGCTGAACACTTTCGGCACTATTATGAACGCTTATACAGCTCGGAATACGTAGGGGACGGAACCGAGATCGACAGTTTCTTGGACTCTCTCCCGATTCCCGGCCTCTCACCTGAAAAAGCAGACATACTGGATCTCCCCGTATCTCCAGAGGAGATAATAGATACCATATCCTCCCTGAAGAGTGGAACAGCCCCAGGCGATGATGGGTTCACAGTCAAATTCTATAAGACTTACCGGTCTACGCTAGCCCCATTTATGGCCAAAATGTTCAACTCGGCACTTCACCAGGGCACCCTCCCACCTTCGATGATGTCAGCATTGATAGTAGTAATCCCCAAAGAGGGGAAGGACCCTTCCCAGTGTCAATCATATCGCCCCATTTCCCTTCTTAACGTGGATGTCAAGATCCTGGCCAAACTTCTGGCGAACAGACTGGCGAAACTCCTCCCCTCACTTATACATGGAGATCAGGTAGGGTTCATCCCAGGACGCCAGGGGTCCCATAACATACGAAAGACCCTAGGCCTCATGTACGAGGCCTCGAGGCAGGGGAAAGAGGGCTACCTGCTAGCCTTAGATTCAGAAAAGGCCTTCGACCGTGTCGAGTGGCCCTATATGGGCAAAGTTCTCCAGAAAATGGGCCTCGGGGAGAATTTTTGTAGATGGGTCTCAACATTATATAATACTCCCACGGCAAGAGTTTTGGTTAACGGCGGCACGTCGGAACCCTTGGCTCTATCTAGAGGGACCCGGCAGGGCTGTCCCCTTTCCCCCCTTCTATACGCTCTGGCAATGGAGCCTCTGGCCATAGCGATCAGAGAGGACTGTGAAATTACGGGGATACGCTGTGGCGACTGCGATTTTAAGCTCTCACTATTTGCCGACGATATCTTGGGGTACCTAACCAACCTCCAGGTCTCACTGCCTAGATTATTTGATCTTATAAACCTCTACGGGGCCTTCTCGGGGCTTAAGATAAACGCCTCCAAGTCTAGTATTATGCCAATGGATCCCGGGGACAAAGACATTGGGGATCGCTCGGAATTCTTGGGAGTGAGGATAGAACGTGTGTCCACAAGGTATCTGGGCACCAGCATTCCTAGGAACCTCTCGCTACTATATCAGTTTAACCTCCCGGAGATCTTGGCCAAAATCAGCAGCGATCTCAAACGCTGGGCTCCCCTTACACTCTCCTGGTTTGGCCGTATGGTGACGGTTAAAATGAATATATTACCTCGCCTCCTGTATCCCTTCGCGGCCCTCCCTGTGGTCATTCCTGAATCCTTCTTCGAGGTTCTACAGGCCCGAGTCCTCCAGTTTATATGGGACGGGAGGAGACCAAGAGTCAAATTCTCCACCTTGACCCTGCCGAAGTCTCACGGTGGATTCGCCCTCCCCGACTTCAGATTATACTATAAAGCAGCTCAGCTCCGGGTGATGATGGAGCACATGCGAGAGGATATGAGGACGTACTGGACATATATAGAAGATATCCACACCCACCCTAAAAAAGTTAGAGATCTACTATGGGCCTCCCCTAAAACTATCCCCTCCTATCTTAGAGAACACCCCACACTGGCAGTCCTATGGGCACTCTGGAAGCCGAATAAAGATAACAAAATGCTGTCGTCCTGGCCGGCCCCTTTAACATCGCTATGGGGTCCCCCTATCAACCTAGACACCAGAGGCTTCCGCGACACGCAAGCTTGGTCAGACATGGGGTTGGAGAGAGTTTCCCAGCTCTCCCGTGAGGAGGGCTTCATAGACTATGAACAATTGACCGAAGCACTGGGTGACAAACCACCATCGATCTTTGAGTACTTGCGTTTGAAGGGAATTCTGACTCACCCTCGGTGGGCTGACAACCTAACCCGCCCCCTCACCCCCTTTGAAGAAGTAATAGCTAAAAGTGTCTCTCGAAAGGGCTCCCTGTCCAAGTTCTATAGTACCTTGATAACAGCTAATCTGGAGGGTAGGCAACCCTTCAAACGTATATGGGAAGAAAGGCTGGGCATGGCGTTGGATAATCATACATGGAGGGCAGTTTTCAAAACCATATTCACCGGTACTCTGTACACCGCAGCCATGGAGCATAGTTTCAAGATTCTCCACTCCTGGCACCGCCCCCCAGCCACCCTCTCCAAAATGTTCGCAGAAGTATCCCCCTACTGTCCTAGGCTATGTCGCCAAAGAGGCACATGGTTCCATATGTGGTGGGGATGCCCGGTTATTCAGGTGTACTGGTCGGAGCTTCTCAGATGGATTAAGGATATAGAGGGATTCTGTCCATCGCTTCTCCCCTTAGAAATCCTCCTGGGTACTCCCATGCCGGAAACGGAACAGAGTGCATTCCCAAGGGTCATCGGTGCCATGCTGAGGGCGGGGAGGCTAGCATTGGCCCAAAAGTGGAAAAGCGCCTTAGCACCAACCAAGGAGGAATGGCTTTGTAAATTAAGGGTTATACTTACTTATGAAAAACGTACGGCAGTGAAAAACGATAAAGTCTCGGAGTTCTCACAGGAATGGACAGCAGTTCTCCTCCACGATGAATGTGTCTCTATGCGACTGTAATGTTGGCTCCCAATATGTATCTCCCGGGCTTACCCCAGCGCCGGCCCTAGAACTGGAGACTGTCCATCATTTTGCTCTGAACCGCGCTGCTCTCACGATGTCAAATTGTATAACAAGTGCATATAACGATGTTCGAAAGTTCTCACTGCTGCTTCTGTAACCTGCAAAAACCTCAAAACTTGGTATGTTGCAAAATTGGGGGGGAGGGGAGGGTTGGGGGTGGGGGAAGGGGATTATGTTGAAAAAGTTGGGGGGGGTGGGTCGGGAGGGGGGAGGCGGGATGGGATTAAAAAGTAAAAAATACCGTCAGTTATGTTTGCTTAGTGTATTGCTGGCAGGGATTGCTCGCGCACCCTACCTTATTTGTATTATGTCAATAAAAACAAAGTTAAAAAAAAAAAGTTTCTGAGTAGTAGATAAACTACATTTCCCAGAATCTAGGAAAAAAGGTCCAGTGAAGAGTTAATAACATGTGACCAATGTCCACCAATCAGTTAACAGTTCCTCCCATAAACAGGCTTGAATATGATGCACTTCCTCTTTCGAAGCTGCGAAATTAACAAACAGGCAGTCATAACTGGATTAGGTGGCTTTATCCATAGGAGCTGTCAAGAAAAGAAAAGGATGATCGTAATCAGATTAGGTACATTACAACCCTAGGTCCCAAAGAGGGAGGGAGAGAAATATGATATGTTATTCCGAAGACAAAGACATGCAGAAAATAACATTTATCAATTATGAATGCAGATAAAGCTCACAACCCAGTATAAGCCGATTTCTTGGTGGGTGGGATAATGTTCGCCTCTGTGTCTTTAATAGAATTAAGACTTTCTAGTAAGTTATTATGGAAAATCTTTATTCTATGTCAAGACCGGAGGCTCCATTATGCTGCTTTAAAGCTTACTTACCACAATAGACGCCGGCTGTTCTACCGGTTTCAGGTAGAATTGTTCAAAGATTGATTTGCTCGACCAATCAGCCATTCTCATAATATCTTCCAGTCTGATCCCGACTTGAAATGCTTTCGAAGCCATTGCTCCTCGCACGGAATGAGCACCAAAATGTGAGGTATTTATACCCGTCTGTAACGCTCACCTGACTCCCACGGGGGCGCTGGCCTGGTTCGCGCTGCTGTGACCTCGTCTAAGGTGATGCGCAGGGTTCGGAAGACGGACTGGACCGGGCCCCAGATCTGGCTTGTCTGACTCGCAGAAGTATCCTTCTGTAGGTGAGAATATGGGGTTAACTGTCTGCGGGGTAATGCAATCGGCCTCCCACTTACCCCTCTCACCCTCCTCAAAACCCTTCTGTGCTTCCCCGTAGCATCTCACCTTAGGGTCTGGAAGGACGAGCTCTCCATCCTGCTTCTGATGCAGGGGCGCGTTGGTATCCAGTTACGTCACTGGATTTTCGGATGGGTGAGAACCAAACTTGCTTGGCTTCCAGGTAAGTTTTCTATAAGTGGTTCCCCTTGTGTCCATGCATTAATGTTCTAATGCTAGTGTCTTTTTCCCCATAGGGGCTGGGGTACGGAATGCCAGGGAACAGGCACCGACCCGAGGTGAGCGGTGAAATCCTTGTGGAAATCAGGTAAGTCTTTAATGAGTGTTTTGGTAATGTCTTTTCATTCACTCATTAACACGGATGTCTTTTTCCCCTTAGGGGCCGGGGTCCGAAAATGCCTGGATGCGGCGCGGACCCGAAATGAAAAGGGAATGACCCAACAGGTAAGTCTTGACATGGAGTTTTAGCTTCCCTTTTCCCTTCTTTCTCTCACCTTTGTTCTTGTCTTTTTCTCCCTAGGCGCGGGGGCGCGACTGCGAATCCGGATGGTCGCTGCTGAACATGGAGGCGCCCTGTAAAGGTGAGTAGAATGCGGCGCTGCAGCGATCGATGCAATGTGCTTTTAAAAATAAATGTCTTCCTTTTCAGGATTGTCGGCGAAATGTCTCTGGGATGCAGATTTAGCAGGTGAGGCCTTTTCCTTCTTCTGTTCTCTTGTTCCCTTCCTTTGCAGGTGATTCAGGATGCTGGCAGGTGTGGCAGAAGTCAAGATGCAGGAGCAGACACGGTGAGCGTCCAGCTGCTAGATGCAGAACAACGCGAAGCACGTGTGGCTGATCGGGTTGGTTTAAATAGCCTTGGAAGAAGTTGCTAGAATGTGTCCTTCCTCCAATCAGGTATGTATCCTTCCCCGACCACGCCCGGGTGGTAAATGAGTCCCACAGGTAAAGTAGTTCCTTTCAGGCCTCAAGGAGGCTGGGGTTCTGCAGCATGGTCTGCATCAGGTAAGTGCACCCAAACACTTTCATAATGAGCCTGGCGCCTATGGCGCCAGGACTGACGTTTTCTATGAGCCTGGCGCCATAGGCGCCAGGACGCTGTCCAAAGGGCCCCTATAAGGAGTTGCTGGGACCTTCCCCGGGGACTTGATGTCCGCTTTCGGGGACGCAGGGCCTGAGCCGGCTCCCCGGGAGCGGGCATCGTGACACCGTCTGAGACCATGTCCACCACACCCAGCGTGCTAGGGTCAGAGCGGAAACTGGTCTATGAGGCTTACGTAAGGCTATTAGCAGCTGACCGTCAGGGGAGTCTCTAAAAGGAGCTGTGACTTCCTCATAGGCTTTAAGACATCTGACCAAGCAAAGCTTAGGCTGATCTCTAAAGGCAGGATAAGAAATTACTCTAGAGTTACTCTTCGTCCTTCTATGTATGTGGAATACTACGCCGTCAGGCGAAAAGGTCCTGCCCGCTAGATCGAGGGCTCTGACGTCGGACACTCTCCTACAAGAGACGAGGCAGAGAAGCGTAGTGAGCTTGCCGGATAAGGCTGTGCGAGATAACTCTTGATTATCTGGCCAGGATAGAAAAAGGTTTAACACTCTATCGATGTCCCATAGTTAACTGTACCGCGACGGAGGTGGAGCCGCTAGCCTGATACCTTTAAGGAGTCTGCAGACTAAATGATGTTCCCCGGCAGGAACTCCTTCGATGTGGTCATGTCCTGCTGAAATAGCAGCGCGGTACACATTGACGGTTCTGTAGGCCAGACCTTTTCCCACCAAGGATGCCAAGAAATTAAGAATATCTTCTATAGGTGCCGAAACCGGATGCAAGACTTTGTCGTGACACCAGTCTCTCCAGGCGTTCCAAGAGTTGGAGTATCTCTTGAGAGTGTTCGGGGCCCAACTCTCTTCGATGAGGCTAATTGCCAAGTGGGACATGCCTGGAATGTTCTACCTATCCCTGAAATCCTCCAGGCTGCTAGCACCAGAGACCCTTGGAGGAGGAGGGGTGATGCTGGCCCTCAGGGTTCAGTAAGAGATCTGGAAATTGGGGTAGAAGGATTGGAAAATCCGTAGAAAGTTCCAGAAGAACTGGATACCAGATCTGAGAGCTCCAGACCGGGGCTATGAGAACTAGCTCTGATTGTTCCTGACGGGCCTTCGCCAGGGTCCGTGTAATCATGTTGAAGGGAGGAAAGGCGTAATGTACTCCTTCGCTCCACTTCTGGAGAAAGGCGCCCGTGGCTGCTGCCGCTGGGTCTGGCTTCTAGCTGTAAAATATCGCAGTTGAGTGTTCAGGCGTGAGGCAAATAGGTCTTTGGACATGGGACCCAAAATCTGTTGAAGCCGAAGAAATACTTCCCTGTGAAGTCTCCAGTTGCTGTAATCGACTGTGTTCTGGGAGTACCAGTCCGCCACCATGTTCGCCAGGCCTGGCAGATATTCTGCTGTAACAGAAATGTGGTGCTCTAGGCAGTAATGCCAAAAATCTGGTGCCCCCCAGATGGCTGATGTATCTTACCGCAGAAACGTTGTCCATTTTGAGCAAGATACAAAGACTTACTCTGTCCTTGGTGAAGGAGCGTACCGCGAAAGAGCCCGCTAGCAGTTCGAGGCAGTTTATATGCATAGCGAGTTCCCGGGGTGACCACGTCCCCCCCATGGCCACAGAGCCGCATTGCGCTCCCCAGCCGGAACGACTGGCATCTGATTCTATTACTATGTCTGGAGCGGAACCGAAAATCGCTCGGCCGTTCCAGGCTTCCATGTGAACTAGCCACCAATTGAGCTCTGTTCTTGGTTCTGTTGATAGGGTCAGCTGTTGTGAGTAAGAAAGACTGCGTCTTAAATGCTGGCCCTTGAGCCTCTGTAACTCTCGATAGTGCAGTGGTCCTGGAAAAATGGCTTGAATGGATGAAAAAAGGAGGCCTATCACCCTCGAACGATGTCTCTTCTCTCTGAAGAAGCCTGCGGATCTCCCGCTTGTTAGAATGAATCTTGGACGCTGGAAGGCGGAGCTGGGCTGTCTGAGTGTCTATGACGAATCCCAAGAACTATAAGGTTTGGGATGTTTGAAGGCAAGATTTTTCCCAATTTATGAGAAATCCAAGGCTGTGCAGAAGATCTATGGCCAGTCTGGTCTGATCCTCTACCAGTGCTTGTGACTGTGCCATGAAGATAATATCGTCTAAGTATATTATCAACCTGATGCCTTGCTCTCTTAAATGGGCTACGACTGGTCTCAGCAGTTTGGAGAAAGCCCACGGAGCCGAGGAGGGACCGAACGGGAGACTTGTGAATTCCCAGTTTCGGTCTCCCCAGGAGCATCTGAGATAGCTTGCGTGATCCTGATGTATGGGTACTGCGAGGTACGCATCTTTCAGGTCTAAGCGCATGAGCCAGTCGTTGGGTCTGAGTAGATCCCTGAGCATATGAATGCCCTCCATCTTGAAGTGGCGGTAGACGATGAACTCGTTAAGAGCTTTGAGATTTATCACAGGCCGTACTTTCTGCTTCCTGCGCACTAGGAATATGGGGCTGTAAAAACCGCCTGTACTTGGGCAAGGTTGAATTGCTTGCTTTAGCGCTAAACTGTGAATCTCCTTGTCCAAATCTAATTCGTCCTGTTTGGACATAGTAATGGGAATCGGACGAGTTACCTGAAAAGGCTCCGTAAAGAATCATAGACGAATGCCGCGCACTGCGTCCCTGACCCAAGCGTCCCCGGATAAGCAATCCCATGCATGCGCAAAAAGAGCTAGCCTCCCTCCTATAGGCGCTAAAGGCGCGGCTGCTGCGCTGAACAGACTGACCTGAGGTCTGTTGTTGTTGTGCGGGGAACTGGGCGGCTCTCCTCCAGCCGCGACCTCTTCCTCGGCCTCTCGACGGAAAGAAGGTGTCTGCACGATCTTGCCAGATTTGATGTTCCCTGGACTGTTGAGGTCTGCGGTCGAAGAAGTACCGGCCGGACGAGCGACCTCTGCCCCGACCGGCCCTGGCAACATTTTTTGACGAGAACACTCGTTTGTTAGAGGCTTGAGCCTTGTCCAGAGCAGTAAAGGTGCCTACGAATTTCGCCATCTCCTTGACAAAGGAATCACCAATCAGTAGGCCCTGAGCGGAGGCTCCGGATTCGGTGTCTGCCAGTTCAACCAGTTTCACGTCGATCTTGTGGAGGATGCCTTTGCGGCGTTCAGCCGAGATGGAACAGCTGGCACTGCCTAGGAGGCAGATAGCTCGTTGGGCCCACCCTGATAGAACGACCAGATCGATGGAGTCCCCAGTGGCTATGGCAGCCTCGGCCAAATCCATCATCTTGCCAATGGACCTAATACGTCCAACACTCTGTCTTGGCACGATTTCCAAGCTCGATCTATGCCTTTCCTTGGGTCCTTGGCGTTCTTGCCGAGGAAAGATATCATCTTAGAATCCAATTCCAGTTTATGCGCAATTTTGTCCGGTATTACCGGGCGTGGGCACTCAGCTCTAAGTCTCGCACGGACTTCTTTATCTATATGCTTACGAAGTCTGTCTTTTATGTATTCCAGGGTTCTTAGTGATGGCTCCCAATCCGAAGATCTGGGATGGACAGGATCCTCTGGGGAGAATATCCCTTCCGAGGAATACTGGTCTTGACAAGATTTTTTAGGGATGGGGGCTGCCACAATCCCTGAAGTAGAGGGTCTCGACCCTACGGATTAAACCTCTTCAGCAGAAAGGGGAGACAGACTATTTTCGTCGTCACCGACTTGTTCTATGCCCTGTTGGTCTTCCTCCAGGCTCGAGGGTCTTAAGTCCCTGTTTACTTCCTCGGGACAGGAGGGTCCATCTGCGGAAGGGGTCTCCTTCCTGTCCAAGAAGGCTTTCTTTAGCCTTGAGAAGGCATCTGAGATTACGGTAGTGGCAGACTCTGGCTGGCTCGGGGGGGTCATAGTTTCTACTCAGAGGAGCCGGAGTACATCCCCCTGAGAGGTGTTTTCTTTTTTGCGCTTTTTTCTTTGGCAGGGAGTCATCGTGCAGCCACTCCTCTACGTCATCCAGCCGCTGCTGCATTGGTAGTAGCATATCAGAGATAGCTTTCTTGATGCTAGCCTCCAGCGAGGAGCTTAGCACCTTCTCTAGGCTACTTGCCATTGCCACTTCATCAAAGCCGTATGCTTCATCTTCATATTGGGGCCATTCCTAGTCCTCTTGCTCAAAATATCGGGCTGCCATGTTTCAAATTGCCCTTTTCTACTCCCTGATGCACCTTTTTTTTGTTTTGCCTCTAAGCCTCCAGTATGGGCATTCAATGCATATACATAATATATGTGTAGCCCTGTACAGAGCTCAGCTGTCTGACAATGCCCCTTTCTTTTCCTGCTGATCTGTCTTCGTTTGTTCGTTTTCTTTTTTTTCTTTTTTGATAATTCCTGAGAGCAGGACATTGTCCGGTCTGTTCCTGGTGCTCGTGGTCGCAACTTAATTCTAAACGGAACAAAGAAATCCGTTTGCGAGCGCTGGGAACAGAGGAAGGCACCCGGGAGGGAGGAAGCGCCCTCTGGCGTCTGCAGGAGGTTACCGTGCTCCGCGGGCGCTGGATCCGCTGCTCCTCCGACTCGGAAAACCTCACTGTCGGCAACACGCGGCAGTGAAGCCGCTGCTAAGAAATATAGTCGGAGTGAGGATCCAACGAAGTCCGATGCCGGCAGGAAGTAGTCGGCGTCGGATGGAAAGGTCTGAGGGGCGAGTGCGTAGGAGACGGTACACACAGAATTAACCCTTCAGGGAAGGGAAAAGGTCACGGCGCACCTAGCGCTCGAGTCTAAAAGGCTCAGTAGTTCAAGGACATCAAGAAGAAAACGTCTCATACACAATAAATAGTAATAATAAACAGATTGAATATAATGCACTTATCTCATGCTGTGAGCAGCAAAGAAAGAGGAAGTGCATCATATTCAAGCCTGTTTATGGGAGGAACTGTTAACTGATTGGTGGACATTGGTCACATGTTAACTCTTCACTGGACCTTTTTTCCTAGATTCTGGGAAATGTAGTTTGTCTACTACTCGGAAACTTTTTTACCACCATTCCATTGTTAAACTACATGAATATTTTTCCTGTTACATAAATAGTTTGCTGCTGAGCACTTTCTTTAAATATATATATAAATAAAGAAAGAAGCATAATGGAGCCTCCGGTCTTGACATAGAATTCCAGTTGTCCTGTAATTCCTACAATGTGTTACACTAAAAAAAAAAATAGGAGACCGGAGGAACAACATGTAATGTGGAGCTTCACCAATACATCAGTGCACTGTTACTGTTGACCGGGTGTCATAAACGTGGGTGTTTGGACTGAGGGCACGAGGTGAGCTGCCCTGTCATTTCGTTCTTGTTAGATGTAGTGAAGAATTACTTCATGATATGTTAGTACAGGGTTGAATACCTATCTCCAAGGCCCATTAACTTGGGGTAAACTGGAGTACTACTGGATCAGCGAGGGTGCGCCTCTGGCCCCTTGAGGCGGTGGGGTTTAGGACCCGGTTGTAAATAATTCATTTGGCCGACCATGGCAGCCTCGGATATGGGGCAGGTGAATACTTGAAGCGGGTCCAACGGAATGAGGGGAGGTGAAGCTGTGCTGCCCGCGCACCAGCTAGCCCTGGCGGACCTTGGCGGGAGGAGGGGGAGATGGCCTTGTGTTTACACGCGATCCTCTGTGCCTGGGCTGCACACTATACAAAACGAGGAGACGGTTAATAAAGTTAGTAATATTAGAATGATTACACATTTCTAATGTTTATACATGCATGTACTACTTCATATACGACTATGAGAGTCTAGCAAGGTTACATATATCACATAACATCGGTTGAATACATTTTAGCAATTAAATCCGGTAGCAGATGGATAACACATGAGGTAGCATTAGGTTTGGTTGTGTACTCAGGAGCATAGAAGCAATACGTTCAGTTGTGTTTGTACATTTACAGTCTTATTCATAACATTCAAACGTGTCCAGCTATGTGACACACAAGTATTCTCAGTAATGCTTTTTCGCCTTCCTTTGTACATTAGCAGCACTCATTAGTTAGCACTAGGTGGGCTGTATCAAGCCCTTTGATTGAGTCCTTAAGGTACATGGTATCTTACATGGGCTGAGGTCATTCTTGCTTTATCAGTGCTATAAACGTTTATCCCTTTCCCAACACCTGTGGTATAATTTTATACACACTGTGTAAATCGTTAGACTCTGGTATGCGGTTTAACACTTCATTTGGGGAACATGGGCAGGCGTTCATACAAGGAGGGTATTGACGCCATATATTTTAACTGTTAGGGGTTAGATGCTGGGTCGAGGCCTGTTCTATTGTATGGTTTTTGTTATTTTCCAGACTTGAACCACGAGTCAGGTCACTTTGGGGACAGTGATGTACTGCGGAAGGTACGCTTGCTGAACTGTTTGCTACCCAGATCATAAGCCGGTAAGTCGTGGCCTTGCAAAGAAGGATATCCGCGTGACCGCTCATACCTCTGACACTCTACCTAGCAAGCAACTCTATCAGCTGTCGCACCCCAATACATCCACTAGCGCATTCAATGCCAATACTCTTTACCTAACAACACTTGCACCTACCTGGTGGACTGCTGGAGCAGCACTCCCCGACCAATCGAACTAAATGAAGTAAGCTTGGGGACTCGCTCTTTACGGTCCCAAGCCCCTCCGTGCTTCGATTGTACTGCCATAGCAATTTGGTAACAGCCTATTCCTGCATTGTGATAACTTGCTAAACTAACCCACTTTCACGTTGCGCCAGCCATCTGCTTTATATATGAGGTTTATTGTGTCTACTTGCCTGAATCTTACCCACAACTTCCTAACCCTCAGTAGTTAATAGCCAGGACTACCGTGGCCGCCTACAGACCACTTCTGATAGTATTGTGCCTCATGGTCGTTAATAGACCACATTTGATTGATTTATGTTTGCGCCTTTGGTCGCCTACAGACCACATTTGATTGCATTGTGCCTTATGGTCGCCTACAGACCACACTTGATTGATTTGTGTTGTGCCTTATGGTTGCCTGCAGACCACACTTGATTGCTTTGTGTTGTGCCATTGGTCGCCTACAGACCACATTTGATTGCATTGTGCCTTATGGTCACCTACAGACCACACTTGATTGATTTGTGTTGTGTCTTTGGTCGCCTACAGACCACATTTGTTTGTATTGTGTCTTATGGTCGCCTACAGACCACACTTGATTGATTTGTGTTGTGCCATTGGTCGCCGACAGACCACATTTGATTGTATTGTGCCTTTATGGTCGCCGACACACCACACTTGATTGATTTGTGTTGTGCCTTTGGTCGCTTACAGACCACATTTGTTTGCATTTTGCCTATGGTCGCCTACAGACCACACTTGATTGATTTGTGTTATGCCTTATGGTCGCTAATAGACCACATTTGATTGACGTATGTTGTGCCTTTGGTCGCCTACAGACTACACTTGATTGTGTTGTGCCTTATGGTCGCTAATAGACATACTTGCAACCCCTGCCTACTAACAACGCTACCCACATCATGTATTGGTGCCTAACTACTCTCATCCACCTTCTGTACATTTACACTAGACGCTGGACTAGTCAACCTGACCCACACTCCAATCAAGACACATACACCAGTACACGCATGGTAACCACTACCCTCTCTTCGTGGCCTAGCACCATGACACCTGCTAACCCATACGTGGATGATCCAGCACTCTGGATACGCCACTTTGCCACCAGACCAACACCTAACCAACCTTGTACTACTGCTAATAGAAACCTTAGATTGAATTCTAGAAACAGCCCACCTACCTCTCCATGCTCTCATCACACTAGCATTTTAACAAGAAATTCTAGATTGCCCGACTGTGGACCAAAAAACCCCAACTGTACACCTACAGTAGTATTAAATACTCGCATATTGACCACAACCTTGCCAATTCGACCACTGACTCAGATAAGCCAGACCATATCCTTTTGCATGACCAACCCATACGACCAGAAAAAATTCCTCAAAAAGACACATTTATTAAAGCGGCCGTGGTGAATGCTAGGTCTCTCCCTGCCCATGCTCTCAACATCGCTGACTTTATAACTCACGAAAAGCTTGATCTCCTTGCAGTCACAGAAACCTGGCTTAATGCTGCCTCCGGTCCATCTCTGGCCCTTGCTATACCTAATGATTATGCCATAATTAGATGCGGCAGAAACACCACTCAGACAAAGGGAGGTGGACTCGCCCTCATATTCAGAAATACCTTTGACATTAAAGTCATCCAGGATGCTCAAATCCCTTCTGCTGAATCCCTGTCCATCCACCTACCGTTATCACCTAACCACACGGCAACAATGCACCTTATTTACCGACCACCAGGTCCCATTTCTTCTTTTATAGAGGACATTGCATCACTCATAACCACAGACACCAAACCCAATTCACAAACTATCCTACTTGGGGATTTTAATCTTGGTTTTAACGACCCTAAGAATACTCACGCCCATGACCTAGCCAACACCTTATCTGACTTGGGTCACACCCACATTATTCATGAGCCCACTCATATCAAAGGCAGAACACTGGACTGGCTCACTCACCTCAATTGCTCTATCGATCTCCTATCCAATGACCCATGCATTTGGTCGGATCATCATAAATTAACATTTTCTATCAAAGCCAACACACCCCACCCGGCCCCTATCATTGCCCCAGCCACCAGCCCGAGAAATAAGAAAGACATTACACCTGACAAACTCCTACCTATATTACTCCCCATCCTGAATAATATTGACTCAGATGATGACCCCACAGTTTTAGTGGATACATACAACCAGGCTATTCTCAAAGCACTGAACACCATCGCCCCCCTAAAATTGCGGAAACCTAAACCACAGCGTCACCTTAACACTTGGTTCACGCCGCAGTTAAGAGAATTACGCAAAACTAAGAGAACCGCTGAGGCACACTGGAAAAAGTACCCTACAGCATCCAATAAGACTGAGCTAACCCTAGCTTCCACTAGTTACAAAGAAGCCATCCTTCTTGCTAAAAAAGACACCTATAACAAAAGGATTACACAAGCGGAATCCAACACAAAAGAACTCTTTAAGATTCTGAAAGAATTAGAATCCCCTATTGACAAATGTGTTACTGGCGCACTATGGTGTAGTAATATTCAGAAGGCCTTATTAGATAAAATAGCTCGCCTACAATCTAAAATCAATGCAAAAAAAACCTTGCTACTAGCTGACCCTGACTACAAACAATTACCTAACAAATCACCTACCTTTAAGTCAACTTGTAAACCTGTCAGCTTCTCACCCCTCTCAATCTGGGAAGTAGAAAACATCATCAGGAAACTTAAACCATCAAATTGCCAAGGTGATACCTGCCCTGCCCCGATCATCAAAGCAGCCACGCACGATTTGGCACCATTCATTACCAACCTCATCAATGCCTCCTTCAAATCTGGTGTAGTACCTGACAACCTAAAAGACGTGTGGGTCATCCCACTTCTCAAAAAACTTACTCTTGACCCAGCCAACCCGTCTAACTACAGGCCGATAACGACCGTACCTTTCTTACTAAAAATACTGGACAGAGCAGCCTATTTACAAATACAGGCCTACCTAGAATCAAACAATCTCCTGGGACTTAGGCAATCCGGTTTCCGACCGAGACACGGTACGGAAACTGCATTAATAGATCTCACTACCCAGATCCAAATCCTTAAAGACAACGGCAAACTTGCACTCCTCTTACTGCTTGACCTGTCAGCAGCTTTTGATTTGGTCAACCACCAAACACTTTGTCACCACTTGAAAACTGCAGCACACTTTTCAGACGCAGCTACGGCTTGGATCAGTTCCTTCTTGGCGAACAGAACCATGAGGGTCTTCTCTCCCACTGATTCAGCTGAACCCTCACCAGTACCTTGTGGAGTCCCGCAAGGCTCGTGTGTGTCCCCGACGCTCTATAATGTATTCACAAAGCCCCTCTTTGATATCCTTGACTATCTGGGTGTCACGTATACTAATTACGCGGACGACACCCAGATACTCATTCCTATCTCGGGTAACTATGAAACAGACAGCAAAACCCTTAATGAAATATACTCAGTAATACAAGCATGGATGGCACATCATGGACTCTGTCTCATTGACGAACAAAATGAGTTGATCATTCTTGGCACTCACGCCAAACTTAAAAATCTTAATTCTGCATTCAAATCTTTCACTATAGATGGCAATCCCATCCCCGTTGCAAATAATACTAAAACCCTTGGTATCTACATTGATGCCACCTTATCCTTCTCCAAACAAACTAATGCAGTAGCATCATCAGCCGCTTACACCTGCAAGCTGATCACTGCATGTAGACCGTTCATCTCTTCACCCAATTGCATTACTCTTGCTAGAGCATTAGTCCTATCCAAAATAGACTACTGTAATGCCCTTTACCTAGGCACTAGCCAAAAAAATATCAACAAACTGCAAGTAATTCAAAATAATGCCATCAGGGCTGCCCTCAACATCCCTAAAAAGGCGCATATCTCGGAGACTAGACGCAAATTACACTGGCTCCCAGTAGAGCACAGAATATCCCTCAAAACTTTGGCCCTCACACACAAAGCCAGGCCAACCAACTTATACCTCACACATCATCCAGACCACTTAGAGCAGCACAAGCTAACACTATGTCCAAACCGAGATTCAAACTCCATAACTCGGGTGGAGCCAGCTTCCCCGTACAAGCTTCTAAACTATGGAACACACTCCCCGCGCTTTTAAGGGCAGAACCTTCAATTAACCTATTCAAACACAACACGAAGCGTTGGCTTCACAACATGGACTCTATGACAGCCTAACCGTTCTGATCCCAGCACGATTGACTGCTGACGGCACACTCTTGTAATTAATGTATTTATCTTAGATTACGTATGTGTGTATTTGCAATACTAAGTATGTATCTTTCTGTAACTGTAACGTAACACTTGTTTATTGCAACTAATTTTAACTGTAACCAGATCTAACTTACGCGCCCATATGCCCCCGGGCCAGGCAGCGATTTATAAATAAAATAAATACAAATAGAAAATGATACAGTGTTTGTTCTGCTATTTGCTCGTGTCTGGTTGCTCGTGAGAACGGGCCTTCAGTGGATTTGCCATGAGGTGGAGGCGCAGGGGGAGTGCATGGCTCCCTGCGCACAGTGAGCGGGGGCCAAGCTGCAGCTTTCACAGGCAGGCTGTTTCATTGGGGTTTTGGCTGCTTTTATCTAAAACAGAGTCTTGAAGCTTACAAAATGGAGTCCATGGTCTGTTACAATACACTTCGATTGGCCCTGTGTGTCGATCAGTAGCCACCCTGCCACCTGAGCACAGGTGCATGGGGGGCCTCTGACGAACCACGAACCTCACAAGGGTGGGGTATGATGGGGAGGGGGTCTCATAGACCTTTCCTCAAATACAGATACGAGAAGAAAGGTGAGAGAACGTGATGACTTTCCCTCTTCTTAGAAAGCCTAATAGAGAAGATTATTGCAAACAGGAGACTGATGGTACCCCTTATCCATTTCCCCCATAGGGCACGTGACCAGGAAGCCACGGCCATCACAAACCCGGAGAAATCCTTCACAATCCACCAATGCGGACACACAGGAAAATAATGTAAAACAGTCTTGCTCTTTCTTGATTGTTCTTTTAATCAATATAATGTACTGTTGCCATTATATGTCCTGAAGAAAGTGGGACCTTGGGAGATACCGCTGAAACTGGTTGACAAACTCAGAGGTTTGGGAGTGATGACCTAAACCCTGAGACCCACTAGAAGAGACGAGTGGGCTCAGTTTAGACACATCATCTTTTACTACAGATGGCAAAAAAGGAATCACTGCTGTCTTTTGTTTTTAGAATTATTTGATCAAATGTATCAAATATTTGTGAGAAATAAGACACACAGACTTAAGGCGATAATAATAAAATATAGGATTGACCTTTAAGAGGTGTGCACATAGTTTTAGATGCAGGAAAGTAGTGAGTGAGGTTAGGTCCCTGTTTTCCTCCCTTCCTTTATAAGGCGGAACATCAGCGTACCCTAGGGCAAGCTTTATTACTCCCGAGGGAGGGTGAGTGACTGCGTACAGGGACATTCAGATAACTATAGGGACTCAGTCTACAGGATTAACTTGTTTAAATAATTGGTTCTGTCTATATGGCGTTACAGATAGCTGGGCAAAGGCAGGATGGTATAGCCCTAAGACTCCATTTTGTATACTTATGCGTTACACACCAGACCAGGACTCTTGGCACTGGCCTAGGATGCAGCGCACAATTAAAACACTTTTACTTTATTTACTAAGAATTCAGATTGAGATGGCACCCGACCCGTCTCACACCCCCTTTTACGAACACCCCGGGCCACAATGGACCATGAATCAGGCCAGTGGGTGGTAATACAATATTTATTTTAAATCGAAATCGAAATCACACAAATGTAATATTGGGCAGCAATCAGCAGTGGGGTGATAATTATACGGTAAATTGATGGAATGCACTTAGACCTTTTCTTGTAAGATAAACACTACACAATTGGAAGGAAGCAAAATTTACTTTTGAGTGGATTTTTAAATGGTATCACAGTTAATAATTCCCCCTGCAACACTCCCTCAAAACCATATTGATCAAACTTTGCGTGGATGGGGAGATGTAGCAAGGAGTCAGGTACACTAGGCAACAATCAGAACTAAAATCCGACTTACCCCCGCTGAATAGTAGGCAAAAACACAGTGAAGCCAGATCACACGTGGAGAAATAGCATTTTCTTATTTTCACGGATTTAAATGTCAAAACAGCTTGAAAAAGGGGTTCAACAGACAAAATCAGAATGCGGTTTTTATGTTTTTATGGTAAGGGACAGATGCACATAACAGGAATAATAATAAGAAAGTGAAAGGGGAACTCTAAATGACTGACAGGATGAGATTCTTAATGGGAAATGACATTTGGTTTTAAAATCAAATCAGTGGACATGGAAAATCGGTTTGGAAAGGAAATGACAAGTTTCACTTAGACTAGATTTTAGTGACTAGATTGTTAAAGAAAGACACAGTACGCTTGAAGGTTAATTCGCAAGGTTTACCTATTCACGCTGTGTTCAGCTATATATGGGAATTAATTAAATTATTCCAAATATGTCTAAGGATTTATGCAATGGACTTAAAGGATAGGAAAATCGACGCTAACACCTAGAAACCAAGGAAAAGAATGCACAGAGGATTCAGACTATTTTAACAAGTTATCAGGGTATTGATGGGATTACTTATAGGGTGGAACAAAGGCAAGGTATCAAAATGGGGTAGGCTACAATTTTCTATGGGATGGAGTGATACTTACAATCAGCACATTTGGGACAGCCAACCGGGTTTCTCGACAGCGGGGCAAGGGTCTGGTCACAGCACAGTGGTGCACTCTCCTAGAAGGGGACAGCTGGCAACCGAGGTCTGGTGTCAATAGATAGCCAGGTGCATCAGTTTGTCTTCCAAATAAGGGCATTCTTCCCAACCCACAGCCAAATGTCAGGCTCTAGCCAGCCTGAGTCCAGCGTTGTCATGGATACGCCTTTGAAGCTCTTCAGTTTGAGTCGAGGGGAGGTGCTACCAGAAAGTCACACCTATGTGTCCGTGGAAATCACTTGTCTCAGGCTGGAGCACTGCCGCATTGTCTGACGAGGGTGTGAGATCCTCAACCCTTGCCTATTCATATGCCCCGGGGGCTGGTCCACTTGAAGGGAGGTAGATCCTGTTCCCAGGAACCAAGATCCTTTAAAGTCAGGGCCTGTAAATGTTATTCTGCTCGCCCCACAGCAAATGTAAATATTCTTCTTTCCTTAACCAGAAAGCAAGACTGTTGGAATTGAATATACTATTTATGTTTTAAAACAAAAACCCCATTACATGTCTCTGCAAGGACAGGTCCTGAATTCAACATTTCACTTTTAAACAGCTATTTTCTCATTTGTGAAAAGCACCATTTTACACATGGTTAATTTTCCTTGGCTGTCACTTTATAATGCGGCCTACCTCTCATCCATTTTCTGAATCTTTCCAAAGCCCCAGTCATGTTTCTAATGCACCGGCATCTTCAATAAAAGGTCCTTTGAAACTGACATGAGCTAGGAGATCGAGAGAGGGCTTTTGTGAAGAGTTCAGCTGTGATATTTTGTTGCAAAAGTAAAGAATTTTTGTGTACAGCTAGGAGTGAAGTTCTTTGTTATTTCACAGATCTTGCCTGACACAGCCTGTCATTCAATGAGAAATGCCCCTTTTTTCTGGAGCACAACCTGAATATGGATGGATCTAGCTGGGTCTCACTGGATCAGAACGGTGTACTGTTGAACAGATGAAAAAGAGCATCAGGGCGCAGTCCTTTTTAAAAGGCAGAATATTTTCTTTTTCATTGAATGGTATTGAGCTGGCAGCATAGCAGCGCTACCTTTTGAATTCTTTGTTTTGGTGCAATTGAAGAAATTACTGGCAGCAATTCTCGGGGTGCCCCATGTTTTATCTTGCCCCAAGTGTGGCTGGTAAAACAGCACAGCCATTATTTTGGTGACTGCTAACGCAGTTTTAATGTAAGGCGATAGGGCTCAACAGGGCCAGCGCAGCCATTCTGCTGGTAACTGCTGAAAATGTGGTCTTCGGTTGTAGGGGAGTTCTGCTGGGCGGATAAATGTATCCCACATTTGCCCCTCTTGGGATTCGCTTCCCTTGTTTCTTCTCATTGTGGGATTCACTTCCCTTTCTTTCACTTAATTTGTAGATGAGTCTTTCGATTGTACTGGGATTTTGCTTGACCCTCAGTATGACCACTTTGTCCTATTCCGCTGGCTCTCCTATGGCGTTTTGCCATCTGTAGTTTCTCTCATATGCTGCTCGACCAGAATCTCTCGAGTTAGCACCCATGTGGTGCTGTTTCCCTTTGCAGCTGGTCTCCCCTTCCACCTTTTTACAGTTCATTCAAAGTTCGATAAACTTGGTTCAAACTTACCACGTTGCCCTTCTCATTCAACACAGCCCAGTGCTTATCGATTCTCCCCTCGACTCACCGGCTGTGATGAACCACTTGGCTGTTGCCTCTCTGGAGTCAAGGTGGGTACCACGGGCGCAGGAGCTTCCCTCGCTCTTGCTTATGGGCGCAGGGTTGCCCCGTGTACTGTTGACATCTGCTGCAAGACACTTGTGCTATTGTTCGCAGTCTTAGGCTCTCTTCCATGAAGGTTCCTCGGCTCTGGGACGAAAAGGGCAAGGTCACTTCTCTCCGCGCTGCACTCTCGATTCCTGCCAGCTTTCTCCTTCGATTGAACTGCCATGCCTGATTAGCCGTCTCGTCGTGCTGTCTGCCATGCTCGTTCTGTGCTCTCTGGCTCCACCTTTTATCGCTGTGGGGAAGGGAAAAGGCTGTCTGTTGTGTGTGATTCTGATCAATTGCCTGACTTTGCCTGACCCTTGTATTGGAACATGCCAGGGAAACGGCTCTGGTGTTAGTCTGTTGTCCTTTGTATTGTGCAAAAGTGTTTGTGTTGGAAGAGGGGGGGGCAGTGGTTTAGAATGTCCTACGTGAGAGGAGAGGGAAAAGGTGTCAAAAGACGGGGGATACCGCGTCTTGGCTGTCTGTGTCCCACTCCCACTCCCCGAGGACCCCCCAGCCAGGTGATCCTCCCTCACTGGTCCACCCCTAGGAACTGGATCCAACAGCGATGGTCGTGTCCTGGCCATCTGGATACAGATCCCCGGGGACTAGCTAGAGAGACACCTTAAGGTTTCTCACAGCTAGTAGTAGTGGGAGTATTTCTTATGAAGAGACTGGAGAGAAGTCAAACTTGCATGCGGAATGAGTTACCATATACGTCTTTTCCAATGAGGAAGGTGTAAAGGACATAGATAAGTTGTCGATATTCCCTCTAATCATAGTGGTTGTTTTCAGAAATAATTTATTTGCCAGCTTTGGTGTTGGCAACAAGTTAGAGGATGCACATTGTGGATTGCAACAGGTTTTTAAGATGTCAAAGAGATCTTTAGGTTTATTGATGGCGGTATTGATTTGATACTAGAGATAGTTAGATTTAGCAGAAAAAATAGCTGTTTGTAGGTAGTAAGATCAGTTATGAATATAAGAGAGGCAGAGTCCCTATTTGCATGTCACAGTTTCTCTTTTCTTCCAAGGCCCTGCTTTAGAGCTCGAAGGGAGGTCTAGTGACAATTATTTAACATGAGTAGTTCTTTTTAGTTTTTTTAAACACTTTTATTTATTTAACGGAGTGCAGCTTATGGTGACATTAGACAATACATCTGTCCACATTCAGTGTTACACCATCTGACCATCTGGAAACAACATGGATAAACTATCCTCATACTGAAAATATATACTCTCCTTTATCCAGACAGGGCCCAACCCTGACGACCCTCCCATCTGTCCAATCCCCCCACACAACCCTTATACTGGCAGGTTCAACATAACAAGGCACCCCCTAAGCAGCACTACACCCTTCGTACATCCCCACTCAATCCTGTAGACACCTCGATCACCAAAACTACATGCCCTCAAAGTGAATCTACGGCAGCCACAGGTCTGAGCGGGCCTCGAGCGAGTCCCACAGTTTGTGCCAGACATGGACTGATAACAACTTTCCTCGGAAGGACCCAGAGACGAGGCCACATCTTTCTTTGCCCTGATCCACTTTAGCATCGCCCTCCGCCAGTCACCTATCCTCAGTCCTGACTGCGCCTTCCACGCCATTGCTATTACGCTCTTTGCCAGTATGCAACCTAATACTAGCACTGTATTTATCGCTTTACTGTGCCTCCCTTTCCTGCCAGGAAATAGCCCCAAAAGACTCTGCTAGTGTAGGCTGAATCCTCCCCTTTATCAACCCAACATTTGTTCCCGAACCGCATGAAAAAACCCTGTAACCAATTTCCACCTCGACCACATTTGTAGGTATGACCCCAGACCCCACTTACACCTCGAACTATTCGGGTCAGTGCCTGGAGCCATTTTAGCCACCATCTCCAGAGTGATATATACGCATCACTATTTTGTATTTGATCCACTAGAACCTGACATTCCCGGACACTTGTTTCATGTGTAAAAACACACCATTCCCATCAGAAAACTGTTCGCCTATATCTCTTTCCCCCTTCAGCCTCAGGGCCCCCGCCTCCACATCCTGCTATGCCCTGTCCGCTTCATATTGTTCAGAGACATTCCTTCTGCTCACAGCCAGTTGTATGAGCTTCCCATTCATCCTGTGGATCCGGGGCCTCTGTAAAGCCGTCCAACGCTGCCCTACCCGCCATTAAAGTAGCAAACTCCAGTAAATTCAGACGAACCGAAGGGTGTGCAACACCAACCTACCACAGGTGAGTAACCTCTCCGGCATGATGGGCATCTTCTTCTTTGGAAATTTAGTGGCCTGCCACCAAATCCAGATAATAGAGCTTACTGTATTCTGCAACTGCCCAAGCTCCTTAACTAGCCCTCTGAGCAGCTCTTGTAGGTCCATTGGAGCGGATTCCACTCTGATCCAGTTAGTGACACAGTCCATATGCAGAAGAGTGAACCAGTCCACCATATGCTGGAGAAAGGAAGCCCAATAATAGGACCTAAAATCAGGTGCCTCAATGCCCCCATACCTACTGGTAACTGTAAAGTAGCCCACGCTATCCTCAGCGAACCCCCCTTGCAGAGTAGTGCGGACAATTTCCTGTGAAGCAACCTGAAACAGGAGGCAGGAATGGTCATGGCCATCACCTGAAACACATCCAGCAGCTTTTGGCAACACAATCATCTGTACCAATGCCTCCACTACATCGATATCGAAAGCTTTCCCAAAATTCGGCCAGCTTGCCAAAATCAGCCACTGCCCACGCCATATTCCTCTGATATACTCATTCCCAATTTGCACTCACCATGATAGCAAGGTACCCGAACCCACCTTCTGGGATCTCCATTCCCAGGTGCAAGAGCTGGTCACTCACCTCTCCCTGCAGGTTATAAATTGCAGACGTGAAATTATTTATCACCAGCCCTGAGAGTCTCCCAAAAGAATCCACAGTGACCATAGCCTGCCGCAGGTTTGCAGCCGGGTCACGGACATACAAAAGGACGTTGTCCGTATATAGGGAGACAGTGCCACATTAACCTGCACCCTGGAAGTTGAGCCCTCATACAAAAGCCTCACCCAGTTAATAAACCGGACCCCGAGGCCCATTTTACCCAGTACCATCCATTGGAAGTCCCAGTCAAACCTGCTCAGATTCTGCATAGTGGCTCTGTTTGGAATAAATCCTATCTGGTCCAGATGAACCAAACCCTGCATTACTGGATTCAATGGACCCTCCAAGAGTTTGCACAGAATTTTAACGTTCCCATTTATCATGGAAAGGGGTTTGTAAGAGGCACACTCCCTATTATCCCTGCTGTCCTTAGGCAAGAGTATCAGCATAGCTTCCAAAATAGACCCGGGGAGCCTACCATGCAGTTTGGCCTCCAGGAACACTTCCTAAAGTTTATGGACTAACAACTCCCTATAGGGTTTATACACTTACACCGTTATCCCATCCACCCGGGCGTCTTACCTGAGCTCAGTCCCTCGACAGCCCTCTCAACATCATGTGCATCCACGTTTGCCCCTAGTTGCTTCCTTTGCTCCTCCATCTGCTTCCTCCAGCCAAGTGGCCATCCCCTCTGCATCAAACTCATCCTTCCATCCTTCTCAGCATACAGGCTGGCGTAAAAATCCTCAAACACATCACAAATACCATTGCGTTCCGTGACCAATTCACCCTCTCCGTCCCTCACCCCCTTGCACATGCGCTGCCCACACACCCTCCTAATACCTTATCCCCCTCAGAGTGCTGCTTTGCAACATACACAACGTATATATGGTCATCCAATCTCTCTCTCGCCCCTTGCAAGTCACTCGTAGCTTCGGCATTTACATTCCGTGAAATCTCCCCACTGGCCAATTCTAGTTTTAAAGAGACTACCTTTCGTTCAAGACACACAACTGTAGCCATCAGGACTCTGTGTACCCTAACCTTCTCAGAGATGCAGCCTCCCCCCAATGAACACCTTCATGGCCTCGCACTCATTGTACCTACTCCAAGTAGAGCCCCATTTATGATCCAAAAATGATCTAATCTGGTCCCTCAAAGAGGCCCTAAAAGCACCATCCGTCAACATTCTATTATTGAATCTCCACCTGGGAATGGGTGACCTAGTATCCCTATGCACCCAAGTCCCAAGAGCAACAGTGCTTGGTCCGACAGAGTCCTATCCAGAAATTCCATAGTCGCAACCAAGTCAAGCTCCTCCCCCACAAAGGCATAGTCTAGGCGTGGGTAAAACCCATGCACTGCCGAATAATATAAGTAGCTGCACTCCTCACTGTGCCGTGCCCGCAGGCACAAATTCACAACAATTCTTGACAAGGCCTTAGTTGCCATCCACCTGGGCCACACATTTGTGATCTCAACATCCAGCACACAGTCAAGCACACAGTTAAACACACAGTTGAAATCTCCAAGCCACGGGATCCTGTCAGCTCAGTGTCTGATAATTGAGTCCTGCATTTCCTGAAAAAACTCAGCCTGTTCAACATTTGGAGCATAGGTCCCTAGCAGGAATATAGAGCACCCCAACAGATCCCCGAACTATGGCTACATACATACCTTCCTTCTGTGTCTACCATAGACTGCATGATTCTCAGCCCCGCAGCCTACTTGACCCAGAGTAGGACCCCCCTGGAATAGGAAGAAAGGTGGACCCAATCACCCTGCCCTTCCTTTTAGCTTCCAACTGCCCCAATCCACATCAATATGAGTCTCTTGCAGCACAGGCACATCCGTTTTGTCTAACCAAATACGAGTGAACCTTTCTCCTCTTCACCACGTTAAATCCCAGCACTTTCCAACTAATTACATTTGGAGCGGCCATAATCGCATCTCCCCTCTTTCAACGCCCCTTCTTCCGCTGATGCGCACATTGTCGAGACCACCATATGCCTGAAAAAATAACCAGGAACCAACACAAACCCAATAAGCCCCCCCCCCCCTCCATCCCGCGGCCAGAACCCCCAACTGTGGATGCACCGCTGCCCATTGTCCTAAATCCCTCAATAAAGTGTGACCAAACACGGGGATCCATCCCTTCTGCCCAAGGGGAAGCCCCCCCCCACCTACCGGAGAGGCTAGGGAGGTGAGCCTGTTCCGCAACACCCTCCTTAGGGGTCGAGGCAAATGGGACATCATCAGGAGAGACTCCCCCTTTGGGACAAGGACTCCTGTTCTTGTGAGGAACTCCCTATAGAACATTCCAAGAGTACCTCTTTATAACCAAACAGTAAAGAAGTATATGAGGAAAACGCCAGTATGTTTTATTGTCAACAGGAAATTGTGTGACTGATCCTTTAAATGAAAAATCACCTGTTACTGGGACGAGGAGGATGACATGCGAAGGAGAAGAGAAGCCGCATGAGACAGAGAGAAAGGAATACGGAACTGCGCCAGGGACGTCCCACAGCTACGTAATATATTAGTGGGGAGGAGATTGGAGCCAGAGAGAGAAAGCCAGCGTGTTACGAATCAGCTTTCTCGCTGGCTGACGCTGAGGAGAGGCTGGATGCACTGCGTCCTGTTATTGCGAGCAGAAAAGCAGCAGAGGTAGACGCGCAGCGTCTTGGAGCCACAAAGGAGAACAAAACCAAGTTGGACGTGTGGCATCCCAATATTGAGAGAGAGAGATGGCAGAGTGGTGGCGTGACAACTACAAACTCGTGGTGGACCCGGTGTCCAGAAAACAATGCCCCACATGCCCAAGCCTGGCCAAACCAAGGCCAACTGGATGGGCAAGAGGCAGAACACAAGGGTGAGCTGTTTCCCATGGCCGCCCGAAGAGCTCCCTCCTTAATACCACCCCCCTCTTCTCCCATGCAGAGCAAAACACTACAACCCACTCTGGCCTAGCATCCTCAAAATTCCCCACCAACCCTCAGTTGCCACCCACCATGGTATCGGAACTGTCCCCCCTAGCCCCTAATAGGAAAAAGGGAATAAAGGTGCACACTCTAGATTCTATGGTTTAAATAGTTATGAATTTAAGGATCAAAGGTTGAGGATTTTTGGGTGCGGGGGAGGAAAAGCGGTCCTGGCACAGGGCCACAAAAATTTAAGAAAGTGAGAAAAAGAGGATCCAAAATCGAACCCTCCCGTCCCCTGCACACCTTTAAATTGCGTCGATATGACGCCTAAACATTGATTCAAAACAACTTGTACATGGTTCAAAGTAAGAATTTACAATTTGAAAGCACGTATGGCCCTTTCTAATAATACAATCAGATGTATGAATATTACAACAAGTGTTGTTTATTCCAAACGCAAATAGTAGAGAAGATTGAATTCATTGTAGATGGTTGACGCGTTTCGTGATACCAATTCTCTTCTTCATGAGCCATAAATCATACATACAAACTAAAATGTAAAGAATACAAAGGAAATATAATCAGAATTGTAAAGCTCTCTAGTGAAGACCGCAGTCTGTATCTAGTGCACATTTACTCATTTATCATAGACTGTAAGTCACCATTTGTATAAAATAACATAGCCCCAAAGCAACAACCAGTTTCTGTGTGGACATTTCTAATAGTATATGGTGATTATCCAAAGCCACAAACAACCCAATCTACGCATAGCTGCCGTGATCAATTTAGATGGAGGGAAAAAAAGGAGTTGTCCTTGTAGACTTACATGGGCTAGATATAAGCTCACCATCAATGGGAGGATCCTTAGTCCTATTGCGTTTGATGATGTAAAAGGGTAGAGAGGGTTCAATCAGTCATAGGAGACTCCATCGGGCATCAATTACACGGGAGCCCCAGGTCCTACAATAAGTGGTGTAGGGAATTAATGATATTTAAAGTAGCACAGAGCAGCAGCGTATACATTGTGGACAAAACAGATAGTTAATGATGTGCAAAGAATGGGCACAGGGCTGCAACATAATCGGCACAAATTCGGAACGGTAAAGAAAGAAAGGGAGGTACTCACCCTGGCAAGGTGAGTACGTGTGCCTTTCGCCAATTGCCAGTGGAGTCCGGTAACTTGCGTCCAAAGGACAACGTGGAAGCACTAGGTAGTGCTGAAGGATACATGGTCTGTGAATATAAGAAATAGCGCAGAGGAGCTACGGGTAAGTAAAGGAAAGTCTTAGAGTGGAATCTAAGGCCGGCACAATGCCATGTGTGCATGCAGGAACTTACTAGTGTAAACGTGATACACAATCGTGTATTGGAATCTTCGTCCGTCACAAAGCCGATCTCAGAAGTGGCACACTAACGAGCCGGGAGTGGATAGAAGCTGTTGCTAAGCAGGGGACGCTCCGCCTGGAATGAAGGACCCTCCTGCACGCGTAAGACTGTGTATGTAGTTCGTGATATGTAGAGGTGGAAAACGGACTCATGTTGCACTCCATAGATTGAAGAAAGTTCCTAAGTGTCTGTCCTTGATGGCGGCCATATTTGAATGCACTTGTAAGGGATAAAGTAATGCGAGCTGATATGACTCGAAGCTATCAGGAGTGTATAAGGAAAAGGAAAATGACTAAAGGAACTGTAAATGCAGGTTATGCGAGTTAGAGTTGGTTGGCTTTGGATTTACAAATTGCACAATAAAGATTATTTTTTATTTTTTGAACAGATGAAAGCACTGTGGGTATACACGGTCTGCTGTATAAAGTTCACTCGACAGTAATTCAAAGTAAACAAGATCTGCATGTTAACATAGTTCTACAGTGTATTGTAAAGAGTGGAACCAATTAGATTAAATGATACTGTGTAATAGGCAGAATGGGCTGCCATAGAGAGCACCTGATTATTTTTTCAAAATTAGAGGACTCATTATAAGTGTCTAATTAAATGAAGCATTTCAGCGATGACTCCTCATTGAGGCCCTTAGGGAGTCGTGTGTTCAAGGTATAGATCCAGTATTTCTCTCTGCGAGAAAGTATTGACTGATAGTTGCCACCTCTGTAGGGTTTTATAGCTACTTCTAGGACCTGATATTTGATTTGAGCTACAGTGTGGTCATTTTCCATAAATTGTCTCGAGAGGGGTGATTTCATGTTTTTACACCTGATATTAGATTTGTGCTCTTTGAGCCTCTCTTTAACTGACCTTGTTGTTTGACCAAGGTAAAGTTTGCCACATGGGCACTTGATTGCGTAAATCACACAGGTCGACATACAGCTGGCAAAATGTCGTAGTTTGATCTTTTGACCCGTGTATGGGTGAGTGATACTGTCCCCCTTAGTGACATTGTTGCAGTGTGAAGTTCCCATTTTTCTTGTTTGTAGAACCATTTTTTTATCCTTTGAAGGTACTTCCGCTCTGACGAGTTTGTCTCTAAGGTTCTTACCGCGCCTGAAGGCCATCATGGGTGCCTTAGGAAATAACTCTTTCAGCGTCTGGTCGTTATGGAGAATGTTCCAATGTTTCCTGATGGTTTTCCCCATCTGGAAGCTTTGTCTTGAGTATTTGGTGATGTGTAAGAGTGGTGTTTCTTTAGTTTTTGCTTTTGGAATCAGCAGATCTTCTTTGCTGATGAGCCCAGATCTTTCTTTGGCTGCATCGAGAATAGTTTCAGGATAACCTCCTGGCTTCAAATTTTTCTAAACGTTTAGTGCTCTCTGTGTCGAGACCTGCAGGATCTGAGATTATGCGTTTAAGCCTCAAGATCTGGCTATATGGCAAACTTTTCAGCATAGATTTGTGGTGATGGCTTGTGAAATGTAACAAATTGTTTGTATCAGTGGGTTTGTGGTACACAGTAGTGCTGATGCGGTTGTCTTGAATTTCCATATCAACGTCCAGGAAGTGTAAGCGTGGTGTTCCTACCTCCATGGTAAATTTGATGTTATCATGGATGGTGTTCATGTAGTTGAAAAATGAGTCCAGTTCATCTTGTGTCCCACACCAAATCCCGAAAATATCATTGATGTAGCGTCTCCACATCAAAATTTTATATGACCATTCAGGATGATCCAGTACATGTTGGTGTTCCAATTTATACATAAATGTATTGGCGTATACTGGGGCCATAGAGGACCCCATCGATGTGCCAGTAGTCTGTAGATAAAATTTGCCCGGGAATCTAAAGTAGCTGTTGAAAAGTATGAGGTCCAAGAATTTCAAAATTAAGTTGTTATTCCCTTCATTGGTTGTGGAGTTAGATATTAGCCATTGTACTGCTCTTGTACCTTCTTCATGTGGGATAGACGTGTATAGACTACATACGTCCATACTGAAAATTATACAATCGGAACTCAATGCCCTGATGTCTTGGATGCAGTTAAAAAAATCTGTCGTGTCTCTCAGGTAAGTGGGGGTGTTTTGAACCAGTTGTTGGAGTGATCTGTCCACACAGACAACTAAAGGATCAAAGATGCTGTCTGTACCGGCAACTATTGGTCTTAGTGGGGGGTTGGAAGGATTCTTGTGAATTTTCGGGAGACCGTAAAATACCGGTGTAATGGGATATTGATTTATTAGGAATTCGCTAGTCTTGACATCAATCCAGTTATGCTCCAACGCTGCTTCAATCATGTTCTCGATCAGCAGTTTGATTTTCTGTATGGGGTCTCCATCTAATTTAGTATAGGTATTGGTGTCATTGAGTAGGGTAAGACATTTAGATGTATAGTCTTTGGTGTCCATGATTATAATTTCTCCACCTTTGTCCGCCTGTTTGATCGTTATTTCTTCGTCTTTAGCTAATGGTTCAATATGTTCAAGTTGGCATTTATTGATGTTAGTTGGTGTGGTCTTTTGATAGTTGATTCTCTCTAAGTCTTTAATCACCATTTTCTCAAATAAATTGAGCATTGAGTTTTGTGTATATGGATCGAAGTTACTTTTTGGCCGGAATTCAGGGGTGTTGGTTGTAGTAGTCGGTTGTTCCAAATCCGTACCTGTGTTGAAAAAGAGTTTAAGTCTTAGTTTCCTCAGTAATCTATGGAAGCATACTTTTTCCTCAAAAAGTGTGCTATTGCTTGTTGGTACAAATGATAATCCGCGGTTAAGCATGTCTAGTTGACCACTAGTCAAGTTCTTGCTGGATAGATTGACAACCAAATTTTCTATCATTTGTTTTTTCTTTTGTTTTGAGTTTTGGCCTCTCCTCGTTTTTCTCTTGATTTGTCTCTTATTCCTAAAAAAGCCCCAGATGTCCCTGGGCTAGCTGGTGGTGGAATAGTAGCTAGGTTCGAAGGAGTGGAGTCTCTAGGTTCAATGGCGGTTTCCCTATCAGCGGGATCTCGTCTATCCTCAGGTCGAATCGGGTCCCCAGTGCTACGGCTGCTGCTTTCACTGCCAGAGTTTGTTTTGTTTGGATGATTGAATTTGCGTTGTTGATCCCGGTGATGGTAATACTCTTGCCACGTGTGCACAATATCATTAAGGTAATCAAATGTGTCTCTTTTGAATTTCCTCAATTTCCGCTGTTCTATATCTTGTTTGTATCTTGAAAGTTTCGAGTGGATGTCGATTTCCCCCTAACCCCTAACCCATTCCTACGACTTGCCCATCCACAACCAAGGAGCCATCCCGACAAGCCTCCCTCCCACTCCACCATCAAGTCTTCTCATGTCCCCATTGGCCATGGCCTGGAAGAACTGATGGGGTAGTCTCCCAATCCAGATTACTCCCCTCAAATTGCAACCTCTCACTCAGGGCCAGCATGCCATCCTCGCCCACACAAATCCGTCCGTTGAACACCTGAGTAATTGCAGTCACTGCAGGTCAGGGGTGGTCCCACTGGACTGTCCAGACCTGAGCCTGCCCCCACTTCTGGCTCCATCTCCATCTGTTGGTCTGGCATCAAGCCAGTCCGAGACTGCCCCCTTTTTGTGAAAAAAGAAAGCACAACCCTCAGCCAGCACTTTCGATTTGGTAGGATAAAACGTCATGTATTTGTGGCCAAGTTCCCTCAGCCTCCTCCTCACTGCATCACACGACTTTGTGAAATCTGTAAAAAAACAATCTTTGGGCACTACCCACAGTGCATACTGAGTGTTGTCTAGCATTTTGGAGGATAGCATCCCTCTCCCGAAAATTCAGTAACTTCACCACAATGGCCCACAGAAGTGCCCCCACAGGCGGCCTCCTGCCAGGTACCCTGTGCGCCCTTTCAATTGAGAACCACATTGAGAGGCCTTTAATTTTCAAAGTGTCCCCAAAGAGCTTCTCCAAGAACATTTTCATACTCTAGCCTTCCTCCCCTTCAGCCACGCCAAGAAGTCTGACATAATTTTACGCTCACCTGGTCTCTGCGGAGACATTGGGGCACGGTTGCAGCCCTCCCAGGGGTGAAACCTCTATTGTGTGGCTTTTCCTTCTGTACCTATGTGGATGGTTGCGGCGGGACAGCACGATTCCTGCTTGCATATAAGAGATTGTATGCAGTTTACGGCTCTGACCCCCTCTTCAGATCTCTTCTCCCAAGACGTGCTTTCCCAGGGGATGCGCTATCTCTGGAGGGCTAACCTGTTGAATGATAATGGCGTGCTCTCCGTCCTGCTGCTTTTGGCAAGGGCGCTTGTCTAATGGACCAAGTTCCGTCACTGGTCCCTTGTCGTGGTAGCCCAGGCCGGCTGCGGCTAGTCCACTTCTCTTGCTGGTGGGTGTTTCCCTTGTTTTCACTCGCCTGCTAGTCTTTCGACTTTTCGTAATTGTATTTGTAAAGTTTGTTCTTGATCTGGTGTCCGTTCAGGATATAATGTCTCTTTCACTGTTCTTTCCCCATGCAGGTGATGCTGTGGTTCCGGCGGTCGCTGCAGAGGTTGAAGAGGTACCGGAGATAGGAGGTGATTAGTTACAATGGTCTGGTAACTGGTAAGAAACCTCTAGGGGTGCGCGTGGGTTTTAATAGCAGCGCGGCCCAAGATTACGTGTCAGCAGTTATTCTAACCTTGTCTTGTCTTCTTTTCAGGAATTTGGCTTTTTTGGAATGATGACCGTGGGTGCTGCGGCGTTGAGATCAAGCTCTGCGTGTTGCCTGGAAGATGGTCTGCTGCCGTGTAGATGAGCACTGAAGTCCAGGTAAGCAAGCGGTTGCAGCAGGATTCAATGAAGTAAGTCTGCTGCTGGTCCTGGCGGCGGTGAGCGTGTAGTTGCACGGAAGTGCAATGTAACGCGAAGCACCAGCATGAAGGATGGGGCTGCTTATATAGCTGAGTCTCAGAAGCCACGCCCACTAGCTTCAGCCTGTCTGCCACTCTCTGAGTCAGCACGTGAAGACCCAGTCTAGGGAGCCACACCCCAGTGAAGTGCACGTTCTGGAATAAAGGCTTTCAGCACCACCTGGAAAGTTCTTGTGAAATAAAAGCACTCCTGCACTGAAATAAAGTGTTCCTGCTCACTTCTTTATATGAGCCTGGCGCCAAAGGCGCTTGGACTTAGTCCAGCCAGGGTCCCTGTGTTTGAGTCCCAAAGGGACATGAGTGGGACAAGTGACCCATTGCCCCCATCACTAGATGGTGTGGTTTGTATGTGCAGGGGCCTGTGGCCATGACACATAACTCTGCCTGAAGCAGCTCTCTGCATCCTCCGCCCTTTCATCCAAAAATCTTGTAGCCGCTGTGAGAGCATTGAGCCTTGTCTGCAGCACCATCACAGTGTCCTCCACATCCCCAACTCTCTTTTCCACCTCAGTCACCCTTCCCCCAACCGTTTTCAGGTCCATCCTGACCAACGAGAGCTCGACGGACACTGTCTGCACTTATTCTCCTGAGAGGAGCTGGACTCAGCGGCTGCCGGATCTCCGCTTTCCTCAATGACCTGTTGCTTCTGCTTGGGCTGCCTGCCCTTGCCACCCAGACGCTGCTCCAACTTGGCCCTTGACCATTGTCGGACCGGCAGCATACAAGGGTCCAACTCACCACCCTGCACTCAGCGGGAGAAGCCACCACCCGTACAGATCCTCGCATAGGCCCAACTCTAGGCTTACTTACCTCTTCCACTGGCACCTCTGGCTGTCTGAGGTGAGCCGAGCGGCTATGCACCCTGTCCAGTGGCTACCTCCTCAGCAGGTCTCTACACGTTCCAGTCCAATACCAACTCTGGTGCACCCAAGGGAATCCAGACACAGCAGCGCTGACCCTTAATGGCAGCCACGCTGTCCCTCTCACCGGCCCAGACGACTGCTCGGTGAAATCAGCTCAGGCAGTTCCCCGCCTGCCTCTTCCTCACAGAGCATGGATGTCCTCGGCATCTGCACCAACAGCACTTCTCCACAATGGCCTCCACCTGTGCTCATTGCCAGCCAAGCCCTCCAGCCCACCACAATGACCCTGGCTGCCGCTCCACCCCAAGTGTCTGTGGGGCGAGCCAGCACACCAGCAAGAAAGGAGTCTGATCCCGATCCTGATGGGTTTTTCGTCTCTGCTGAGACTCGTTATTGCCATTACACAGATGAGTTTGCTCCCGTATAGGTTCTGGGGGTACCAAGCTCGCACGGGGTAGCGCCGCCATCCCCGGTAGCCCTTAGCCTGCTCCATGGCACGGTCACCACTGCAACGCCCCCGCAGCAACACACCTCTGCAGCACACCTCCGCCTTCCGGGCTACAGAGGCCGCTCCACCATCAATGCTCACTCAGATGTCGGTCCACAGGCCCTCGCCGCCCTTCAACCTTTAGACCATAGCAGATCATCCTGTTTAAACCATCGGCACCTGCAGCAGACCCTCAGTGCCCTTCCACAATTACTATACGACAGCGAAGAGCCAGGATTTGACAGGATTCCAGGTCTTATCCCAGGTGACTGCGCAGAGCTCAAGGAGATGCAGCCATCTTGGTCAGGCTCTCTAGTACCCCGTCTAACATGTCTGGTTTTAATAGGAGCAATATGGTTGAATAAATCACAGAGCTCATTCATATTCGAAAAGAAATAGTCTTCACATGCAAAGTCAGGAAAGACCGGGACCAAGACTGAAGACATGTCCTGCTCTGTGGTTTTGGCTAAGTCCTTAAGACTGCAATAAGATTAACGGATAAAGCAGATCTCTGCAGGTGTTATAGGATCGTCTTTTTTATTACAAAGGTTCTAACAAAATGATCTGGTAAAGAAATTGGTATTGTCTCAAGTTACATAATCCCAGGGCATCTATAGAGTACCACGTTGAGGCAATGCCCCTGGCGATGAGATGGTGAAGATATTAGGGATAATATGTTGTGTGCATGTAGTAATTTTGCTGGTGTCAGAATTGTCTGGGACTTCAAACCGTATGCTAAAGTCTCTAAAAAATAATGAGTCTACAGTGATTAAGGCATTTAGTGGCTAGAAAGTCGTTGAATGTATCTAGAAAAGTGCCCGCTGACGCCAGAGGGCGATAACGTAGCACAATGTACAATAAACAGAAAGACTTGCTGATGGCAGTGGTGCTCCACTGAGTTGTCTTTTTCTTTAGCGTAGGCACTGATGGCAAACTGCCTGCATATGGATCTCAACAGAAGTGGCCTCCAGTTGACTCTGATGAAAAGAGCAAAAGTGTGTCTCGAAGAGACGCTGACAATGTATATTGCTACTTGTAGCCTGTACTGCCTTTTAACCTCTTGTGACATATAGTTATGATCTTTTTGGCTTCAATAACAAGATAAATATTTACATGTGCTCACTAGGTACCTTACCAAATTAAATGCAATTTGCTAGCAATATGACCATGGCAATAATCAACATTGTTGATGAGGGTGCTAATATGCTCATGGATCTTACTGTGATTTTCATTTTACATGATAATGAGGTGTCCTGAATTTGCTGAAATATATCTGGTCTCCATTGGAGTATGGATAATTTATAGTGGTGGGACTGGATAATGAATTTTAACATGCAACTTGGCAGGAAACATAGTATATCTCCCCTCCTGCAGGACAGCTATGCCATTTTAGAGAAATTAGTATTAGAAAACCGTGAGGGTAGCCATCTGGGGGCCTATCTGTGTGGTTACCAGACAAATTCTTCTGTGTCTGTATTGGGATTTGCCATAGTTCAGATAATATCTTGTGATGAAGAGGGACAAAGAAGGGCCTCTGCGATTTATTGATCATCAATTTTTACAATGTCCCAAAAAGGTTGGACTGGGCATTCTCCAGAGATAATTTGTCTGACCAAAAGGTCCTTTAGACCCACTGTGAGGATATCTCTATGAGGATATCTTGGGCCACAATTTGGATAATGCTCCATGCATTCATGTTTTTTTTATTATTAGCTTTATTTACATTTTGGTCGCATGACAACTCAGTTACACAGTAATTCCAATAGTAAACAGTCTAGTGACAATTTCTTTGTTCCCTCCCCTCCACTTCGGAGAAAAGAAAAAAAAGATTGGAAATTACAGGGAGATGACTTTGGGCTACAGCCTTTGAGTTCCAGTCATTAGCCCAGGGTAAAACATAGGCAAGTCCCATTCCCTATAGCAATTCACAGCCCAAGATATCTGGGGTTGAGCCCTCAGCCATCACAGTCCTTCCATGCTCCCTTCTTCCTGGAGCCCCAAGTTCCTGCCGTGCTCACCCGAGCATCTCACTATCAACTGTTCACAGAAGGCACAGATTCTGCATGAGACGAGGCAGAAATAGGTGTGCTTCTATATCTCGGACATGTTCAAAGAACAGGGACTAGGTCCACGCGTATGTGGGTATAGAGTTTTTCAGGAGCGCTGTAATCCTCACCATGGCCAACAGCTACTAAACCTTGTTCCTGCAGTAAGCCAGAGGGGACCTTCCCAGCTTTTCCAGATGCGGTCTCTAGTGATCTTCAACTCTAGAAGTAGCTGGGTTGTCAATGAGGCTCGGGGTCCTGTGAGCGGGTAGGAAACGTCCTCTGACGCGTCTCCGAGTAAGACCACCAGGGGGATGAAGGGAAGCTGGGCCCCGGTTATATCTTTAATTTGCGCTAAAACCGACTTCCAATATACAACTATAACGGGGCAGGACCACTACCAGTGCAGCATATTACCCACCTCTCTGCACCCATGCCAAAACCGGTCCGACAGCTCCGGGGATGTGTGGTGGAGCCTCCCCGGTGTGATGTACCATCTATAGCAGAGTTGTATTGCTCCTTCTTTGTCTGCTTACACCTCAAATTAGCATGTGTTTGCCACCAGATCTTAGCCCACAAATCATCTGGGATTTTCCACCCTAAGTCTTGTTCCCAAGTAGTCATATAAGGGTGCTGTGAAAACCCAAGGGTCTTTTCCCCCTTTCCGCCGAGCTGAGTGGAAATCTTGGGGAAGAATGCCATAAGAGGAGAACACCATTAAGTGAGACAGGCTGTTCCCCCTCCCCTCTATTCTGATGTCCTTGCCCGATGTCCCCTGAGATTTTGTAGGATGCTGTCGTTCTACCTCAACCTCATCCCAACCATGTCCTTCTCTGAAATGTAGAACCATCCCTACCAGACCTCTTGACAATAATCTACCCGACCTCTACCCTCTGAAGTTAACATCCACAGGGAGGAAAATCAAGGAAAGGGAGAAAAACATGAAAGCCCTATATTTCGCAATATACCTTCCCTTGTTTCTCTGATGCAAATACTTATTGTTAGGCAGAATCATATGCAGTACCCTTTGGGAACACCACACACAATTAAGACTACAAGTGCAAGTACAAATTCACCTTTGGTACAAGCCTGTACTACACAGTAAAGTGGTAGTGATGGCTGAGCAGCCAGACGTATCTCAAGAGTAAAGTGAGCAGTATCAGAAGTTACACAAAGGACAGCAATTACTATGGTTCAAACAAACACTGATTCAAGGTTTCTGAGCAAAAAAATTACATTTATTTACACATTCATTTGTAAAACAGTTCCCCAAGTAAAGCTTCAGAAAAATCACAATCTTTATATACTACACAACACCCAATCAATTCTAGACAAGTTAAGCTCAAAATGAAGTGTGAGCAAAATGGCACTCCAGCAATTTAAAAAGGGAGGGAAAGACAAGGTTATACAAAATTAAGAAGCACCAACAAGTAAGTAGGCAGGACAATCTAGAAAAGGCTTGCTACAATGAGGATTCAAATCAATAGGCCTGGGCCAATGTTAATGGTTCAGAGTCTTTGCAGAGTATCACACAGTTCAGAGTAGTTTGCGGTTAAGTCTTTGCCAAGAGTTCGAAACTAAGTTGGTCGGAAGAAAAGTTGCTTAAAAGAGTAGAGAAGGACAAGCCCTCGGATTTGCAAAAGATTTAAAACACTTTCACCGCGGTTGGATGGAACGAACAACCAAGTTTGAACAGTACCTTAGAAGAAGAAGAATGCTGTAGCTGAGCTAAAAGTTCCTGGCAGATCCTGCAGGCTCACGGTTCCTGAAACGACTGTCGGACTGACACGAAGGAGGAAGACTGGAGGGTCCTGCACTGCCTAAGGAAGAAACCAGCAGCAGAGCAAAGCAGCGAATAAAAGGTGCGCTCCTTAAAACCCAAACAAGGTCTGGTCCTCCTGGCTATCCGGTTCACTGTAGCTGTGCACAGCAAATTCGGCCAGGGGAGGGAGGCTTTGCTTGGCGTTTGGCGAACTGGTTGGTCCCACCAGTTCAAGGGAAGAAGATTCCTTGCAGATCTTCTCTGTTGTCGAAGTTTGGAGATTCGGACCCGCAGCAGGGCTTCACCGGGAGGTTCAGTTGTGGTAGTGGTACTCTTCCTTCAGCTTCTCTTCGGTTCTCTCGATCCAGTGGTGACTCTGCCTTCCAAGTCCTAGAAACCTGCTTTTTATGCAGTTTTCCCCCATTCACACAGCCTGGCTGTCAATCACACATCAGGGTGGCTGTCCTGGCAGGACAGTCACCTAGCCAATCAAACAAGAGTGCGAATTGGGTTTCGAAGGGAACCCTGTGCAGGGGTCCTAAAACCCCTCCCTCACATCCTGTCTACCCAGACTTTCAAGCGCCTAAGGAGGGCTTCTGTGCAGAAGCCCGCCAAAGGACGGCGAACAAAGGAACCAAACCTGGTTTGGCGCGCAGAGTAAAACACGAGGAAGACCTTTACAAAAAGAAATGGCTAATAGACAAAGCCGGAACCAAATAAAAGTAAATGGGGTCCAGCAGATTTAAGTTCAAGGCTACTAACATAGCCTAAAACAGTACCAAGACTATTTTCATAGACCGCGGTAGGAAAAATATGGTAGAAACCACTGCCAGCAGCCAAATCTTAAAGAAAGGGGAACGAAATAATGTTCCATGAGAGACAGACAAAAAGTAATAACTATTAACCCTTTCCAGTACTCTATGTAGGATAGTTTGTACCGGGTCTGTGAATTTAAAAAGACTAATAAAGTCAATGGCAACTTTACATGTTTCTGGGAGACAGTAGTCCGTCCCAGAAAATGGAGTTTAAAGTGGGAAGTCTGAAAAAGACAACCCTGTGTCACTGCACTAAAGGTGCTGTGTGACACACAGTAAAAAGATGTTGCCTATGGAGTAGGTGAGGCTCCACAGTCTATGAACACAAAAATGTTAAACACACAGCAAAACACATGTAAGAGTGGGAAAAAAGGCTCACACTCTTACAAGGTAAAATAAAATAATCCTTGAAATCCAGCAAAGCTGCTTAGGGACTCAGTAGGTAAGGGAAATTAGCCATTCTGGAGAATTCTCCCCAACACTCATATACTCACTCAGGAATATTATAACACCCACCTTCCCAGTCATTCTTCTCCCTGTCCCTCTGATTGTTTTCCGAACTCCCAGTCTGCTTTTATAACACACTACAGTTCCCACAATCCCCCTTATTCATTTCACGACCCAGATACAAAACCCAGAGACAAAGCTAAAAGAAATACCTCTGGCTTTTTCCTGCAAGGCTGTCTCGCTAGTGAGATCAGGCAGAGTCAGGCACCACACCTTGACAACACACACCTGACCTCCATTTCTCTTCCCCATAGGGATAAAATGCGCAGCATTGAAACACACACTGAGAAAGGCAAAATGCACAAGGAAGCAGCAATTCCGAGATGACAGTTTAAACCAAGGAGAAAGGCGACAAGACCTGAGAGAGTTACAAGGAGGGAACTACCCTTGACCTTTTCGGAGAAGGACGGCGACTTTCACAAGACCTTGAGGAAAAGAAACATCCCGGGAGGATAGCTCAGCGGCAGCGTGTGCGTCTTGGAAGCAAAACGACACGAAGCAAAACAGGTTCGATCCCCGGGTCCGTGCTTAGAAACCTCTGGGTGTTTAAGCGCGTTATAAATACGCAACTAAGACAAAAAAAACACAAAAAAAACAATTATGCAACAAAAAAAATGATCAATTCCTGTAAAAGCGCCTCGATGCACGCGGGCTGTGTGAGCGCTTTAAAAATGCAAAATAAATAAATAAATAAGGCTGTGAATAAAAGCTGAACAACGGTGCAGCGTGTGCCACAAGTACACAGGGCCCTCCTGCATGGATAGCCAATTGATAGCCCTGGCGGGGAGAAGTGGTTGCCGCCGTGGTACTGTCCTTGGCTCTGACAACACAGCCGCGCCAGTGAACACAGCCGGTATATCGTAGAGACTGATAGCAGACTGGACTGTTACAGACAAGTTTGCAAGCAGCAACATTGTATGAAGAAAGATGAGGCATGTGATTGAACTTTTGTGAAACCGAAATAGATACCATACACAGAGTCGTCCGGTGCCACGTGGGTGCTCATTCGAAGGTCTCTGTTTGGTATCCAGCTGAGCGTGTGAGAATTATTGAACTTTGAAATTGAAGTGGTCCTGCAACGGGGCAACCTAAATCCTGTGCACATTCGAAAGTCTTTGATAGCTAAAACAAACTGAGTTTGGTCTGAGCCAGGCTGAGGGAGACTAATTGTATAAAAGGGGATCTGAGCACGGAAGAGGGGGATCCGAGGTGAACCATGAGTCACCCGAGAAAATATTGCTGTGGCAAATGTGAACCCGACTGAGGGATGCCTACAAACCAAAATTGGTCTGAGCCGGCTGAGGGAGGCTTATTGTATAAAAAGGGATCTGAGCCCGGAAGAGGGGGATCCAAATGAAGGATTGTGGTGGCTTAGGGGGCTCTGGGGTGAAGAGTGAACTCACCTGAATTGAATGTTTGTAAAGGAATTTTTTCGTTGTTTTTGGTACATCTGAATCAAGAGACTTGGACATAGAAGGCCCTGATGTTGGTAAAAGGAACTGTACCCTCGTGCCGAAGAAGCCCAAGAGTGTGATATGCTCGAGTGATCGCCTTGTCCCATGCTGAAAACATGGGGAGGGGAGGACAACGGCCTTTACATCCTGACTTATCATTTTGTGAAGAATTCTTTATTGTTCATGAACATTTCCCCACACTATTTGTAAATTAGCGGTAAGGATTGGCAATAGTTTTTTTTTTAGTATAGGCCCTTTTATTTTTGACAAGACTCCACTCGAACTGCATTATTATTATTTGATGGTCGTAGCTTGCTCCCATCTTAGATTTAGGCTTAGATAGGCGTTCATCACACCCTTGAATAAGGTTCAGTAAACATCCTTTAACTGTGGTCACTTGTCTGTTTTACTTTGATGCCATGCCTTCCTTACAGTGCTTACTCCCATTCTCAGTGTTCCCCACTAGCCTATATAATTGTGAGACCCTCCCAGAGCTCCTTCCTTCCAAGGCTGAGAGTTCAATCCCTTTGGGGGCACGGGTAGCTGCCTCTTGGTTGCCGGGATGGTCATCCAGCGTCTAAGCTGGATATAATGGAATCGTTCAATTTCACGCAAGTAAAATTTGGCCTTACAATAAGCAAAAGTCAGAGGTTCCCCCTTGCGAAATAGAGTTTCAATGGGGCGTCCTTCTGCCAGCCTGTGAAAGCCCCCCTGCCCACCCTCAGAGAGAAGTTTGGGTTATGCATAACAGATGTGAGATGGCCCAGTGCTCTCGGTATCCCCAGAAGCCGACACACCCTATCCCAGTGCTCCAGGGAGACAACAGTAATGGACAAGATCCCCCTCTCACCCCCCGGCTGCCAGAGATAAGAGTGGGAGCTCATGGGAGGCTCCCATCTCCGGCGGCCAGTCCAAAACTGGGGCTACTTGCGCCACCAGAAAGAAATTTATCACAGACGGCACACCGCGGCCCCCTGCAAACAGGGCTTTAAATAGTACCTTCTTCGGGATCCTCAGATGCCTGCCCCCCAGATAAATTTAACAATGTGCTCCTCGAGATTCCTCGCCCCGCACCTTCAGAGGTAGCCCCTGAAACACATTCAAGAGTTTCGGGAGCAGTGTCATCTTTACAGCTAGTATCCGGTCCAGCCACGAGATTTCTTGGTGGCACCACCGCACCAGTTGGTCCCGGGCGTCCTTAATCAGGTCCAGGAGATTAGCTCCCACCAGCGAGTCGAAGTCCGCTTATCCAACGGCAAGCATTAGCCTGAGCTCCTTTTGAGCATGTGCAGGGTTTCACAGGGTCTGAGTTATTCAGGCCAAGTGATTTGTGTTTGTAAACCCTAAAGCTGGACACCTCTCTGAATTCATTCAGGGCCTTTGTTAGTTCGGGCAGGGACCTAAGGGGGTCGGAGGGAGAAGCACAATACATCATCTGCATAAAGTGCCGGTTTGTGCGTGTCCCCTCGCAGAGTCACCCGGGGATCAACGGGTTGCTCTGGATGTGTTGGGCCAGGGGCTCCATCGCCAGGCCGAAGATAAGGGGCGAGAGCGGGCTGCACTGCCTTGTACCCTTTTCTTCTTGGATGAATTGGGAGAGCTGACCATTGACATTTACTCTTGTCCTGGGGGCCTTAAAGTTGCTCATCACAAGGCGAACTAAGTTTGGGCCGAAGTTGAATGTCGTAGGACCCCTTCCATGTATGCCCAATTCATGCTATGAAACGCTTTGCGGGCATTCAGGGACAGCAAGACAAACCACTTTGGTATTTCACTTTTGGCTGCAATGACATCCACTACTTTCCAGATATTGTCATGTGCGCCATGCTCCATTTGGTCCTGTTTGATCAGTTTGGGGAGAACCTCGGTCAACCTACATGCCAGGACTTTGCCATACATGTTTGCATTGACATTCATAAGGGCTATTGGCCTTTATGCCGAGCGATGTGCTCCGTCCTTCCTGGGTTTCAGGATGAATGTAGTAGTGGATTCTGCCATGGCGTGCGAAACTGCCCCGATCTCAAAAAGCTATTGAACAGTTTAGTCAATTGGGGGATCACCATGGGTGCAAAGGCTTTGTTGAATTGGGCCGAGAAGCCGTCAGAACCCAGTGTCTTCCCCGCAGGGATACTCCGTAAGGCTCCAAGGATCTCCTGCTCAATGATTTCGGTTTCAAGTACCTCTGTCCTCAGCTGAAAGCTGTAGAAGCCCTACCCGCGATGTATCGTGCCTCTTCTGGTCCTGCTCCCTGGGAATACTCGCCCCCAACTCTCTAAAGTAATTTTCCATTAACGCTACTTTAGCCGTCTCTTGGGTGACCCGCCTGCCATCGTCGTCTAGCAGGGCCAGGATATAGTTATGCTGAGCACGCTTGCGTGGCTTCGCTGCCAAAAGCCTCTTGGTTTTGTTGCCTCGTACATAGTATTGGTGGATATTGAGCAATGCCTGCGCTTCATTTTCCGTAAGGTGAACTTCAAGCAATTTCTGCGCAGCCTGCAGCTCTTTAAGGGACTTGCGCTAGTTAACTCGCTTGTGGTTGGCCTCCCTAGCTTTCCGGCTTTAGCGTTTGCCGCCAAGCAGCTAATGATAGTGCCTCGAAGGACTGCTTTGGCCGCGTCCAAGAATATACGAAAGTCCATGGTCTCTGTGTTGTTATCCACAAAGTAGTTGGGGAACACTTCGGAGATGTGTGCTCTCATCGCAACGTCCTTTAAAACGAAATTGTTAAACCGCCACAGCTTACGTTGACGACTTGCCTGAGCTACAAGGTCCAGGAAGAGGCGGTCCGGGGTGTGGTCGGAGAGGCCCCTTGGGAGGACCTCACATTGAGTAACCGTCTGGAAGAACCTCCAGGCCTCTATCACCGCGCTTATCTGCACTGGTCGCGGTTAGGGTTTTATCCTTGGTGAGATCTATGACAGAGTTGACATACCCAGCTATAATTAACTCTCCCTCCGAGAAGCCCAGTATCCATGTATTATTATTACAGGGAATTTAAATGCCAAATAGAGGAGTCCTTCCTGGATAGAAGAAAGTAAAATGCTAGAAGAAGGATGGTGGATCGTTGCAATGATGATGGCATGCCGAACGGGACATTGTGGGGGAACGGTTTTGGCACATTCTCTTTAACTCGAGCATGAGAACCGTGAATGGGTTGTGTAAGGGGTCAGAAGAAAGACTCGGACACAAAGGTAGTATGTTTTTGGGAAAATACTTTTATTAAATAATAAAAGGGTTGGAAAAGGCCTCTCTGTCCCTATGTCTAGGAGGGATTTCCCTACGTTAAAAAAACGAGTGAAATTGTCAGGCAGTCTGAAACCATAAAGTTAGTCACTATTGTGTCTGCAAATCCTACTTCAATCCCTACAACTAATACTCTAAGATAAATGTGCAAGGATGGTCTTTTCTCAAAGTGTAAAGTGTTCACAGTATTTTCGCCAAACAGAAAGCTTCTCAGCTTTGCTGGTGTTTAAACAATAAAGAAAGTAATGTTCGAGGGGATTGGGTCCTCCGACGTATTCCATATCTATGACAGTAATCACCACAGCTGTGCTGCTTCGGAAAATCTTCGGCGTCTGCGTCATGCCTTGATGACGTCGATACGCTGCCCTCGAGGATCTCCTCCGACGGCCGACGTCACTGGATGTTATAAGTAGGACACACGATGCCCGTAGCCTCGGTTCCGTTTTTTCCGCGAACGTGTTCGCTTCGGGAATCTCGGCGCGCCTCGACTCTTTGGAGTTTCTGTTGCTTTCTCGGTTCTTCAAACCTGTTTGTTAATTCTTTCTTCGTGAAGATGTCTACCTCGTCTTCCACACAGCGTCCGGGCTTTAAGAAGTGCGGGGACTGTGGGTCCAAGATGTCAGTCACAGACTCGCACGACGCCTGCCTCTGGTGCATCGGGGAGGCCCATGACACGGATGACTGTGTCGACTGCCAGTCGCTCATGTCGAAAGCCTTGCGGGAGCGCAAGAAGAAGTTATCCGTAGGTAAGGTGTCCAAGCCCCAGAAGTCGGGGTCTGTGGGGTTTTCGAAGGACGACTCGAGGGGCGACTCTCCACGTCGTCATCGGAAGTCCAGTGGGTCTCGGTCCCGGAGTCGGTCTCGCCATTCCTCTGCCTCTTTGAGGCACTCCCGGAAGCGCCGTCATCAGTCGCCTTCCCCGTCCTCATCCAAGGACTCCACCCATCGGTGGGTCGCTTACCCCACCAAGCATGCGACACCGGAGGAATGGGCTTCCTTCAGGAAGAAGATGTTGGCGATTCTCGAATCGCAGGGCACTGGTCCGTCCACGCCTCCGAGTAGGATTGGTCGGGATCAGCCGAGAGATGCCGCTCGCACGCCTTCGGGCTCGGGTGGTCATCGCGATGCGCGGGAAAGGTCACGCTCGGACAAGGGGAATCGTTCTCGGCATGCCCGGTCCAGGTCCCGGTCTTCGATGCGCTCGAGACCGTGTGAACCTGTGAAGTCTTCGAGGAAGACGTCGACGCCTGTGGTGCAGAGGTCGTTGACGGACTCTCTGGGCTCCGCCTCCGAGGAAGTCGTCGAGGCCGTCGGCACCCAGGATGTCGAGGGACACGCTCAGGGCTCCGCCTTCGAGGCCTGTGTCGACGCCGTCGATGTTGTCGGCGCCGCGTCTGTCGTCGACGCCGGCGCCGATTCACTCGACGCCTTTCAGGGCTGTGTCGACGGGGGTACCCCGTGGCTCGGGGAAACCACCTAGAAAGGCTCTGGCCAGGGTCAAGCATGGCTTTGGATCCAGTTGTGTGCCTTCTTACCGCCATCTGGAGTTCATTTCAGAGGTGGATGAGGGCTCTGATGATGGCATGGGGCCTGACACGGTGCCTGACGAGATTCTCTTGGGCCATAGCCAGTTTGAGGACCTGAGGCAGCCCCTGCATGATGCTAGTGGGCTGGACAGCTCTCCGGAGGTGCAGTTTTTTTAACCCTGAGCCTGGCTCTCATGCCGATTCTTCGTACCGGCGCCTTATGTCATGGGTCACCGAGTACTTACGATGTTCTGCTCCCCCGGGGGAGTTTGTTCAGGATGACCTTACGGATATCCTCGACATTGGTCCACCAACTGACCCAGTACTGCCGTTTCATATGGCTCTGCAGAGGAGGGTGGCGGCGGCTTGGACTGCTCCGGAGAGTCTCCCGGCAGTGAGCAAGTCTTTGCCACAAAAATACCGCCCAGCCAGTAGTGACCCCTGCTACTTGTCCAAGCACCCTACTCCGGAGAGTTTGGTGGTGCAGGCGGCTATGGCCCCGGCAAAGCAGGCGTCGTACCCTACCATCCCTCCTGATAGGGATGACAAGCGTTTTGACGGCTGGGCCAAGAAAGTGTTTTCTGCAGGCGGTATGGCGCTTCAGGCGGCCAACTCCATTTGTGCCTTGTCTCGTTTCACGCACACTCTGTGGAACTGTGTTTCCTTGGCGGCTGATCATATTCCCGAAGGGGATGAACAGATGGTTTCCTTGCCATGGTTCAGGACGGCAAGGATGCCATGTGTGAGGCTGTTCAGTCGGGTTTGGACATGGCAGATTGCGTCAGCCGGTCCATGGCGGCGAGCACCGTGATACGCAGGTTTGCGTGGTTGCGGAAGTCGGGGTTTGCTCCTGATGTGCAGGCCCGGCTCCTCAACATGCCCTTTGACGCGGAACATCTTTTTGGCAGCAAGGCTGACGAGAGCCTTGAAAGGTTGCAGACCTCAAAAGCTGCAGCGAAGTCGTTGGGCGCTGCAGTTCGACAACCTCTGCCTTTTTGTCCCAGGGGACAGCAATGGAGGGGAGGTTCCTTTCGTTATTACTCATCCTTTGGTAAAGCGAGAGGAGCTGCCAGTGAAAGGGGCCACCGTAGGAGTGCCAGAGGTGGAAAACAAGGTACTCGAGGTTCCAAGGCCGCTAGGGCTGTTGCCTCTTTGCCCTCAGGCAACGCCGCAGCCGCTTCAGCTCAGTCATGAGGCCATGTCCCATGGTTCGCCGGTTGGGGGAAGGCTGGCACAGCATCTTGCAGAGTGGCGCGCTATTACTTCAGATGTGTGGGTTCTGGAGATCATAACCCACGGCTACTGTCTTCCTTTCCAGCAGAGGCCTCAAGACAATCCACTGGGGAATCTCTCTTTGAAGAGTCCGGATCCGCTCCTTGCGCAGGAAATTCAATCTCTGCTGGAGAAAGGCGCCATAGAACTGGTGGCCGTAGTGGAGAGGAACAAGGGATGGTATTCCCCTATTTTTTGATTTCCAAGAAAGACGGGGGATTGAGACCCATCATGGACTTGCACGGTTTGAACAAACTCCTCAGGAAGGACAAGTTCAAGATGGTTACTCTCTCTCAAGTCCTCCAGGCCCTTCAACTTCAGGACTGGTTGGTGTCTCTCGACCTCAAGGACGCTTATTTTCATGTGCCGATCCATCCAAAGCACAAGAAGTACCTGAGGTTCGCGGTTGGTGACTCGCACTTTCAGATTCGGGTCCTGCCGTTCGGATTGACCTCCGCCCCGAGGGTCTTCACCAAGCTCATGGTAGTGGCGGCAGCGCACCTCAGGAAAGGGGGGATTCACGTCTACCCCTACCTGGACGATAGGTTGATCAGGGCGCGCTCTCCCGAGCAAGTCCTGGATCATCTGTCAGTCACCTGCCACTCCCTCCACAAGCTGGGCTTCTCCCTCAACTTAAAGAAGTCCCATTTGACACCAACTCAGAGGCTCCAGTACATCGGAGAAGTGCTCAACACGTCCCTGGGGCAGTGTTTTCCTCCCCAGGTGAGGGCTCATCACATTCAGCAGATGTTGCACAAGTTTCAACTTGCCCAGACTCTCCCAGCGTTCGAGTTCTTGAGACTGTTCGGCCTCATGGCATCCTGCATTCTTCTAGTGCCAGAGGCCAGGTTGCGGATGAGATCTTTGCAATGGGCACTCAAGCTCCAGTGGTCTCAGTCCTCCGGCAGGATGTCGGACCCTGTTCAGGTGCCGTCTTCGGTCGCCCAGGACCTTCTGTGGTGGGCCGATGAAGGCAATCTGATGAGGGGGGCTCCATTTTGGCTGCCCTGCCCAGAGGTGACGATCGTGATGGACGCATCCCTCACGGGATGGGGAGCTCATGCCAACGAGTTGACAGTGAGCGGTCGTTGGTCTCCGTTGGAGTCCAGACTCCATATCAATCTGTTGGAGCTGAGGGCCGTCAGGCTAGCCCTGAAGACTTTTCTGCCGACTGTGTGAGGAAAGAATATCCTGATCCTGACAGACAACATGGTGGCTATGCACTACCTCAACAAAAAAGGGGGGCAGGGTCACTTCCTCTGTGCAGGGAGGCGATGCAGCTCTGGTTCTGCGCAATCCAGCAGGAAGTTTCGATCTCGGCAGTTCATCTGGTAGGAGACGAAAACGAGACGGCGGACGCTCTGAGCAGGCAGAGCGCGATCTCTCACGAGTGGGAGTTGGTTCAGGAGATTCTCCTGGAGATCTTCGCCCTTTGGGGGACCCCTCAAGTGGATCTCTTCGTCTCCAGTGTCAACCGGAAGTGCGAGAGGTTCTTCTTGCGGGAACTTCCTCCAAACGGAGCCTTAGGAGACGCGTTTGTGGTGGAGTGGTCTTTCCCACTGCTGTACGCGTTTCCTCCAGTCCCCGTCATCCTGCAAGTACTGCGGAGGTTACGGAGGTTCGGTTCCTGGATGATCCTCATTGCTCCGGCGTGGGCCCGGAGGACGTGGTACCCGGACCTTCTCGACTTGTCCATCTGCCCTCCACGTCGTCTTCCCTACCGAGACGATCTGCTCTCACGGGAGGAGGGTCAGGTTCTCCATCAAGAGGTCAGGTCCCTCAACCTTCACGCTTGGTTTCTGAAAGGTTAAGGTATAAGGATTGGGATCTCCCTGAAGACGTGATGGAGGTGTTGCTTTCGACCGGGAGGCCCGCAACAAAGTCCCTGTACCGTTGCCGTTGGAGAAAGTTCTGCAACTGGTGCAGGGTTATGAATGTGGATCCTTTTGCATGTGAAATTCCCATGGTTCTGTCTTTTTTGCTTTCTTTGGCCCACAGGGGCCTTCAAGTGGGTACCATTAAGGGTTACCTGGCGAAGAGTGTTCCTATTTTAAAATTCCTTTAATTTCTCAGTTTCTGAAAGACTTTGTCTCGCTGGATTATTTTGGCTATCTCTGGCCCTCATTAGGACTCCGGCGCTACACCTCCGACCCGACCCCTAAGGAGAAGGCCAAACAAGACAAGGTGTCTGGGGCGACCACAAAGGCCAAGCAGGACAAGGGGCCTGGCCTGACTGTGAAAGCCCAGGCGCACCAGTGGAAGATGGATCCTTCCATCGAGGTGGTGGTAATGTCCCTTTTCGAAGGCCGCGGGGGCAGACCCGCATGGCGCCCTTTCAAAGGCAAGAGTGTCCCTCCCTCCCAGGAAGGAGACTGCGTTCCAGCCCATTGAGAAGACCCCGGAGAAGAAGATGCCGGTCATCTCCCCGAGACCATCCCTCTAAAGAAAGGGGGGTGGTGTTGAAGTCCTCCAGGGCACGGATATCTCCTTTGCTGAGGAGGAGGAGCTCATCTACCTCCAGACCATAGAGGAGGAGGGTGCCAACAAGCAAAACATCAGAGTCGCGCCCTAAAACGAGGGAGCTGATGAGGGTGATGACGAGGGCCTGCTCCTATGCCCCAGCTGCCTGTCTCTACACCGCAGCTGCCACCTAGAGATCTTTCAATGGACATTCTCCCCACCCTTCATACACTTGTATCTGAGATACAGAAGAGGATGCCAGCGACGCCGCTGCCCGCTTCCCCAGCGGCATCGGTGCCTACCGCCTCGTTGACGATGGGGGAACCACCATCCATGAAGAGGAAGAGGCACCCGCTGCCTCCTTGCCACCCGTCGGCTCCTTCTCCACCACCCCCGACAGGTGAGACGGAGTCAGACACAGCAACGACGGCGGGCACTTATGACAACGACGGGCTGGGGGACCTCCCGTCGCCTCTGCCCAGATCCTCTCTGTCGGTCGAGATAGGATTGTTCCATGCAATTATCTCCAGAGCATTGGAGCTCTTCCAGCTCATGCCGGAGGAGAAGAAGGAAGGCTTCTTATACCAGCGCCGCAAGGCGAAGAGAAAGACCATCCTTTCAGTCCCGCTCTTGGGTGATATTTGGGATGAGGGACTGGGGCTCATGAAGAACGCTTCTACGGCCCCCGCGGAGAGGGACCATTTAGAGAAGAAGTACAGAGTGCCGGACTCTGCTCCTAAGTGCTTGGGAGCCCAGCCGTCGCCGGACTTGGTGGTATCTGCAGCGGCCAAGAAGTCATCATCGGGCTCGACGTCTTCGGCAGCGTCCAACCCTCCTGACAACGAGGGGAAGAAGTTGGATGCGATTGGAAAGCAAATTATCTACTCTGCAGCAACGACCATCAAGGCCGCCAAGACCATCAAGGCCCAAGAGACCAGCAGGGGCCGCTCCAAGGCCTTCGGAGGAGGACACCATTGTCGCCAGGGACCCCAAGGTGGCTCGTGGACCTCTCAAGCAAGAATTAACCGGCCGGGATGTCGGGCTCCAACCTGTGCACCCCGGTGGGAGGCCGGCTGGCGAACTTCATCAGCGTGTGGAATACCATCTCCACCAACCATTGGGTGCTAGACACTCTTGCCCACGGACACACTCTAGAGTTTCAACGGCAATGACCACAAATACCATCGGGTGGCCCAGCAGGAAAACCACGTCCCACAGCTGCTGTTGGAGGTTCAGGCCATGCTAAAGAAAGGGGCGATAGAGTTAGTTCCAAGGCGACTCCAGGGCACCGGAGTGTATTCAAGGTACTTCCTCGTATTAAAGAAGACCGGGGCTGGAGGCCCATTCTCAACCTGCGACGACTGAACAAGAGCCCAACACTGAACAAAGCTGAACAAGAAGTGTCAAGTATGATGAGAGCAGATTTACTGATACCGAAAAAAAGATGTTTGTATACGCAAATGAACAAACTAAGATTGATTACTCGATATAGTGCTGATAGCAACAACATTTACACAATTTTGAAACGTCATTGGTATTTACTTCATTTGGATCAAGACATAGCGAAATGGTTAGAGCCCAATCCCGGGATTATTTTTAGCAAAGCCACAACACTTAAAAATATTTTGTGTCCATCATTTATGTCAAATCCGATAGGGGTAGATACATAGTTAACTCATGGTCAACCGGATGGTTTCCACAAATGTGGGGGGTATAAAATGTGCACACGTGCACTGGAAACAGCTACATTAGATTTGGGAACATTGGGCAAACATGTCATCAATTCTTTTATTAATTGCAACACTAAATTTGTGGTTTATTGTATAATTTGTATATGCGTCTTGCACTATATTGGCAGCACTATCGGGCCTCTGAAAATTCAGATTAGAGAACATTTATCATCAATTTCTAATCAAGAGACAAAATATCCACTTGCTATGCACTGGTAATCAATTCACTAATTGGATGACAAAAGGATATCCGATTTACTGGATTAGCTCAGGTAAGCCTCCCCAAAAGGGGCGGGAGGCAACCTCAAACTTAAATTGAGACAATTGGAAGCCAGACTAATTTGTAAATATAGAACGGTGACCAGGGGTCTAAATTTGGACCATGAATTCCATTTATTCCTCTAGGACAATGTGCAGATATTGAATGATATCATGCTTTGAGAGTTGTGATGACTCGTGACTGTTATTGCAGTGGAGATGCTAAATAATATTTACAATATATTTTCATCAATGACAATGAATGTTGATTCATATGCATAGAGTCCAATTACGTAAGAGTGACCAAGCAGCCTATACCATGATTACTGAATGAGCAGAGCATGTCATGCGTTTATATTTAGTTTCCCTGTTGGATACATATATGGAAATTGCCATAATCGCGAATAATTCCTGCTAATGACTATTAAGAAGTCACTAATGACGTTTCAGGATGGTGTTCCGTTTTGCATGAGTTCATAAAATTAACTGATTTACTATGTCATAAAATCAAATGTCTATGTGGTTTAAAATATACGGTAGAACATGTGCTGTGGTCTCTTGCCCGGTGCGGGTCACACCACTTTCACTATTTTTCTAGTGCAATAATGTTGCCCGTAATTTGTATGACTAGCGTGTGTCCACTATCGGCTCCGGTGTTTTGTACTACAGCATATTATCAAAATTAGGGATTTTACTAGTTAATGTGTATCGCATAGATGTGACCTGTAACCTTAATGATTTACATGACTTTGTGGACGTCAGCTACCATTCGTAAGCTAACTTCTTGATATAGGATACTCAACCAAGTTAGCGTAGCAACTCTGTGGATGTTAACAGTGTAGTGTTATCATATAGAGGGACTCTTCACGGCGGCTTGCTCTCCCGAAAAATCATTCAGATGCTGAGAGGCAGGTAAGGAGGATTGCTGTTACTTTTGCTATGGTCCCTGGAGGACATTAGATGGCATCAATGGATAATTGAATTTAATTATGAACTAATTGGATATTTGTACGGCATTTCTTTCCCTTGCTTTCCATGATGAAATGGGCATTTTGCTTAACTTGGATGACAACTTTGACACGTGGATTATGATACTAACTACATGATTAATGTTGGGATTATACGTATTACAGACAGTGACTATTAAGACCTATTGCAACAGCAGAAGACTTTAAGGTATTTACATAATGGATTGGACTTAACTCATAATAGTATATGTTGAGTGCATTGGCTATATTTAACAAAATGTATTGCACTCTTCCTTCTGTTTTGATAGACGAATGGTTAAATACATTTTTTGTGATCATCTAATTTGACTTGACAATATGATGAATTGGATTCAATAAAGGGGAGCCTAGACAGAGTTTAATGGTATTTGTATTTGTTTTTTAGTGACCCGAACATTTTAGACAATTGGAATTGGTAATTATACAAACAGTTGTTCTGTTGAAGTTATAGTGATGGTGTGACACACAGCAATTTTGATCACAGGCATATGTATACCTTTTAATTCAACTAATAGGTTTTTCTTTTTTATTTTTGTCTTCTTTCTTTCAACCTTTCCCCAACCCTGCTATATAATTGCCAATGTTTATGTTTTCTTTATTTAATTGGTGCCTTAACAATTTTGTGTTGATGATCAATGCTATTAATTTAGTTGATTTCATCCAGCAACTGAAGTAGTTAAAACAAAAATATAGGAACATGTAAATCTAAGAAGGCAGCTTTATTCCAGGCTAATTCAGAATGTATGCTACAAACCTAGATTAAACACAATGCTCAGGGTTTTTGGGCAATGATTAACAACTTGGAGCCTTTGTTCCAAATTAGTAAATTGAATGCTGTTGTGGAGGTTTATGGCTGTGAGATTGTGCAGATGATCCATATTTCGATGATTGAGAAGTATATTCTAGCTACTCCATGGGTCCCTGAGCTAGAAATCAAGGACATTTGGGGCCTGATAAAAAAAAAATTTAAGAATTCAAGAGCACCAGGGCCCAACGGGCTTACTAATAATGCCCTGAAGTCAGACCCTCTGAATTGGTATAAGGTCCTACTGCTGTTATTCTGCAGTATTTTTGATTCAGGGATCTTTCCTTCCTCATGGAGCACTGCCAATATCGTGCCTGTTTTTAAGAAAGGATCTAGGACAGACCGAAAAACTATCGCCCTATTTCCTTAATCGATGCAAACTGTAAAATCTTTGCATCTTTAATACTGGAACATTTGGAGGGCCGGGATGGGTCAACCTCAAGATTAAATCACTTCCAGACATAAAGGACATTCTACTAATTTGAATGGCTTAGTGGTAAGGGCATTGCAGGACTCAGCTTGGGCCAATGCGAATGGTTGCACATACTTGGCCTCAATTGATCTCTCTCTGGCCTTCAATAATGTTAATAGGAATAGACTGTGGAGCAAATTGGCTAGCTGGGGACTGCCGGGTGGTCTGTTCGAAACTCTTCATTGGTCCTTTTGAGAATTTGTCATCTGTATTAGGCTGAATAAGGATGGCGTTCTCTCAGAGTGGATTAATACATTGTGGGTTTGAGACAGGGATGCTCTTTGGCGCCTTGCCTGTTTAACCTATATGTCTCTGATGCAGTGAAGTACTTGTCAGGGGCTGGCCTGATTGCCCCTAAAATCGGGTCAATCAGGATGGAATGGTTGGCATATGCCGATGATTTCCTTTTATTTGATAATTCTGGGGTTGGCCTTCAACGTTTGCTGTCCAAGTTTTCTGAATACACCAAAAACAATGGTCTACTTAATCCTAGTAAGACCAGGATCTTGGCATTCTCTCAGGGGAATATGCAGAAATCTAAAGTCTGGGCTTTAGAAAATAAGGTGATCGGGACGATGGATTCCCTGGTATACTTGGGTTTTCAAATAAGTGCTCAGCCATGGTTGAAAAATATTAGAGAATCTCTAGTATATAAAGGTAAAATGTTAACAAACCAAGCCTTAAATGTCAATAGAAAATATGTCCGCTTCTCTATTAGACCTGTATTACACTCCTTTGAAGGAAAGATTGTGCCGAAATTGATATACGGACTGGAATTGGTTGATGTTATTTTTAAGGTATTGGATAACATAGAGGGCAAACTCTGGCATACAATTTTAAAGGTTCCTAATGCTTATACCTCTGACAGCTCTTAGATTCGAACTGAGGATTACCTAATTGGGGGCTTGAGTGCAATGGTGGTTACTTGCACTAATACTTGAAATTGATTGACCCGATGTTGAGTTAGTTATATGAAGCTCTGGGAGCACAATTGCTCGTTACAAAGGATGAGCAAAAGAATAGTCCGCTTTTACTATCGCTAGGAATCGGGTGTTCTGGTATTCTCACTAATATGGTGATGGATTGTGACACCTTGGTGTCCAATCCGCAGAAAGTGAACAAAGCTCTTTATGATCAAGATTGGGTGTGCACTACCAACCTATTCCACTCTTATCCCTCTCTGTGTGATTTGTTATATGAATACAAGAAGCGTGGTGCCCCCTCTCTTATTTTGCCTCAATTCCCTAATCGCTGTTATAGAATAATCCTTTTGAGGCTACGATGGAACCTTATTTTAACGAAAGAGGAACTTCTGAGGAGAAATATTATCAACAAATAAGATAAGGGTTGTAGGTTGTGTCAAGACTCCTCTATTGAAACCTCATGAAACTTGGTATTAGAATGTGCACCGCTAAAGAATCGTAGAAAGAAATGTATGTCTAAATTGTGTGATGGGAAGACGGCAATGAGGGTTTTAAACTGTTATTACAATTGGATGAGATGTGTGTATGTTAATTCCGTATCAGAGGGATTAACGCTGGCTGGTTTTATTAAGACTGTGAATTTGATGAATTGCAGTTTTTAAACTGTATTTCTGATTGTTCATAATGATTGTTTTTTAAAGGTTTTCTTATAAACCAGATACAAATAAAGAAAAAAAAGGAAAGAAAATATGGGGGATAGGTAGGGGGTTAAAAGGGGTGGGGGATTGGGGTGGCGTTAATAGTAACGGGGGAAGGGAGGTTTGGGGGCGGGACCAAACTACTGTCAATGAACAGACATAGAACCTTCATAGTGTTCATGCAGAGAAATTGAAACATTTTATCTCTGTAATAGGAATCTTTAGTTGGGACCAATGCTTTTGCACCTTTGTGACCTGAGCTGAATTCTTAGCATTTGGAAAAAGACTGACAAAATTGTATCCACAGAGCTCACTGCAGTTCCCGCAAACTCCATGAAATAACTTCTTTGATGTCTCTGGAGAGGTTGAGACTTTATCAAAACACATGCTACCCTCTGCGAGTAAATAACATGGTTTTTCACATGAAAGGCATCTGTTTCAAAGTTGGAGATTGCGGTCTATACTCTCATTTTGGGAGGGGATACCTTAGGCTTGCCCTGAATGGTCTCTCCAGAGATTTGGGCAGGTTCAGTTAACTGACTGGTGGAAGGGGGAAGTGTTCAGGCCCCCAGTGTTGGGCTGCGGTGAGGTACTGTGATTTTCTCCGCAACGTAAGAGGGACAAGGGTTGGATGACCAGTAGATCCTTGCTATACTGCTCCCTGGCCCAACATTCACAGGCCAAGTGTTCCAATATATGGAGGATTGCTTGGTCATGATGAAATTACATCAACATATGCACATCCAACATCCCTCTCCTGTAGTTGGTTGCAATCCTCTATTTCCTAGCTACCAACCTCTTCCAAATCACAGTTGGTATGCTACAAGGAATGGCCCAGCACACATTTCCTAAAGCCCTCAAAGCGGTCCTAATAGCCCTTCTATGACATGCCTCAACATGCATAAGCCTGCCAACCATCATTCAACGACATCAAGGGATGTTTGCACAATGTTGCCTAATAACCCAATATCATGTGCCATTGGTGCCACCTATCAACCATAGGTGGTGATATCAACTATAAACTGTAACATAACAGGAAACGTCAGCACACACTGAACGTGTCAAATGACCTGTGACGCAGATTTGACCAATACACACTCCCAAGATCGACCAATGAATCGCTGGTTTCTCGCAACAGTACCCTACCAGCTTACATGGCCACACACATGAGACAAATGGCATGGCTGTTAGCTGTAAACACCAGGGAGCAGTTGGTTAAAAGGGGTATTTCATGGATTAGGGGTCATTTTATTGTTTAAATTATGTGCTACATCATGCACTATCGACATTCTAACACTGACATGTCACCCATGTATACCAGTTATGCAGGCTATCCTTTCCTACCAAGGCTGATGACTCCCTACTGTAACCCTCAGAAGCCTGAGGGGAGTTGAAACAAAGCTGTGCACATACTCATAGGGGCCATTATTGAGAAAGCCTTTGGAATGTCAATAACCAGGTTCAAATGCCTACAGGCATGGTGCAGCCCTTATGTATATCCCTCAAATGGTTGGTCATATCACTGTCTATTACATGTTGCACAACTTTTGTATATGCTGCAGTGTGCCCCTACCACACAATGTTGTCATACAACCTGACAGTGATGACGACGATGATGAGGGGATGGAAAACCAGCTGCTCTGCCAGAATGGAATGTGTGAGAAGGGCTGATTGTGAGGCAACATTCTTCTGATGGGTAGAGAGGGGCTCTCCAGACCAGCTATGGACAATGAAGTGCATGATGATATTTCACCGAAGTGATGACAGTGCAGTTCAGTGGTAGTGGTACTAACATGTGTACATGTATATTGCACTTCAACATTGGCATGGTCAGTATTATGTCATGCCACAAGGTTCACATAAATAAAGGCACACATGTTGACAAATTTCCAAGGCTTTTTCACCAGATAACATCACTCATGTGTGCACCCTCGAACCCCCTTTGCTCTTCCACCTCAACAACACGCCTCCCTTTTGCAACCAACAACCCTTTTCTACCCCAATAATCCCTTTTCTCTTCCACCTGATGTTATGTCCTCTAAAAAGAGAGCCTACATCTAGGCCTGCATCTCTGTGCCATCTAACAACTCGGCCAAACTTTTCATTCAAAATCTGCTAGGAGCTGGCCAATCCTGCTGCAGTCACTACCTCTCTTGTTCCCTCCCAGGCCTTCTGCACAGCCTTGGCCTCTCATTTCACTACTGAAACTCAGGACATCCTGTCCACCCTCTCTTCCTCTACCTCCTCTTCCTCCTCCTCTACCACTCCTGGCCCGTCTGAGGCTGTCTATCATACTCCTTTCTCCAGTTCACCCCTAACAATGTTACTAGACAAGTCGGATCTATGAAAGTCTCGTCAAAGCAGGTTCTCCCCTGCTCATCCAGAACCATCAAGGACCACATCGACACCCTTGCTCCAGTCTTGGCTGATCTGCAATCACTCCTTTGCCACTGGAACTTCTCCTCCCCCTTAAGCACTCCCTTGTGCACCCCCTTCTAAAGAAGCCCTCAGCCGATCCGTCCTCTCCGGCTAACTATCGCCCGATCTCCATCACTCCTTTCCGGGGCAACCTCTTGGAAAATCTGGCCATCTCCCAGCTTAATCTACATAGTGAATCTGTTGGTTGCCTCCATGACCACCAGTCTGGCTTCAGAGCTGCCAGAAGCACAGAAATTGCTCTTCTGAACACCTGTGAAGACTTGCTCTCCGTCTTGACGCTAATCTCCCTTATGTCATCATTCTCATCAATCTATCCTCTGCTTTTGACATGGTCAACCATGCCATCCTGCTCAATCGCCTCCGCGACAACCTTGGTATTACTGATCTGGCCCTGGCCTGGTGGACCTTCTTTCTCACCGACTGACCCTCTCAGGTCCAACTGGGGTCTTTCCTCTCTTCTATCTCTCGCTCTGCTTGTGGTGTTCCCAACGGGTCTAGCGTCTCTCCCTGGCTCTTGATCCACTAGTTGGCACCTTTTGCCCACCGCATCGTTACTTTCTGCTCCAATTTTCAATGTTATGCAGATAACACTCAGCTCTCTTTTAGGCTCCCCTCAGCCACCTCTGCTTCTTCTCTCATACCAGACTGTCTGGCCGCAATTCAGGAATGGTGTGCCACCAATGATCTCTGACTTACTACCAGTAAGACTGAGATCCTCCTCATTGGGAGACCCGCTCCCTCCTTTCCTCTCTCCCTTTCTGGCTGCCCACTCTGGGCCCTCTTCCTACTGCTTCTTGTAAGGCTAAGAACCTTGGTGTCATTTTCGACTCCACCCTCTCCTTCTCTCTTCACATCTCTGACATCCCTAAAAAGTCAAACTATCAGCTGCACCTCCTCACTTTCCCCACAGAAGCTCACTGTCTCCAGAACAGAATTGCGAGACTTGCCCTTGGCCTCGAGCCCAGGGATTGTATCTCTCCAGCTCTGAAATCTTTTCACTGGCCCCCTGTGGCTGCAAGGATTAAGTTCAAGACCCTTTGCATCGTCTGCCAGGCTTTCTGGGGCCTGGGGCTGCTCTACCTCCAACTTTCTCTTCCAAAACATCTTCCTTCTCGAACTCATCCGCTCATGTGGCTAGATAGATAAGCCGGGCTTAATCCAAAAAGACATTTGTAATTAATTCACGTTAGTCGAAAAGGTATCCTGCTGGCCATATCTGCAACCCTACAATCCATTCTTTCTGCACTTATGAGTCACCCGCTGGCTGCACTTGTGAGTTTTTTTTTTTTATAAATATTTTATTGATTTTATATTTTAGAAAACCAAACAGCACTCAACACAATACAACTGTTACAGCATGTCGTCATCGAAGCACCATATTACATTACAGAAACACAAAAAAAAAAAGGACGAAAAAAACTCCCCCCACCCCCCATCAAGCCAGAGCCGGCTCCCTTGTATCATCAGTCGGGGCACCGTCGGGTGGAGCATTGTCTGTATGCCCACCATCCGAATTCTCAGATTCGTCTAAACCCTGTTGTGGGTTGGTCATGGAGGCCACCAATTGTCGCCAGGCCAGCAAGGGCCCTATCTCCGCCTCACCCCCTCTAGTGACCGCTTCAAACCATACCACGGATTCCGCCTTCGCCCACCTCACGAGGTCCGCCCACCATAGTTCCACTCTCGGCCTGCTGGCCGCTTTCCAGTTCATGGCAATCCTGCGTTTGGCCAGAACATATGCCAGGTCCCTCATCTTGCTCAGGTGCCTAGAGTGTCTGGGCCTGGGGAAGATCCCAAGCATACATGACCAAGCCGATCCCACGTCCAACACCACTCCCCCACCTGCGAGCTTCATCTTGACCTCCTCCCAAAATCTATACACTTCCGGGCAGGCCCAAAACATGTGTAGCAACCCTGCATTCACCTCCCCACACCTGGGGCATTTTTGAGTGATCGAGCCTCCAAACCTTGCGATCTTCTGGGGAGTCAAGTAGGCCCTGTGAGTAATGTACAGCTGGAGTTGTTGGAGCCGTGCATTTCGGGACACCTTTTTAGGATACCTCAGGACCCTCTTCCACTGACCCTCCGTCATAGGTCCACCCATCTCCTCCTCCCATTCATGCCTCAGTTGGAGCAACTCTTTCTCAGCCTTTGCTCTAAGGAGTTCGTATATCCGTGATATTTCATGCCCGCCCTCTGAGACATCGTACATAGTTTCAAGGGAGTCACAGGGTCATCTGCCAGTGCCGTCTCCGGCCATCTCTCTACTACTCGTTTCACAAGCCTGGCATAGGTGATGTATTGACCTCTATGCACCCCCGTCTCATCCTGCAACCTTTGGAAGTCCAGCGCCTCCCCCTCCTGCCATATGTCCCCGAGCGTGGCCAGGCCCACCGGCTCCCAATGTCTACGGACAGACTGAAACAGTTGGGAGTCGTTTCCACACAGTGCCACCAACGGGGCCTGCTGAGAGAGCGGTTCCGACTCCCCCATCAATTTCCACGTTCTGTGCCAGACCTCCCATCCCAACCTCAATAGCCGCCCTCTTCCCGTCAGTTTGTTCCTTTGTAGCCACACCACCTCTCTTAGGAAGTATGGGGCCATGTCCTCTCGCAGCAACCTAGATTCCGCCGAATCTTCATCAGACAACCACCTGGCCACATACAACAGCTGCCCCGCCAGATAATATAGTTCGAAGTTGGGCAGGCCTATACCCCCCTTCTCGCACGGGTTCTGGAGCTTCCACAGGGCCACCCTATTCCTGGAGTTACCCCACACATACTATGAAGTCGCACAAATAGGCTCTTAGGGATCAAATACGGGACGTTCACAAAGAAATGCAGGAGTCTGGGAAGGACCACCATTTTAAGCAAGGCCGCCCTCCCCATCATGGACAGGGGCAATCTAGACCAGAATGCCATGCTGTTCCTGACCCCCTCTATGGCTCTCTCTGTGTTATGCTTGTGTACCGCCTCAATCTGGTGGTAGATATTTACCCCCAAGTACCTAAACGTGTCGGTCCGCCATGGTATTGGCAACACAGGCAGCCTCTCCAGCGGGACATCCCTGTACCTGCCCAAAGGGAACAAGCCAGACTTCCTGGGGTTCACTGATATGCCCGAGAGGACAGCGTAATGATCCAGTACCTCCAGTACATACTGCAGGTTCTCCTCCGGGTAGCGCAGGTAAAGCAGCATGTCGTCCGCATACAGAGATATTAAGTGACTGCCGCTGGCGGTGCTAATGCCCACCTCTCCGTATTGTTGCCGCAGACATATCGCCAGCGGCTCCAGCGCGAGTATATATAACATGGGTGACCAAGGGCATCCCTGCCTGGTCCCCCTACTGAGTTGCCAGGCATCCGAGACTGTGGCTCCTGTCTTGACCCTCGCCACCGGGCTGCTATATAACAACTGGACCCATCTGATATACCCAGGACCCACGCCGTATCCCTGCAGGGCCGCTTTTAGCCAAGGCCATCTCACTGAATCGAAGGCCTTGACCGCATCCAGCGACACCACCGCCATCTCGCCCGTGTCGTCCTTAGTATGGTCGATAACATGGTGCAGCCTCCTGTGGTTATCAGTGATATTCCTGCCTGGGACATATCCCGTTTGGTCCGGGTGGATCAGCTTGCCGATCACCTTCTTCAACCTGTTGCCCAGCACCGCCGTGAGTATTTTGCTGTCCTGGTTAAGCATGGACAGAGGTCTATAAGATCCACACTCAACAGCCGGCTTGCCTGGTTTCAGTAATGGGACAATCATGGCCTCACGGAGGGACAACGGGAGTTCTCCCCGTTCATATGCATCGTTAAACATGGCCAGCAGTGGCTGGAGCAGCTCCTGCACGTACACCTTGTAAAACTCACTAGGCAATCCATCCGATCCAGGTGCCTTACACGTGGGGAGGCCCTGGATCACCACCTCCAGCTCGTCTGAAGTGACAGGGGCGTCCAATTCCTCCCGCTCCAGGTCGTCTAGGGTGGGCAGACCAATGTCTTCGAGTGTGTTCAGGATATCCTGACTCCTGTCTTCCCCAGTGTCCTCATACAAATGTCTGTAGAACCTGAGGAATTCCTCGTTCACCCCTTCCTGGGTGTTGCGAAGACAACCGTCCTCACCACAGATCTCATGAATAACCACCCGGGGGGACTCGCTCTTATACAGCCAAGCCAACAGTCTGCCTGGCTTGTCGCCCCCCGCGTGCAGCCTCTCGGTGTATTTCCTGTGGTTCAATCTGCATAGTCGATCCCAAAGAGCACTGCACGCCACCTGAAGGTCCCTCGCCTTAGTCTTGTCCTCCTGAGTGGCGTTCTCGAGACGGGCTAGGCTCTCCAGTTCCCTTTCGGTGTCCTGAAGCTCCCTCTCGATACTCCCTTGAAGTCCTTTGGATTTAGAGATGGCCACTCCACGCACCACTACCTTAAAGGCCTCCCACAGAGTTCCCACAGAGCGCACGCTACCCGTGTTTATCTCAAAGTATTCCCCGATGGCAACCCTCAAGTCCTCCCGGAACCCCTCATCCTGCAGTGCCTCCGACCGAAGCCTCCATGTGGGGACCCGAGGCCTAGGGGGTTGGTGTCGCCACTCTACCACCAGGGGCGAATGGTCCGACAATACTCGGGCCTTGTATTCTGCCCCCACTATTTCTCCCGCTATCTCGGTAGTCCCAAACATATAATCCAATCTCGTGTATGAATCATATGGCGCCGCATAGTGCGAATACTGCCTATCTGTGGGGTGGAGTTTCCTCCACACATCTACCAGTCCCAGGTCTCCCAGCAATGTCCCGAGCGCCTTGGCCGCCGGCGACATTTTCCTTTTTGTATCAGCGGACCGGTCAATTCTGGGATCCAAGACACAGTTGAAGTCCCCACCCCACACCATCGCTCCCCCTACCAGGGGGCCTAGTTTGCCATAGAGGGATCTAAAGTAGGCTGCAGTATCATGATTGGGGGCATACAGGTTGAGGATGTGCACTTCCCTGTTTTCCAGGAGTCCTGTTATCGCCACCATTCTGCCCTCCGGGTCCACTATCGAGTCAAGCACCCGGAACGGCACGTGCGGCGCCACCCAGGTGATAACCCCTCTAGCATACGCCGAGTACGTGGCACCCACCACATTGCCCTTCCACTTTCTCTTGACCACCTCCAATTTCTCCCTAGTGAGGTGGGTCTCTTGTAGCAGGGCTATATCTATCCGCAACCTTTTCAGGTATAGCATTACCTTGTTCCGCTTGAGGTAGCTATTGAGGCCTCGGACATTCCAGGTAGCTATGCGAAGATTATCCGATTCCATCAGTTCGGTCTGTACTCAACCCCGCCCACCCCACAATGCTCCCTTTGTCTAACTCTCCGCCGGCTCTCCCATCCTTACTCCCCATCCCCCCTCCCTGTTTCCCAACTACACACCACAGCAAACAACCCATCCCGCCCCAACAAAAGCCCAGCTCCATCCCTGGATCTCAGGCCCACCCGCGTCTGGTCTTATCCCGTATACGAGGAGTGGGACCCCGCGGGGCGTCGCCGATCTAACAGCGACCTAACTAACTAACTAGATATGTTACTACTGGGGACAAAGGAGGCCTCTCGGAGCTCCCAGCAATGTAACCGAAGGTAGGCACGCCCAATGGGCCAGCCAGTCAGCACCACATCACACGCACCATGTGCCGTATAAATGACTATATTCGAGTCCCAATGCCCTAGGCGACACTGCCATAAGCTACTTATCTTCCGTAGTCTCAGCCTGGATGCCCGGTTCCTGAGGACTACCCAGCGTGTCCAGCCAGTCCATTGCTTCAGTCGGTGTTTCAAAGAACAGGGATCTGTTTCTGTAAAAAACTTTCAATTTGGCCGGGTAGAGTAGCATATAGCGATGGCCAGCTTCTCGCAGTCTCCTTTTCACCGCCCCGAAGTGCATCCGACTCCGCTGTACTTGTAGCGTGTAGTCAGGGTAGGCCGTGATCTTGGCTGATCCTCTGTCAATCGTTCCCCCTTTTCGAAAGAATTCAAGGATCTTTTCGCGATCTCGGTAGTTCAGAATTTTTGCAATCACCGGCCGCGGGGGGGCCCCAGGAGGCGGCCTCCTGGTTAGGGCCCTATGCGCCCTCTCGACTGCAAACCCCTGGGTCAGCCCCCCGCCAGTGATCTCCTGCAAAAGCATGGATTCCACAAATTCCGTGGGGTCTGATCCTTCCGTTCCTTCAGGTAGGCCCACAATACGAATATTGTTGCGTCTGGCACGTCCCTCCGCCTGCTCCGCTCTGTCCTCCAGGTTGCCCACCCGTTGCACAAGGGCGTGGAGCTCCCTCTTATGAGCAGCGCAGTCTGCCGTGTTCGTGGCCGTCTCCTTCTCAATGGTCCCCGTGCGCTCCGAGATCGCCCTCACATCCTGTCTTAGCAGATTTACCTCCTCCTGGACGGCACCGATCTTGAGGTCTAGGCCTTCCTGCAGCTCTTTCATGGCAAGGCCCAACTTGGTCTCCCATGACACTTTTAAGTCCGCAATCGCCGCCAGCACCTCATGTATCGTGCCCGGCGACTCTGCGACCGCCACGGGGGTCTTTGTTCTTGCCTCCTTCCGCCCCTGAGGGGGATTTGGCGTAGGCCTCCATCGTGGGCTGTTTGGCCTTGGGTCTTACACCTCTCGTGGTCATACTGTTGTATGAGTCGGGCGGGGGCCCGTCCCGCCAGGCGCCGAAGGGAGATCACGCCACTCAGTGCGGGCGCAAAGCCTGGCCCTCCGCACCATGGGGCACCCAACACGCCCCAGCTCCCAGGCCCACGGTCTCGTCGTCACAGCTACATCCGTTCGGCTCTCCAGCTCGCCGGACCACCGTGCGTCTTAGGCATTGCTCATCGTGTACTAGTCCCCACCCAAAGGGACCCGTAGGTCCTACACTCGTGATCGCGACGATGACTTCACGGTCCTCGGTGTTCGCAAAGTGTCACCGCCATTTTGTCTTGTCCGCCTACTCAGGGCTCTTCCGAGTCAATCGCATTTATTTCGGTTTCCGGGTCTCCCAGACATCACAAACTTTCAGCGGGTGTGGTGGTGGCATTCCCGCACCTGGACATCGATTTCCAGCGTCGGCCGGCCCCCGTGGACGCACCTTTCCACCAGGATCAAGACAGGATCAACAGAGCTCCTCCAGAGTGCGACTCTTTACATGGCCGTCCAAGCCACGCCCCTGCTGCACTTGTGAGTTAACTGCACTTCACCCTTTCCCTGGCACTTCTCCCCATTCCTTCTTCCCCGCACTCACTCAATCTGAATGACACAAGCCCTAGTAAGATTGTTATTTTCTCCTCCCTTGTTTCCCCCTCCTTGTCTTGTTGCGCCTAGAAACACTTGTGTACAGGCGTGTTATAAATGGCACATCATATCATATCACCTCTGTTCTTAAACCCAACAGTATTCATGTCACATGAAAGAGTACTACGTAAGTGCATGGGTCACTTGCCATGGCCTCGCAGGTGGATGCTGGGCCAGTCTGCTAGAATGCCATATGATATATATGATATATATATGATTGGTTATTTATAATGCGCTTAATACCCAGAGGTTTCTAAGCGCGGACCCGGGGATCGAACCTATGTTGCTCCGTGTTGCCTTGCTTCCAAGGCGAGCACGTTGCCCCTGAGATATCCTCCCGAGCCCATGGTAGGCATGTCATGGGTGATTCATCAGGTGCTGTCGCAGAGGTAGATGGAGTCTAACGGTCACAGGCCAATGTCTACAGGTGCAACAGGATCCTATTTAGAATTCCAGAAATCCCTGTGTGGGTTCACTGGTGCACACTGACATTCTTTGTCACTGAATGGTGATGGCATCGACAAGGCTCTGTACCCTGTTTGCCAAACGTGCGCATTGTAGATCTGCTTCTTCGAAGGGATTGTGTCCTCCGACGTATTCCTCATCTTAGATATATCCTTCCAGCTCTGCTGGCCTCGGAAAAACTTTTCTCCAGAGGGCGCTGCGCGTCGACGTCCCTCGAGTCGATGACCCTCGACAGCCGCCGTATCGACGCTCGACGTCATCCTGCCTATAAAGGCCGCGCGCAGCGTCCGTTGCTCAGTTCCGTTTTTCCGCGCTACTCGGTGCCTCGGAATACCGTTGCTCAGTTCTTAGTAATATTTACTTCAAGTTATTCGAATCGTACTCGATGGCTTCCTCGTCTGAACCGACAACCCCTCGATCCGGCTTCAAAAAATGTCGAGATTGTGGGAAAAAGATGTCGTTGACCGATCCTCACAGAAATTGTCTGTGGTGCTTGGGAGCCGAACACCATTGTTTGGAGTGCGAGGACTGTATTTCCATGACAGCTAAGGCCCTGAAGGAGCGTAGGGGGAAGCTGGAGAAAGGTAAGACTTTTAAAGCTTCTTCTTCTTCGACGAAGTCGAGACATTCGTCTCCTCGTCACCATTCACGCTCCAGATCTCGGAGTGGGTCTCATCACTCCTCGAGATCGAAACACTCGAAGAGGAAACGTCGAAGATCCCCTTCTCCGTCTTCCTCTTCCTCTGTTTCGCCAAAAAGAATCCCTTGCCCCACGAAACTTAGTTCCCGGGCTGAATGGGAGGAATTCAGAAAAAACATGATGAGCGTCTTCGAGAAAGCGGCCTCGACCCCCTCGAAGACTGCCGAGAGCGATGCTCTGGTCGAAAGACCCAAAGGTCAAAAACGCTGCGAGTCGCAGTACCCGGCGAAAGAAACCTCTCGAGCGCGTCTCGAACCCTCGAGTAGGACTATGACCTCCAAACCTTCCTCGAAGGTTCCGTCGACGCCGTCGACGAAGGTTCCGTCGACGTCGAGGTCTTCGACGCCGTTGTCGAAGGGACCTTCGACACACAGGTCTGTCGACTCGACGCCGGCCTCGACACCGGCGTCGACGCCGAGAAAAGTCACGATGACCACACATCCAGTGACGATTCCCAGGCTCTCGACGTCGATGGCGTCGATATTGTCGAGTAAAATTCCAATTCTGTCGAGGTCCTCGAGGCCTCCACCTCTGTTTTCGACGCCACGCTCGAAGCCTTCGACGTTGGCGTCGACGACATCGACGTTTTCGAGGCCAATAATGACAAGTTCAGCACCCTCTGCCTTGGAAATGGGATTTACTCCCTTTATTAGTTCAGAACAATTGAGAACTATATCCTCAATTTTAGAAGAGGGTGATTTGTCAGAACAAGATGAGTTACTGGGACCTGTAACCCCAGTTAGAGAGGAATTTTCCTCTGAAGAGCGCAGATTAAAGGATCTTCATGATTCTTTACATGAGGCAAGTGGTTTAGACACTTCCCCCGAGGTGGATTTTGCTAAACCAGACCCGGGGGAGCATGCTGAAACCCTCTACAGAGCCTTAATGGCCAGAATTACAGAGTTCATGGGGTGGTCTACACCTTCACAATCTTTCCAGCAAGATGACCTCACGGATATTCTTGACAAAGGCCCACAAGAGGATCCAGTGGTGCCCTTTCATAAAGCTCTTCAGAGAAAGATCATGACAAACTGGGAAACCCCAGATGTAATACCAGCAGTAAATAAAAAACTGTCTGCAAAGTACAGGGTATCTTCCACAGACCCAGAGTTCTTGTCTAAACATCCATCCCCAGAAAGTCTGGTGGTACAAGCAGCATCCTCTATCGACGTCAAGACGGCTTATCCTACTGTCCCACTTGACAGGGACGATAAAAAATATGATGCTATGGCTAAGAAAGTCTTTTCAGCATGTAGCATGGCGTTAAAGTCTGTTAATGCTACTTGCACCCTTGCTAGGTTCAGCCATACACTTTGGGAGTGTGCTTCTACAGCGGCTGACTGCATCCCGGAGGGAGAAGAAAGGGATGCGTTCCTGAATATTATACAGGACGGTAAAGACGCTATGTGCGAATCCCTCCAGACGGGCATTGATTCGGCTGACAGTATCAGCAGAGCAATGGCGGCAAGTACATCAACCAGGCGGTTCGCTTGGTTGAGAAAGTCGGGTTTTGCCCCAGATGTGCAAGCCAGGCTCTTGAACATGCCATTTGATGGCTCTTCTTTGTTCGGGAAAAAGGCGGATGACAGTTTAGAGAAACTGCAAACTTCAAAAGCAGCAGCAAAATCCCTAGGAGCTGCAATCCGTCAGACTCCTTTTCGTCCCACAGGAACCTCTGCGAGGGGCAAGTCCTTTCGCTTCTACTCCTCATTCGGAAGAGGTAGAGGACGTCCGGCTCAAAGGGGTCAAAGAAGAACTACCCGAGGTGGACGGGGTAGATATTCTAAAGCCGCAGCAACAGCAGGTGCCTCTTTACCATCGGCATCTGCATCAGCCGCCCCAAAACCACTCTGAGGACTTCCCTCACAGGACACCTGTAGGAGGCAGGTTGACTCAACATCTGGCGGAATGGCAGGCTATCACGTCAGATGCTTGGGCATTGGAAACAGTTGCCCAAGGTTACTGCCTACCTTTCCTACGTATACCTCAGAGTCATCCACCGGGGATCAGCTCTCAGAAAGCTCCAGATCCGCTCCTCTTGCAGGAAATTATAGACCTGCTAGAGAAAGGTGCCATAGAACCGGTACCTGTAGCGGAGAGGAACAAGGGCTGGTACTCCCCTTACTTTCTCGTTCCAAAGAAAGACGGAGGACTGAGACCCATCTTGGACTTGCGAGAATTGAACAAATTCCTCAGGAAAGACAAATTCAAGATGGTCACTCTTTCTCAGATCCTCCAGGCCCTTCAGTTTCAGGACTGGTTGGTATCTCTGGACCTTCAGGACGCTTATTTCCATGTGCCTATCCATCTCAAACACAGGAAATACCTGAGGTTCGCAATTGGCAACTCTCACTATCAATTTCGAGTACTGCCTTTTGGGCTGACCTCCGCCCCGAGGGTCTTCACCAAGTTAATGTCGGTAGTGGCGGCAAGTCTAAGGAGGGAAGGGATTCACGTCTACCCCTACCTGGACGATTGGCTGATCAGGGCTGTTTCTCCAGAGCAAGCTCAGATCCAGCTAAATCACGTATGCTACTCCCTTCACAAGCTGGGCTTCTCCCTCAATTTAAAGAAGTCTCAAATGATACCATCGCAGAGACTCCAGTTCATAGGAGCGATCCTGGATACTTCCCTGGGAAAAGCCTCGCCACCAGAGGTGAGGGCTCAAGATATTCTACAGATGGTTACCAAGTTCCAACTTGCCCAACGTCTCCCAGCTTTCGACTTTTTGAGGTTGCTAGGCCTCATGGCATCCTGCATTTTCCTTGTGCCAGAGGCTCGCCTGAGAATGAGATCCCTCCAGTGGGCACTGAGGACTCAGTGGTCACAATTCTCAGGGAGAATGACAGATCTTCTTCAGGTTCCCGGCAGGGTGGCTCTAGACCTTCAGTGGTGGGCCTGTCAGGAGAACATTCTGAAAGGAGAACAGTTTTGGCAACCCTGGCCGGAGATAACAGTAGTCACGGATGCCTCACTCACGGGGTGGGGAGCCCACGCCAACGACTTGACCATCAGCGGTCGTTGGTCTCCATCGGAGTCCAGACTACACATCAACCTGTTAGAGCTGAGAGCCATCAAACTTGCGTTGAAGGCTTTCCTGCCAGTTGTACAAGGGAAGAACGTCCTGATAATGACGGACAACACGGTGGCCATGCATTACCTCAACAAAAGAGGAGGCGTAGGATCACTACCCCTGTGCAGAGAGGCGATGCAGCTCTGGTTTTGGGCAATCCAAGAAGGAATCTCTCTATCGGCAGTTCACCTAGCCGGAGAGAAGAACTTGACAGCGGACGCTCTGAGCAGGCAGAACACAGCCTCTCACGAGTGGGAGCTAGCTCAGGAAGTCCTTCAAGAGATCTTCGCCCTTTGGGGAACCCCTCAGGTAGATCTGTTCGCCACCAGCCTAAACAGGAAATGCGACCTGTTCTGCTCAAGGGAATTTCCTCCGAGAGGAGCTCTGGGAGACGCGTTCATAATGGACTGGGAGTTTCCGCTTCTGTACGCGTTCCCACCGGTCCCTGTCATTCCTCAAATGATCAGGAGGTTGAGAAGATTCCGGCGAACCATGATCCTAATTGCCCCGGATTGGGCCAGGAGAACGTGGTACCCGGACCTTCTAGACTTGTCCATCTGCCCTCCGTTTCGACTTCCTCTCAGAGAGAACCTACTCTCACAGAAGGGAGGTCAGGTTCTCCATCCAGACATCAAAACCCTCAACCTTCACGCTTGGCTTCTGAACGGCTGAGGTACAAGGATTGGGACCTCCCTGATGATGTTATGGAGGTGTTGCTTTCGGCAAGGAGGCCAGCAACAAAGTCTTTATACCGCTGCCGTTGGAACAGATTTTGCAGCTGGTGTAGAGAACAGAATATCGACCCATTTTCATGTGGTACACCAATGGTTTTGTCCTTCCTACTATATTTGGCAAATTCAGGCCTTCAAGTTGGCACCATTAAGGGCTATCTCGCAGCGCTATCTATCTTTAAGCGTACTGCGGAGGAACCATCCTATTTCAAATTACCCTTGGTAATACAGTTTCTAAAGGGGTTAACCAATGTTTATCCCCCAAGACCATTCCAAGTTCCCCTATGGGATTTAAACTTAGTATTAACTTTCCTGATGGGGACACCTTTCTCCATTCTTGTTCGTTAAGATTCCTTACCCTTAAGACTGTTTTATTAATAGCACTTACATCTGCTAGAAGGGTGAGCGAATTACAAGCTCTTTCTTGTAAACCCCCTCATACAATCTTTCACAAAGACAAAGTTGTCCTGCAAGTGAAGCCTAATTTCCTCCCAAAAGTAGTCTCTGAATTCCATATCTCTCAGAAGATTATCCTACCATCTTTCTATCCTCCTCCTCACCCGGGGAAAGAGGAAGAGAGGTTACACAGACTAGACCCTAGGAGGGTTTTAAGTTTTTACATTAGTAGACTAGCCAGGATAAGACAGGCAGACCAGCTGTTTGTAGGCTACACAGGTCACAAGCTGGGGTTACCAATAACTAAGCAGACCATTTCCAGATGGATCATTCTAGCCATTCTGGAATGTTATAAACTGGCAGGGAAAGAGCCCCCTCAAAACCTTAGGGCTCATTCGACCAGAGGTATTGCAGCTTCATCGGCCCTCAAAAGAGGCGTGCCAATTAAAGACATATGTGCGGCCGCTACATGGTCGTCTGTCCATACCTTTACACGTTTTTACAATCTGGATTCCTCCTCTAGTCAAGAGACTAGGTTTGGAAGGGCTGTACTGCATTCTATTCACCAATAGAAGACAGCGTGAAGTCAGTACTCCCTCCTCCGAATATAGAATACTGCTATGGGAGCCTATCTAAGATGAGGAATACGTCGGAGGACACAATCCCTTCGAAGAACAAGTTACTTCTTACCTTGTAACGTTCTTTCGACGGGATGTTCCTCCGACTTATTCCTCATCGACCCTCCCATCCATCCCCGCAGTTTTACTTCCCTTGTTGTTGCAGCTTACGCTCCTTCAGGGTGATTAGTCTAGTCCAAACAGTAATACTGTGGGCTACAAAACGGAACTGAGCAACGGACGCTGCGCGCGGCCTTTATAGGCAGGATGACGTCGAGCGTCGATACGGCGGCTGTCGAGGGTCATCGACTCGAGGGACGTCGACGCGCAGCGCCCTCTGGAGAAAAAATTTTCCGAGGCCAGCAGAGCTGGAAGGATATATCTAAGATGAGGAATACGTCGGAGGAACATCCCGTCGAAAGAACGTTACAAGGTAAGAAGTAACTTGTTCTTTGGCATGTTCTGCTATTGGACTACAGATCTGTCTGAACGCTGCTGGGTGCACTGTGAACAGGTCCACCCGTCTCTAGAGTCGGGACACCATCTCACATAGGCAGAGGAGGAGGGCCTAAAATGGAGCCTCTGCAATTAGATCAGGTTTGCCTGATATTGTACCTGCAGAGTGTTCACTGGCAGGTTGGTCACATGGTATTGAATGATGGCTGTGCCAGGGTTTGGGATGTCCGGCTGCACTGAGGGGCCAGAGAACCACTGTCCTGGGACACTGTCTATATCTTCAGTGTCATCTCTTGCACCTGCAGATGGACTGTGCTATGGTGTGGGCAATCCACCCGCCATGTCTTCATCCAAAGGGCCAATTGCAGTGATATCTATGGGGAGATTAGCTGCAGTACTGCCTCGCTGACCTGCTGTGGCTGAGTGAGAGTAGCAGTAGGGTTGGGTTCTGTGGTCTACCGGGATCTATCAGCACCTACAACGTGTCCCTCGGATGTTGTTGCCTTTATGGCTGGTAAGGTTGGCTCTGCTGGCATCTTCAGTGGCCTATTTCGTTTTTTTTAACTGTTGAAAAACAATTGTGTGTTCAATTGTCTTGGGTTGTTGTCAGGGCCTTCACTCTCTTTGCTGCTGCCTTCTTTCCTGCATGCCCTTTGCTGAATGCAGTGTGTGCCCCTGAGGAGCATGTAGCTGTCGTGCCTTTAGTTTGTCTCTCCAATGTTCCAGCCTAATCACTGGAGATGGGCTCTGTGGGTGTAAAGCAGTGAGATCCCGTTACTTACGCTTTTAGATTGCAAAACAACATGATTCACGTTACAGGCCTGCTTGAGCAAAGTGGTGAAGTGTGTTTGGGTTACCTGCCTTTCCTGAACATATATGGGTTGTCCAGTGGAGAATAAAGAGGGTGAATCATGTTGGGGGGTAAGATGGGGTTTAATTTGGCTGCATGTGATGTGCAGGTCGGTACACATGTTGCATGGGCTAGGTTGGTGGTGTGATGGGGAGACATGGCCTCTGCATGTTGACTCCTTTTTAAATGGGATGCAGCCTTTCGGGCAGGGTTAGTTGGTGTGGCACACGCATGATTGATTTGTGAGGGAAGTTGGTATGATGATGCAGAGAGTGGGTCCTGTGCTGTGTGGCTGGTATGCCCTCTCCTTGTGCCTCCCTTTGTCTGTGCTTTGGGGTTCTGCTATACCCACATTACATGCTAACCAGCAGCTACATGGGATCCTGCGCCAACTTTCACATCCCCTGTTCTTTTGATCCCAGTTATTTTGACCACAGTTGCAGCCTTCTCCTCCCATGTGTGCATGTGTGGGTAGGGTAATATATCAATCCAGTAGCTTGGCACTCCTACCTAAGTATAGAGATGATTATGCACACAGTGTGCTTTGGATAATCTCAGTACCTCTTTATATATTTGGTTGTCCTCAAAATGCCTGAACCTTATCACTCATCTGGTCCCACAGTTGTGATTGTTTGGCTGGAGCAGCGTTTGCCATTATATGTCCCACTAGCCTCCGTACATCCTTTCCAGTCTCATTAGCAACCATGTGAGCTCCTGCTTTGTGAATTTTGTCTTGCGCTGCCTTCCATCACCACCTTTTCCTCCAGCAGTGCCACTGCCATTTTCCTTGCTGCTCCTTGTGGGTGGGTGGTGGTTGTGGCTGTGATTCAGGATGGATGGTGCCCCCTCTGCCGATTCCTGGTTTGAATTGCAGAATTCTGGTATTTGTGAATCTAGTAATCGTAGTACTGTATGTAGGGATGCACTTCCGGAATTATCAAAGCGCTGTCGTCATTTGTTGAATCTGTTGGGAAGGGGATACAGTCTTCTCACACCCCCAAGCATTTCAGAATAAGGAGGTGCCCGTAAAGGCTTCTACACAATCATATTATTGAATGCTTATAGATGTAGTGCACATGCGGGAACAAACACCATCTTAGATATTAGCAGCCATATTGGAGTGTAAGGCCAAAAACGCAGCGCTGCAGCCAGCATCCCAGGTGTAGCTTGCGAACATGAGGAAAATACCAGGTTTTACCCCAGGCACTGATGAGAAAGTCTAGAGCCACACAGATCCATAAACCCTTCATTATTCTAAAATGTTGCCAACCTTCGTGCTCTGGGAGGAATGTGCCCTGCAAGTCCATGGGAAGAGAGTTGGGTATCTTTGTACAATACGATCCCACGAGAAGGAGAGCACGGGCCTCCGACCCCTACTAGTCCAATTCTAAATTATAGTACCCACATGCCCTAGCCTTAAAACCCCTGAATTCCAAGGTACCAGCCAGCCTCACACCAACGATCATAAAACTGTTAGACCCCATGATCGATCAAGAAAGATCAGAAAGCAGGGCTTTCTTGCCTTCACTTCACTTCTGGGTCACGTAATTTGTGCTGCGAGGTGCAGGGAGGGATGAAATTATATCCCAGAAGGAGGGTGGAAGACCTTGGAGACGTTCTGGCCTGCCTGGGAGCGAGTGAAATGTGCAAGTTAGTATGACCTCAGCTTCCCCCTGGCCCCCTCTGTCTGCCTGTACCAGATGCACTGATACATAGATAGAGATGTGTTGTTTAGCTTGCCAACATTTAACAATTACCCAGCTTGTGACCAATGACAAATTAAGCAATGGCCTGGCATCCCTTATGGAGCAGGCAGCCTATGTATAGGGTCTCACCAACCAGCCGTGTGGGTTTCTACTGTGTGTAATGATGTCACTGATGACACTATCTACCTTTTATAATGTGCTGCTCATGCAGAATTTGCAGAAAGTTCTGCGGCAGTAGAGTTCTTTGTCGGCACTTTCCATTTTGTGTGTGGAAATAAACTTGTTATCCTTGCAAGTGGTGCATTGGGCCTTTTTACCTAGCGGGTTGTAGTTTTTCTGGTGTAAGAGTCTAAGGGGCTTTCCTACATTTGGTGTCTCTGACGTGATCCCAGCGACCCCCGCAACGACGGTGTCATGAGGCGCAGGTTTCGTTGGTCGATATGGCATAGGTGGAGGAGGATTGCTTGTGCTTCAAGAAGCACCCACAATATGGCTGCTGCTCTCTGCAGTGCCGTTACAGCCTCACAAGACCTTCTTGGATCATTGGCTCCGCCCCCCTCTACACAAACTGCTTATCTGCCTGCCAGGACCAGAACACCCTGAGTTGCTACTTTTCCTAGCGAACGCTTGTGAGTGGCGATCCTCTCTGTCCTTGATCTACTCTTAATGCCTATGTAGATTCCTGCTCCCTATCTCACACTCTTTCCCTCTTGCAGATCCTGCCCAGTTCATGCTATCCAAAGCCACTGTTTCCGATCTTTTACTCTGCATACTCCATGCAGCGTCCTTCCGGGTAGGAACATTGTTAGAACAATCAGAGCAAGCATTCTGATCTTGGATCGAAAGCTATTCTTAACATCTTACCATTTTTAGCAGAAAGCCGGCATGTAGTTACAAAGCTGCAGCTTGCCAGGCTAACCTCCGACTTTTGTGCAGCCTTCGGTGTTCTTCCGGGTACGAACGCTGTTTCTGTTCCCATGGTAACTAACCCGATCTTCATTTGAGAAAGAGAACAAACTTGCATGCTTTTATTCTGCAGAAGCCCAACATTCTATGGTGAAGCTCCTGTACGCAAGAACCATTTGTGAACACTCAGCTTCCTTGTCCAGGTACGAAGCGTAACGGCGATAGAATAGAGAGTCTCCCAACCTTAGCTTCATTCACACCACGTTGCTTGGCAACTAGGGACTCTTCTTCTTACTATGACTCTCCTTGCATTAGGCTTCTCCTAATTCTATTCTTTGTTCTGCAGGCATATGCTTAAGCAGGTTATCAAGTCTATCGTTTACTCGAGGCATTAATCAACTCCTAAACCACCAGTTCTCCACAGTGGGTGTAAATCATAGCAACAACCGGACTCCTCCTGCACTCCAGCCTCTTGACAGAAGGAATCCATCCTGAGAAGACACACAGGGTTTTCTTCCCCAGATGGTTTCCCTGGGAATCCTGCTCCTCCTGCATCATCAATTGAGACAGAGGAGTAGGGTGACCAGGAGGATTCTCGTTACTTCACACTGCCGCCTCGGATCCAGGTCACTGATTCCAATCTTGTACTCGAGATTGTATATCTTTGTATGACAGACGGAGGCTTCCAGGCCACTTCTCTGAAGGGGCTGCGCCCGCCTACAGTGACCACTCCCTAGCGCGCAAACCTCAGAGGTGTGGAGGAGCCATTTTTACAGATCTCCTGTCTGCTCTTTGGTGTGGGACACGGCTCCTGGAAGAGTGCAGGCCGTTATTGAGACCCGGCAACAGAGGAGCTCGGGTGAACACGCAGACCTGTGTACACCCCATGCAAGGGATAACGACGAGGGGTATGGTGTGAGGGAGTGTTGTGTGCATGAGTGAAGGAGGAGTGTTGTAAGGCCACATGGCGAGGTTATTTCTATTGTTATTTTTTGGGTAATTTAAGAGGATTTTACAGAGGAAAAACCGGAGTGTAGGGAGCCTTTCCCAGTGAGGGAAGATGATGGCACCATTTGTTTTGTGACAAGGAGATAAAGGAAAAATGAGGAGCTCTGTATAATTAGTGGGCTCAGTGGAAGTAGCGATTGCTGTTTTAGCTTGTTATTTTAGTTTATCGTTTTAGTGTATTATGATTTTTTGTGTAAGAGGTGGATGGCAGAGGTGGGCCAGTGTTGATATATTGCTTTGAGAGTGTGCAGTGTGATAGTGTGTTTGCGTGTGTGGAAAGGGGATGAGGCGTTGTTGGAAGGAGGCAACAGAGAGGCAGAGATGGTAGACTGGTAGTGACTTTGGTGATAAGTGTGTCCCGCTCATAATTATAAAGGTTGGGGTTTTGAGCGTGCAAAACGGCTATAATGTGGGTGCGCCATTGGAGTACATGTATAGTGCATTACCAGTGTACAGAGACAAAATTGAGAAGTACCACAAACAATGCGTGGTAGAGACACAAGGGGGATTCCCTGCTCCTGGCAAGGCACCCACAATAGACAGATATTAGATAACATGAGCACGTTTTTAACCACTAAATATAAAGGTAAACAACTGTCATGATGCCTACCCCCGGGCATCCCGACCAAGCCCATCAGCCCCGGGAGCAGGCATCCAGGTGCTTACTAAAAGCCCAGCAGCCCCGGCTAGAGGCTGTCTGGGTACAGTCCTGGCGCCATAGGCGCCAGGCTCATGTACATTACTTACCTCATGCAGACCATGCTGCAATGAACTCAAGCCAACGTGAGGCCTGAATGGGACTAATTTACTTCACAGACTATTTTTTTACTCGGGTGTGGTTCTGGGGGAACTTCTTACCTGGGACTACTTTGAAGGCTATTTAAACCACGCCCGAACAGCAGCACATTCTTCGCGTTGTTCTGCATCCAGCAGCGTAACGCTCACCGTGCCTGCAGTCAGCATCCAGTCTTCTGCCACGCCCGCCTCGAATCCAGAGCTCCTAGGAAAAGAGGAAAGAAGAATGAAAGGTTAGAACACGGACATTATTTTAATTCCTTACCTGATTCCAGATCCATCACGTCTTCGAACTTGGAAAGGACATTATTTCTGCACGCGTCGCATCGCCAGCTCCAGCGCCGCGCCATACTCACCAGTCCTCACAGCATTTTTCGATTCGGCGCTGCCTTCATCATTTTCTTCGCCGAACTCCAGCATCTAGGGGACAAAAGAAACATAAGGTGAGCCGAGAGAGCCAACAAATACAATCTCTTTTTACCACAATAGACTTACCTGATTTACCACTGGAGGCATTATTCTTTAACATCCCGCAACTTCTTACGCCGCATCTGTAAGGAGAGAGAAAACAACAAGTTAAATACACGCATCTTTTACCGGACAGCATTGGGTAATACAGACTCTTACCTGAACGCCATCAGCTGCCTCAAGAAAATCTTCTCTTGCACCCAGCTGCAACACAAGAAGGGAATGGGACAAGAGTGAACATCGGACATATTGAACTCTTTGGACTTAATACTTACGGGTTCTCGCCAGGAACCTCAGAGTCAATATTCATCCGGAACTCTTCCAACGCCTTTGAACCAGTGAAGTAACTGGTAGCTACGCGCCCCTGCATCCCACGCAGGATGGAGAGCTCATCATTCAAAAACATAAGGTGAGATTACTGAAAGGGAATATCGGAGGTGATTAGTGGGGAGAACAGTGGGGTGCCATTACTAGAATCCACGGGTGGCTAAATCCCTTTCTCCACTTGCAGGAGAATACTTCTACGGGTCAAGCAGACGAGATTAGGCGATGAGATTAGGCAGGCCAGTCCAGTCTGTCATCGCTGCACCACGCTTCACGTTGGAGGAGACCGCAGCTGTCCGGGTCCGATCGACGCCCCTGTGGGAGCCAGGTGAGCGTAACAACAACTCCAGAAGAGAAAAGAGATATTGGATTTGTGGAAAATGATAGAGGAAGTGGAGGACACTGATGGGGGTGGGGCTCAGAGTATGGAAGGGGCTGCCCTAGAAGCAATGTCTGTGACAGCACAGGGGAATGGGACTGCACCCGTGCACACAGGGATTTACCCACTCACCACTCGCACGGCCATGGGGTATTGTCATGATGCCTACCCCCGGGGACCCAGACCAAGTCCAGCAACCCCGGAAGCAGGCATCAAGTTATCCTAAGCAAGCCCAACAACCCCTGCTAGGGGCTATTTGGGTCCAGTCCTGGCGCCATGGGCGCCAGGCTCATAGATTAAAACTTACCTGATGCAGACCATGCTGCAAACTTGCAAGAGCTCCAAGTCACTACTTTGGAGGCTATTTAAACCACGCCCGAAGAGCAGCACACGCTTCACGTTATTCTGCATCCAGCAGCGTAACGCTCACCGTGCCTGCAAGTCTGCATCCAGCCTTCTGCCACGCCTGCCTCGAGTTTGGAGCTCCTAGAAAAAGGGAGAAAAGGTTAGAACAAGAGCAATACCTTTGATCCTTACCTGAATTCCCGATCCTTCGAGCTGGAAGAAAGAAGTTATTTTATGCGCGTTGCCTCGCCTGCTGCAGCGCCGCGCTGAACTCACCGGCCTTCGCAGCATCTTCACATTCCACTGCATCCTCCTGCATGTTCCCGCCGCACTCCGGCACCTAAGGAGAAGACAAGAACAGCAAGGTGAGCCAAGGGAATACACAGAGGAATATTAGTTACCCCCCCATAGACTTACCTGATTTTACCACCGGGGGTACTATTCCTCTTCACGGGTCGGCGCAGCTTCCACTGCATCTTCGCCGAACCCCGGCCCCTAAGGGGAAACAAAAGGACAGCAAGGTGAAACAAAGGGACTAACAAGGGGAACCCTCCTCACCACATTAGACTTGCCTGATTTTACCGCCGGAGGTATTATTCCCCGAGACTACATACTTTCAGCGCCTGAATAAGGGAGAAAGCAACAGGTTACATATTGACATTATTTTATCGAACTGTGTTGGAAAATACAAATCCTTACCAGAATACTACCGGTTGCCACGAGGAACTCTTCATTAGGGTCAAGCTGCAATCCGCAAGGAATCGGACAAGAGTGAAAGTCAGGCATTTGAACTCTTACAAACTTTATACTTACTGCGTCTTGCCGGGAATCTCGGAGTCAATATTGTTCTGGAACTCACCAATTCCTTCGAGCCAGTGAAGCAACTGGTTATCAACGCGCCCCTGCGCTCAAAGCAGGATGGAGAGCTCATCTTTTCAAACCATCAGGTGAGACTAGTAAGAGGGGACATCAAAGGTGATCTGTGGGGAGAACAGCGGGGGTGGGGAGATTTACACTCAACTCCACGGGTGGTTAATTCCCTTTCTCCATTTGTAGAAGAATATTCCTACGGGCCAAGCAAACGAAGCTAGGTGGGCCAGTCCAGTCCGTCATCTCGGCCCTACGTGTCACATTGGTGGAGGCTGCAGCTGGCAAGTTCCGATCGACGCCTCTGTGGGAGCCAGGTGAGCGTAACAGCCATTGGGTATACAAACCAGACATATGTACCCACCCCGGCCAAGGCCCCACCTCCCTACATCAAGTGCTATCTCGCCCCAGGATAGGCAGTTTCAGAAGCAGTTAGAAAAAGCATTGCAGGCTATGCGGGTAGAATTAGCTCGACTAAGAGCAACTCAAGAGGGAGGGGGCAAAAGGGGAGTGGGTTGGATGAATGGAGAGCAGGAGACATTTTGTTTCAGTTAGATAGCATGGCCATAAAGGATGTACACATTGAGAAGGTGGGAGGTGATGATGGGCTGGCAGGAAGTATGGAGTTAGGGGACAGTGAGGTCTGATAGGGACGCAGACCGAGAGTTGAGGGAAGACGAATGTAACACAGTGGATGAGATTGAGGATGATGAAAGGGATGTGCAGCAGGTGCCAAAGGTTACGCCGCGGTTGGAGATTTTGTGAGGACAGCGGTTAAGGAATAGGTATGGCCGGGCGGCACTAGCAAGGAAAAAGGGAAGTGTTGGACATAAAGAAGGGAGGAATACAGGCACTCAGATGCTGTTATTGCATAGAGGACTAGGCAGGACACTTATGTGCCCTGGTTGCAAATGGATTTGATTAAGCTGCTCCCAGCCCTTACTGCCGGGGCAGAAAATGGATTTATGCTTTTGAAAAAGAGACAGCAGGGATTCACTTGGCCGTGGGGGACATGAAAAGCTTGCTTGTCGCAATTGCTGGGGATCGGGCAGGAGATATGTGGGTTAAAGCAGGATATCCAGGAGTAAAGTTGGACGATGACGCACGCAATGGCGCACCCTTTAACAATATCAGGGCGCAGGTGTGGGACGCGCTGCGGCAAACCTACGCCGACACGCCAGAACTGCACTCTATCATGCAGTATACCATGGGGGACACAGAACATTATTAAGGTTCAGGAGCTGTGGCGTGCGGATACGGGGGATCAGTGGGAACGATCAGTTCCTCTTTTTTATTTCGTTATTAAAAGGGGTTTAGCCAAGGAAGTGCAGAAGGCGCTTGACAAAAATAGTGGGCATTGAAGCAAAGGGGTGTGCTGAGATCCCAACCATAATAATACACCATTGTAAGAGAATAAAGGAGCGAGAGAAGGAGACGGCCCAAAGGCTTCAGGCTGAGGAAGCGAAACTAGTACAGAAAAAACTAGCAAAAATAGCTGTTTAATGGGCGGTATCATCAAATGCGCAAACGGTGGTGCAGCAGACCTCAGCGCCTCCAGATGTGAAAATAGCAGTGTTTTGACCAGGAGGAGGACAAGGACAGTGGGGAGGTGGACTTCAGCACCCCTACCCGGAGTGGCAACAAGGAGGTCAGTGTTAGGGAGAATTCTCTGTTTAGGCTGAATTTCCTAACCTAGTGAGTCCCCCAGCAGCTTTGCTGGATTTTTTGGGTTTATTTTTTTTCTCCTGCCAAGAGTGAGACTCTTTTACCCTCACTCTTGGGCATGACTTGAGAATGTTTCTGTGACTTGCTATGTGCTTATGGGCTATGGGGTATTTTTTCCCCATAGGCTATCATTGGTTTTTGAATGTGTGTTACACAGCACCCTCAGTGCAGTAACACAGGGGTGTCATAGAGACCCCCAAACATAGACTCCACACCCTGGGACTGACTACTGTCTCCCTGGGTCTGTAAAGTCACCATTGACTTTACTAGTCTTAACTTAGGAACTTAACCAGTACAAACCATCATACTGTGGAAGTACTGGTAGGGGCAATTAGATTGCCCCTGGGTCTGTTGTCGAGGGGGTACTGTCCCGTCCCCCCTCGCCGAGTTTCTGGCTGGTGGCAGTGGATACCACGGAAATATTCCACCGGAATATTTCCCAATGGGATTTCCCATTGATTTTAATGCACCACTTTTTGGTGCAATGTTAAAGATACCGCCGGTTTATTTATTTAATATAAATTCACCGTTTGGGATTTTTTGCCAGAACTCGCCGCCAAAATGGCGTCTAGGTTCACTTCAGTAACCCTGAACCCGAGTCGAGCCTTTGTTCCACTTTTGGCGGGCTTCTGCACAGAAGCCCTCCAAAGTGGTGCCATTCTGTCTGGGTACCACAGGGGGTGTGGGAGGGGGTTTAGGCACCCTGGACTGAGTTGCCTTGCCAACTCATGTCACACTCTGGTGTGATTGGCCCAAGTGGTGAACCACCCCGCTCACCACTTAGCATGTTTGAGTGACAGCTAGGCTGTATGAATGGGGGTTTGCTGCATAAAAGCAGGATTTTTGGGACTGGTTCTTCAGAAGTCGCCACAGGACATAAGAAGCCGAAGAGGGAGAAGCCGAGCCGACCTGCCAAGACGACACCACCGGTGGAGCCCTGAGGAACCGTCTCACCACTTTTCCCAACGACAGAGGAGATCTCCCGCCGGAGAGTCTTCTTCCTTTAACTGGTGGGGATAACCAGTTTCACCATCTTTTCGCTTTCCCGACGTATCTCGTGGCCGCCTTGCCCGTGCCAAGCACCCTGGCAACCCGGGATACCACGTTTTACCACGACCGCGAGACAAAGGTACCACCTTTAACCGGAAAACTCCGCGGCTGGTTTCTGTCCTGGTAGGGCAACGACCTTCATCTTTCCTCCAAGTCCAGATCTTCTCTTCCCCTGGACGACGACGCAACTTGCACCCACTACCAGGAACAACTGCCACCGCTGGAGGATCCTTCCCACTTAAGGTACTGTGTCCCGCCTGGCTTCCCTTGCTACCGACTGTACGGGGTAGATTTAGCCCCCGGCTTTCGAACCTGGGTTAGCCTGGGACACCTTGGCTAAACTTTTCTAAGCCTCTCTTAACTCTTTTCCCTAGAGTAGGCCTGGCAACCGAACTTCCTTGCTCCTCAATAGACTGCCTTTCTAAACTCACTGTGGATCTCTGAAAAGTGTTTTGCCTTGCTGTTTTCATTACTTCTGCCTTTTCCCTCCCTTTTTAACTAACTTGTTGGAGTGCCATCTAACGTTAAGCGCTCACCTCTGTTTGGAAATAAGTGGTGTTAACTTAGACTTGTCCAACAAATAACTAGGGATGTACATATAAGTAATAGTGACTGTGTTTTGACTTACCTTTTCTGTGCTAGTGTAATTTATGAGTGTGTCTTTTAAATAAATAATTATATACTTTTACACCTAGCTCTGGTCAGTGTTTGCTTGTACTACTGTGCCTCTGTACCTATTATGTATGCTCTGTATACTGCCTAACTCTTCTTGAGGGAAGTCTGACTGCTCAGCCACAGCTACCAGGTAAATCTGGGTGGTACAGACTGCTACCAAGTGGGTTTACTGCCAAACACCTGTAGTCTTAAATCTTTTGCAGTGGTCCCAGAGGGAACTGCACAGGTTTCTGTCTAACACTGGTGTACAGCGGTGGGATTTGTATTGAGCATACACTTTAGTGTACTTTTGAGATACCTTAGTGCAACTAACCACAAAGCTTAAGCACAAAAAGAAAAAGTCATTTTCTAACCTGTCTGCTATGGAAAGTTATAGTCAAGAGTCCCTTGCTACAAAAACTGCTGATTGTTTAAGACTTCTCTGTAAGCATAAGAATCTCATGACTAAAGGAAAGAAAATTGAGCTAATAGAAAGGTTGTTAGAAAACCAAAGTCTGGATGATGGTTCAGAGGAACCTACCACTCCAGCAAATGTAGAGAACAGCAATGATATTGATATTGAACAAAGTATTGATGATCTTGGGTCAGAACCAGAAGAGGAGGATGAAACTATTGTAGATGTTCCCTCTAGGCCTCTGTCTGCTCTACCAGCTGTACCTACCGGGCCTTTGCCAGGTCCCACATTTGGTCCTCAGTACTATGAACTGGAGAAAATGAAACTTGAATTAGAGTACAAAAACTTAATGCTCAAACTGACAAAGAACTAAGGCTAAGAGAAATGGAGCTCAAGTATGAGCTAGAAATGAAGAAATTGTCTGTTGAGAATGCTTCTCTCTCTGGCTCCTCTAGAAGTTCCAGTCCTAAAAGACCCCGGATGCCTAAAGAATTGATTGGTATGTATGAGCCTAAATTGGATGTGTTGGATTGGTTGTCTATGTTTGAGTATAATCATGGGCTCCAGAACATCACAGGTAATGAGTTACTCCCCTGGTTGTTCTCTAGGCTCCCCCCTGTTGCGACTGATGCAGTAATGGAGTTGGGGGAGGAGGATAGGAAAGAGTATGAATGTGTGAAACTAGCTTTGATAGCTAGGTTTGGGAAGACCCCTTCCCAATATCTTAAGAGGTTTAGAAGCCTCAAAAAGCATGATGGTACCCCTTGGGCTACCTGGGTGTGTGAAGGGTTGAAAAACGTAGAGGGATGGATTAAGGGTTACAAAGTGAACACTTATGAAGGAATGAGAAATCTTGTAATGATGGAGTCAATTTATGATGCCTGCTCTCCTGAGCTCAGACAGCACTTGGCTGATTCACGGGAATTAGATCCTAAAAAGCTAGCTAAGGCTGCTGACTTGTGGGTTGCCAACAGGGCTACTCACAAGGATTCTGGGGTAACTCAGAAGAAGGATGAGGGGAGGCAGCCTAAGAAAGACTCCAAAGAGAATTCTAATAATTCCAATTCCAAAGAGGGCCCCAAACCACACCATAAGGGTAAGCCACCTGGGAAACCACAGCAGAGTAGTATACCTTCTGGTGCCAAACCAGAGGGAGGTCAGAACCAGCCTCCATTCCAAAGGGCCTTTGGATCCTGTTATGTTTGTAAGGCTACTGACCATGTGAAAGGAGATCCCAGATGTAAGGGTAAACCTTCAGGGGTCCAGCTTGTCTCCTTAGCCTTCGCTCCAGAGGAGGAGGTCCCTATGGCAAGTGGAAACTTTCTACTACTGGCTGATGAACCCACTGGAGTCTCAGCCAGTGTTTCTTTAGTCTCTCTGGGGTTGTGGGAACAACAGAATTTAGATGTCTATAATTCTATCCCAGATAATACTAAAGAGTATTATAAGGACAGTGTCCATGTGAATGGTCAGGAGACTCCTGCCATCAGGGACACTGGGGCCAGCATAACTGTGGTGGATGAATCATTTTTCAAGGCAGAGGATGTTGCTAAGGCACCCAAATGCCTCACCAAGTTAGCTGGAGGGCCTGTGCAGATGTGTCCCCAATTCTCATCCAGTGTAATGATATGGCTGTGAAAATACCTGTCAGTATACAATGTGAAGTACCAGGAAGGGTTCTGTTGGGTAATGACCTGAAAGCTCTTGGAGTTGTGTCACATACCCCCAGACCTCCTAGTAAAAGGTTACAGGAGCTCACCAAACCTGCAAGAGAGAAAACCCTGCGAGGTTTATCTCAGGAGATGATGACAGAAATCACTCCTCTTCCACTGGAGCAACTTACTGCAGTAACAACCAGATCAGGAGCAAAGGGGCAACCCAAGACTCCTAGAAAAAAACCTACAGCAAGCACTCCAGTGCTTCCAACAAGGACTTCCCCGAGGTTGTCCAAAAGTACACCTGTAACTCCACCTCCAGCTGAGGCTGAGAGGGAGGTACAACCCTGTCTGGTTGAACTAGACTCTGAAGAAGAGCTAGTAGGAGGCCCAGAACTTATTGGAGACCTGGACCCGGCTGACCATCCTGAGCTGCAGTCTTTACTGGCAGAAGGTGGACCCAGCAGGTCAGCTTTTCGTAAGGGACAAAGAGAATGTCCAACTCTGGAGGGCCTTCGCCAACAGGCAGCTTCTCAGGCTGATGGGCAAGAGCCTGGGAAGTATAGGTTACACTGGGAAGATGGCCTCTTCTACAGTGAACCAACTGGATCTGAACCTGGAGCCTACCAACGCCTGGTAGTGCCCCAAGAGAACAGACAACAGTTCTTGCAACTAGCCCACGAGATTCCTTTGGCTGGTCACTTGAGTTTCAAGAAGACCAAGGAAAGGCTCTCTCTCTACTTTTATTGGCCAAAGATGGGGGCTGAAGTAGATAGATATTGTAGGAGCTGCCATACCTGCCAGACTTCTGGTAAGGTTGGTTCCAAGAATGTGGCACCTTTAGTGCCTCTCCCAGTTGTGGGAGTCCCATTTGAGAGGGTAGGGATTGACATTGTTGGTCCCCTTGATCCCCCAACCTCCTCAGGCAACAGGTTTATCCTTGTTGTAGTAGAGCATGCTACTAGGTACCCTGAGGCAATTCCTATGAGGACTGTTACAGCTCTGGCTGTAGCTAAGGCCCTCCTTGGTATTTTTACCAGGGTTGGGTTTCCTAAGGAGGTGATCTCTGACAGGGGGTCAAATTTTATGTCCCACTACATGAAAGCCATGTGGAAAACCTGCAGAGTTACCTACAAGTTCTCAACCGCATACCACCCTCAGACAAACGGGTTGGTAGAAAGGTTTAACAGAACCATGAAGAGCATGATAGGTGCTTTAGAAGAACCCCTTAAAAAGAAGTGGGACCTTCTACTGCCATGCCTTCTCTTTGCTTATAGAGAAGTCCCTCAGGAGGGAGTAGGTTACTCTCCCTTTGAACTTCTCTATGGCCATCCAGTCAGAGGCCCCTTGGCCCTGATTAAGGAGGGGTTGGAGAGTGCTCCTTCCCCCAAGCCAGTCAGAGTGACTGACTATGTGATAGGTCTCCGAAGGAGAATGTCACACATGATGGCAGAAGCAAGTGACAACTTGAAAGCTGGGCAAGCTCTGATCAAACATTGGCATGATCAGAAGGCTAACATGGTTGAGTTTACTCAAGACCAGCTAGTTCTAGTTATGCTTCCAACAAGGCAGAGGGCCTTGCAAGACAAATGGATGGGACCCTTCAAGGTTGTGGGAAAACTTGGAGAGGTCAACTATCTGGTGGATCTGGGCAAGCCCAGGGAAGCTCCCAGAGTCTTCCACACCAACCGCCTCAAAGCCTATGTCTCTAGACCAGAAGTAGGAGCCTTGCTTCTAGCTTCATCAGAAGAGGAGGAGGAGAGTGAAGCTCTACCTGACCTCCTGAGAGGCTTACCTTTGGACGAAAAGGTTGAAGGAGTTAATCTCTCTTCAGAGCTGACCCCTGAGCAACAGGAGGAGTGCAAAGCTATGTTAAATCAGTTTGCCCCCCTGTTCTCACTTTCACCAGGCTTGACTCCTTGGGGACAGCATGATATACTCACTGGTGACTGTCTGCCAGTCAAAAGCAGAGGATACCGAATGTCAGAACATGTCAGAACCCACATCAAAGGTGAGGTCAAGAAGATGCTTGATCTCGGGGTAATAGACCCCTCTACTAGTCCATGGTCTAGCCCAGTGGTGTTAGTACCAAAGGCAGGATCCAAAGAGTTGAGATTCTGTGTGGACTATAGAGCTCTTAATGCAGTCACCAAGACTGATGCCCACCCTTTGCCAAGGACAGATGAGTTGGTGGATAAACTTGGTGCAGCCAAGTACCTCAGCACACTGGACCTTACGTCAGGCTATTGGCAAATAGCCCTGACAGACCATGCCAAGGAGAAAACTGCATTTTCTACCCCAGTTGGCCTATACCAATTCAAGGTTATGCCTTTTGGACTAAAAAATGCACCTGCAACATTCCAAAGGATGGTGAACCAAGTTCTAGCTGGGATGGAGGACTTCTGCATGGCATACTTGGATGACATTGCAGTCTTCAGCCACTCCTGGGAGGAACATGTGAACCACTTAGGACATGTTTTGCAGGCTCTTGAGTAGGCCAATCTGACCATAAAGGCCAGCAAATGCCATATTGGACAGAGTAAAGTGGTCTACCTTGGACATGAGGTAGGAGGTGGTGAGATAAGGCCTTTGCTCAGCAAGATTGAAGCTGTGCAAAATTGGACAACACCTACTACTCAGACCCAGGTGAGAGCCTTCTTAGGCCTTACTGGGTACTACAGGAATTTCATTGAGAACTATGGGACCATAGCTTCTCCTCTGAATGTGATATCCTCTCCAAAATTCCCTAACAAGGTCAAATGGAATGAGGAATGCAATCAGGCCTTTGAAAACCTGAAGAAAGCTCTTTGCCAAGCTCCAGTACTCCGAGCTCCTGACTACCACCAAACTTTCATTGTACAAACTGATGCTTCCAATGTAGGTATAGGTGCAGTTCTTAGCCAACTGGATGAGAAGGGTAGGGAACACCCCATTTGCTTCATCAGTAGAAAACTGAAGGATCCTGAAACAAGGTGGGCAACAATAGAAAGAGAATGCTTTGCTATTCTGTGGGCACTGAAGAAGTTTAGGTCATACTTGTATGGTTCTACTTTTGTCATTCAGACTGACCACCAACCCTTGAGATGGTTAATGCAAATGAAAGGGGAAAATCCAAAATTATTGAGATGGTCAATCTGCCTCCAGGGGTTTGATTTCACCATTGAGCACAGGTCAGGGTGTCACCATCAAAATGCTGATGGACTCTCTAGGATGTATGTCATCGACTAGAGGTATGAGGTTCATCGAGGAGTTGATTAAATCCTTCTGTCCCTTAGTCTGGGGGGGCGAGTGTTAGGGAGAATTCTCTGTTTAGGCTGAATTTCCTAACCTAGTGAGTCCCCCAGCAGCTTTGCTGGATTTTTTGGGTTTATTTTTTTTCTCCTGCCAAGAGTGAGACTCTTTTACCCTCACTCTTGGGCATGACTTGAGAATGTTTCTGTGACTTGCTATGTGCTTATGGGCTATGTGGTATTTTTTCCCCATAGGCTCATTGGTTTTTGAATGTGTGTTACACAGCACCCTCAGTGCAGTAACACAGGGGTGTCATAGAGACCCCCAAACATAGACTCCACACCCTGGGACTGACTACTGTCTCCCTGGGTCTGTAAAGTCACCATTGACTTTACTAGTCTTAACTTAGGAACTTAACCAGTACAAACCATCATACTGTGGAAGTACTGGTAGGGGCAATTAGATTGCCCCTGGGTCTGTTGTCGAGGGGGTACTGTCCCGTCCCCCCTCGCCGAGTTTCTGGCTGGTGGCAGTGGATACCACGGAAATATTCCACCGGAATATTTCCCAATGGGATTTCCTATTGATTTTAATGCACCACTTTTTGGTGCAATGTTAAAGATACCGCCGGTTTATTTATTTAATATAAATTCAACGGTTGGGATTTTTTGCCAGAACTCGCCGCCAAAATGGCATCTAGGTTCACTTCAGTAACCCTGAACCCGAGTCGAGCCTTTGTTCCACTTTTGGCGGGCTTCTGCACAGAAGCCCTCCAAAGTGGTGCCATTCTGTCTGGGTACCACAGGGGGTGTGGGAGGGGGTTTAGGCACCCTGGACTGAGTTGCCTTGCCAACTCATGTCACACTCTGGTGTGATTGGCCCAAGTGGTGAGCCACCCCGCTCACCACTTAGCATGTTTGAGTGACAGCTAGGCTGTATGAATGGGGGTTTGCTGCATAAAAGCAGGGTTTTTGGGACTGGTTCTTCAGAAGTCGCCACAGGTCCTAAGAAGCCGAAGAGGGAGAAGCCGAGCCGACCTGCCAAGACGACACCACCGGTGGAGCCCTGAGGAACCGTCTCACCACTTTTCCCAACGACAGAGGAGATCTCCCGCCTGGAGAGTCTTCTTCCCTTGACTGGTGGGGACAACCAGTTTCTGCCTTCTTTTCGCCGCCCTGAAGCATCTCGTGGCCGCCTTGCCTGTGCCAAGCACCCCGGCAACCGGGATACCACTTTTTACCTCAACCGCGAAAGAGGGGTAACATCCTTTTAACCGGAAAAATTCCATGGCTGGTTTCTTCCCTGGTAGTGCAACGACCTTCAGCTTTCCTCCACTACGAGATCTTCTCCTCCTCTGGACGACGCCGCGACTTGCACCCACTACCAGGAACAACTGCCACCGCTGGAGGATCCTTTCCATTTTAAAGGTACCGTGTTCCACCCGGCTTCACTTGCCACCGATTGTACGGGGTAGATTTAGCCCTCGGCTCTCGACCCTGGGTAAGCCTGGGACACCCTAACTAAACTTTTCTAAACTTGGCAAAACCTTTTCTACTCACCTGTAAAGACTTGTGACATTGTGTGATCTTGGGCATCTTTTCGCCTGGCTTTCCCTAGAGTGGGCCTGGCAACCGAACTTCCTTGCTCCTCAATAGACTGCCTTTCTAAACTCACTGTGGATCTCTGAAAAGTGTTTTGCCTTGCTGTTTTCATTACTTCTGTCTTTTCCCTCCCTTTTTAACTAACTTGTTGGAGTGCCATCTAACGTTAAGCGCTCACCTCTGTTTGGAAATAAGTGGTGTTAACTTAGACTTGTCCAACAAATAACTAGGGATGTACATATAAGTAATAGTGACTGTGTTTTGACTTACTTACCTTTTCTGTGCTAGTGTAATTTATGAGTGTGTCTTTTAAATAAATAATTATATACTTTTACACCTAGCTCTGGTCAGTGTTTGCTTGTACTACTGTGCCTCTGTACCTATTATGTATGCTCTGTATACTGCCTAACTCTTCTTGAGGGAAGACTGACTGCTCGGCCACAGCTACCAGGTAAATCTGGGTGGTACAGGCTGCTACGAAGTGGATTTACTGCCAAACACCTGTAGTCTTAAATCTTTTGCAGTGGTCCCAGAGGGAACTGCACAGGTTTCTGTCTAAAAGTCAGCAGCTTGGAAGAGGCGGGTTCAGAGAGGGAAGGGGGATTTGGCAGTATGAGACCTCTGGGAGCAGTCATGGGTCCCTCGCAATGCTGGAGCTGTGGAAAGTGGGGACATTTTGCAAGAGAATAGGAGCAGGCAGGGGGCGGGATTCATCTCATATAGCAACTACTGCCCACCGCCCCAACTCCAGCCACAGGTACAAAAACCAAGACCAGCTTCTGTTAGGCAGAAACCTGTGCAGTTCCCTTAGGGACCACTGTAAAAGATTTAAGACTACAGGTGTTGGCAGTAAACCCACTTGGTAGCAGTCTGTACCACCCAGATTTACCTGGTAGCTGTGGCTGAGCAGTCAGACTTCCCTCAAGAAAAGTTAAGCAGTATGCAAAGTATACTCAATAGGCACTCAGATACAATAATACAAGCAAACACTGACCAGAGCTTTGGTATCAAAGTATATAATTATTTATTTAAAAACACACAGTTGAAACACTCCAGCACTCTTATTGTAAAATATTCTAAACACAGTTACTATTATGATATATACACCCCTTTTTCCCTATTAGAAAATCACAGTAAAACACCACTTATTTTCATACAGAGGTGAGCGCTTAACTAGATTACACTCTAATAAGTTTGTGACAAAGGGAGGGAAAAAGACAGAATATGAAGAGGTACACCACTCTACGATTCCAGAACACTGTTAGCAAGGCAGAGAGCAAAAAGTCACTGGTGAGCCAAAGTCCAAAGGCTGGGCCCACTCTTAGAGAGAGCAGAGCACAAATGCGCCCAAGATCACACAGTTACACTAGGCTTAGAAAGTCTTGCAGAGGGTTCAGAAAAGAGTTAAGAGAGGCTTAGAAAAGTTTAGCGAAGGTGTCCCAGGCTAACCCAGGTTCGAAAGCCGGGGGCTAAATCTACCCCGTACAGTCGGTAGCAAGGGAAGCCAGGCGGGACACAGTAGCTTAAGTGGGAAGGATCCTCCAGCGGTGGCAGTTGTTCCTGGTAGTGGGTGCAAGTTGCGTCGTCGTCCAGGGGAAGAGAAGATCTGGACTTGGAGGAAAGATGAAGGTCGTTGCCCTACCAGGGCAGAAACCAGCCGCAGAGTTTTCCGGTTAAAGGTGGTACCTTTGTCTCGCGGTCGTGGTAAAACGTGGTATCCCGGGTTGCCAGGGTGCTTGGCACGGGCAAGGCAGCCACGAGATACGTCGGGAAAGCGAAAAGATGGTGAAACTGGTTATCCCCACCAGTTAAAGGAAGAAGACTCTCCGGCGGGAGATCTCCTCTGTCGTTGGGAAAAAGTGGTGAGACGGTCCAGCAGGGCTCCACCGGTAGTGGTGTCTTGGCAGGTCGGCTCAGCTTCTCCCTCGTCGGATTCTTAGGTCCTGTGGCGACCTCTGAAGTTCCAGTCCCCAAAGCCCTGCTTTTATGCAGGAAACCCCCATTCACTCAGCCTAGCTGTCACTCAAACATGCTAAGTGGTGAGCCGGCTTGCTCACCACTTGGGCCAATCAGGACGGAGTGCGACTTGAGTTGCCTAGGCAACTCAGTCCAGGGTGCCTAAATTTCCCTCCACCCCTCCTAAGTACCCCAGACAGAGTGGCACCACTTTGGAGGGCTTCTGTGGAGAAGCCCGCCAAAAAGTGGAACAAAGGGCTCGACTTGGGTTGGAGTCACAGAGGAGAACACAACCGCCATTTTAGAATCAAGTTTTGGCAAAAATTACCAACCGGAGAATTAATATTAATTAAATAAACCGGCGGTATGTTCGATGCTACCGTAATTAATTAAATAAAGATAGTAGCCTAAAACAATGGGAAATCCCATAGGGAAAATATTTGCGGTTGAATATAAAAAGTAGTATCCACTGCCACCAGCTAAAACTCGATCAGGGGGGACGGAGACGTGCCCCCTCGACTAACAGACCCTGGGGCAATCGAATTGCCCCAGCCAGTACGTCCACAATATGATGGTTTGTACTGGTTCTGCTCAGAATTTAAGACTAGTAAAGTCAATGGTGACTTTACATGCCCTGGGAGACAGTAGTCAGTCTCAGGGTATGGAGTCTATACTGGGGGGTCACTATGACACCCCTGTGTTACTGCACTGACGGTGCTTCGTAACACATATCACAAAAACACATGAAACCCTATGGAGTAAAAGACCCCATAGCCCATTAAACACTTCTAGATCCAATGAAACACACTCAAATCATGTCCAAGAGTGAGGGTAAAAGAGTCTCACTCTTAGCAGGAGAAAAAAATAAACCCCAATTATCCAGCAAAGCTGCTGGGGGACTCACTAGGTTAGGAAATTCAGCCTAAACAGAGAATTCTCCCTAACACTCGCCCCCCCCAGACTAAGGGACAGGAGGGTTTAATCCACTCCTGGATGAACCTCATACCTCTAGTCGATGACATACATCCTAGAGAGTCCATCAGCATTTTGATGGTGACACCTTGACCTATGTTCTATGGCCCAAGCAAAGGTTTTCCTTTGTAAGCTATATGACCTACAAACCCTTTGAGGAACATCAGTGTTTTTAAAGTTATAGGGGACCTGGTTGACCAGTACCTCAGAAGTTGGTACGACTTCTGAACCTGTGTTAGGCTTTTTCAAGGGGTCCTTATAAAGGATTCCCTTAGATCTAGAGGGGCCTCCAAGGTTCCTGACCACCTCTCTTGTGGGAGCAGGTTGGGTTTTAGGCCTCTTGGTTGGAGGGGTTGGGGTTAGGCAATGTACCTGCTTCCCCTTCCTCTTAGATCTCACCGTACCTACTTTTGGCGTTTCCCCCCTAATACTAGGATTTGAGTTGGAGTCTTCAGTAGAAGGTCCAACAGTCTGAAGGTTTTTGGCCTTAGACTTTTCTTTCCTGGTTTTCCACCAGCATTGAGAATTACCAGTTCTCTTAGGCCTAGGTAAGGGCCCAGTAGGTCTATCCACCTCTTCCTCAGAAGCAGGGGGGGGGGTCACAGACTCTGAAACTGGGGGAACAATGATGGAGCTTGGTTGGGGCTCCCATTTCCCTAATGTACTAGCCTGAAATGTGCCTGGGTTAGAGGTCAACTTACTAACACCAGGGCTTGTAGTGGGGGTCTCAGTAGAGGTTCCCACAGGCTTAGAGTGATCCCTTAAGGTGGCTTCTCTAGCCAATTTGGTTAGGTTCTGGTTCTCCATACTGGGAGGCCTGGGGGTATGTGACACTACTCCTAGAGTTCTCAGGTCATTCCCCAACAGGACTTTCCCAGGCACCTCAGTCTGAACACTGACAGGGATCCTCACTGTCATGTTGTTACACTGAATGAGGGCTGGTAGAATAGGAACCATCTGGACAGGGCCTCCAGACATGTTAGTGGGACCTTTGGGTGCTCCTGCCACATCCTCAGGTTGAAAGAAGCTTTCATCCACTACTGTTCTGCTGGCCCCAGTGTCTCTCCTGGCAGGAGTATCCTGGCCATTGACAAGAACACTGTCCACATAATACACCTTAGAGTTAACAGGTAGGGAGTTATACACAACCCTATTCTGGGGACTAACCAGGCCCATAGGCTCTAAGTTTACAGTTGCTTGAAGACCCAAGGGTTCTTCTACAAAGAGTTCAAAGTGGGCACTAGCCATCTGTACTTCATCCTCAGGAGTGAAGGCTAAGGAGACTGTGCTGATCCCTGCAGGTTTACCCTTGCATCTGGGATCCTCTTTGATATGGTCAGAAGCCTTACATATATAGCATTGTCCAAATGCTCTCTGAAAGGGTGGCTTGTTCTGACCTCCTTCTGGTTGTTGACCAGAAGGTACACTAGCCTGATTCGGTTTACCCTGGGGCTTACCCTGGTTATTTTGTGGTTTGTGGCCCTCTTTGGTATGGGAGGTATTAGAATTCTCTGGATTCACTTTAGGTGGCTGCTTTCCCTCATCCTTTTTCTGAGTGACCCCTGAATCCTTGTGAGTGGCCCTGTTGGCAACCCACAAGTCAGCAGCCTTAGCTAGTTTTCTGGAATCTAATTCCTTTGAATCAGCCAAGTGCTGTCTGAGCTCAGGAGAGCAGGCATCATAAATTGACTCCAACATAAAAAGATTCTTCATACCTTCATAAGTGTTCACCTTGTAACCCTTAATCCATCCCTCTAAATTTTTCAAACATTCACTCACCCAGTTAGCCCAAGGGGTACCATCATTCTTTTTGAGGGTCCTAAACCTCTTAAGATACTGGGAAGGGATCTTCCCAAACCTAGCTATCAAAGCTAGTTTCACACATTCATACTCTTTCCTATCCTCCTCCCCCAACTCCATTACCACATCAGTTGCAACAGGGGGAAGCCTAGAGAAAAACCAGGTGAGTAAGTTATGTCCTGTGATGTTCTGGAGCCCATGATTATATTCAAACAGAGACAACCAATCCAAACACATCCAACTTAGGCTCATACATACCAACCAATTCTTTAGGCATCTGGGGTCTTTTAGAACTGGAACTTCTAGAGGAGCCAGAGAGAGAAGCATTTTCGGCAGATAATTTCTTCATTTCTAGCTCATGCTTGAGCTCCATTCCCCTTAGCCTTAGTTCTTGATTCATTTCCTGATGTCTCTGTTCAGCCAGAGTATTCAGTCTTTTGAACTCTAGTTCAAGTTTCATTTTCTCTAATTCGAGATATTGAGGACTAAGTGTGGGACTTGGTAAAGGCCCAGTAGGTACAGCAGGTAGAGCAGACAGAGGCCTAGGGGGGACAGTCACAGCAGCCTCACCCTCCTCTTCTGACTCTTCCTCAAGATTATCAACATTTTGATCAATATCAATTTATATACTGTTATCTACATTTTCTGGCATGGTAGGTTCCTCAGACCCATCATCCAGACTTTGGTTAGCTAACAACCTTTCTATTAATTCCATTTTCTTGCCTTTAGTCAGGAGGTTCTTATGCTTATCTAATACCCTTAAACAATCAGCAGTTTTTGTAGCAAGGGACTCTTGACTATAAGTTTCCATAGTTGACATGTTAAAAAGATTACTTTTTCAGTGCTAAGCTTTGTGGTTAGTTGTACTAAGGTATCCTCAAGCACTCTAAAGTGTATACTCAATACAAATCCCACCGCTGTACACCAGTGTTAGGCAGAAACCTGTGCAGTTCCCTTAGGGACCACTGCAAAAGATTTAAGACTACGGGTGTTGGCAGTAAACCCACTTGGTAGCAGTCTGTACCACCCAGATTTACCTGGTAGCTGTGGCTGAGCAGTCAGACTTCCCTCAAGAAGAGTTAGGCAGTATGCAAAGTATACTCAATAGGCACTCAGATACAATAATACAAGCAAACACTGACCAGAGCTTTGGTATCAAAGTATATAATTATTTATTTAAAAACACACAGTTGAAACACTCCAGCACTCTTATTGTAAAATATTCTAAACACAGTTACTATTATGATATATACACCCCTTTTTCCCTATTAGAAAATCACAGTAAAACACCACTTATTTTCATACAGAGGTGAGCGCTTAACTAGATTGCACTCTAATAGGTTTGTGAAAAAGGGAGGGGAAAAGACAGAATATGAAGAGGTACACCACTCTACGATTCCAGAACACTTTTAGCAAGGCAGAGAGCAAAAAGTCACTGGTGAGCCAAAGTCCAAAGGCTGGGCCCACTCTTAGAGAGAGCAGAGCACAAATGCGCCCAAGATCACACAGTTACACTAGGCTTAGAAAGTCTTGCAGAGGGATCAGAAAAGAGTTCAGAGAGGCTTAGAAATGTTTAGCCAAGGTGTCCCAGGCTAACCCAGGTTCGAAAGCCGGGGGCTAAATCTACCCCGTACAGTCGGTAGCAAGGGAAGCCTGGCGGGACACAGTACCTTGAGTGGGAATGATCCTCCAGCAGTGGCAGTTGTTCCTGGTAGTGGGTGCATGCAAAGTGCGTCGTCGTCCAGGGGAAGAGAAGATCTCGACTTGGAGGAAAGATGAAGGTCGTTGCACTACCAGGGCAGAAACCAGCCGCGGATTTTTCCGGTTAAAGGTGGTACCTTTGTCTCGCGGTCGTGGTAAAACGTGGTATCCCGGTTGCCGGGGTGCTTGGCACGGGCAAGGCGGCCACGAGATACGTCGGGAAAGCGAAAAGACGGTGAAACTGGTTATCCCCACCAGTTAAAGGAAGAAGACTCTCCGGCGGGAGATCTCCTCTGTCGTTGGGAAAAAGTGGTGAGACGGTCCAGCAGGGCTCCACTGGTAGTGGTGTCTTGGCAGGTGGCTCAGCTTCTCCCTTGTCGGATTCTTAGGTCCTGTGGTGACTTCTGAAGTTCCAGTCCCCAAAGCCCTGCTTTTATGCAGGAAACCCCCATTCACTCAGCCTAGCTGTCACTCAAACATGCTAAGTGGTGAGCCGGCTTGCTCACCACTTGGGCCAATCAGGACGGAGTGCGACTTGAGTTGCCTAGGCAACTCAGTCCAGGGTGCCTAAATTCCCCTCCACCCCTCCTAAGTACCCCAGACATAGTGGCACCACTTTGGAGGGCTTCTGTGGAGAAGCCCGCCAAAAAGTGGAACAAAGGGCTCGACTTGGGTTGGAGTCACAGAAGAGAACACAAACGCCATTTTAGAATCAAGTTTTGGCAAAAAATACCAACCGGAGAATTAATATTAATTAAATAAACCGGCGGTATGTTCGAGGCTACCTTAAATAATTAAATAAAGATAGTAGCCTAAAACAATGGGAAATCCCATAGGAAAATATTCACGGTTGAATATAAAAAGTAGTATCCACTGCCACCAGCCAAAACTCGATCAGGGGGGACGGAGACGTGCCCCCTCGACTAACAGACCCTGGGGCAATCGAATTGCCCCAGCCAGTACGTCCACAATATGATGGTTTGTACTGGTTCTGTTCAGAATTTAAGACTAGTAAAGTCAATGGTGACTTTACATGCCCGGGGAGACAGTAGTCAGTCCCAGGGTATGGAGTCTATACTGGGGGGTCACTAAACACTAAAACACATGAAACCCTATGGAGTAAAAGACCCCATAGCCCATTAAACACTTCTAGATCCAAAGAAACACACTCAAATCATGTCCAAGAGTGAGGGTAAAAGAGTCTCACTCTTGGCAGGAGAAAAAAATAAACCCCAAAAATCCAGCAAAGCTGCTGGGGGACTCACTAGGTTAGGAAATTCAGCCTAAACAGAGAATTCTCCCTAACAGCTTCCGTACCCTATGAAATACATCCGGCCTACACTCAACTACCAACCCGGCCCCCAGGTTTAGAAGGACAGATCCCTCAGATGACACAATCACTAATGCCCCAAAAGAATGCCCCCTGATGCTCACTGCCTTTGCCTCGTGGCATGCAGCACTGCTGGTGAGTGTGGCCCAGCACATGCGGTGCTTTGCCATGATGTGCGATGCATATGGGCATTATATGCCTAGGAATGGTTTTCCACCACTTGATTTGATTGTGTTTTCAATGGCCGCTCTCTTCCTTGGCACCGGAGTGCCTCCTAGGGTTACCATAGGGACCATGTAAACATGGCTCCTGATTGGTCCCGGCCTGCTTCATCTAGCCAATCAGATGCCGGCAGGCGAAAAGCCGGCCCCCATCCTGAAGGCCCACATCTAAAGGCCATATCTGCTCCCTGTCAGCTGACTGGTCTCCCTTTCACCACACTTGACTAACGAAGCTTTCAAACCGGCCCCTAATGTGGCAACTAACTCTTGCTAACTACTCTCTGTAAATTAAAGCACCGTTATCAGATACACTGCACCTTCATCACAAACTAACTGAATCCCTTACAACTTACCCCACCGGCTCCACTACTGTGAACACTTATAGCTCCTCTTCGCTGTACTGACTTTGTCACCCACATCACAGCACCACTACCGCATTTCACCTATGTGCAACTACCTAATGTTACTCATACACCCCTGCGCTGTACCTGTATTCTACTTTCACCATGTAGCCTTGCGCCGCTCACCTGCATGATTATACCTGTAACTTACCTGATTGACCCATTGCCTGTGTGTTTGCTGCAGCCCCTGTAATATGAGGTGTGTCTCTGCCAGTTAGCCTACCTGTAATTCTACTTATCTGTCAGACTTATCACTGCAATGAATATAATGGTAACAACTCACCAGAGATGCAGGGAAAAGGATACAGGATGACTCCGACGCTCCTGGCTAATTGTTCTCGGTACCTCCGTAGTACAAAAAGACCTTCCTAATGATGTACCTCGCTAGCTGATATTAAAACCAAAGCTAGAGGAGTGAATCGATGGAAAGTGCACAAACACACAATAGCAGGAAAACACCAGGCTGAGAAAACAAGAGGAACTATTCAGTATAGCTCTAACAGAACCCGGATGCTGTACTGCCCTTAATAAACAAGACTAACCTGAGAGTAACACTCCAGAAGTGTGGGTGGCTTAGGATACTCTTTCTTCTTTCCAGCAAGAAGTGTGAGGCAGTTCAAATAAGATCCAAAGGAAAAAGAAATAATAACGTACCCAAATGAGGAAGAAAAATGTTAGTAAGGCAGCTGGCACCCGAACGGCATGAGGGACACACTAGAGTCGGGTTGGTGCACGTTGCTGTTCTGGATAGCGTCCAGTATAATCCTGTGCATGTGTCTTTAAATGAGGAGAAAATAAGAGTAGACCACTCTCTTGGAGATTCTTTAGGGTGTGGGAGATATCACAAAAAGTGAAACACCAGAACATAACACGTGTAGCTGGAGAGCTGTGCAGGGAGATGTAAATATATGGCCACGCTAAATAGTATAAAGTGCCCTTTGTGTGTTCTACACACAATTGAAGGAAAAACCTGCCGTGATCACAGGAGTAGAAAGGCTGAGAGTGCAAACGGTCCGTATGGCAGACCCAGCGGTATCGAGTAGAGGGCGGAGACAATTGCAGTCCGTGTAGCAGGCTCAGGTCAGATACCAAGTCAGCACAAGTCAGTGGGAGGATACTGTAATGAGGAATAGTCAAGGAGGACCACTAAATACCAAGTAGCAATGAATGAGGTGAAGCACAAACGGACAGATCTTCAGGAGGAAATCCAATCAGAAGCACAGAACAGCCATCTCAACACGTTTAAATAACATCAAAGGAAAACGTAACATGACAAAATGCTGTTCTCAGTCACGTGAGGAGCTGTTCTCCATCACATGATGATTCATGCAAAAGTGTCCGGAATTATGCACAGCGTCCCCGAAACGCACACCTTCCTCATGGTAAACTCCCCGCGGGTTGCAAACATGAATAGAACGGCCTGGCTATAGTTCTCCGAGCAAAGTGCCTGCTCTTGCGATGCAGAAAGGCAGAGGCAAACAACCTGACTTTAGGATTAATGGGAGCGGAAACGGAGGTAGGGCAGGCTCAGACATGACATTACCCAATTTAATGTAAACTACTCTATTTGACCATGTAGCCCTACGCTGCCCACTTGCCTGATTATACCTGATTGACCCATTGACTGTGTGTTTGCTGCAGCTCTGTAACATGAGGTGTGTCTCTGCCAGTTAGCCTACCTTTAATGCACTTACCCAATTTAATGTAACCCACTCTATTTGACCATGTAGCATTGCGCTGCCCACTTGCCTGATTATACCTGTAACGTACCTGATTTGACCCATTGCCTGTGTGTTTACTCCAGCCCCTGTAACATGAGATGTGTCACTGCCAGTTAGCCTACCTTTAATGCACTTACCCAATTTAATGTAACCCACTCTATTTGACCATGTAGCATTGCTCTGCCCACTTGCCTGATTATACCTGTAACGTACCTGATTTGACCCATTGCCTGTGTGTTTACTCCAGCCCCTGTAACATGAGATGTGTCACTTCCAGTTAGCCTACCTGTAATGCTATTTACCCCATTCAATGTAACTTATTCTATTTGACAATTCAGCCATGTGCTGCTCACCTGTCTGATTATACCTGTAACACACCTGATCTGACCCATTTCAAGTGTGTTGCTGCAGCCCCTGTAACTTGAGGTGTGTCTCTGCCAGTTATCCTACCTGTAATGCTGCTTACTTGATCTGACCATGTATCAATCCTATATGACATTGCAGCAAGTGCTGCATGCTTGCCTCACTATACTATGCATTCTGACTTGACTGGACTTCTTTTAGCACTTGTAACCATATAACTATTATAACCACATGTGTAACCAATCTACATAAGCATCTACTGTAACCGTCCTCTTAAGTACAAGCGCCCAGATACCTCTGGGTTAGGTGCGCTATATAAGTGTCAAAATAAAATGAAATAAAATAGAATACCATGTATGGAAGTAACATGTCTGTGAATGACAAAGTGCTGTTAGCACTGTCATGCCATACCGATATGTGAATGTGGTGGGGAACAACCCTTTTACGTTCCCCGACTCCAACAAATACCCTGATTAGGACAGCCCACAGAGAACTCTTGCGTGCCCAGTCCTGTCCATGACCGTCCACCCTGACGAGGAACCCTTGGTGGGCGCTGAGATAGGTAACAAGCTTTATGGTTGACACAGGTGCCACTAAATCATGCATCAGTGAGGGAAACTTCCCATTATCAGACGAAACGCATGACACGCAGGGCTTCTCTGGGGCTGCCGCCACAGTTCCCTACACAAAAGAACTTGATATCAAAATAGGAGGAAAGATGGTGCATGCACCTCTGTTGTATTCTGAGAGCTTCCCTATAAATTTGTTGGGGCAAGACCTGTTAAACTGAATATGACTGTCTCCTTTACAGACCATGGAATAGTGTATGCCACTCCGTGCATGTTTGCCATGTGAGCGATGGTCATAATACATGCAAGGGGAGGAGAGGCTTTGGTCTGCGGTATTCCCGTCAACCCTGATTTGTTTGTGTACGGCATAACTGTGCTTCTTGAGGCAGTGCCTCAGATTGGCAAGGCTTGTTGACGAGTGCATCTGACTTCATTTTAAGGGCTGTGGTAACACCTGAATTAGTGTTGGGGACAGAACTATCCCTGGACTAGCAGGGTCTGGTACTGGCAACTAAATGGATTGTTATGATTGGGTCCGATGCCGAGGGGTGCAAGTGGCGCACAGTGTTGTGTATTGACCCCACAATGCCTACCAGGGAAGTGACGGATGCAGACTTGTTTGAAGAGCGACCATATAATGATGAAGTTCTATCCTCTGTGACATTATGGTGCAGTATTGAAAAGTGCAATGCCCCTTGATGGCTCTCGCAGCTCTGCCCCTCTTCACTGACACAAACTTAGAACAATTCCCTGAAAGACTCTGGACCACAAATGCCCACGACGTGGGCCACTTGCAAGGAGTAACACCAGTGCGAAAAACACTCAAGCTCAGCGCTGTATGTAAGACAGTACCCTTCATCAAGAGGGACAGAGGAGGGGATATGAGACACTATAGTTGCCCTCCTATCGGGGGATAATTCTACCATCCACCTCCCCATGCAACATGGCTTTATATCCGATAAAGAAAGCAAAATGGGGAAGTTGGAGAATGATTCAGGATTTTTGTGCCCTCTTAATGACATTATACAGGCAGAATTTCCAGTGGTCCCAAACCCTGCAACAATACTTTGTAACATCCCCGAAGAAGCGACCCACTTCACGGTAGTGGATCTCAAAAATGCCTTCCTCTCTGTACCCTTGAACCTCAACTCACACTACCTCACCACGTTTACGTAAGAGGGAATGCGCTTTGAACACACAAGATTGCCTAAAGGGTACTGTGAGAGCCCCAGTATCTTCAATAGTAATTACACGCTGACTTAGGAAATATTCAGGTGCCTAGCACAATCATTCATTATGTGGATAATTTACTAGTGTGCAGTGTCAGTGAGCACCAGTACAGGAAGGACTCATCACACTCCTACAGCTCTTGGCCTGCAAGGGATACAAGGTCGATAACGCTACATTACAATACTGCGTCCATGAGGCACTGTACTTGGGTCAGTTGATTTTTAGTGAATTGCAAAAGCATCATTCCATATCGCGCTGCCTCTGTGCGCATAACCCCAAATTAGTGAAAGAAATGCAAAAATTCTTGGGAATGGATACTTGACTCTGCAGCATACACCAGGCCCCTTTTACAGGACCTAAAGGAAGCACAGAAGGGGGACACCCAGAAAGCCGGTCGGAGGACATGCGCACAAATTTCAATTGAATTACCTCAAAGAGGTCGTATTGACAGCACTAGAGCTAGCAACCCCAGACTACACGCAAGAGTTATATTTATTTTCCCATTCCAACTTGCAACTGGTGACTGCAATGCTCACACAGAAGACCGCCATGCCCCACAAGCCATTGGCCTATTACAGTGGTGTACTAGACTCAGCAATGCAGGGCCAATTTGCATGTGAACAAGCACTTGCTGCTGTGGCATTTGCCATTGAGAAGAGTTCCACTATCGTTATGAGATGCTCTGTAACGTTGTACGTCGAGCATGTAGTTTGTGCAATTTTAGAGTGCTCGAAGTCCACACTGACCACTGTGAGAAACCAGAAGGTGTCTCACCCACTGATCCCTGGGTATCTGTCATCCAGGTTTGCAGGAAACGGCCATCGCTTTTGGATCCAGTCCCTGGGAGTGGGTAGTGCAAGCCGATCACCTGGGTGAGGGGTTTTCGGGGAATGGGAGTGAGGCACCGGATGGTGAAACACAGTATCCCCTTCCTTGTAACACCTTTACCCCATCCTACCAGGTAGGATATTTAGAAACTCTATCCTCCTGCCCCCTTTACAACACAGACACTTTCTCCCAGACATCCCGCTATGAGAGAAAACACCTGAGCAGTATACGACTTGTCCCAATACAATGGTCAGGCAATTACTGACTATCACATACACCTGACTTACATTACACTTCCCCACACAGATAAAAGGTGGAAAGAGCACACATGGAAACAGCAGTTTTGAGACGGCAGCTGAGCAAGAGAGGAAAGACAACAAAACCGAAGGGGATCGCAAGGAGGGAAATTCCCTTGACCTTTTAGACAAGAAGCCATTACTTTACAGAGACCTCAAGAATAGAAAGTGTAAGACCAGGAAATCAAGCTGAAGAATCCTGCATTGTGTGTCGGGGAAACCTGGGCCCTCCCGCATCAATAAACAAGGCGGGTGAATCACCAGCCACTGTGGTACCGTCCTTGGCTCCAAGAACAAAGCCACTTCAGTGAAGTCAACACATCGGTGAGTTGGGGAGATCGATACAAGACCAGTCTGTGTTGAAGCCAAGGTTGCAAGCAGCAACATTGTATGGTGAGCGCTGGATCAAACATTGTTAAAACGCGTCTGATAAGGGACACAAGTGAAGTTGAACTGCCAATGAGTGATGGACCTTTAAAGCAAGCGGCAGACCTATGACAGAGTGGTCCGGCACCACGTGGGTGTTAAAGATAGCATCCCTAGGGCGCTGAGTACCTGAACTTCCGGTAGTTGATCGTGGTGAGGTCGCCAGGCTGTCCGATAGATGACTGCAGAAGGTGCAACGCGAGAAACCAGTGCAGCCCTCTCCCTGATATCAACAGGGCTAGGGGTGGACCAGCTCCCAACGCCACAAGCGTGCGCCTCCCTGATTCTTGTGGCGCCGGGGCAGTCTGGAGGGCCGATGCTTGCGGACAGTTTGCCGGAATCCGTTTCTGAGAGGTCCCCAGAAATAGGCTGAAGATAAATGTCCACAAAAAGGTAGCAAGATTCCAGGAAACGGCTGGGGACCAATAGTAGAGCAGTGTAGGTAGTCCAAGGCAGTGCAAGGCACAAGGATGGCAGCAGGCAAGTTGGCTGGTTAGAGGAGAGTAGTCCGAGGCAGGGGCTGCAGGGCTCAGGGAAGACAGCAAGCAAGCAGGCTGATCAGGAAGGATTAGTCCATGGCAAAAGGGGCTGCAGCAGGCAAGGCAGAAGAGAAGCAAGGCTGGGAGGGAAGGAGAAGAGCAAGGCAGTCCAAGGGAACCCAGGGAAGAAAGGACCAACCTAGGACACAGGAGGGGACAGGAGGAACAGGAATCCAACAAGGAGGAATTAGGGCGCAGCGGAAGGCTGCAGGAGCGAAAAGCACGATCTGGAAACAAACCGCGTTGAGACGCGGTGAGTTTCAAGATTCTATCCCTTAAATAGGGCGGGCAGCACCCGGGAGGCTTGGAACACAAGCCGTGCTGTACCCGAGTGCTGCCATGCCCAGAGCGAGGCTTGGGAAGCAAGCTTGTGGCTTCCCAAGCGTTCCGTGGACTGCGCATGCGCGAAGAACGAAACGCGGCCTTCTGCGCATGCGCAGATCCCGAGACACAGAAACCCCGGAAGCGCCGAGTGCCGCAGAAGACTGCGGTCCCCCCAGCCGGTATCGAGGATAGCAGCGCCAGGATGGGGCGCGCCGTGACCCATAGGTGTGTCCCCTATGACAGGTAAGTGGCGATGTGGTAACACTTTGCCCCCTCCCAGAAAGGCCGGGAGCCCCAGGTTTCCAGGGAAAACAGCGATAGAAATCACGGACCAGGCGGGGAGCATGCACATAACTACGGGGTTCCCAAGTACGATCACAGGCGGGGTAGCCCCTCCAGTCCACCAAGTACTGGAGAACCCCACGCCTTATGCATGAATCGCAAATCTCCCGTACCTCAAATTCAGGGGACCCCCGGACATCAACAGGTGCAGGACGGGGAAAGGACCGGCCAAAAGTGTCAACCACGTATGGCTTCAAACGGGAGACATGGAAAACTGGATGCACCCGCCATGTCTGAGGCAACTGCAAACGAAATGCCACAGCAGACAGGCGCCTAGTAATCCTGAATGGGCCAAAATATCGGGGAGCCAATTTGGTGGGCAAATTACGTATGGGAAGATGCTTGGAGGACAGCCAAACCAAATCCCCCACCTGGAAAGCGGATTCCGGGGCCCTCCCCTTATCAGCCTGTCGCTTCATCTGTGCCTGTGCCTCTGCCAAGGTACTGCGAGCCAAGGAGTGTTGATCCTGGATGGAAGAGACAAGCTGATCAGCAGAGGGAACTGCGCTAGAAGGTACAGGACAAAAGGGCACCAGTCTAGGATGCAAACCAGACAAACAGAAAAATGGACGCAGGCCTGTAGCAGAATGAACCGTGTTGTTGTAGGAGACCTCAGCAAAAATCAGATGCGACTTCCAGTTAGTTTGAGTGGCATTGGCAAAAAAGCGAAGGTACTGTTCCAGAGTCTGGTTGGTCCTTTCAGTCTGGCCGTTGGTGTGAGGATGATAACCAGAACTGAGTGCGCGATGAATGCCGAGATGGCTACACAATTGGCGCCAAAAAGACGACAAAAACTGAGACCCTCGGTCGGATATGATCTTTTCCGGTAAGCCGTGTAGCTTATATATCTCCTGAAGAAATGCCAACGCCATCTGTGAAGCAGTGGGAATTTTAGGAAATGGAACAAAATGGGCTGCCTTGGAAAAACGGTCTACTACGACCAAAATACAGGTATATCCTTCTGATGGAGGGAGTTCCACAATGAAATCAACCGTAATGGTGTGCCATGGGTAAGGATGAATCTCAGTGGGATGAAGCAATCCCAGGGGCCTCTTCCTAGGAGTCTTCACCTGAGCACACACAGGACAGCTCTTGACATAACGGTCAACATCACCGGCCCAGCCCGGCCACCAGAACTGTCTAGATATCAGTTCTTGAGTTGCTCTCACTCCACGATGGCCACCTACTCGGGAGTCGTGAAACCCATGAAGTACAAGAGTCCGGAGTGCGGTCGTGGGGATATACAGTCTGTTCCGGAAGAAAAGCAGCCCATTATCTTCAGTAACCTGAGAATGTCTCAGGAGGCCTTCCCGAGCAGGATCAGAACTTGTGTCCTGTAGAATCTTCTGAAGATGAGGCGAAAGTGTGAACAGAAAATGCCTTGGGGATATTAGTGGCTCATCCCTGTACTGACTTCTCGCGTCTGTATCCAGGGATCGAGACAAGGCATCGGCCTTCAAGTTCTGAGCACTGGGGATGTACGTAATACGGAAGTCATAGTGAGAGAAAAAGAAGGCCCATCGGGCTTGACGAGAGGTTCGGCACTGAAGAGACTTCAAATACTGTAGGTTTCGGTGATCAGTACGTACTTCCACAGAATGCCGGCCCCCAAGGAGATGATGTCTCCATACTTCAAACGCAGCTTTTATGGCCAACAATTCCTTTTCGATTACTGCGTAATTTCGTTCGCTAGGAGTGAGCTTGCGAGAAAAATATGCACAGGGTGTTCCAAATCAGTTTCAGGTTCCTTCTGCAAGAGAACTGCACCAACAGCGAAATCGGAGGCGTCAGCCTCCACAATGTACGGCATTACATCATTAGGATGACGCAAAATGGGAGCAGTGCTAAAGGCTTGTTTCAAGATGTTAAAAGCCTTGGTGGCCTGTGAACTCCAGAGAAAGGGCGCTTTGCTGCTGGTTAATTGAGTTAAGGGAACCGTGAGTTGAGAAAAGTGGGGTATGAATTGCCGATAAAAGTTCGCAAATCCCAAGAATCGTTGAAGGGACTTCAGATCGGAGGGTTGAGTCCAGTCCTGAATGGCTTGTACCTTGGCTGGATCCATGAAGATTCCTGTGCCACTGATCACGTAACCCAGAAACTCAATTTTTTCCTGATGAAAAGAACATTTCTCAGCCTTAACGTACAGTTGGTTCTGGGACAAACGTCGAAGCACCTCTCGGACATGTTCCACATGTTGCTTCAGGGAGACAGAGAAAATGAGAATATCATCAAGGTACACCCAAACTGATATCCCAATCAAGTCGCCAAAGACGTTGTCCATGAAACGCTGAAAAACAGCCGGGGCATTACATAACCCGAATGGCATGACCCGGTACTCGTAATGCCCGAAAGGGGTCTTAAAAGCCGTCTTCCATTCGTCTCCTTCTTTAATTCGAATTAAATGATAAGCGCCCCGCAGATCCAACTTGGTGAAAACCTGGGCAGCTCGAAGGGATTCCATGATGCTCCGAATTAAAGGCAATGGATATCTATCCTTTCGTGTGATATCGTTTAACTGACGATAGTCGATACAGGGTCGTAGGGTTCCTTCTTTCTTTTTCACAAAAAACAACGGGAAACCAGCTGGTGACTTTGAGGGAGTAATGTATCCCTTCCTGATGCAGTCTGACAGGTATTCTTGAAGGACCGTCTTCTCAGTAAGGGACAAGGCATATACCTTCCCATGTGGTATCATAAAACCAGGTACCAGTTCTATAGAACAGTCAAAGACTCGATGAGGTGGCAGTGGTATGTCTTCGGGTTCGGAAAACACGGTTTGAAATTCGGAGTATTCCTGTGGGACAGACAACAGGGAACAAAACCCAGGAGGACCGGTACCCCTCGTGAGGGGTATGGAGGAGATCTCCTTTCTTGACACGCCGGGTGAACAACAATCCTGGAGACAATGAGCAGAGGAGAAATCCAGAGTGCGAGCTCCCCAATCGATGGTTGGATTATGGTGAAGAAGCCAGGGCAAACCTAATACCACAGGATAGGAGGGTGACCTGATGACATCCAAGGCGATTCTCTCCCCATGTTCTCTAATCTGGATATGTAGACACATGGTTTGTTGACGAATCGGACCTGAAGATAAAGGGGTCCCATCGATCACCTCGACGGGCAGGACACTTCTCCGGGCTAACAGGGGTATTCCATGACAGACTGCAAACGTTTCATCTATGTAATTTCCGGAGGCCCCACAATCCAGTAAGCCTAGAACCTCTGCCTCCTTGTCAAACCATGATAGCTTGATCTTCACAACCAGTAGAACAGCCGGTTGCATGGGCTGGAACGAGGTATTGTAATTGGAAAGGACTAAGTACGAGTCTGGACCTGTCGTTGCCCTTCCTACTGACGACAGGCCTTCTAGTTTTCCGACTTCCTTTGTGGGCGTAGAGGACAGGTACTCAAGAAATGCCCAGCAGCCCCACAGTATAAACAAAGTCTTAGACTTCTTCTGCGTTTTCGTTCTGCTTCAGAGAGCGGACCCCTAACGGCTCCCAACTGCATGGGTTCTGGACCTGGGTCCGAAGACCCGGAATTTCCGGCCTGAGCGTTGGGTGGTCTTGTGAACATCCGTTCAGCTCGTCGTCTCTCACCCCTCCGTTCTGCCAATCTGTGGTCTATACGCAACACCTGTTCGATTAATTGCTGTAGGGTGTCTGGCTCTGGAATATGCAGTAATTCGTCCTTATACTCCTCTCTCAAACCTCTTCGAAACAAAGTCTTTTGGGTTATCTCAGGCCACTGGGAGTCGGTAGCCAATTGACGGAAACGACCAATGTAGGCTATTATATCCATAGAACCTTGTTTCAGATCCATCAATTGGTTCTGGGCTGTGGAAGCCAGATTTGGTGGTTGAAATACCTCCAAAAATGCTTTTTCAAAAGCTACAAAGTCATTGAGTATGGGGCTATTGGCGGACACCAAGGGGGCAGCCCACGCCAGGGCATTCCCAGTCAGATTACCCAGAATATATCCTATCTTGGCTTTGTCTGAATTGAAGTAGGAGGCTCTGAAGAGGAAATGTATTCTGCAATGGTTGCAAAACTCTACCACACGTCTTGAATCTCCGTCAAACTTGATGGGCGTGGTCTGGGACATAGCTCCCTCTCCCTGAGGTGCTGCCCCAGCGGATTGTGACACCATTTGTCTTAGACCAATGTTCTCTTGACGGAGTGCTGTCATTTCGGCCCGAAGAGCTCGCATCTCCTCCTGGAGATCTTGAACCTCAGCCATCTCGGAGTCGGAAGGTAGGCGTCTCAATCTGTTAAAGATAGCGTCCCTAGGGCGCTGAGTACCTGAACTTCCGGTAGTTGATCGTGGTGAGGTCGCCAGGCTGTCCGATAGATGACTGCAGAAGGTGCAACGCGAGAAACCAGTGCAGCCCTCTCCCTGATATCAACAGGGCTAGGGGTGGACCAGCTCCCAACGCCACAAGCGTGCGCCTCCCTGATTCTTGTGGCGCCGGGGCAGTCTGGAGGGCCGATGCTTGCGGACAGTATGCCGGAATCCGTTTCTGAGAGGTCCCCAGAAATAGGCTGAAGATAAATGTCCACAAAAAGGTAGCAAGATTCCAGGAAACGGCTGGGGACCAATAGTAGAGCAGTGTAGGTAGTCCAAGGCAGTGCAAGGCGCAAGGATGGCAGCAGGCAAGTTGGCTGGTCAGAGGAGAGTAGTCCGAGGCAGGGGCTGCAGGGCTCAGGGAAGACAGCAAGCAAGCAGGCTGATCAGGAAGGATTAGTCCATGGCAAAAGGGGCTGCAGCAGGCAAGGCAGAAGAGAAGCAAGGCTGGGAGGGAAGGAGAAGAGCAAGGCAGTCCAAGGGAACCCAGGGAAGAAAGGACCAACCTAGGACACAGGAGGGGACAGGAGGAACAGGAATCCAACAAGGAGGAATTAGGGCGCATCGGAAGGCTGCAGGAGCAAAAAGCACGATCTGGAAACAAACTGCGTTGAGACGCGGTGAGTTTCAAGATTCTATCCCTTAAATAGGGCGGGCAGCACCCGGGAGGCTTGGAATGCAAGCCGTGCTGTTCCCGAGTGCTGCCGTGCCCAGAGCGAGGCTTGGGAAGCAAGCTTGTGGCTTCCCAAGCGCTCTGTGGACTGCGCATGCGCGAAGAACGAAACGCGGCCTTCCGCGCATGCGCAGATCCCGAGACACAGAAACCCCGGAAGCGCCGAGTGCCGCAGAAGACCGCCGTCCCCCCAGCCGGTATCGAGGATAGCAGCGCCAGGATGGGGCGCGCCGTGACCCATAGGTGTGTCCCCTATGACAGGTAAGTGGCGATGTGGTAACAGTGGGTGCTCAATCGAATGTCTCTGTAAGGTATCCAGCTGAGAAGTGACCAAAATAGATACATTTGGTCCGAGCCGGGCGGAGGGAGACCAATTGAAGGAGAATTAATAAATGTGAATCGAAGTGGTCCTGCAACGGGTCAAGCAAAATCCTGCACACAATCGAGTCTTCGATTTCGGTGAAGTAGAGAAAGTTTGGAAAAGGACATGAATTTGGCCCGAGCCTGGCAAAGGGAGACCAATTGAGAGTTTTGTGCTAAAGTGGGCCTGATCCCGATGGAGGGGGACCCACAGTGAAAAATCACCCGAGAAGTTGTGTGAATGAAAATACTGAGAGGAAAGGAACTTGAATGTTTTGTCGTGTTGCATCAGGCCCTCTGAAATAACAGACTTTGAATGGCAAAGAGACTTTGGCACATAAGGCCCTGACGTTGAAGTCTTGAACTGCATACTTGATGAAGAACTAACGAAAAGCAAGGCAAGCACTCAAACTGCCAAGTCATTGTCGGTCCTGGCAAAGTCACCTTACACTCGATGGTCGGGGTACCAAACAAGGTCCTTCTCTGGGTTCAGAGGCTTTCATGACTGCCGTGCTTGATGCTCCAGCTGGCAGGCCCGCCGTAAACCGCAGTGGCAAGGTGGCTGTTTTTTCTCTCGGCCAACAGCCTCCTCACCTGGAATGGGTGGTCTCCCCGCCGATAAAACATCTAAATGATATTTTCCATCAGTCGCACGAGACTGGTGGGAGGACGACTTTCGTCTCATCTGGAGGCGTGGCAGACCATCACCGAAGACGATGGCTTTTGTCAGTCATTCGGGCGGGCTTCCGCTTGTCCCTCCCCTCTGCACCCCCACCCCCCCCCAATCCTCCCTTCCAGCCGACTGGGTCGCCTTCCCTCAGAGCCGAGGTACAGAAGCTTCTAGACCTCAGAGCAGTGGAATCCGTTCCCCTCGGGGAGCAAGGGGAGAGCTACTACTCCCGTCTGTTTACAGTGCCCAAACCCAACCAGGCCTGCCTGCGCACTATCCTCGACCTTTCGAAGTTCAATCTTTTTCTCCCCCAAGCGAAATTCAAGATGATTACGCCCTGCCAGATAAAGTCCTCTCTGGAAGGGCGATTGGCCCAGCGTGGTATACATTCAGGATGCATACATGCACATTCTGATTTGGATCCTGCATCGAAAATATCTGCGGTTCACACTTCCAGTATCGTGTGCTCCCGTTTGGTCTCAGCTTGGAACTGCGTGACTTACGAAGATGTCGGTCATTCCAGCATTCCTCGGACTACAGGGGGTCCATGTATATCCAGGATGATTGGCTCCTGCGCAGTCCTTGCCCACAGACTGCTACAACCAATCTCCAGTCACTCCTGCAGCTCCTGTTCCATCTTGGGCTGTCGGTGAACTGCCGGAAATCATCCATGACTGTCTCTCAAGACCTGATCTTTCTGGGTTTCCGTTGGGATACTGTCAGTACCAGCGTTTTCCTGACTGAGGACAGGATTGCAGACCTATCGACCACGTGCCAATTCTTCCTGCAGTCCTCTCACATGATGGCTTGGTGGTTCCAGAGACTATTGGGCCTCATGGCTTCTTGCGTGTTAGCACTACCTCTTGCGCGCCTGAAGATGAGACACTCTCAGCTAGCTCTTGGGGGAGCTGGTCCTAGTCTACGGAATCAGATTCTAAGATGATTCCCATCCTGCAGGATGGCAGATCTTCAATGGTAGTCATCTGCCAGCAACCTTTCAGTGGGGACCTCCTTCCAGGAGCCCTGCCCACAAGTAACAGTTACTACAGACGCCTTCCTTCTAGGGTGGGGAGCGACACTGCGTCTCCTGGAGGTGTACGATTTGTGGGCACCTCAAGACAGGCGGTTCCATATGAATTACCTGGAGCTCCTGCCAATTTTTCTGGTGCTCAAGGCTTTTCAACCAACTATCATCAACACTGTGGTCCGTATTCGCACAGACAATTCTGTAGCGATGTTTTACATCAACAAACCGGGGGGCACCAAGTCTCCTCTGCTTGTGGATCTTGCTATACAAATTTGGATTTGGGCCATCCAACACAATGTCTGGCTCCAAAATTTACACATCCCGGGCAACATCATTGTGGCTGCAGACTCCCTTAGCCGCCAATCTGCAGCGAGTTACAAGTGGGAGATAAGCACCGATGTTCTCACCAACATTTTGCAGCAAGGGGTGGACTTCTTTACGACATCATCAAACAGGAAACGTCCTCTTTATGAGTCCAGGGACGGCTCAGAGTGTCTTCCTTGGGGGATGCCCTCGAGATCCTGTGTGTCTCGAGATCCTGTGTGTCAACATGAAAGCTTATGCCTTCCCTCCATTACCACTGATTCATCGGTCACTCTGCAAACTCGGGAGGATGGCTCCTTGGTGGCCAGCCAGGTTCTGGTTTTCGGAACTGCTGTACCTGTCAGTTCTCCCCCCGCAGTCCCCCGATAAGTTTGCCGCAGATTTCTGACCTTCTTCACCAGAGCAATCGCCAGCTGTGGCACCCCTCCCCACAATCGTTCAGCTTGGCGGCCTGGTGCCCGAGTTCTGATCTTTAGCGCAGTTCAATCTGTCTGATGACAACATGCGCATAATCCAAGCAGCCAGGAAACCTTCCACAAGGGATCAATACAGGAGCAAGGGGCTCAGTTTTTGCCATTTGTGTTTGGCCAAAGAGCTCGATCCCAGGCATGCTTCTATCGACACTGTTCTGTCCTTTGTATCTGACCTGGTAGCCTCTGGCATCCATGTCCTGTCATGCAGGACTTATTTGTCCGCCATTGCGACCTACCTGTCACAGCTGTTGTTTTTCATTGGCTAATCCAGTCATCAAGAAATGTTACAACCCCTTTGAACCTATGGCTACTACTGAACTTAAGTACCTATCCTGGAAGGTGGCTTTTTTGATTGTAGTAACATCTGCAAGACGCTTGGTGAGTTTCAGGCTCTCTGTGGAACATCTGTTCCTACCTTTCCGTAATGATACAGTGGTGCCTCACACCCACCCTTTGTTCCTTCCGAAAGTGGTTTCGGAATTCCATTTAAACCAGTCTATATCTCTGCCGGTCTTCTTCTGGAATCCGGTCTCTGATGCTGAAAGGGCTCTGCACAACTTAGATGTCAGACGGGCTCTGAAGTTCTACCTCGATAGGACTAGCAAACTCAGACGCTCTTACCTTTTCGTCACATTTGGTGATCCAAATGGGAAAACCTGCCTCAAAGGCATCCATCTCCCACTGGGTTGCTTCATGTGTTTACGAGGCCTACAAGGTTCAAGGCCTTAAAACACCTAAAGGCATTCATGCACATCTCATTGATGCACAAATTCAGTGGCCGAACCGCCTACTCCCAACTAAATGCCTTTGTCGAAGCCAACAATCTCCTAGACCCCTCACAATCAGGTTTCAGAGCCCGTCACGGAACCGAAGCCACCCTAACCTCAATCTGGGATGACCTTAAAATGACGGCAGACTCCGCGGGATGCGCTGCACTAATCCTTCTTGACCTATCTGCCGCCTTTGACACAATCAATCACTCAATCCTCCTAGACAGCCTCCACTCCCTAGGAATTCGTGGAACCGCTCTTAAATGGATAGCTTCATTCCTCAATGATAGGTACCAAATAACGATACTCTCCACCTATACCTCCCAAGCCCGACCAGTCAACACAGGAGTCCCAGAAGGAGCATGCCTATCTGCCCATCCGTTCAATCTCTACCTGATCACCCTCCATCCAATAATTCGTTCACACAACATCCTGTGTTACATCTACGCCGATGCCCCTCAACTAATTCTAAAACTGATGAACTCAAATCCCAACTCCCAACTCCCGACCTGACCTGGCCTCCTGTCTCCTCGACATAGAACTCTGGATGACTCAAAGCCGCCTCTTGCTAAACCCCTCCAAAACGGAAATCATGGTATGTGGCAACTCTGTGCTTCTTTCGCATCCACTACCCTGGCCATCCGCCATGGGCAGCTCACCAACTCCCTGCAACTCAGTGAAAAATCTTGGATGCACCCTTGACTATGACCTAACACTCTTGCGCCAAGCCAACAACGTCTCAAAATCCTGCCACTACCACCTTAAAACCCTTAGGCGTATCTTTCCATATCTCTCCTTTCCTAACACACTCTCCACGGTCCATTCAATCGCTATATCAAGACTGGACTATGCAAACCCCCTATACCTCGGAATCCATGCATACCAACTGAATAAACTTCAAAGGGCACAAAACGCAGCAGCCAAAATGCTACTTGCGCTCGGCCGAAGAGACCACATCTCCCCAGCCCTTAAGACGCTGCACTGGCTTCCAGTAGCCCGAAGGGTGACTTTCAAAACCATATGCATCGCCCATCGAGCACTGCATAATATCTTCAAGACAAACTAAAACCCTACCACCCCCCCTCGCACCCTAAGATCAAGCTCAGCTGGCCTCCTAGTCATACCTAAGACAAACTCAGTCAGATTAGGCAGATCATCATTCTCAGCCCTGGCCCCCACCCTGTGGAACTCACTCCCACCCCACATCCGCCAAACTGAGGATTTAACATCTTTCCGCAAACTGCTGAAAACCTGACTCTTTCCCTAAAACCAACCGGTACCAAACTAACCCAAACAGACAAACAGCATCTCAACGACACCAACCCAACAAACTACCTGACGCGAGAAATTGACAGCCAACAACCCCAAATGTACACTAGAAAGATAAATAGAATTAAACGAGTAAAGTAGATCAAAATAGTGAAGTGGATAATAAGAATAAATCATAGGGAAACAGTAAGGAGATGTAAACTGCTGAAAGGCACATAATGCATGAGGAGGGAACGAAGTGAATGGCGTGGATGAAATAGTTATAATGGATGAAGCGTGTTGAACAGATGAATGCACTGAGTGAATGAATGCATGAGTGGAAGAACAGATGACTATATAGATTGAATGAGTGTGTAAATCGAATGAGTATGTACATCGGATAAGTGTATAGAATGGATGAACATGTTAAGCGGTTGAGGGTGTAGAGTGGTTGAGTGTAAACAGATGAATGCACTGAGTGGAAGAATGCATGAGTGGAAGAACAGATGACTACATAGATCGAATGAGTGTGTAAATCGAATGAGTATGTAGATCGGATGAGGGTATCGAATGGATGAACATGTTATGCGGATGAGCTTATAGAGTGGTTGAGTGTAGAGCGGACGAGCGTGTATGGCGGATGACTGCATAAATACAGAGAAGCGAATAGAGCACAGGAGCGTGTAGAACTGGTGAATGCACAGAACGTATGAGCGTGTAGAGCGGATGAGTGTGTAGGGCGGATGAGTGTGTTGAGCGGATGAATATGGAAGTGCGGATGAGTGTATAGAGCGGATAAGTGTAGAGAGCAAATTAATTTATAGAACAGGATTACTGGTATTAGCGAATGACTCTAAGGGCCTGATGACTGCATATTAATGTTGAGTGCGGGGAGCGGATGAGTGCGGGGAGCGGATGAGTGCGGGGAGCGGATGAGTGCGGGGAGCGGATGAGTGCGGGGAACTGGTGACTGCGTAAGGTGGGTGAATGCGAAATACAGGGGCAGACGTAGAGTGCATGAGTGCGTCGAGCAGACCGGAGTGTGTAGCAGATGGGGACGCATGGAATAAATAAAAGTCCATAGAACGGACTGGAGCACATAGAACTGCGCGACGTAAATAGTATGGTCTGGAATGCAGGGAATGTTTGAAAGAGCATGTAACCCATCATATCACACCCCACGCTTACTCTCTTCTTTACACCACCACTCAACTAGAACACAGAGATACTATGACACCATTCGGTATAACTGTTCTCATACCAACATCTCCCGCTCACTCCCCATCATTCTAAGTAAACACTGCTGGTTACACCCCCCCCCCCTCCAGCCAGGCGTTCTCCTCAGGCACTAACGGAGCCACAGTCGGTCTGGATAAATCCTGCCAGAACTAACACATACCCCTGATCTCAACCACCACACCTACCGCTAAGAAGCAGCTATTACACGAATACCACACCAGCTGCACACATAACCGGTGCGCACACGCGCCGTTGAATCTCCCTACTCGCTCTACTGACCAGAACTTCGGTTCCCAAGGGCATTCAACCTACAAGCCCCTTCAGACCATACCAATGGTATATAAGGCGCTATATAAGTGCAAAATAACATAACATAACATAACTTGTGCTAAAGAAGCCAGAGAGTGTGCTAAGTTCCAGTGTACCGCCTTGTCCCGTGCTGAACACGTGGGGAAGGGAAGCTAACAGCTTGAATATCCTGACATATTATTTCTTGAACACTTTTCTTTTACATAACATTGTTTCCCACACTATTTGTATTTATAAGTAAGGATTGGCAATAGTTTTTATTAGTATAGACCTTTTTATTTTCACAGACTCAACTAGCACTCCATACTGTATGGGAGCCCCTTCCAAGGGACGGGAGACGGAGCCCTTTTTCACCAGAAAAATCTTCTTCCCCTTTAAATTTAGAGGCGCACGGGGGCACAGCCCAGGGAGCATGCACTGCCCTGACTCCGCTCTCCGGCGCCACACCTCAGACCCCATTGACACGTCGACAATAGATTTAACATTGTCTAATGACACGAGTATTATTATTACGGGGGAGGTTGGTGGGACGTATGGAGGAAAGGGGACTATTGACTAAGAGTATGTTAGTCACTATGGTGAGTAACTTATAATTGCTCTTAACGTCGCATCCCCTTTCCTCCATACTGTATGGGCAAATACAACTGATTGTAGCCCCAGGGTGGAGAGGAGACCCTCCTTAAGCAAATAGGTTCCTGAGAACCGCCTGTATGAAAGCCGCATCAGATCTAGAGCCGGCATCCAAACAGTAATGCTTGCAGAAAGCCGAGGGAGAGGCCCAAGTGGCCGCCCTACTTATGACTTGCCAAGGGACATGGCGCTGGAATGCGATGGCCGTTGCATTGGCCCCGACTGCGTGGGCATGCAGGTTGGCCGGGAGCGGCTTGTGCTGGCCCTCATACGCTTCTTTGATGGTAGAGACCATCCAGCGGGATATGGAAGCCTTAGAGGCCTGATAGCCTGGCCTCGAGCCGCCGAAAGTGACAAACATGGTGTCCGACTTGCAGAAGCCCCTGGTCCTGTCCAAGTAGAATTTTAGGGCACACCTGACATCCAGGCAGTGCAGCACTCTCTGTGCTTCGTCCTTGGGATCGTGAAAGAACGTAGGAAGGACTATTTCCTCGTTCAAGTAGAATGCCGATGGAACCTTGGTTAAAATGCTGGGTGCGTCCGCATGACTACCATGTCCTTGTGAAAGGTGGTATATGGTTCACAGGCGACCAGCGCCTGAATCTCGCTGACTGCAAGCCGAGGTAAGACCGACTAGCAAGGTCATCTTGATGGGGACCAGCCTAATGTCCACAGATGCCATAGGCTCAAATGACTTGTGCGCCAGGGTGCCCGAAGACTATATTAAGGTCCCAAACAGGGTGCAGTCTCTTGACGGGCGGGTAAAGCCTAGCAAGACCAGTCAGGTGTTTGTACTGGGCCCTGGTGGCTTTGCTCCTGGCGCCCTGTATGATTTCCAGATTGGCCTGTGAGAGGCCAAGGTGCTGAGGCGTTACCTGCTCAGGTACCACGCTGTGAGGGCTAGTTTCCCCGGCGCGGGGTGGATGAACCTGCCCCCCTGCTGTGTCAGAAGATGTGCTGGACCCATCGGGAGGTATATCGGAGGCACTTCCAAGAGGCTGAGGAGCTCCGAAAACCATGGTCTGGCCGGCCACCATGGAGCAATTAGAATGATGAGGAGTCTGTGCGACTCTATGATCTTGCAAATTACCCTGTGGATCAGGGGAGTGGGTGGAAAGGCGTAGGCCCTCATGCCGATCCACTGGAGGTGAAATGCGTCGCCCAGAGATCCGGGGGCTTACCCTTCCAGGATGCGAACTGGGTCACTTCTTATTGTACCAGGTGGCAAAGAGATCCACTTGGGGGTGACCACACTTGTTGAAAATCTCCTGAATAACGAGGTTGTTTAGCTGCAACTCGTAATTGTCCGAGCCCAGCCTGCTAAGCCTGTCTGCCTCCAGGTTGGATTCCCCCGGGAGGTGGACTGCCGAGAGGTACATTTCGATTTCCAATGCCCATTCCCATATGCTGATCGCCAGTCTGCACAGAGGTGGGGATCTGGTGCCTCCCTGCTTGTTGACGTAGTACATGCTGGTCGACTTGTCTGTCTGGATGAGGAGAACTTTGCCCTCTGGAGATGTAGTCCTGACGAGCCAGTCATCGAGGCATGGATAGATGTGGAGGCCCTGCTCTCTGAGGAGGGCCGCTACAGCGTTCATTAGTCTGGTAAAGACCCTGGGGGCCAAGTTGAGGCCAAATGGGAGGACCCTATATTGGAAATGGTAGCCCATGATCCTGAACTGTAGGAAAGAGCAATGGGGCTGCCAAATCGGGACGTGTAGGTACGTGTCCTTCAGGTCTAGGGAGCACATCCAGTCTCCCTTGTCCAATGTCTCAGCTATAACTTTTGCAGGGGTAAGGAGAGGTTTAGGGTGGAAAGGTCCAGCACAACTCTCAGGTCTACCTACCTGGTTCTTCTTCTGATTGACGAAAATTCTGGAGTAGAAGCCAAAGCCTTGCTGGGAGGCTGGAACTTCCTCCACTGCCTGGCTCTTTTCGAGCGACCGGATCTCCACCAAAATAGTTGCTGTCCCAACCTGTTGGAGTGGAGGGTAGGAGGGAGGAAAGGCTGGGATGGGTAGGCAGTACACATTGGATACTATAGAGAGGATGCAGGGTTCCGGGAAATTCTGGCACCAGAAATTTGCATGGAGAGCAAGCCTGCTGTCCACCGGAGACACGTCGACCCGAAAGGGCGTTGTATGCCTTCTTTCCCTCGAAGGCTGAGGAGGGGGACTGAAAAAACCGTTGCCCCCCCTTATTGTTGTTTGCGCCAGCTCTGAGGCGGCGAGCAGTCTGTTTGCCTGGATCTGTGTTCCTGGAAGCCGCGGAACCCTCCATATGTACGACCCTTTCTGAGTGCGGCTGAGATTGGGTGTAATATTGGGCATGGTCTTTGTAAGGATGGACAAATATTTTGCTGTTTGTGAGCTGTTCTTCTTGTCCGTAGAGGAGTGGAAGAGGCCCCCCCTCGAACGGTAGATCTAGAATGCGCTCCTGGATGCCCGGTTGAATTTCATTACCCGTAGCCAGGCTGTACGACTCATGTCAGTGGCAGTGCAGATGGCTCGGCCTGAGGTATCGATATGCACGACAGGGGATTCCATGAGGTTGTGCGCCACGAGCTTGGCCTCTGTTAGCCCCGTCTTGAAGCGTGATTGGCATTGGGAGGGGAGTTCCGGGAGGAAGTCTGCTATTTCCCACCATAACCATTGGTTGGCGGCAGCCAGCATGGCGTCTGCGTTGGCATGACGCAGGTGCAGGGAGGCGTTGGAGTAGATCTTCTTGCAGTAAGCCTCCAAGATCTTCTCCTCCTTGCCTAGCAGTGCTGCAGAAGAGGAGGCTGAGGGGGACTGAGGCTTGGAGTAAAGTGATGCTGCAGCGATCACCGAGGAGTGTGGCTGAGGATGGGTCGAGAGCAAGAGTGTGTACCCCTCCGTCTGCATGTACTTGGCGTCCAGGTGTCGGTTGACCGGCAGGACTGAGTGGGGCTTGATCCAACCCTTCTTAGCCAGGGAGACTACATCGGTTTGCAGTGGAATCCCCGTGTTGGCAGAGGGGCTTCTTGTGAGGACTTCAGCCAGAACCCCCTCTGCCGGCTGTTTGACCTCAGGCTAAGGGAGGCCTAGGTACTCCGCCAGGCCAGCAAGACATTCATGGAAGGCCCTGGCTGAGGATGGCGTGTCTGGATCTTCCTCCTCGTCCGTGTCCTGCGGATCCAGAGGATCTTGTGGAGGAGGAGGGGTAGAGGGCACCGGAGGCTGGGGTACCGTGACCACAGCCAGAGGCTGAGGAGGCGGCGGAGGTTGTGGAGTTGGCTGTGGAGCCGGAGGAGGCAGCTGCACCGGGGTCAGGGAGCCCGATGGAGGCGTCTGTGGTGCCGCTAGCATGGCGGGGAGGACATCCCTGACTGCATCCTTGATGATAACCCCCACCTGAGGAGACCTCATGAGGCCGAGGAATTTATCGAAGAGCACCTCCTCGTTTGGCCGAAGAGGTGGCAGGGGGTACCGACAGGGTAGCGGGGGACTGCCGGAGCCACTGCGTACCCAGTCGATATGGACGCATGGGAAAGCTGCCCTGGGCATATGAAGGGTAGACTGTTGGCCACCTACCTGGTTGCAACCAGTCCCACCTTGACACTCGTTCTTCGCCAAATTCGTGGAATGGCGTTGGACGGGTGCCTCTGTCTGGCGCGGCTGCCATTTTGTCGAGCAGCCTGCCACGTGCCTGCGACGTGATGCTCAGCCCGCTGGGTCTGGCCTCATCCAAGACTCTTGTGTGTGGATCACGAGACCTACCCTGCTTCTCGGGTCTCGGACCAGTAGGTGTAACACCCTCTACCCGGGGGTTGGTAGAGCTGCGTATAGGCACCCCCTCAGACGTATTGCTGGTATTAGCAATGTAGGCAGAGGGCGGATGGACACCTGCTGAACCCTGTAGAAGTCGACATGCGCCAGGGAGGAGCGTGGCGCCTGAGGACCTGAATGACAAAAAAGATAAAGAGAAGAAGTATCCGCGCGTGGAATTACATGGCCGAAGCCAAACCCAGGAACGCTGATGAATTTGTCCCGTTTCCGTCAATGCAGAAAAGGGGACTGAGGTGTGGCGCCGAAGGGCGGAGTCAGGGTAGTGCATGCTCCCTGGGCTGCGCCCCCGTGTGCCTCTAAATTTAAAGGGGAAGAATATTTTTCTGGTGAAAAAGGGTTCCGTCTCCCGTCCCTTGGAAGGGGCTCCCATACAGTATGGAGGAAAGGGGACTATTGACTAAGAGTACGTTAGTCACTACGGTGAGTAACTTATAATTCCTTACATATGGTGTCAGGATTGGGATGTGACTCAATTGAGACAAATTGGGGAACCCTAAAATTCCAGAACCTTAGTCATAGAGCCTCAGATATCCACAAAATAATCTATAGACTTTGATATCTGTAGCAGCAGCGAAGCAACTATCCCTCCAGGGAAAAGAGGAATGATTCCCACAGACGTACTCTTAATACCCCCTCCTGGGTGTTATGTAAGATTGGCTCCAAAATATAGCCTTGCCTGGAAGTTCCGTCTGGATGTCCTAGTGGGCGTCATAGATCCCAACTTCCGGGGAGACATAAAGGTTCTCCTACAGAACCATGGTGAAATTCCATTTGAAGTACATTGTGGGGACATAATGGAACAGGGAATTCTCAAAAGGGCTCTATTCCTCCAGAACCAGAAGAAACAGAGAGAGGTACCCTAGGCTTTGGGAAAGCCGATGAACCATTTACCACTGAGACAAAAAGGGAAGAATAACCTACCATCCTTCCCGACCTAGCCATCGCCCAGCGAAATGATCCTGCACTCGCTTAGGCTTTCTTGTAGGTGATTCCTGAAGGGGTAGGATTAGAGAAGGGAAGTCATTTTGCTTCCTAAGTCAAGGATTACTGTACAGAAAGGAAACCCCCACAGAAGGCCTAAGTAAAACTCAGTAATCCCCAAAACCCATCGGAAGATCGTGCTAGAGATTGCACATTCTCATTTGACAGGGGGACGCTTAGGACAATCTAAGACCCAGGCACACATTAGTGGGAAGTTTTACTTGCCAGGTATCCATGCTGATATAAAGAACTTCATTCAGGCATGTGAAATATGGCAGAAAACCAATATACGTATTCCCTTGCCTGCGCCTCTGAATCCTTTACCAATAATAGAAGTCCCTTTCTCCCGGATTGGGATGGATATCATTGGACCGTTGGAAACCTCTAGACTGGGTAACAAATATGTCCTTGTAATTGTTGATTACGCTATCTGATACCCAGAGGCGTTCCTCATGCGGAACAACACAACCCAACAGATTTTAAAACGCCATTACCATATTTTGCCAGGGTTGGTTTTCTCAAGGAAATTGTAACGGATCAGGGATCCAATTTTATGAGCAATCTCATGGGTGAAGTCAAGGAATTGCTCCATATTGCCACCTTAAGAACCTCAGTTTACCACCCCCAAACAGACAGATTGGTAGAAAGATTTAAAAAACACTCAAGATGATTATAAGAAAGTTGGTAGGCAAGGATGGGAAGGACTGGGATCCTATGATTCCCTGGGCCCTATTTGCAGTAAGAAAGACCCCTCAGGCGTCCACCGAACTCTCTCCTTTCAAACTACTTTATGGTAGAAAACTAAGAGATGTCCTAGACATGCTCCGGGTGACCTGGGAAGAAAAAGAAGAATCACCTCTTCCCCTCTCACAAATAGCTACCCGTTTGCAATAGCATATGAAACTTGTATGAAATCTAGTCTATACTCACATGGAAGAAGCCCAAGCACAAGAAAAATCCACCTACGACAAACAGGTAAACTTAAGATCTTTTTCAATAGGACAAAAGGTGTTAGTCCTCTTACCTATCTCTGAAAATAAACTTGTCTCAAAGTGGCATGGGCCATATGAAGTATTGGAGCGAACAGGGACCTGTACTTATAAAATAGCCCAACCTGACAGGAAACAAAAGACCCATCTTTTACCACGTAAATCTCTTAAGAGTGGAAAGAAAATTGTTCCGCAGCCACTGCCACGATACTGTCTTGTTTGGTACCAGAGGAAATAGATCATTTTGAATTAATTCCCAAGAGCTAGCTAATCAACAACAAGAAGACTTAACAGACTAAGGGCCTCATCACGAGTTTGGCTGTAGCCCTTAAATGCGGTGGTAACGGTATTACAGCCGCATTTTAAGGGCTGGCCCTATCACGAGTTGGGCGCTAAATCGACTGTTTTACCTCCAGCTTTTTTCTGGAGGTGAAAATCCCTGTTTTCGGGCTGTATTACAGCCGGCTGTATTAGCCCGCACAATTAGCGCCGAAAATTCCCTATTGGATCCAATGGACCCAATCAGGAATGGGGATTTACCGTTAAGGCCCAACTCGTGATCCGGTGGTAATACCACCGGACTGGTCGGTGGTAGGGCTATTACAGTCGGCTGTAATACAGCCGGGAATACAGCCCAACTCGTGATGAGGTCCTTAGTCACGACATTCCCCGATGTATTCTGTGAGAAACTAGGGAGATTACAAGGCACTTTCATTATATAAGAACTCCAAAGGGAAAAGTGGTCCATTTGAAGCCATATAGACTGCCGAAGCCCATAGACGGATAGTGGTCAAGGAAGTGAACAAAATGCTAAGGGCAAATATTATCAAACCCTCCTCAAGCCCATGGTCCTCCCGTATTGTATTGGTCACAAAACCTGATCATTCCTGAAGGTTTTGCAAAGACTTCCGACAGGTCAGTGCCATCTCTGACTTCGATGCCTATCCCATGCCGTGCATTGACGAATTGATTGATAAACTCGGAAATGCAACCTTCCTATCAACCCTAGACTTAAACAAAGGGTACTGGCAGGTCCCAGTACATGGACCTGATGAGGAAAAGACAGCTTTGTCGACGCCCCTGGGGCTATTCCAGTTCAAGTTCCTTCCTTTTGGCTTATACTGGCTCTCGCAACTTTCCAGCGGCTTATGGACAGGATATTGCAGCCCTACTCTGATTTTTGTGGGGCTTATATTGACGACATAGTCATTCATAGTAAGACTTTGGAAGACAGTCTTTTCCATCTCTTTCCTATTATGAGCGACCTTAGAGAGGCAGGCTTAACTGCCAATCCATCCAAATGCAAGCTGGCGCAATCAGCCGTGAAATACCTCTGCTTCTTTGTTGGGAATGGCAGTGTCCAGCCACAATGAAAAAAGTAAAAGCAGTCCTAGATACCCCCACGCCTAAAACAAAGAGACCTCGTAGCATTCTTAGATTTAATCGGTTATTACTGTAGGTTTATCCAAAAAAGTTCGAACAGAACAGCTAGGTTGACAAATTAAATAACGCTGAACCCCAGAAAATTCATTGGACTGACGAGGATGATGTATGTTACAACTGCTTAAGACAAACCCTGTGCCAGAACCCGATCCTTAAGGTAGTAGATTTTATGTTACAAACTGACACCTCTCTTACAGTGTTAGGAGCAGTTTTGTCCCAAGTTTTTGATGGATTAGAACACCCTATCCTATTCACTAGTCGAAATAACTTCCCATGTGAAAGAAACTACTCCGTATTAGAATTAGAGGCCCTTGCCATTAAATGGGCCATCACCCATCCTAGGAAGGAAGTTCACACTTGTCACAGATCATTCTCCATTTGTGTGGATAAACCAGCGAAAGGACGCTAACCCTCGAGTCTTGTGATGGTTCCTAGACCTGCAACCCTACTGTTTTACTGTGGAGCACCGAAAAGGTAAAGACCAGGTGAACGTCTATTTCCTTTCTCGTTTCCCTGTGAAACAGATGTGGCTACATCACATAGGGGAACGGCATGTGAGAAACCAGAAGGTGTCTCACCCACTAGTCCCCGGGCATCTGTCATCCAGGTGGCCAGGACACGGTCATCGATTTTGGATCCAGTTCCTGGAGGTGGACCAGTGCGGGAGAATCACCTGGGTGAGGGTTGTTCGGGGAGAGGGAGTGGGACACCTGATGGTGAGACGCGGTATCCCCTTCCTTGTAACACCTTTATTGCATCCTACCAAGTAGGATATTTGGGAACTCCCCTCCCCCTTTACAACACAAACACTTTCTCACAGACAGCCCGCTATGAGAGAAAACAGACTAACACCTGAGCAGTATACCTCACGTGTCCCAATACAATGGACATGCAATACTGACCATCACACTCTGAGCGAGGCAAAGCACACGAGGAAACAGAAGTTTCGAGACAGCCGCTGATCAAGAGAGGAAAGACAACAAAACCGAAGGGGATCGCAAGGAGGGAAATTACTTTGACCTTTTCGACAAGGAACCGTTACTTTCCAGAGACCTCAAGAATAGAAAGCGCAAGACCAGGAAACGAGGCTGAAGAATCCTGCATTGTGTGTCGGAGATACTCAGGGCCCTCCTGCGTCAATAATCAAGGTGGGGAGAATCACCGGCCGCTGTGGTACCTTCCTTGGCTCCAAGAACAAAACCAATTCAGTGAAGTCAACACAGCAGGTGAGTTGGGGAGACCGATTCAAGACCAGTCTATGTTGAAGCCAAGGGCTGTCATGACCCTTACCCCTGGCCCTCACTGGCAAGTCAGCCTTCCAGTTAGGGCCAGGTCAAAGGACTTAAAACCTCATCCAAGACTCTCTTGGAGTCAGTCCTGGCGCCTTTGGTGCCATGCCAGGATCATAGCCATCATGAAGACCAACATTAGAATGGGACTATTTACTCAGGACTATTTAACTCGGGAGGGGGGGGATTGAGCCAACATGCAGGCACACACATAGCTCAGTTACAAGGAACTGAGCTATGCGGTCTAGTCTTTTGGGTGTGGCAGGCCTGGGACTACTTTACCTGGACTACTTTGGGTGTGGCAGGCCTGGGACTATTTTACCTGGACTACTTTACTTGAGACTATTTAAACCGCACCCAAACAGCAGGACCTGCTTCGCGTTATTCTGCTGTGGGCAGCGTAACGCTCACCGTGTCCAGTTCTTTGATGCCAGCTTACCTGAAACCAAGGACCTGCAGAGAGAGAAAGAACACTACAAAACTTACCTGGAATAGTATCCTGTCTTCAATCCATCACCGACTTCAGTTCCACTCACCTGAAGGTGCGAACTCCATCATCCGGCACCGCATACATCCTGGAATACCATAACCTGGAAAGAGGAGAAAGATAGAAAGCATTAGTAAGCGTTTACTCGCGTTCCCTCCCGAACGAGGAAAGCCACACAATTCTTACCTGGGTAGTCATCGCCTGGTCAGTATTATCGCTGGAACATCACAACGCTCGGCGAGGAACATTGTGACCTGCAAGGAGAGAAAAGACACAGGTTAGCAATATAAAAGGCGAAACAGCGCTGCGCATCGCGCACAACTCACCGGACAGCATCGCTCACACCGTGCTTTTGCCTACCGTCCCATGCTCATCTTCAAACTGCATGACAACACCAAAATACCTTTCCATACCTAAAAGGAAAGAAGCAAGACACTTTTATTCGAACTAAGAGGAACATAAGAACTGCATATAAAGACTGTAAAGCAGCAAACCTACGGAGTCGCAGCAGGCCTGGATTCCCACAGAGGGCTTGCACCAGTGAAGTAACTTGGTCGCTGCTTGCCCCCGACATCTACACGCCCCTGCCACGAGGAGCAGGACGGAGAATCCACCTTTTACAATATTAAGGTGAGGAGAAGGCCCAAGGGGGAGGAAGGAGTTGAGGCCAAGGGAGGTGGGAAAACATAAAGACCGGTATTGTATCCAGCTCTCCTATGTTGCAGACCCATCTTTAACCAGAGGCCTTACCAAGGGACCGGGAGAGGGTTCGAGAGTGCAAATCATCCAACCAGGGCTGGGTGGCGTCCCCCTTGATACCAGGTGAGCGTAACAGGTTGCAAGTAGCGAGCGCTGAAACGAACATTGTTTAAAACGTGTGTGATAAGAGACGCAAGTGAAGTTGAACTGCCGATGAGTGATTGAACTTTAAAGTACGCTACAATACCTATGACAGAGTAGTCCGGAACTGTGTGGGTGCTCAATCGAAGGTCTCTGAACGGTATCCAGCTGAAAAGTGACAAAAGTAGATAAATTCGGTCTGAGCTTGGCCCGAGGGAGACCAATTGACGAACGAATAAATGTAAATCGAAGTGGTCCTGCGACGGGTCAAGCTAAATCCTGCGCCCAATCGAAAGTCTTTGATTTTGATGAAGTAGAGAAAGTTATGAGTAATCTTCTAAAAGAGAAAACTGACTTCTTTAAACTTGTGAGGAAACCCAAATTGAAAAGTCTTTTTTGAGTCACTTGAACAGCAGGAAGAACAAGAGCCCTCTGAATTTCTGGAAATGAAACCAAAGAGTTAATTTTATCCTGCAGTATATAATCTGATACTCGCTACCTTTGAGAAAAGAGTCTTGGATGATTTTGGAAAATTAAAATTTGAACTAAGTAAACGTGAATTTCACCAATCGAGAAAGGCAAGCTCTGAAGTGCTTGTTAGATAACCAAGAATATATATTTAATCTGGCAGACAAGGGTGGGGCCTTGGTATTGATGGATAAAAGTGGACTATTTTGGAGATTTTAACAGAATGACAGAGAAACATACAGAGAAATTCTGTTTGACCCTACAGAGCAAGTAAGGGACATGATAAATGAGGTGGTGGAAGCGGCTGAACGCAGAGGAGTGATAACAGACCATACAGATCGTTTCTGCTTGTAGAACATCTCATTATACCAGTTATATATATATTTTTTTAAATAACTTTCTTTATTAGCATTTTGCTTAACTGCAGAACCAACAATCCCCATACCACCACCCCACCTCAACCCGGTACTCATACACTGGTGCAGATATTAACCATGACAAGTAAAGCAACAAATGAATTACAAACTTGATGTTACAAACGTGAATGTGGTGCTAATCGCAACTCAATAAGTTCAGGAGTTTGTGGACAACACACTCAGGAAGCCTGGGTTCCGAAAGGCCATCTGTCCAGCTCCTTGCGTTCCAATATTCCCCAAAGTCCCATGCCCATGATACAGTGAGTCTCAGCTCGGACACCAAAGACTTTAAATCCCCCTCTATGGGGAGGGTGCACGCATGGATCCCCGCGGGGAGCATGGTTCCGAGGTCCCCTCTTTTGGCTGCCTGAGGAGATAGAGCGTGTATGCATCCCATATCTGGCGACTTCCCCAACCATTCCTTTGCATTGCGCCCCACCTGGTCTCCATGTCATTGCAGTACAAAATGTCCTCGGACCACTGGGCCGGCGAGGAGCTCCGTTTCTTACCCCACCCCATAGCTACTCTGAGGTTTGCCAGGATGAGAAGAAGACCCACCAGCTTCCGAGTCTTTTTAGGAAATTGTTTAGCATACCCCAGTAGCACTATTATGGGGTCCGGTGTGAGCCGCTGCCCCATAATTTCCCCAATCACCTCAAACACATGCATCCAGAATTGCTTAAGTTCCCTGCACTCCCATGCCACATGGAGAAAGCCTGCATCCTCCTGTCCACATCTGACACAGGCACCCGACCTCTGGGGGAAGTATTTTTTCAACTGGGCCAGAGAGTGATAGTACTGGTGTAGGAACTTGAAAGTGGATCAGTTTAAAATTGGTATTGATTGCACCCTTATGGACCATTTCACAACAGTAGTCCCATGTGATATCTAGTATTTCCATCTCCAATGTCATCTCCCACACCTCCTGTGGTGACCTCGCAACTGACGGTCTGTTTCCCAAAACCATTGCATACATCCCAGAGACTACCCTCTGCCCCAGGTCCCCCTCTATCTGTTACGCTCACCTGGTATCCACAGGGATGCCACCCAGCTGGGTTACTCGCTGGTATGCTTCTCAGCTTTGCCCTGATGTGGTCTGCGGGGAAGGTTCTGCCTGAAAATACAGGAGGACTGTGTTCAAGACTGACCGACTGGGGTAAGTATCCTCCCTCCACCCCCGTATGCTTTCAGTCCCTCTGGCGCCCTCTCCTCACCTTGTGGTAGAATTAGGCGTGCTCTCCGTCCTGGGGCGCGTTGTCTTTCATGGGCGAGTGCGGTCCAGTTACTTTACTGGCGCCGGCCCATTTGATATTGTTCAGGTAGGTCTTATTGCTGTTCTTTAGTTTTGTTGCTATCCTGCATGCCTTTCTTTGTTTAAAATGTCTCTTCTTTTCTCCCTTAGGTATGCGGAGCTTCAGCACGGCGAGCTGGCTTGGTTGAGCCCTGCTGGTAAATGATGGCGCATTAAGAGCGCTATGATGCGGTAAGTAAGCGTTATGCGCAGCGCTGTAAAGTCTTGCCTTTGCTAACCTGTGTTATCCTTCCTTGTAGGTCGCAGTGTTCTTCAGTGCGAGTGGAATGTCCGGAGTGGTGCCAGCCGAGAGGCGACCAGCCAGGTAAGCCTTTTGAGCAGTTCGTAATTTGTAAATGTCTCTACAGCTTTCTTTAATGTTGCCTCTATCTTCCCCTTTCAGGTCGTTCTGTCCGGGAGGCGTGCAGATTCGAGGAAGCTGTTCTCAGTAGCTGCGAGTTTTTAAAGATGAAGACTGCCGGTAAGATGCTGCTGCTAATGATGTTCCTTTTGTCTCCTTGCAGGTTCTGCTTCTCTGAGGTTCGAGGGAATAGCTGGACACGGTGAGCGTCACGTTGCAAGCTGCAAAGTAACCAGAAGCATGTTCTGCAGTCAGGGTGTGGTTTATATAGCCCAGGTAAAGTACTACCAGGGAAAGTAGTTCAAGGCCTGCCACACCCGAAACACTAGACTGCATCGCTTGGTTCTCAGGAACCAAGCTATGTGGATGCCTCTATGTTGGCTGACAATACAATAAAGTAGTTCCTAAGCACATTGTTGTTCATGGTGTATGAGCCTGGCGCCAGGACTGGCCCAATGTGGGCTTTTGAAGAGGATGCCAGGCTCTAGATGCCAGAGTCCTGACTCCACTTGGCCAATGGGTTTGCCAGAGGGGGTTTTGGGCGAGGGTCGTGACACTATCACCTTGTCAAGCATTTCCGCCGCTTGGGGTTGCACAGGAAAGGACGGAAACAGCCGCCACAGCGCCACCTTAAACCTAAAATACAAAAACACATCCAGTGCTGAGAGAACTCCTTTCTCCCTCAGCTGAGCGATGGATATGAACCTCCCCTCTGGGAACAAATCTCCAAATTCAGTTACTGCCAAACTCTTCATCAACGCCACATACCGAGCTTCACTAGTTAGGGGAACATCCGGGATAAATATGACCGTGAGCTTTGGTACAGTATACTGCCCCTAGGCTTACGTTTCAGACGTGACCAAGCTCCACACGTCAACTCGACCGGGTTTGGGGTTTTTCGCGGGTGGTTCGGAACAGTTAAAATAATCGACCTCAACAATGCTGGAGATGCAATCGATCTTTCTATTTCCACATGCCTGCACTCAGCCGCCATCCCATACCAGTACCGGAGATAACCTGCTTGCGCCACAGTGTAATATAATTCAAAATCTGGCAGGGCCAACCCCCCCTTTCCGAACAGGTGCAATGAGTTTATCCCACGAGACCCGTGCCTGCTTACCAGCCCAGATAAATTTCAGCACCATCGAACAGAGATCTCTGAACTACCTCTTGGGCACTTTCATTGGTACGTTAAGAAACACGTACAGAAATCTGGGGAGAATAGACATTTTGATGACAGAGATCCTCCCGAACAAATTAAGGGGGAGCGAGCCCCACCTCTGCATCGCCAACCTGGCCGACTCGAGTGCCTCCCCAGAAGTACTGCGGTAGACAATCCCCTCATCTCTAGCTATTGTGATTCCCAGGTATTGGGTGCTTAGTAGGTTCCACTGAAAACCCCACCTATCTTGAAACCTACCTAACCCGTCTGTCAGCGGAAATATGACGGATTTGCTAGGATTCACCTGCAGCCCTGACAGTTCCCCGAATTGCTGAACGTCGAGCATGATCGGGTCCAGGTTGATTTACGGATGTCGGATGAACAAAACCATATCATCCGCATATAATGAAATTACTACCTTGTGGATATGGAGCAGAATGCCCAGGTGTAGATGCCGCTCTCTAACCATTTCAGCCCCCTGCTCTATTGCTAGGGCAAATAACAGAGGGGATAGGGGGCAGCCCTGGCGTGTCCCCCTCTCAAGAGGGATTAGTTTGGTTGTCCGCCCATTCACCCTTATTCTAGCTACCGGTTTTTCATATAGTAATGACACAAAGGAGATGAAGGACCCTCCCAAGCCCAACCTACGCAGCACCGTGAACAGGAACGGCCATTCGACGGAATCAAACACCTTAGTAGCGTCCAGTAAGACTGCCGCCGCCGGATCATCCCTTGGCAGAGCCGCCATGAGCCCAAACATCATCCGCAGCCCATATGACGTCGACCGTCCGGAAATGAATCCCGCCTGATCAGCCCAAACTAAAGTTGGCATCAACAGCGCCAGTCTTTCTGCTAGGATTTTAGCCATGATCTTATTATCCAGGTTAATAAGCGATATCGGACGGTATGAGGAGCAATCCTCCCCAGGTTTCCCAGGCTTCAACAACACGACCACCACTGCCTCCCTCAGGGAGTCCGGAAATCGACCCTCAGAGGCAGCTTCTTGATATACCCATAATAAATATGGTGCCAGTTTGTCAATCTAGCATTCATAAAATTCGGCTGTAAAGCCGCCCGGGGGGACTCCCCCCCCCCCCCCCCCCAGCAGCTCCTTAATGGCACCCACTACTTCTTCCAATGTCAACGGCCTATTCAACCGCTGCTCCTCGGAACACCAATACAGCCCCATCTGGTCAAGATAAGCATTAATATATGTCGGATTAGCCCGCACTTGGGCAGAGTATAGGTGACCGTAAAGATTTTGAAATTCGCAGATTATTGCCTCATCTTCAAAGTGATCTACCCCCCGCTTGTCCGTGATCACTGCAACTCTGTTCCCCTCTTTACATATCCCAGTGGCTTTGGCTAGTGATCGTCATGAGGCCTGACCCTCGCCATATCTCCGGGGTGCTGCTCTGTCCCACCCGTACTTTACCTCCCTCTGGGCTAGGGCATGGAACTCTTGAAGCTTCCGCATTATGTCCCCTTGTTGGGCCCTAGATGGGATGGGGGCTGCCTCCTGCAAGATACGTATCTCCTCCTCCTTGTCAGCCAGATCCCTTCGTATCCCTCGTAGGATCCCCGCTTCCTTTGCTATACACTCACCCCTTATCACACACTTAAAACCTTCCCATAGGATGCCCACCGAGGATACCGACCCCTCATTAAGTTCAAAGTATTTATCTATGGCGCTCGATATCTCCTCCCTAAAAATGACGTCTGTAAGTTCTTCAGTTTTGAATTTCCTCTGGGGCCTCATCCCAGCGCACCCTCTCAAGTGAATAGTCAACAGGACGAGGGAGTGATCTGAAAGGGTGCGAGCCAGAATTTCCACCCCCGTGGTCTGACCCATGAGCTCATGGGATACCAGAAAAAAATCCAGCCGTGCGGCCGAGTCATGTGGGGGCAGAGAAGTGTGTAAACTGTTTTCCCAGCGGATTTCTCACCCTCCATACGTCCTGCACTCCCCACACAGTGAGCATGCCTTGGATCCGGACTGAGCTTCTACTGCTCGTGCATAGGGCATTCCCCACCCAATCCTTGGCGGAGTCGAGCACAGAGTTGAAATCTCCGCCCATAGGATTGCTCCCTCGGGGATAGCTCCCAACTGCCTTTCGACCCAGTCTAAAGATTCTGTTGTGTCGTGATTGGGGCCATAGTAACAGATAAACATATACATCTTCCCTTGGATGACCCCCTGCACCACCAGTGCACTGCCCTCTTGATCCTTCAGGATTTTGGGCTGTCTAAACCCCACCGAGCTGTGCACCAATATGCATACACCCCTGGAATATGAAGAATAGGAGGAGAAATACCTCTGACACCCCCAGCTCTTACCAAAGTGAGACTCTGATTCTACCGTCAGATGGGTCTCCTGGAGAAAGGCCACTCCTACCTGGCGTCGTCTCAGATATTGCAGAATTTTCCGGCGCTTAGGCGGGCTGTTAAGGCCTCTGACATTCCAGGTCATGAATTTAAGTGTCGCCATTATTGAAAAGCACAATGCACGCCTTCCACTTGTCTCTTGTCTTCACAATTGTCTGCACCCTCTGTACCGTTAAGTCCCTTCCCCCCCCTGCTGAGTACCCCAACTGCCCAGCATTCCACTCCCCCATAGCATACTTGCGACTGGCTTTCGCTCTAGGGGCGACTTCAAGACCGACCCCCCCCCCCAGCACACTGTCCTAATAATGCAGCTCCTGTTCAGACAGGTACAACCGGATGCGGCAGTTGAATTCCATGTCCAAACCTCTAAGCATCTTTAGGCCCCTGGTCAGGCATTATTCCCTCGGTGCACAGAGGTCCCTGGTGACATGTCTAAGAAGGATGCGGCCTCTTCCGGGGATTGAAAAAATAAGGACCGACCATTGTGCTCGACACGGAGCTTGGCTGGGAACAGCATGGCATATTTTATGTTCTTATCACGCAGCCGTTTTTTCACATCAAGAAATATTCTTCTGGTCGCCTGTACCTTATCCGAAAAATTAGGAAAGAGCTTAATAACTTCCCCCTTATAGGTGGGAGTTCCTTTTTCTCGCGTCTTCCGGAGCGCTGTGTCCCTGTCACTATAGTTCAATAGTCGAGCGATCAGCGGCCTAGGTGGCACTCCCGGGATCGTTTTTCTCCCACCTGGGATCTTATGCGCCCTTTCCACGACGCACACCGGGGAGAACCCCTCAGGCCCCAGCACCTCCACTAGTATTTTTTTCAACCAGCGCTTCCATATCCCTCTGGTCGGCAGATTCAGGAAGGCCCACAATTCTTATATTATTCCTTCTCGACCTCGATTCAAGGTCCTCCTGCTTCTCCTTAAGTTCTTTCAGGGCCTTCTTTACCCCAGACATTTCTCCTGAGACCGTGGCCGGCACATCTTCCACTCGGGACAGTCTCCCCTCCGCCTCATCCAGCCTCTCCCCATGCTTGTCCAGACAGACCTGCATATGATCCACCTTACAGGTCAAGGTGTCGAGCTTCCCATCCAGAGACTGTATCCCCCACTGTAGCTGTGAGAACATAGCTTTAATGTCTTGAAAGGCGGCGGCCGGGTCCGGATCCGCCCCTGGGGTATGCGCCGTAGGAGAATCTCCCATCATTGCACTGTTCTTAGTTTGGGCTGGCAATTCGAAGTGGAGCTTCGATTGTTGCTTGCCCCCTTTACTGGATTTTGATATGCTGCATGGGTGGGGCGGGCTCCCCAGCGAGCGCCGGTCTGACAATCCCAGTTTATGAACTCGGTTATCTGTGGCTTCGCGAGATGGCCCCGCGCCGCTCCGGGGCTCTGCTCCCCCAGCACGCATTAGGGCCTGCGCGCACCGGCCAGTGGAGAGAGATAACTCAAAGCCAGCGGGGACTGCCCCCCACAGCCTAGAACACAGCCGCTCTGGGGCCAGGCACTTCAAACACAGAATCATTGCCTCTAACCCCCTTACACCTTCGTACCACCCGCGTGGATGCTTCTGCCTGGCGGCTCCACTGGGTTTCCACAGTTCGTGATAATTGGGGTTGAGCTCAGGATGGCTGAAGGTTCCTTTCCTCTCCGCATTAGGTCAGGCCAGCGCGCCGATATTCTCTTCTCAGGACACCACACCTTTTAGTCTCAAGCGAGTTCAGTAGTCCCCCCTCACTCCTCAAGGAGCTCGCTGCTTACCACCGGCGCCCCACCAGCCTGACTGTGCCTGGTGTAGTCATTCTTCCTTCCTTTCCTCTCGTACTTACTTACTTTGTTATGGTAAATGGAACAAATATAGATGATCACCCTCCGGCCACGAGCAAAACAAAAGAGGTGATGGCTGGAAGGTTTAGAATGAATCTTAACCTCTGGCATTGCTCTGGGCAACCCTCCAGACCATCGTTCTTCGCCTGCCAAGTCATTACAGAAGGGGATAGACCATATGCAAATCAGGCTTGGCCCCACACCCAAAGGGGTAGTCCAGCCCGTACTGCTAGGTCACATCCCTTCTGCACGAGACCACAAGCATCCCCAGACATGTTTCAGCCTTGTTGGGCGTCATCAGTGAGGAGTAGCTTGGGTCTCTAGGCCCAGCAGGCATGGGACCCACGTCTGGGCATACCCGTCCCAGTCGGGGTGACAAGAGCAAAACAAAAGAGGTGATGGCCACACCATGGTCAAGAGGTTCCACACACTCAACTCCTGACTATGTGTTCATCTCCTCTATCACAAAAGTTGCTTCCTTTACAGTCATTGAAAATCCTGCCAGTGATCATAACGTTCTAGAACTTGCATGGATGCCATCTGTCTCAGCACCGGCTCATTGTTACAAACAACCGATATACATTAATCAAGCAAGGAATCGTCTAATCTGGCCGTTGTCTAGAGCAGAGCTTCTAAAAACTAAACTCAGTCTTCACGATAATGATAGACTGGGTAATACTACTCCGACAGTATGCAATTAATCACCCAGTCAACATTAACTCATTCGTCTTCTCCGTCTTGAACTACATTTTTCCTCCATTCCGCTTTTAATTATAGCAAACACGGCGCATGAAAAAGGCACAGGCACAGGGGCAGACAGCAGCCCTCACTCCAATGCAGAGCTCCGTCAGTAGGGGACACGTTTTCGCCAAACTAACTTAGAGCATCAGCACACTTCCTACAGCAGCAGGAGACTGAAGCCACGGCAGCTTGCCGCCTCGGGTGGATGGAGCAAGAAAGGGTAGCTTGTGTCCCTGGCAAAGCACCTTCAGCGTCTTCCTGTTTTCTCTCCAGTGGACACGCAAGGCCCCCTACAGCACGTAACAGCCGACCAGAGCGGGTCATGCACCGCCTCAGGTCTACCAGCACGGTCTCCTCCTCAGGTCTGACACCTGAATTGCCTCCCCGGCGCCTCCAGGAGAGTCCAAACCTCATTGTAGTACACGTCCCAGCCCGCAGCCCCTCCTCTCTGGCCACAGGCAAATGAAGGCCACATCCACTGCGGGTGATGGGGAACCCTCACAGTGCCTGCCCGCTCCATCTTGCCGGCGGATCTTCCAATGACTGCCTTACCAGCCGCGCAGCACCACCACACAGCCCTGCCAGCCTGCTCCGCCGCCACAAGACGGGTGCCCCTCCACCCGGAGCCGCCGCACTTCCGGGAGCCGCACTGCCACCGGGCAGGCCATGCGTGTCTCCGCTCTCGCCCGAGCCGAGCTGCCCTCCCGCACCCCCACACAGGGCCCGCCACGGCCGGCACGCCACTCCTCGCCCCTCCTCTACACCACGCCGCTCGGGCTGCAGCCTCGGGAAGACACCGCAGTTATGGCACTTTTTCACGCCAAACTCGTTTCTATGGGGCCCAATGTGATAAACCTCTGCTTTCTGCCGCCAATGTTTAAATTCAGAGGTGCAGTCTGCCGGATATCTTGCCGGATCTAATAGGGTGCTACAGCCATCTTGGTCGGACTCTTTAGCGCCCCCTATACCAGTTATATTTATGTTGCCCGAGATACACAAGAGACTAAAAGATCCACCTGGGAGCCCCAATTTTCGCAGCTATGGGAAGCCTCTCTAAACCCCTAGCCCAGTTCCTAGACAATGCGATTCAACCTATAATACAAGAAAGTGTGTCTTACCTACGTTACACCACTCACGTGTTATAGAAATTGGAGGATTTAGATTCTGAACAAGGGAAGGATATCCTCTTTACGATGGATGTCGCTTCGCTTTACATAAACATTGTACACAAAGCAGGGATGGAGGCCATGGAATGGCTTTTTACTCTTGGCGGATTTGTGTAAAGCAGATAAGGTCCTACTACTCACATTATTGAAGCTGGTTCTTAGAAACAATTTCTTTAGGTTTGGAGATAGGCATTTTGTCCAAATCTTAGGTACCACCATGGGGGCAGCCATGGCACCCAGTTATGCTAATACATATATGTTATATCTAGAGTCAAAACACATCTTGCCATCACAAAGATGGCATAAACACCTGATACTCTACATACGTTACATAGATGATGTGCTTGGAATATGGAGGGGTTCTCATAGTGAGTTAACACATTTCTTTGAGATCATGGATCACATGCATCCGCACATCAAATTTACCACTGAATTGAGTTTGAGGAAAGTAGACTTTCTAGATGGAGATGTATAATGTGAGGAAAACTCTCTTAAGACTAGGATCTTTACGAATTACACAGCCTGGAACAGCTTTTTGCACCCCACAACTTTTCACCCACAACGAACACCAAATACTGTACCATTAAGTCCGTTCATGAGGTATTGGAGGAACATCTCGTCACAAGCAGAATATAATTTAAAGTGCAAATTTATACACAGAAAGTATGATCCTAAACTTATTGACAAAGTAGCAAGGAAAGTAGAACAGATCCCAAGAGGGGATTTGCTAAAGTCAAAATCTACCAAGACTAATCCTCCACTGGTGTACCTCACGACTTACTCCGTGCAGAGTCGGAAGATCAAGCAGATTGTACAAAAAACAGGGACATTCTAAAGTTACTCTACTTTGGAAAAGCTATTTCCGGCTCCACTGGTGTTTGTCTACAAAAAAAGGCTTTAATTACGTAGGGATAACAACACATAAAGCCAAGACCCGTTGGACTGAGCACAAGTCAAATATCAGATTACAAATTCAGAAGTCTCCTGTGGTAATTCATTTCCTAGAGGCAAAACACAACATTGCGCTACTGAAATGTGTAATTTTGGAAAGGGTGATGCTCCACAAAAGAGGGGGCAATGTACAGAGATTGAAATAGCATGGATTGAGAGGTTAGAATCTCTTGCTCTTAAGGGGATGATTTCTGAATGGGATCTCTCATTTTTCTTGTAATTGTCTCCTTAATGTGTTAGATAGGTGTTCCTTGATCTAGAGATATACAATATAAATTGGATGTGAATTGGCTATACATGATGAGAGCCATGAATCCGGTATTCACAGTGCAATTTGGATGCTAATTGATCATACATCACTGATGTTATATTGTGAACAGACTTGTGTTCTGGCAGGAGGATGTCAGTAGATGCATGAGGATGTGTTGAATACAAAATGATTATTTTGACCATTTGACACACAGGCAGGTTAATATTCTGAACTTTGTTGTATGCTGCGAGTTTTTGAAGCATTGGGTACTCCCTCTGCTTCCTTTGACTGCATATGTTATCCAGAATGTGATGACATATGGTTCTTGTTTCTGAGAATGAACAAGGAAGTCACAATAATAGGCAGAATGCTGGGTACTTGGGAAACAGGTTTTGTGTGGGTTGCAACCGAACAATTGATAGCTTGTCCTGCTAGAGATTTACTTACCAAGGTGATAGGCAGGGAGGTGTATTGAGTGGTTTGAAACAAAAGGTTAGGTGGAGCACACCTGGGTTCACTGAATTAGTGTTTTTTAATAAATGGTGAGGAATCAGATATTTAATAATTTTAGGTGCAGGGGAGGACAAGCAGCCCTGGCACAGAGCCACCACAATACAATCGCACAAAGAAAAGGGGATCCGTAGATGGAACCCTCCTGTCCCCTGAACACCTTACAATCCCGTCAATAGACGGTTAAATCGTTAATTGGTCAAAATTTGCTAATAAGTTCCTGTTTGGTCTGTTAGTTCAAGAAAAAACAGCTATTAATATAACTGTAGTACAAAAGCGTGTTTAATGATTCAATGTAGAAAACATTTAGGTCAAAGAAAGTACAGTTCAACTACTCCGAGAAAAACATTACATTCTTCCAGAACCAGATGGAGTTTCTGAACTGTAAATTAAAAATAGAGGAGAGAGGCAATAAGGCTAAATCCAATAAATGTGAAAATAGATGATAACTGCCACATAAGTGCATAACATAACATTATTCAAATGTTCATATGTCGCTGGTAGTGATGTTTAACAGTCTGGGACATAATCCGAAGTCACTAACCACCACGTGTTTAGATAATCTCTAAATTGGCTACTGTGGGAATATAGTAGGTAACAACCTAAATAACAGCTGACATTTTAATAGCATATTAAAGGTTCAAGATATCCAAAATGATCAGCCTGGCATTGTCAAATCTATACATCTGATGGGTTGGAGACAAAAATGATAAATGGGATGAGGAATTGGGCACTCAGCAAAGCTCTAGGGATGAGCTGGTTACTTCGTTGTGTAGCTCGTCGAGCTTAGTGAGAAACTGGACCCGAGTGTCCATACACTCTGAGGTTCCTTAGGGTGGGAACCATAGGCCGTAAATTGTGCATGGAAAAGATGGTCCTGTAATAGAGGGATGGGTATAAATGAAGGTATCACGGGATGTCAGTGGAGTAAGATAGTAGGGGAATGTAACTGATAACTCACAAGTGTGGAGAATGTAAAGGCACATATGAGTATATGCTGCAGCGTGAGGCGCCATTCAGTATTGGTGACACGGACATGTATTGCAGTATGTCAAGAATAGGCTGTAGAAAAGACGAAAATCCACGTTTACAAATGTAGAAGGAAAAGGCGGTGCATATCCGCGATGTAAAGAGTAAAATCGGATTGCTTACTGAATCATGCTGCGTCACTGGAGCCAGTAAGTGGATCTAATAGCGCGTGGATGGGCAACCAAGGAGAATATCCTCCGTGTGGTGGGCTACAAGAAAGGTAACTAATGGCAACTGTTACTAAGGCGCAGACGCGAGTTCCCTTGTACGCGCCCCTTGTGTGTAAAGCAAAGTGGTTCCGAGAAGGATAGACACTAAAGGACTAGAGTATGATATGGACTCATCTGAAAAAGCATACCACAAGGGCAGCCATGATGGAATGGTACTGTTGGGTAATGGAGTAACCTCATACAGAAGCATTCATGTCCGAATGAAAGTCGGATACACTAGATTCTAGTGAACAAGTAATCAAAATAGAACAAAATTGAGATGAATGAAATAAAATAGAAGTGGGACGTAAAAAAGGAGAAAAATATATAATGGCTAGAGATAATGAAGACATGTAGGTCGGTGACTTCGGATTTACACATTATTAAATGCCAGATACAACTTGATATAGTACAGATTGGATATGCCTTACAGATAAAGTCATAAGCCACAAATTGTCAGGCATTCAAAGGTCTACTATAGAGTCAATAGTGCGAAAATAGGTTGTGAAAATAAGGTCTTTTAGAGTTGTACCATATTCATATTTTTGCATGGATTTCATGGTCATGCTGGTAAAGACGATCTACAAGTGACGGGTGTAGATGACGATGAAAATTCAAGGTGTTGGTTCATGTGTACAATCATTATTAAGGTGATAAGTCACTGAAAAACATACAGCAGTGAAGATAAACAGGAGGTCAAAAATTCACCATTGTTATGTACAAAGCATTTAGGTAACCAGTTTACTCAAAACATTTCAATGACAATTCATCATTTATCCCTCTGGGGAATAAGATGTCAAGTTAATGGATCCAGAATTTTTCCCTGCGAGACAAAATCGCTTGGCAGTTTCCACCTCTAAAGGGATTTTTCACTACCTCTAGTACTTGAAATTTGAACTGTGCCACAGTGTGACTATTTCCTAGGAAGTGTTTTGCGAGAGGTGATTTGCTGTTTTTACATCTAATGTTGGATTTGTGTTTGGTTACTCTGTCTATAATGGGTCTCGTAGTTTGACTCACATATAGTTTCCCGCAGGGGCACTTGATGACGTATATGACACCTGTGGTCATGCATCTTGTGTAATCTCTGTTTGATTTTCTTCCCTTTTTGGGGATGAGAGATTGTGTCACCCTTAGTTACGTTGTTGCAATGTGTGCAACATAGGCACGGGAATGTGCCAGTCTTTCTTGTTTGAGAACCCGTTGTTTGTCTTTTGGGGGTCTATCAGCTTTTACAAGTTTGTCACAGAAGTTCTGCCCACGTTTGAATGCCATCATGGGTGCTTTGGGAAATAGCTCATGTAGCAAAGGGTAATTTTGTAGGATGCTCCAATGTTTTCTTATGGCTTTGCCCACCTGAAAGCTCTGTCTGGAGTATTTTGAGATATACAGTAGAAGCGTTTCGTTCTTTTTCTTCCTCAGAGTCAGTAGATGTTCTTTGCCGATCAAGTCTGATCTTTGTTTGGCCTCTTGTAGGACTGTGTCAGGGGAACCCCTTGTCTCAAATTTGTCCATTAGCATAGAGCATTCTGTATCAAGTCCCGCAGGATCAGAGATGATCCGTTTAAGTCTCAAGATTTGGCTAAATGGTAGACTTTAAAGCATTGATTTAGGGTGCGAGCTTGTGAAATGCAATAAGTTGTTAACATCTGTGGGTTTGTGATATGGGGATGTTTTGATCTGGTTGTCTTTAATCTCCAAGTTGACATTCAGGAAGTGCAATGTTGGTGTCCCCACTTCCATAGTGAATTTGATGTGGTTATGTACTGAATTGAGATAGTTGAAAAGGGAATCCAGTTCCTCTCGGGTCCCACACCAGATGCCAAAAATGTCATCTATGTAACGTTTCCATGTTAGTATCTTACATGACCATTCTGGGTGGTTTTGTGTTATGTTATGTGTTATGGTCCAATACATAACGATGTTCAAACATATACATGAATGTGTTAGCATAAACTGGGGCCATAGATGAGCCCATAGATCTTCCTGTAGTTTGCAGGTTGAACTTCCCTTGGAATCTGAAATAACTGGTATACAGTATAAGATCTAAAAGTTTCAGAATCAGATGAGTGTAGCCTCTAGTGGTTGTTGAGTTCAAGAGAAGCCATTTGACTGCTCTAATGCCTTCTTCATGAGGGATGGACGTGTAAAGACTACACACGTCCATACTGAAGATGATACAATCAGTGCTGAGGGCTAAGATGTCATTGATGCAGTTTAAAAAATCAGTTGTGTTACGGAGATATGTAGTGGTCTCTTGTACCAGTTGTTGCAAAGATCTGTCAACGTATACTGCCAAAGGGTAAAAAATGCTGTCTGAGCCGGCTACTATAGGTCTCAGTGGGGGATTGACAGGATTCTTGTGAATCTTCGGGAGGCCATAGAAGACAGGGGTAATGGGATAAGGATTTCTCAAAAATTCACTTGTTTTCATATTGATCCAACTGTGATTAAGTGCTTCTTCAATGGTATTCTCAATCAGTATCTTGATCTTGTGAATAGGGTCATTATCCAATTTGGTGTATGTATTCTCCTCATTGTGGAGTTCCAGACATTTCTGTGTGTAGTCCTCAGTATTGAGTGGCTTGAGGCAGAACCCGTTTGAGTTAACTAATCTTAACAAATATTTTCTTAAAGGTCATAAATTGTCTGCATTTTGAAACTTGTCTCTGCACATTTTTAGCTGATCTTCCAGGAATCTGAGGCGGCTGCAGATTTGGTCTTTCATGGCGCTCACTCACTGATCGTCTTGAATGAAAGAGTGACAGGTGGAAGTGTTAAAATGCACATTTTGAGCAATGAGCTAGCTGCTCAGTCACAGGTCATTGCTTTGAAAATCAGCCTCGACCTGCATTATTCTGGAACCATGGGCATCATGACCCCTCACCGAGATCAGTGATAAAAGTTTGTTTTCATAACGCTTTATCCCATTAAAGGGAGAACAGTCACTCATGTGAAGTCTGAAAGCCCAGGTCATTGTGTTTCTTTCGTCAAAATGTCATAGCCAACACACACTCACCGAAAGGTTGCATACTGATCAAATCACTATAGCTTGTTTACTATCTGCCTGGTGTGTTATAAAGGTCTGATGTTGGAGTAACCACTGACCATGAAATCCTAACAGGACAGTGGGCGCTGTTGATTTCTTTTCTTGATTCTTGCAATACATGTTCATTTACCCTCCTAAAGATAGTGGCACAAAAACCTTTTTAAGATGACAACGTTAAAATACATATTGGCACAAATATGGCCTAGACCACCACATCAGCACAGCCCCATCATTACCATTTTCCCCAGGTCTGAGCGCATTAGGACCCTTCTCATGTGAGTTGAGACAGAGGAATGCTTTCATGGGTGGTGTCGCAACTCGAGGCTAGACCTGAGAAATATCTCACCCCCGTTGCTATGGATACTTCAAATTGAATGTAGAATCTGTCCTGCCTGCTTGAGTCAAGTGCCATATGCAGAAAGCAGGTGAAGGATCAAGCGAAGCAACAACTCTAGTGCCAATGGGCAAATCTACACTGAGGACAGTGGGGGAGCGGTGGGGGAGTTTATATACTAGCACAAAGCACTGATAGCTCTGTAGACTGTATGAACACTGGGCCTAATGTTTTTTGTGGACATGCATCCGAAGGGCATCCAGTTCATTCCCCCCTTTTGAATTCTGGGATGTGTAGTTCCCCATCTTTCAAATTTGGTGGGAAAACTACAAATCGGCTGATCTTTAACCCGACTCTACTGTTCACAGAGAAAGAGCGGTCACAGTATCAAAGCTGCATTTACTAATGTGGCCTCATGTTCCCTATGCTCTTGTCTGCCAAACAAGGCCCCCAGACGCCACATCCCACAGTACAAGATCCAGACTGTGCAGCACTTGTTTACTGCAGCCTTTCCAAATCAGATTGAAAAGCTCACTTAATAGCTGCAGGCCCTAAAACGGTATACCGGTATAAACAATGTGACGGTTATAGTTCAATTAAGCTGTTCACGGTATCTATAACGGTGTATCAGTATACCATTACACCCCTTATGCTCAGCATAGGATAGCATAGGAAAACATATGAATTGAAACTAGATTAAGATGGCCTCCACACGTAAGATGCAGAAGCCCATTTTCATATGGGCTGTTGCCATGGCAGCGTCTGCGTCTTATTTGCGGACGTGGGCACCCGACCGGTGCTCTAGTCGGATGGCCCATTGTCTGTGTGTTTTAACACATTAAAGCAAGCAGTAAGTACCTCAATACTGGAGCCGCTTGAGGATCATCAATTGAACACTAGGCCATGCACAGTTGGGACGACATTGACGGCTGTGCTTGCTCACATAGGTCGTCGTGTTTGCAGTGCCCTGTCTTGTGATTTCAAAGCCAGATGGAAAAGTTCCCTGAACGACAGTTCCCTGAACGACAGTTCGGTAAGAGCAGTTCCTGACAACATAGTTGCACTCTGTTTCTTATATAGAGTCATGACTTGGAATGATTCAAGTATTTATTTGCTTTTAGGTACAGAGGAAACTTATTGATGTGGACATTTATTAGAGGTCAGTGAGGTGTATAGAATCAAGGATTAAATGATTAATTGTATACTGTGTTAATACGGACAAGGAAACTGAAAGATTGTAATAATAATTTTGTCTTCTAGGACATTGTGACATTATGATTAGTAACGCAACATTGAAAATGAAACTGATTTAGCCTCTGAGGAAGGATACATTGGTATCCGAAACGTGTCAAGCACCTAAAACTGTATTAAATGGATATATACACATGGGTCACAAAAATCTGATATAGGCCATTATATTCATACAAAAAAATATTGTTAAGATTGTGGAGATACCAAATGTTGTACTCTTAAATAGAGAAATCATTTGTGTGTGTTAGAACTTTATGTATGGCGAAAACTATATGTTGATTCTTGTTTCAGAGCTTTTTTTAATTTAAAGGTGGCTGTTGTGCAGTAAACAACAAAATCAGAACTGAGATTATTGATCTGATTATTTTAAATCATTTTGAAATATAGAAGAAAGGGTTGTGTCACCCCGGTCAGATTGCACCACAGCAGGTATTTTTGGTTTAATGGCATCTTGCTGTAAGACACATAAAGCAGATTCTGAATGTATAATAAAACTTTATTAACTTAAAAGTCAGGGTAGAAAAACTTCTATCTAGTCCTACATTATGGGTAGGATGTCCCAACCAAACCAAAACTAAGGAACATCAAAGTCCAAATGTTCAACTTAAGAATCTGTGTCCAAAACCTATACTTGTCCTCAAAACTAATCTTATACATGTGTAGGGATGTCAGCAACTAACTAAATAGTATTCAACATAACGTTTAGGCCGTTGTCCAACTTGCAGCTTTCTTTCAGCTCCCTTCCCCAAGCATAAAACAGTTATAACAAAAGTTTCAGGATTATCTTAAGTTCAGGATGCTATGTACTTGGCCAATACTCTGGGTTCCCTTCCCAAGTTTCAAAACACTGTTCAAAACACAAAATATCTTGAGGACTGGTCCTCAGGCCAATAAGCAAATCAAACCTTAGGGTTCCTTTCCGCAAGATGCACTTTTAATAAGGTCATGCTTCCCAGGTTCCTTAAAGTTCTGTGCCACACTTGCACCTTCCACATATGGTTAGTCTTTGTACAACAGAAATTATCTTAGCTGAAGGATGCAGTTCGTTTTGGCTCACTTGTAAAAGTTCCTTCCCCAAAGTTCCATTCACTTTGGGAGTCAAGTATACACTGGGTTCACTTGCTTTGAGAAAGTTCTATTTCTTTTAAGGTTCAATATATGTTGGTTTCTTTAATTCAAAGTTGGCTTGATTTATATATTTAATATAGGTATTACTTTGACTTGTATTCACTTTTGAATTGTTGTGCAGGATGGATTCATTTAAATTATAAACCTTCAAATCTTCATATGTAACAGTTTCCGTAATGCAGTATATTAATAAGTATGAAGGTAGTTTTGTATAAATTTCGGCGTTCAAATAAAAATGTATGATACCGTTGTGTTCAGTGTTCAAAATTGAATATTGGCTTTCATTTAGATTGCTTTGGCGTTATATTTACTTCGTTCTGTAGTATTGTGCCGTTGTAATTTACTTTCAAGTTTTCAAGCGTGGCTAGTACTCAAGAGTTTTTTGATACCGTGCTTTCATGTGCACGTGACCACGCTGTAACAAGTATTCGCTGGTATTTAGAGATTAACAAGTTGCATTGTTCACTGTATTAGCAAGCATTCAGATCGGAGACCTTCGACAATGTGAATTGTTCCACGCAACCACTCTGTTACAAAGTAACCTTGCACAAGAAATCTAACACTCGCATACCAGGTTTCTATGTTCATGGAAACTCATTGATTGATTTGTTGCGAGTCCCAGTAGCACAGAACTCTCGGCCTTTTGCTGTCCGCCTCCGGGCTCCACCTCCTGCCCCTTAGGCACTCCGAGGTTGAATTCTGTCCCCAGAAGAACGAGCACTTCGGATCCCAGAAGAAGGGACAACCTCACTGCATGGCTCCCCTGTCAAGGCTCCTTTCGTTCCACAGAGCCCGGTCCATGAGCCGCTCTCTCCTGACCCACCAGCGTGCTCCAGACATGCAACACCTTGCTGTTTCCCTTGGCCTCTCTGCTGCTGCTCGTCCCTCACCGTTGGTGCTTCTCTCACTACTGCCTTTGCTGCCACCGCTTCTCTCTTCAGACAATCCTGATGGGGCTTTATATACACCTGCAGCCCTTTAACAGGCTGCAGGTGGGGATTTGTAAGTGGCCCTGCCTGACCATCATTAAGAGGACATGCCTGACCTCTACTACTCTGTCGGCCTCTTCCTCGTCCCTGTAACAGAGTTGTAAAAGCACCTAGTCTTTATTACTCTCGGTTGCTTCTTCTTATTTGTTGCAGTACTTTTAGAAGTCATATAGGAGAAAGTCAGGGGAGTTGTCTCAAAAACCCCAATAAAGGTGGGAGAAGGGTTGGGTTGGTCATTATTATGAAAAGGGGGGATACCATGTCTCTCCCAAGGGCATCCCACTCCCAGTCCCCAAAGACCCTTCACCCAGGTGATCCTCCCTCGTTTGTCCACCCCCAGGGTCAGGATCCGAGATTGATGGCTGTTCCCTTGCCACCGGCACAGAGGATCCATGGGTAATACGAGTGAGAATACCCTCAGGTTTCTCACACAGTTTAATAATGATTTCAAGGTTTGCTGTATTTGCTGTAATTTGTATATATTTTTTTTTTACTGTTAAGTTGGCATGCAATAATTTGAAACATATTGAGTTAATGTGACTACGGATGGTTATTAGTTATGTTTTAACACATCCATTGTTTCTGTTTTAGATGACGCTTCTACATTGGTGGCCGTGCAACCCAAGGATTGTATAAATCAACTGAGTCAACTACAAGATGATTCTGGCTGTGATATATCTAATGAAGATAGAATGGATGTTGATGATGACTCACAGAGTTTGGAGAATTCTTGCAAGGCATTAACAAACACATCCTCTTTAAATTGGCCATGGGATTCGTTGGACATAAGAGGAATGGATTCTACTGGAGTAGAGAAAACCTTGTATCGTCACACCCGTTTTTTGCAAGATCTCTTAGGGCTCAGAAAGTTGACAGAAACGGGGAACTTTGTAATTAATTTGGAAAAAATTGAAAGGGGCAACACTATTATATACGACTCTGTCTCAGGACTACTTGATGGATTGATGTCATTATACAAAAACCCACAACCTCATTTTTCAACATTGCAGACAGAAGCAATCGCTATTTTGGAAAAATTAATTTCTAATACCGAATGTATCAATTATGTCTTTAAAAAATGTTTGAAGAAATTTGGAGAGTTTGGGCACGATTTAATATCCTACATGTTATTTAACAGCAGTATCAATAGGGTAAGTACAATTATTAAATATGATTGTTTTGGTGCCAGAAAATAATTTCATTTATGTTTCTGGTGTGAATCAGGCAAAATGCTTGTTGCATCTCTTCACGTGTGCTAGATGGTCTTTACACATGAAAGAAAAAAGAGGATCCAAAGTAGGAACCCTGCCGTCCTTTGCACACGGTCTACAATCCACCAGAGAGGTGGTAATTAATCATAGATATAAATTCACAGTGGTATATGTATGAATTCACTAGGAACTGTTACAAGAATAGAAAACAAAAAACATATTCTAAGGACACAGAATATCTTTTTTGATTTCTAATCTTGTAACAGTTCCTAGTGATTTCATACATATACCTCTGTGAATTTGTATCTATGATTAATTACCACCTCTCTGGTGGATTGTAGACAGTGTGCAAGGGACGGGAGGGTTCCTACTTTGGATCCTCTTCTTTTTTTCATGTGTATAGCGGGCCTTATTTTCCTCCCTTGCATCTTTAAAATTTGAAACCAGCTTGTCTGGACTTATCTATTAATTTGAAATGTTCACTACATTCATGGTGTGCACCTACTAACCTATCTTCTTTTCTAGATGGTCTTTACAACTTTTTTTTAATTATTTGCATTCATTGAAACACCACTATTTCCATATGCAGCCAAATGATATCTTTACAGTGTTTTGCAAATTAATTGAAATGTCAATTATTGCCTGTGCCCCAAGTTAGTGTTTTTTTATTGTTGAAATACTTTACTTTCTATATAAAGTTCCACAACCTCTATTAACCTTTAGAGGAACTACGATTGAAAGCAGGCATTCTAGATTACTGGCAGTGTCTATAACCTCATGTACACAAGAAAGGTTTGCTATGTACAGTCTGCAATATTGATGAAATAGCTATGCACTCAAACATGCCCCTGAGATGTGAGGGTCATAAAGAGTTGAAAAGTGAATTACAGCGTGTAAAAGTGTGAATGATACTGCTTTTAATTTACAAAAAACATATCCTGCGCGGCACCTTTAAATTGCATTATATTGCCACTAGTAGTGTGTGAAATTACTGCTGATTCGAGCAAAATTGACGTAATCTCCTCATATTTCACTTTTTTGTGTAAAGAAGTGTACTTAGTGTGTCGTAACATGCATTGCAAAACCAGATAATCTTGTACGCACTGCCCTCACGGGCTTATTCTGCCGTCTAGAAGTGTGCTTAGTGGCCCATCCATTAAGAAGCATTGATGCCTTTTCAATCTTACTTTACTTGATCCCTTGCGCTTAATTCAGGGGTACTTCAAGTGATGTAGTACAAATATGGCCAGGCTGTTCTGGTGGTCCCATTGAGCTGTCTGGCCCTACTCTCACATAGACTTCAAGACACTCTTGATGCAGTGGAAAGGTAAGATGTGACGACTACCACAGAAGTGATCTTCTCAGGCAATTATCCTATGGGCTTAAAACTTCAGGCCTTACAGGTTTTATTATTTTATGCTTAGTTAATTATTATAATTTGACTAATTAATTATTCACTCCTTGTCCTAACCCCTTTCCTCTGTGCTTTCATGATGGCGTTCCTGGGAAAAGGACAGGACTGTATTATAGTGTGGATCAGCAGTTCTGCTTAATAAAAAGAAAGGGTTCTGGTGTGCAGGTTCAATAATTCAAAACATACCCTTTCTTTAGGTTCGAGACCTGTTTCTTAGATGACACAACAGTGCATTTAGCTTCAAATATGCAAGTCTACTTGCTTATGAAAATGTATATGGTAAGGTAAGTGGTCTTGTATTGTGCCCTTCTGGCAATCATTTTGGCCCAGGGCACCTTGCTCTGTAAATAAAAACGGAGGGGTTGTGGAGGCTAATTGAATAGTGGGAAAGGCAGATGCAGAAAACCTGTGATATGAGTGCAGGTTGGAAGTACCAGTTGCCTGTGTGCTGATGGGGGAAAACACTGTATTGTTTGGTGATCGGTATATCATGGGCTGGCTGCCCATATGTCATTCTCCTAGTTGCCAAGTAATGATTGAGGTCATGAGTGAGTGGAGACAGGTGGGAGTATGTTACATATGCCTGACATTTTGGCTCGTTTGATGTGTGTGATGTTTAAAGGTTGCAAGGTTTTAGAGCTGAGTGGTTAGTGGGAAGGTGGGAAAAAATGGGAGGAGGTGGAGGAGTAGTGATTGTCATTTCCTGGGATTCAGTTGTGGAATTCATGGGGTTGAGGTGTGGTACAGTGTTGTGAGGCAGGAGTTCTCAAGCCAACGAATATCCTTTAACGGTTATCGCCAGCGGTTTGTATCACTAAAAGCATAGTACTCAGGATATCAAGTTGGGTCTAAAGGGTGTATTGTGGTGATTTTATGACCCAGGAACACTATTCAGTGTAGGGTGAGGAGATGGTGGGGCTAGACTTCACTGAAAGAGGTTAAAAGAGGTAGCTCTCTGAGTATAGCCCGACTGCGAGCTGGAGGGCATCATATTTATTTCCTTGGCATGGTCCCTGGGTTGGGAGTTGCTTGGCTTTTGTTTATTTGCCGTTTGGTCCTCATGATTAGTAGAAGAGCCAGGTCTTAGGCTGTTAAGCTCAGGCGATTTACCTCCAGACGAAGTGTGTTTCAGAGTTTTGCATTGGTAAATAAGAGTTATATGGAAAAGTAAGACACATGAACTTACGTCTGTCTAGAATTGCTTGGAAAAATCCTTTGGGGGGTTGCTTGAACATGTATTCAAATTGAACATCTAGAAATGCCTATAATAGCTTGTACGGCTAATATGCATGCTAAAGGGCCAACATGTGAAAATCGCAGTCCTTGCTTTTACCAACTTATTAGCTTCCACTCTAAATTTCAGCTAGAGCCAAACATGTGAAATCAAAAATGTTGCTTCTTTTTGCTTAATTACACTATATGTAATCTGTGCCTACATTTATGCCTTCATGTTAATACAAACAACATGGCAAATTGAATACAAACGGATATGACAGAAAAAATCCTGCAGTGCAAACAAAAGATACAATCTAAAGAAAATGCATTATTTGTAGCACAATAATTCAAATCTGCCTTAAAGAGGTTAACAAACACATCCATAAATACTGCAACTGCACATATATAGAACTGATGTGGTACACAGTGCAGGTTTTTGTTTGGCAACCCTTCTTGGCATTCAGTAACACATGATCATCCCAGGCTTATGTTCCTTCTGTTCCCTGTGGCCGATAATTCCCAGAATCAGAAGTGTTGTTCACTGGGCTCATTGTGGCCTTCTGGAGATTTTCCCTAAAATGTGCCCAGTAATCTCTGGTATGGCTATTTGGGGATGCTAATTCTCTGCAAGTCATCGCCGCTGCTGACCACTCCAACCTATCCTCTATCCTAATTCTCCTTGACCTGTCTGCTGCCTTTGACTCTGTCGATCACTCTGATCTCCTTAATACTCTTTCTTCTTGGGATTCGCGATCAAGCCCTTGCCTGGATTGAATCCTAACTTGCACCTTGCCAATTCTCTGTCTCCTAGAGCAACAACACCTCCCAACTCTCTCCTCTAACTGCTGGTGTTCCAAAACGCTCTGGCTTTGGTCTGCTCCTTTTTACACTCTACACCTTTGCTCTTGGGGCACTAATCTCCTCCTTTGGGTTCTCGTACCAACTCTTCCCAGACGACACCCGCATCATCTTCTCTTTTCCTGAACTCTGCTGTGATCTATTTATCTCTACACTGAAGTTCAGAACATCTACTGTTGTGTAATGCAGTATCATTTTATGTAACCTTTTTTTGAAATGACTAAAGCTGTTCCATTAAACAAAATATAAAAATAAAAATTCAAACTGTCTCCCTGCCATTAAATATTGGATGGCTTTGCACTCTCTGATGTTAAACTCTAAAACTGAGGTGCTTTTCTTCCGTACCAAAAGTCTTTTCCAAGTTCCCACCTGACACACTCCCCTACTCTTCTTCAGCTACAAACCTCGCTATCATCTGATATTTCTTGCACCTTATCTACTTTAATCTCTAAAACTAGAACAGTAGCTCACCTCAACCTCCTAAATATTAGGAAAAGCATGCACCTCCTTCCTTTCAGCACTGTGAAGCATCTCTTTTATTTTTTGCTAAACCTTTATTTATCTTGCTTGACTTTACAGCAAGGACAAGGGTGAACAATACATTGCAAAATACCTTCTCAACAGTATGACCACAGAGGGTCTAGTTCCGATATCTTGCACATTGTATATACATGGAATTTGGGATAGGAGCCAGGTGACAGTCAAATTAGCCAACCTTACAGTTCTCGGGTTGGAGGGGATTCGATGTTTCCAGCATTGTCAGTTTCAGTGATTGCAGGTAGTTGCGGAAAGGGGGCCATATGTTTGTTGGTCTGCTGGCTGCTGATTGCAAAGCAGCCCAGCGTTCGTCAGTGTCCGAAGCCCATATGACAGCATGAAGCCATTGGTCCACAGTTGGGGACACCAGAACTCACAGTAATAATATGCAGCGTGTTGCTAGCAACATACAGGCTCCTATAGCTGCGTCGAAGCTGTGAAAACTTATGGAACAAGCATGTCATTGAGCACGGTGCAACAGTACAGTCAAGCATCACCGACACTGCCTCACAAACCCCCTCACAGAAAGCAGCAATTTTCGGACAGGCCCAGAGCATGTTGATGTCTCCTGCATTATCGGTGCTACATCTCGGGCACTTAGAGGAGCGTGAGTACGGGCACACATGGAATCCCAAATCGTGTCTGTTTTGTCAATACCCAGGTCTCTACTCCAGGCCCCAAAGAGTTTATAAAGTGGTTGGCATGCCCGTTCCTGCAGCAACCCATATAACCTGGACACTCCCCCACGGGTCGAGATGCCCTCCATAACCATAGTTAATAGTGAATCGTCAGGGAGGAGCAAGGCAAACTCTTGCCAGATGCCTTTAAACGCTTGCCGCAGACCCGCATAGTGCAGCCAGCGCATCTTCAGGAGTTCGGGCAGGTCCTGCCACTCGGTGGAAGACCCCATTATATAGGCATCTCGAAGGAGGCCGTAACCGGCTGCTGACCAGTTACGTGCAGTTGTTTTGTCCATCGAGGGGGTCCCTGGCAGACAATTTCACAGAGGAACGGATGGGGGGACACCCACCTGCTTCCAGATTTTGGCCCATGAAAATATCATGACCCCAGTAGGGTCAGTGACGCCCAGATGCCGGACCAGTGGGGGGAGGATCAGGGAACTGATATCTCGGGCTTCCGCCACCTGCCGCTCTAGTTTGACATGAGGATGAGTGCTATTGGAGTCAAACCAATATGTTACATATTGAGCCTGGGCTGCGATCCAATATCTTTCAAAGTTCAGTGCAGCCAATCCTTCCTGATTGTATGGTCTCGCCAGTGTGTCCCTTTTCAGCCGGACCGCACTAGAATGCCACAGGAAGCTGTTTTTCGCTGAAGTACGTTTCTCAAACAGTTCGGCCCTCGGCCAGGGTGGGATATTCAGGAATCGATATAATAGCTGCGGGAGCACTGCCATCTTGAGGAGTGCGACACGTCCAGGTACTGTGATTGGTAGCTTTGCCCAACCGGCTCGCTTCTGCACACGTGTCAACAAATACCCCCCATAGTTCTGGTCATACAGCGAAGTCTGGTGGCGCTTGACGACAACCCCTAGATATGTTATCTCTAACAGGGACCAAATGAACCTGAGGAGGTCCAGGTGAACTTCAGCGGCATCTGTCAGTGGGAACAGATCGGACTTGGTACAGTTGACCCTGAGGCTGGAAAGTGTGCCAAAGAGGAGGACGTTGCGCATAATTGGTGCAAGATTCACTTCAGGGCTGCTCACATAGAGTAGTGCGTCATCTGCATAAAGTGAGATGATCTCAGGTGGCGCAGGACCCTCCAGCTTCCTACTTCGTGTCAGTCCGACAGTCGCATCAGGAACTGTGAGCCTGCAGGAACCACCAGGAACGTCTGCCTCAGCTACAGCTCCCTCTCCGTTTTAAGGTACTTTGCTAATCCGGTTGTCCGTTTCGTTCAACCGCGGTGAAAGTGTTAGAAATCTTTCTCCAATCCGAGGGCTTGTCCTTCTCTTCTCTTTGAACTTTTCTATCAACCAACCTTGTCCGGAATCTGTGCCACAAACTTTACCACAAACTACCCTGAACTGTGTGATCTTCAGCAAAAGACTTTTGACCCATTGACTTTGGCCTTAAGCCTTTTCTAGCTGATCTCATCACTGTAGTTCCTCTTGTTCAAATTGCCCTGAGTACTTAACTGTTGGTTTGATTTTATTTCTATTAACTTTGTCTTACCCTCCCTTTTAAATTGCTGGAGTGCCATTTTGTTCCCACTTCATTTTGTGAGCTTAACTTAAGGGAGGTGGTGTGGTGTATTAAGAGAGTGATTTTTGAACTGCTTATAATAGTACAATGTTATAAAACTGAAGGGTGAAATAAATGTGTATTCTTTTACTTGAAAACCTTGAGTAGTGTTTGCCTGAATCATAGTAATTGCCGTACTTTGTGTAACTATTTGAAACTGCTCACTTACTCTTGAGATAAGTCTGGCTGCTCCGCTACTGCTACCACTTTAACTGTGTAGTACAGGCTTGTACCAAAGGTGAAATTGTACTGTCACTTGTAGTCTTAATTGTGTGTGGTGTTCCCAAAGGGTACTGCATATAATTCTGCCTAACAGCCGGTAGGAGCCGCATTGTGGGGCTGGCTTATCAGGCTTTCGTAATACTGAAATAACCGCTTCTCGCAGCGTGGGGGGCAGCTTCCCGGTTGGCACGACTCTTCCCACGCGGCGGACAGTCGAGGCGCCAGGTGAACCCTGTCGCATTTATTAAAATCGATGGTGAGGGCGTCAGAGCTGGGGGCTTTTCCTGCTGCTAGTGAATCAATGGCTCTCAGTATCTCCTCAAAGGTCATTGGGCGATCCATCTTCTCTCTGGCTTCGTCAGATAACACCCATGGAGAGTGGGAGATCATCGAGACATGTCTCTATCAGACGTAGGTGCTGTACGTTGTTCGTGTATAGTAATTCATAGAAGGAGCGAAACTCCTTGTTAACTTCAGAAACAGTATGTACTAGAACCCCGTCTGATTTTTGGATCAGGGGGATTTGTTGAGTGCCATTCTCCTGTTGCACCAGTCTGGCCGGTAGTCTGCCAGGGTGCTCCCCCTCACTATATTGTCTCGCGGTTCGAGGATCGTCGAGGGAACTTGCGTTCCCTGTCCACAGAATCCCTAAAGATGTTAAGGGCGGCTCCAATCTCGCTGAGCGTGACAGTGGAGGGAGACGAAGCGTATTGCACTTCCAGCTGAGCAAGCAGAGTCTCACTCTAACAAATGGTCCTGCGGATCGCTCTGAGGATCCCAGATTCTTTTGCTATGACCACACTGCAGATGTATGCTTTAAAGGGCTCTCGCAGGGTAGCATGAGAGTCCACAGTCCTAGTATTAACCTCAAAGTATTTGTCGATACAAGATCCAAGGTCGGTCTCAAAAACAGGATCTAGCAGTACATTCGGTTTGAGTCTCCATGATCACCCTGTCCTGTGTGTTTCACACCATGCCAGTGACACTGTCACCGGGGAGTAGTCAGAGAATGTCTTGGGTAAGATGACCACCCCCGCAATACGCCCAATCTGGTTATCTGACATCAACCATCTGTCGATTCGCGAGTGCGAATCGTGTACCATAGAGTAAAAGGAAAACTTGCAGGATAACGGGTGCAACAGTGTCCAAGCATCGATGACACCCAGGGAGGCCTGGCCCTCTAAAATGGTCTTGGCCCGCCCTAGTCAGCTACCTGGTCTTGGTATCAGATCTATCAAGGTCGGTGTTGACTATGGTGTTAAAATCACTGTCCCACAGTATGGGAACTAGGGGAAATCGGGCTAATAAGGCAGTCAGCTGGGAGATAAATTCAGGGTCGTCGACATTGGGACCATATATATTCAGGAGGACCACCTCTCGCTCCATCAATCTTCCATGCAACAGGACGTACCAGCAGAGGGGGTCTATATGTGTCTCCTTGTGAGTGTATCTAAGAGCCTTATGCAGTTGGGTCATGACTCCACAGCTCTGAGTGGAATAGGTAGTATAGGAGTGTTGTGTGTCCCATGACTTGGCAAACTTGTTGCAATCCCCTGCCAGTGCATGTGTCTCCTGTAAAAATAGAACCCGGGTTTTGTGGCGTTCAATATACAGTTGCAGTTTACGCATCTTTACAGGACTGCTTAACACTCTGACATTCTAGCTCATAAATATAAGCCCCTCATCCGCCATTCAGTCGATAAACATATGCTAACTTAAGCCTGGCCTGGGCCAGGAGAAGGTACCTCTTCGTATAAACAAACCAGGAATGAAGTTCATCTCGCCTCCTAATTCGCAAGTAACGCAACTTACTTTTTTTAACTTTATTTAATTTGCTTGACAGTACAACAGAGAAGAGCGAGCATAATGAGAGCCATCAACATCTTATAGACAAAGTGCATTGTCCAGCAACGTGGCCATGCAGGGCGATAATAGAGGAGTTTACAAGCATTGCATCAAACAATGTAGGCACCCAGTATACACACAGATAAATTAACCAGGGTATCGGTCACGAGATTGTGGGCCATCAATGTCATCATCATTTTCATTGGTCAAGGAGAATAAATAGTATCGAAAGGGAGTCCAGATGTTTCTGGGTCTACTCGCTGTCGGCTGCATGGCAGACCAACGCTCCTTCATGTCAGAGGCCCAAGTAACAGCTTGAAGCCATTGGTTGAAAGCAGGAGCTCTAGGGTACAACTAAAGTAACTAAACACAGCAGGTTGCAAGTAACATACATAGTCCGGCAGTGAACCCCTCTCGGAATATAATCCATCATTTTTTTGGATATCTGTGTCATGACCCTTACCCCTGGCCCTCACTGGCAGGTCAGCCTTCCAGTTAGGGCCAGGTCAAAGGCCTTAAAACCTCATCCAAGACTCTCTTGGAGACAGTCCTGGCGCATTTGGCGCCAGGCTCATAGCCATCATGAAGACCAACATTAGAATGGGATTATTTACTTGGGACTATTTAACTTGGGGGGGTTCAGCCAATATGGAGGCACACACATTGCTCAGTTACAAGGCACTGAGCTATGCGGTCTAGTCTTTTAGGTGTGGCAGGCCTGGGACTATTTTACCTGGACTACTTTACCTGAGACTATTTAAACCGCACCCAAACAGCAGAACACGCTTCGCGTTATTCTGCTGTGGGCAGCGTAACGCTCACCATGTCCAGTTCTTTGATGCCAGCTTACCTGAAACCAAGGACCTGCAGAGAGAGAAAGAACACTACAAAACTTACCTGGAATAGTATCCTGTCTTCAATCCATCGCCGACTTCAGTTCCACTCACCTGAAGGTACGAACTCCATCATCCGGCACCGCATGCATCCTGGAATACCATAACCTGGAAAGAGGAGAAAGAAAGACAGCATTAGTAAGCGTTTACTCATGTTTCCTCCCGAACGAAGGAAGCCACACAATTCTTACCTGGCTAGTCATCTCCTGGTCAGTATCATCGCTGCAACATCACGACACTCGGTGAGGAACATCACGACCTGCAAGGAGAGAAAAAACACATGTTAGCAATATAAAAGGCAAAACAGCGCCGTGCATCGCGCATTACTCTCCAGACAGCATCGCGCACACCTCGCTTTCGCCTACCAGCCCATGCTCATCTTCAAACTGCATGACAACACCAAAATACCTTTTCATACCTAAAAGGAAATAAGCAAGACATTATTATTCGAACAAAAAGGAACATAAGAACTGCATATAAAGACTGTAAAGCAGCAAACCTACGGAGTCGCAGCAGTCCTGGATTCCCACAGGGGGCTTGCACGAGTGAAGTAACTTGGTCGCTGCTCGCCCCCCACGTCTACGCGCCCCTGCCACGAGGAGCAGGACGGAGAATCCACCTTTTACAATATTAAGGTGAGGAGAAGGCCCAAGAGGGAGGAAGGAGTTGAGGCCAAGGGAGGTGGGAAAACATAAAGACAATTTGGTATTGAATCCAGCTCTCCTATATTGCAGACCCATCTTTAACCAGAGGCCTTACCAAGGGACCGGGAGAGGGTTCAAGAGTGCAAATCATCCAACCAGGGCTGGGTGGCTTCCCCGTGGATACCAGGTGAGTGTAACAATCTGTGGGCTTTGGTTATACTGTTAGTGGGGCTTCGGCTTTAGGAGGTGCCTCATTTGGCTTTGGTGCTGCCTTGGTAAACATGATAATAGAGCTTTGTTTCATGCTAGCCCCTTTGGTCATGACTTCAGCAGGGAAGTATCGAGAGCTGCAGTAGGGCACAGTAGGCTGAGGCAAGGCGAAGAAGGTGAGGCCACAGGTGACCAATTCGGACCGCCAGCAGTTAGTGCAAGGTCCTCAGTAAGCACAGCTAATCTGGGCTATGGGACACGGAACTCGGCTCCCCGGGAAAGGTGCGGGGGGGAGAAATCAGGTATGGCACGAAGGGGTGTCCAGTCAAATGGTCGACAGACAAATGGCCGACAGACATTTGGTCGACAGGTCAAATGGTCGAATTTTATTTTATTTATATATATTTTTTTTATGTTTTCGTTTAGGGAAAAAAGGGGGTTTTAGCAAAGAAAAGAGGGTTGGGGGAGACACCCCCAAAAAAAAAATGTGAAAAAAACAACAAAAAATTAATTCGACCATTTGTCCTGTCGACCATTTATTTTCGACCAAATGACCGAGAACTGCACGAAGGTACACAAAGGTACATGGGGTGCCAGTGGATACGTGCCTGAGAGCAAGTATACTCAGAGAAGTAAAGAGGAGGGATGGGGGGTAGTCCCCTCTCCTTTTGCAGATTTGGTGCAGTCCCCAACCTGCCTGAGCCCCCCCGGGCGAGATAAGTGCAGACAATTCCGGTAACTGAGACTTAATGGGAATGGTGGCTGTCCATCCGTGGAGAGTATCATGCGCCACACCTGTCCCAACCTGTATAGGATAGAATGGGTTGTATTCTCCCTCGTTCACACAGCAGTGTTCTGCAGTCCCAGACCACACCGCAGGTCCTTCAGTCGTTCTGGTCAATTAGGTAACGCCCAAATCTGCAGGCAATTGGTAGAATTCAGACCAGCTGGATGGCGACACACCCAGCCAGTGATAGTGTGCGAAGTGGTGTGGCAGGATGGTGCGTTTCACGCAGAGGAAGCACAGTGCCAGCTGAGGTCAGGCAAAGCTCACCAGTTGCCCTAACCTAGACACGGGTAAGCCGCCTTGTCCTGTGGTAATAGGGTAGATTGTGGGCAGCTGTATTCAGAGGTTGTCAATCATGCCAGTTCAGTCGGGTCTGCCCGCCTCATTGATTCCTTGGACCCAAAGTGATTATGGTTAGCGGTCTGCGTTGTGGATGTGGCACAGGGGGGCAATCAGTATCACTGTGGAGCCCACACAATAGTCACCAGTACACAGCAAGGTCCCTTCAGTACCAATAGGGCCCAGTAATACTACCCTAGGACAGGGCAGATCTCACAGCTGAGGTGGCGGGGGAACCTCTCCAGGGCAGTGGCATGGAACAAGGCCCTGCCGTCTCCCTTAGAGTAGATGGAATAGAGGCGGGAATGCCGCGGCCGTGGATTCGCATGCACATGGCTGCATGTCAGCTGGGGGAAAATGCAGGGGTTCAGTACCTGCGGTTCAGTATGGCATGAGTCTTCTGCTTGTCGCGATTGTCGTCCAACGCCTGGCTATTCGGGCTGCCGCATGGCACCCCCAGCATGGTAGGACGTGGCTAAAGCCATCCGCGTAGGTGCGCAATACGGCTCACGGCTCCTCCACGCGGCAGCTCAGCCTGGGTCCGGAGCTCCCGTGCTCTCTAGCTGTTAGGGCAACAACATGTCTGAGGCAGAGGAGCCGCCATCGGAGGAATAGTAAGACTTGCAATGCTAGGAGGCCCAGCGGTCACAATTCGGTGCCACAGAGCAACAGCAGCTCCTTTCCCAATGCGGCCTCAGAAGTCTTGCTCCGTCCACCAGCGGCAACCCGCACCTCCTGGAAGTCTGTGGTGGATCGGGGTCGCATTCGGCTTATAGATAACTGCAGATTTCTCGATTATGG